>NC_090408.1:12259309-12887642 GCF_036365525.1 Heterodontus francisci | reverse complement strand
CACCAGTCAGCCAAGGGTAAAATCCCCGTGGCGACGGGCGGAGGCCCTTAAGTGGCCGTTAATAGCCACTTAAGGGCCCTTATTAGCCTGGGGTGGACGGGCCTCCCGTTCCATTTTACGTCCCCCCCGACACCATCCCGCTCATTGGGGGCGTAAAATTCCGGCCCATATTGTACCTAGGAACCACGTGCGTGAGAACAGCAAGGGATAGAGATAAATGGAAAAGGCATGAGGAGGGTTACATCCTACAGTGGATGAACACAGCCTAAATGATGATTCCAATATCCAAGCCATTTATATATATCAAAAGAAGTCAGTGGTCCTAGCACTGACCCTTAGGGAACACCACTGTCTAACACTGTCTAGTCTGTAAATCAACCATCTATCAAGGCTGTTTTTTGTCCAATCTTTTATCCAAGCTGACACTGACCCTCCTGTTCCATGAGCCTCAATTTTGTTGACCAGCCTTTTATGTAGTACTTCATCAAACACCTTCTTAAAATCCCTATAGACAACATCCAGTGCATTTTCCTCATCAACCTTCTCTATTCCTTCATTAAAAAATTCTATTAGATCAGTCAAACACCATCTGAATTTCACCCTGCTCTACTTCAAAATAGTATCTGTGGGATGTTTTGCATTCACCTGAGAGGGCAGATCGGGCCTCAGTCAGGGTCTTCTTGGGAAGACTTCACCTCTGACAATACAGCACTCCCTCAGTACTGCCCCTCTGACACTGCAGTGCTCCCTCAGTACTGTCAGGGTAGATGTAGCATAGGTTAGATACAGAGTAAAGCTGCTGCTATACTGTCCTGCAATCCAGGAATATCCAGCTGGATCATTCTAAGACATTTAAGAATGATGCCAGCTGTCTAACTAAACATAGCTTCATTCCATCAAAATGCTTACAGACATGAATTATAAAACAGCACAGAATTTGGAAATTCACTGATGATTCCCCGTCACTGGGAGTGTTTTGTCAGTTACCTTAAATCTGTGTCCTCTGGTTACTGACCCTCCCACCACTGGAAACAGTTTCTCCCTATTTACTCTATCAAAACCATTCCTGAGTTTGGACACTTCAATTACATCTCTTCACCTTCTCTGCTCTAAGAAGAACAAACCTCAGCTTCTCCAGTCTCTCCACATAAAGTTCTGCACCCCTTATACAATCTAATAGATCCATAAGGCTTTGACATCCTTCCAAAAGTGTGGTGTCCAGGACTGAACAGAATAATAGGGGACAGAATTTCATGCTCAGTCTTTTCTTCAATATTTAATCAATTTATTCCCATTCACCCATCACCTCTGTGCTCATTGACCTACATTGGCTCCTTATCTGACTCAGTGGCAACTTCTCATCCCTGGAACCAGAAAAGAGCTCCAGCCCGTTCAGCATTTCCTGATATTGATAACCTCTCAGTTTTGGGATCATCCTCGGGAAACTTTCTGAGTGAACTAACGAGAAAGAGAAAGGACAAGAGTTTTCTGAATGGAATGATTGGCAGCCCTTATCTTAGAATTTTTAAAAGTTTTTTTTATTAGTTTCATGGGATGTAGGCATCGCTGGCTAGGCCAGCTTTTATTGCCCATCCTTATTTGCCCTTGAGAAGGTAATAGTGAGCTGCTTTCTTGAACCGCTGCAGTCCATGTGGTGTAGGTACACCCACAGTGCTGTTAGGGAGGGAGTTCCAGGATTTTGGTCCAGCAACAGCGAAGGAAGGGCGATATAGTTCCAAGTTAGGATGGTGTGTTACTCAGAGGGAAATGAAAAGGCAGTGGTGTTCCCATGAAATTGCTGTCTTTGCCCTTCCAGGCAGTAGAGGTGGCGGGTTTGGGAGGTGCTGTTGAAGAAGACTTGGCGATTTGCTGCAGCGCACCCTGAGAATCTGACATCGGCAACACGGAATCAGCCCAACCTCCTTTTCCAAATGATCACACAGCTCACCTCTTAGAACTTAACCTGCATAAAGTAGCCGTTGCAGCAATCAATTAAACTAATGAGAGATGATAGATATTCATGAATCTACAATTGTCACGGCATCTAAAGTCATTAACTAAAGCTGCATATTGGAATAGTTTTTTTTAAATTCTCTATGTAAATTGAATCAAGTGAACATTAGTAACAGAATCCTAAAGCTGTGGAAAGTATGTAAAGGGTCTTAAAGAAAGTGACAGTGGAGTTAGTGGATCCATTGGTTATAATATTCCAAAATTCTCTGGATACGGGAAAGGTTCCAGTAGATTGGAAAAAAAGCTAATATAATGCCCTTATTCAAAAACGGAGGGAGGCAGAAAGTAGGAAACTACAGACCAGTTAGTTTAACATCTGTCGTTGGGAATTTGTTAGAATCCATTATTAAGGAAGTAATAACAGGACATTTAGAAAGTCAAAACGTAATCCATTAGAGTCAGCATGGTTTTATAAAGGGTAAATTGTGTTTGACTAATTTGTCAGAGTTCTTTGAAGCTGTAACAAGTAAAGTGGATAATGGGGATCCTGTAGATGTAGTATATCTGGACTTCCAGAAGGTATTTGATAAGGTGCTGCACAAAAGGTTAATACACAAGATAAGATCACATGGGGTTAGGGGTAAGTTATTAGCTTGGATAGAGGATTGGCTAACTAACAGATAACAGAGAGTCGGGATAAATGGGTTCTTTTCTGGTTGGCAAGATGTAACTAGTGGGGTGCCACAGGATTCGGTCCTCGGGCCCCAACTATTTAAAATCTATATTAATGACATGGATGCAGGGATAGAAGGTACTATAGCCAAATTTGCAGATGACACTAAAATAGGTGGGACAGTAAGTTGCAATAAAGAAATAAGAAATCTACAAATGGATAATAAAAGCAAAATACTGCGGATGCTGGAAATCTGAAACAAAAACAAGAAATGCTGGAATCACTCAGCAGGTCTGGCAGCATCTGTGGAAAGAGAAGCAGAGTTAACGTTTCGGGTCAGTGACCCTTCTTCGGAACTCTTCCGAAGAAGGGTCACTGACCCGAAACGTTAACTCTGCTTCTCTTTCCACAGATGCTGCCAGGCCTGCTGAGTGATTCCAGCATTTCTTGTTTTTGAATCTACAAATGGATATGGATAGATTAGATAAATGGGCCAAAATTTGGCAGATGTATTTTAACGTGGATAAGTGTGGTTATCCATTTTGGTCAGAAGAATGGAAAGGCAAATTATTATCTAAATGGAGAGAAACTTCAGAGAGCTTCGGTGCAGATGGATCTGGGTGTCCTCGTGCATGAATCGCAGAAAACTAGTTTGCAGGTACAGCAGGTGATAAGGAAGGCAAATGGAATTTTGGCATTTATTGCTAAAGGAATAGAGTATAAAAGTAGGGAAGTGTTGCTGCAACTGTACAAGGCATTGGTGAGACCGCACCTGGAGTATTGCTTACAGTTTTGGCCCCCTTACTTGAGGAGGGAGTAGTTGCATTGGAGGCAGTTCAGAAGAGGTTCACGAGATTGATTCCAGAGATGGCGGGGGGGGGGGGGGGGGGTGGTGGGGGGGTGGGGGTGCTTGTCTTATGAAGAGAGATTGAGCAGTTTAGGCCTTTACTCTCTGGGGTTTAGAAGAATGAGAGGAGATCTAATTGAGGTATATAAGATGATTAAGGGGATTGACAAAGTAGACGTACAGAGGATGTTTCCTCTTGTGGGGCAATCTAGAACGAGAGGTCATAGTTTTAGGATAAGGGGTAGCAGATTTAAAACCGAGATGAGGAGAAATTACTTCTCTCAAAGGGTCCTGAATCTGGGGAATTCACTACCCCAGAGTGTGGTGGATGCAGGGACATTGAGTAAATGTAAGGAGGAGATAGACAGATTTTTAATTAGTAATGGGTTGAAGGGTTATGGAGAACGGGCAGGAAAGTGGAGTTGAGGCCAAGATGAGATCAGCCATGATCGTATTGAATGGTGGAGCAGGCTTGAGGGGTTGAATTGCCTACTCCTGCTCCTAGTTCTTATGTATGAATGAATAATCGGATGGCACAGATATTCAGTGCTCCTGAATTGTCCTGTCCTTGGTACATAATTAATAGCATTGTGCCCCAGTGCTACAACTGATGGTTTTACGAAATGATGTTGTGTGAACGGTGAGGGATGTCGAGCGCTAATCGCTGGTGGGAGATCAGTGTCAAACCACAGTGGGAGTGAATTGAAAGACAGTGAGAGTGACTTCCTCCACCATTCACTCGAGCTCTCTGTTATTCTCAATCCCTAACCGTGAAATATCTCTCTATTAGAAGGAGGGAGACAAATGGTTGAGATAGGCAGGGGCATAGTCCGGGGTGATGGAGGAGAAGGTGTCAGACAGTTGGTGTTCAGCCTCTGTAAGGCTGTCAGCAGGCTTAGTCTGGCTACGTTTAGGTAGGTTAGAAACGAAACAGGTCATTGCAGCCCACCCAGCTGCATGACAGTGCGGAAGCATTTGGGGGAGGCTGATGTGGTCACCTGTGCCAAAAACTACAGACAGATCACAAAGGACAAGGAGGGACAGTCTACCTTTGCCACAGTCAGAGGCTGGCCTCTGAGAAGTCCAGGTGAGGATGGAGGAGACAGGGGAGAGAGTTCTTAAGAAGCTGGTTAGCTGTGAAGAAAAGAAGCGGGGGATTATCAGTGCATTTAGTCATACAGTCATCGAATCATAGAGTTATACAGCACAGAAACAGACCCTTCGGCCCATCATATCTGTGCCAGCCATAATGCACCTATCTATTCTAATCCCATTTTCCAGCATTTGGCCTGTAGCCTTGTATGCTATGGCGTTTCAAGTGCACATCTAAATACTTCTTAAATGTTGTGAGGGTTCCTGCCTCTACCACCCCTTCAGGCAATGCATTCCAGATTCCAACCACCCTCTGGGTGAAAACATTTTTCCTCAAATCCCCTCTAAACCTCCTGCCCCTTACCTTAAATCTATGCCCCCGGGTTATTGATCCCTCCGCTAAGGGAAAAAGTTTCTTCCTATCTATCCTATCAATGCCCCTCATAATTTTGTATACCTCAATCAGGTCCCCCCTCAGCCTTCTCTGTTCAAAGGAAAACAACCCTATTCTATCCAGGTCTGGCAGCAACTGTGGAAAGAGAAGCAGAGTTAACGTTTCGGAACTGACAAATATTAGAAATGTCAAAGGTTATAAGGAAGTGAGGCGAGGGTGGGGCAAGAGATAACAAAGGAGAAGGTGTAGATTGGACAAGGCCACATAGCTTACCAAAAGGTCATGGAGCAAAGGCAAACAATATGTTAATGGTGTGTTGAAAGACAAAGCATTAGTACAGATAGGGTGTTAACGGACTGAAGATTGAGTTCAATAATCTCAGAGCATGACGGGCCCCCCATTTTACTTTTATTTTTAGTTATTTTTTCTTTTTTACATTTTTTACAATTTTTTTTGTATGTTTATTTCATTTCATCTTAGTTTGTTCAGTTTGCTTACCCACTGTTTTTTTCATGTTTGTACCTGCTGCTGTCCAATCTTCAGTCCATTAACACCCTATCTGTACTAATGCTTTGTCTTTCAACACACCATTAACATATTGTTTGCCTTTGCCCCATGACCTTTTGGTCAGCTATGTGGCCTTGTCCAATCTACACCTTCTCCTTTGTTATCTCTTGTCCCACCCCCGCCTCACTTGCTTATAACCTTTGACATTTCTAACATTTGTCAGTTCCGAAGAAGGGTCACTGACCCAAAACATGAACTCTGCTTCTCTTTCCACAGATGCTGCCAGACCTGCTGAGTATTTCTGGCATTTCTTGTTTTTATTTTAGATTTCCAGCATCCGCAGTATTTTGCTTTTATTATTATGCTCCTATTCTATCCAGTCTCTCTTCACAGCTGAAATGCTCCAGCCCAGGCAACATCCTGGTGAATCTCCTCTGCACCCTCTCCACTGCAATCACATCCTTCTTCTAGTGTAGTGGCCAGAACTGTACACAGTAGTGCAGCTGTGGCCTAACTAGCATTCCATACAGCTCAATCATAACCTCCCTGCTCTTATATTCTATGCCTTGGCTAATAAAGGCAAGTATCCCATATGCCTTCCTAACCACCTTATCTACTTGTGATGCTGCCTTCAGTGATCTGTGGACAAGTGCACCAAGGTCCCTCTGACCTTCTGTACGTCCTAGGGTCCTACCACCCATTGTATATCCCCTTGCCTTGTTAGTCCTCCCAAAATGCATCACCTCACACTTCTCAGGATTAAATTCCATTTGCCACTGCTCCGCCCATCTTACCAGCCCATCTATATTGTCCTGCAATCTCAGGCTTTCCTCCTCACTATTTACGACACCACCAATTTTCGTGTCATCTGTGAACTTACTGATCGTACCTCCTATATTCACATCTAAATCATTAATGTACACTACAAACAGCAAGGGTCGCAGCATCGATCCCTGTGGTACACCACTGGTCATAGGCTTCCACTCGCAAGATCAACCCTTGACCATCACCCTCTACCTCCTGCCACTAAGCCAATCTTGGATCCAATTTGCCAAATTGCCCTGGATCCCATGGGCTCTTACCTTCTTAATCAATCTCCCATGCGAATCTTATCAAAAGCCTTACTGAAGTCCATGTAAACTACATCAACTGCCTTACCCTCATGTACACATCTAGTCACCTCCTTGAAAAATTCAATCAAGTTTGTTAGACACAATCTCCCCCTGACAAAGCAATGCTGACTATACCTGATTAATCCCTGCCTCTCCTAGTGGAGATTAATCCTGTCCCTCAGAATTTTTTCCAATAGTTTCCCTACCACTGATGTTAGACTCACCAGCCTGTAATTACCTGGTTTATCCCTGCTACCCTTCTTGAATAACGGTACCACATTCACTGTCCTCCAATCCTCTGGTACCTGTCCTGTGGCCAGAGAGGATTTGAAAATTTGTGTCAGGGCCCCTGCTATCTCCTCCCTTGCCTCACATAACAGCCTGGCATACATCTCAACTGGGCCTGGGAATTTATGCACTTAAAAGCCTGCTAAAACAGCTAATACTTCCTCCCTTTCAATGCTAATTTGTTCAAACATTTCACAATCCCCTTCCCTGATCTCTACACCTACATCATCCTTCTCCATAGTGAATACAGATGAAAAGTAATCATTTAAAACCGCCTGCTCCACACACAGACTGTAACTCTGGTCCCTAATGGGCCCTACTCTTTTCCTGGTTATCTTGTTGCCCTTAATATACTTACAAAATGCCTTGGGATTTTCCTTTACCTTGCCCACCATTATTTTTTCAAGATGATCCTGGAATAGTGAACAGTTTTAGCAGACGAGAGCAGGACCCGACAGTGCATAGTGTGGGCCAGCCAGATCTCAAAACACAGTGTGTTTAAAATTAAACCCTATTACAATAAGACCAGGTGAAGGCAGTAAAGGACCCCTAGACACCTTTCTCACTTGGTCATAACAAATGTAATAATGTCAGAAATACTCAGTTCAGAAACAATTTCACTGAAACGATTAAAAATCTCTTGCTGGAGCCTGCAGCTGCTTGGTGGTTTCAAAGTCGCACTGCTGAGGAAGTACCCGGTAAGTAGGTGGTGACATCATCGAGCAAGCAATAGAAGGTGATGATGTCACCACGCAACTGCCTGTGCATGATAAAGCCACTGCACGCACAGGAAGCTTTTTCAAAGTAGTACTGGCAAAGGGGGGATTTTTGGCTTATGGCACATTTTGATGACATCACCAAGGTCTTTTTGAATACGCACATTCCATGCATACGCAAAGACACCTTCCAATCGGCATCAGGAGTTACAGTGCAATATTTACCCCTCGATCAACATCACAAAAGCAGGTTATCTGGTCATTATCACACTTCTGATTGTGGGAGCTTACTGTATGCAAATTGGCAGCAGTGTTTCCTGCATTACAACAGTGACTACACTTCAAAAGTACTTCATTGGCTGTAAAACGCTGTGACACTTCTTGAAAGGCGCTATATAAATGCAAGTTTTTTTCCAGCTACCTGAAGATATACAAGATGACACAATAATCTGTAAAATGGTTAGACAGAATAGCATGAGACAAAAGGAGGCACAATGCGAGAAATTCGAGAAACAAAAGGCACATGGGAGACCCAGAGAAGGCAGAATACTTACAGCGGGTTAGCTAAATTGCAGAGGGGGAGCTTGAAAACGTGGCTAAGCAGAGCAGGATCGAGTGGACAGGAGTCGGCTGGAAGGAAAACGAAGGTCGGCACCAGAGGCACAGACCATCTGGAAACCAATGGAGCGGAAAATTGGGCAGTTTTTATAATGGGCAGGCTGATCTACATTGGTTATCTGCCTGTGAGCTAAGTTGAAAATCAACTACTGGGTCTTCATTAGTTAAAGAGAAAGGACCCCATTTTTCAATATTTTTAATGAAGAAAGTGAGTACTTCTACAGCACTGTAGTAATGTAACTTTTTTTTTGCTTACAAACCAATAAGGGGCTGTAGCAACGACTGGAGATGATGAACTGTCTCCTATGTCTGAAATGTGATAGGTCAGCATTACCTCCAAGTTATTTCACAGATTTTATGCTGAATATATATATAAAAAAAGGAGGAAATTGTAATTATAAAGTTCTTTTCATGACCTCGGGAGGTTCCAAAGCACTTCACATTTACTGATGCACTTTTTGAAGTGTAGTCATTGTTGCAATGTAGGGGATGTTCAGACTTAAGTTGGATGCTGGAATGAGGAGCTGTAATATAGGATGTGTCAGAGGATGGACTGGCTGGAGGGGTGGTGGGTGTGGTGGGAGGGGAGAGGAGGGGTGGGGTGGGGGCTGGTCACAGAGGAACTGTAGCTCTCCTGTGAGGTGAATTTTAGGGCAAGTACAAATGCAGACCAGAACTCCAAGCTGTTGTGAATTTGCCTTGTTTGATCTGGCCAAAACTGAGCTGGGCTTGTTTCAAGTTTTAATTTATTGTAAAATGAATAATGCATCATGCAAGACGAGCGTCCTAAGCATTTTTTGTGAGCAATTAAAAAGAAAACAAGGATCCCGACTGGTTATTCACCAGTTCACAATTTTAGTATTTTGTCTTAGTTCATTTTGGCTAACTACAAGAGCCAAAGCATATATTCAGTGACTGTCAATTCAAAGAAAAGTTATATTGGAGGCTTTGTTCTGTGTAATCCAGATTTAGACAATGAAATATATGGGTCTTTCCCTTCAGTAGCTTGGAGTCGAATAAATGACTATTCAAAAGCCAAGCTAAAAGTAGGTTGGTGCCAAATGACCTATGGACTGTAAGTTTACTGAGAATTAAGCACTCAGCAGTAACTGAAGTAACATTTTAGATAGCAGATGAAAACTGCGGATGGTGAAAGGAGAGCTGTTGCATCTCCTGTGCCTACATGGGAAAGTGGCTGAGAAGGGCATCGGGTGTTGTGGTGTTGGAAAAGTGGTATCACAGAGGGAATGGTCCCTTTGGAATGCTGAAAGGGAAGGGGGTGGGGGTTGGGGGGGGGGGGGGGTGCGGAGATGAATTTGGGTTTGATGGTGACATCACTTTGAAGGTGACTGAAATGCTGGAGAATGATCCGTTGCATGTGGAGGCTGGTGGGGTGGAAGATAAGGACAAGAGGAATCCGATCAATATTCTGGGAGAGAGGGGCAGGATTGAGAGCAGATGTCCAAGAAATGGGATGGACATGGTCAAAGGCCTTGTCAGTCACAGTGGAGAGAAGTCCTCGATTGAGGAAAAAGGAAGATACTAACCCTTTTATATATTTTGCAGCAGTTTATTCCTACAGTATACACTTCAAAAGTACTTCATTGGTTGTAAAGTGCTTTTGCACTTCCTGAGGTTGTGAAAGGCGCTATATAAATGCAAGACCTTCTTTAATGATAAGAAATGGAATACAGCATGTGGAGTTAAAGCAAATCTTTATTTACTTCTGAGTTCTGCCTGGCCTACTGAGTGTTTCCAGCAATCTCTGCCTTATATCTGAGCTTAAGCTAGTTCAGGTTGAACTTGTCAGAATATTCAAATTAAAACCAGACCTCCGACACCTATTGAGCTTAGTGCGTACTTTTTAAAATTATTTCTCTGGTTGTGGGTGTCACTGGTAAGGCTGATATTTATTACCCATCCCTAATTGCCCATGAGAAGATTGTGCTGGATCTTCTTTCTGAACTGCTGCAGGGTGTAGATACACCCAAAGTGCAGTTAGATAGGGAGTTCCAGGATTTTGACTCAGCAATGACGTATACTGTGTTGGAAGTATACTCTTGGATTTATTGTACAGTTGTTTCAGACAGAGAGAGAGTGAGATATGGAAATCTCAGACTTTAGGGCAATCTCTGACTGTTTTGAATCCACCCCGGATTACAGGTATCTCCGAGAAATACAACGTTCCTCGGACTGCTATTCTCGCCATATCCTGAGATCCACACTCAGTGCCATGTGCCACCACATGTACACACTGGACCTCTTTTTCCAGAAGCATGACTCACTAATTTCAAAGCTGTTCTACTCCGCAGTTTCATTTCATCCTTCGTCTCATCCGACGCATTGACAAAAAACTTTTTTTCTTTCTTTCATGTGTTAAGGAATGCAAGCTCCAGCAGCTGATGAGGACTAATGCCCCTCCAGATCCTTCTTCCCCTTCACTTCCCTCTGACCCCACCCCTTCTGATCTGACCCCTTGCTGTGTATTCACTATACCCTCTGACCGCCCCCTCTCTGACACTGAATGTTCTGTACTCAGCAAAGGACTCAGTTTTATCCCCTCACGCCCCCACCTCAAAGAATTTCACACTCGGCATGACTTTGAGCTCTTCTTCCGTCGCCTCCACCTCTGGGCTCACTTCTTTGACCAGGAGCCCTTCCCCCGACCAGCAGACCCATTCACCCACCTCCAGCATTCCCCCTCTACCTGGACCCCTCCCCCGGCCTCTTACCCGGTCTTGATCTTTTTATTGAAAACTGTCGGTGAGACATCGGCCATTTAAATTTCTCTGCCCCCCTCACTCACTCTAACCTGTCCCCCTCTGAACTTGCCACACTCCGCTCTCTCAGGTCTAACCCCGACATTGCCATCAAACCTGCAGACAAGAGTGGTGCTTTTGTTGTCTGGCGTACCGATCTCTACCTTTCAGAGTCTCAGTGTCAACTCTCAGACACTTCTTCCTACTTCCCCCTGGACCACGACCCCACCACTGAACATCAAGCGACTGTCCACAGGACTGTGACTGACCTCATCTCCTCTGGAGATCTTCCCTCGACAGCTTCCAACCTCATAGTCAGGCAACCCCGGACAGCTCGCTTCTACCTCCTTCCCAAAATCCACAAACAGCACTGTCATGGAAGACCTATTATTTCAGCCTGTTCCTGCCCCACTGAACTTATTTCTTCCTATCTTGACTCTATCTTTTCTTTCCTGGTCCAGTCTCTTCCCACCTACATCCGTGACTCTTCTGATGCCCTACGTCATTTTGACAATTTCCAGTTTCCTGGCCCCAACCACCTCCTCTTCACTATGGACGTCCAATCGCTCTACACCTCCATCCCCCACCAGAATGGTTTGAGGGCTCTCCGCTTCTTCCTTGAACAGAGGCCCAACCAGTCCCTATCCATCACCACTCTCCTCCGCCTGGCTGAACTTGTTCTCACATTGAACAAATTCTCCTTCAACTCTACTCACTTACTTCAGATAAAATGTGTTGCTATGAGTACCCGCATGGGCCCTCGTTATGCCTGTCTTTTTGTGGGATATGTCGAACATTCCTTGTTGCAGTCCTACTGAGGCCCCCTCCTCCAACTCTTTTTCCAGTACATTGATGACTGTATCGGTGCCGTTTCCGGCTCCCGCCCAGAACTAGAAAACATTATCAACTTTGCTTCTAATTTCCACCTTTCTCTCACCTTCACATGGTCCATCTCCAACACTTCCCTTCCCTTCCTCAACCTCTCTGTCTCCATCTCTGGGGAAAGGCTGTCTACTAATATCCATTATAAGCTCCCCGACTCCCACAGCTACCTCGACTACACTTCTTCACACCCTGCCTCCTGTAAGTCTCCATTCCATTCTCCCAGTTTCTCCATCTCTGAAGCATCTGCTCTGATGATGTAATCTTCCATGACAGTGCTTCTGATATGTCTTCCTTTTTTCTCAAGCAAGGATTCCCCCCCACTGCGGTTGACAGGGCCCTCAACCGTGTCCGGCCCATTTCCCGTACCTCTATCCTCACCCCTTCCCCTCCCTCCCAGAGCCACAACAGGGTTCCCTTGTCCTCACTTTCCACTCCACCAGCCTCCACATCCAAAGGATCAACCTCCCCTATTCCCGCCACCTCCAGCGTGATGCCACCAGCAAATGCATCTTCCCCTCCCTTCCCCTATTGGCATTCCAAAGGGATCGTTCCCTCTGCGACACCCTCATCCACTCCTCCATTGCCCCCACCCACCTCGTACCCTTCATACGGCACCTTCTCCTGCAATCGCAGGAGCTGTAATACCTGCCCATTTACCTCCGCTCTCCTCACTATCCAAGGCCCCAAACATTCCTTTCAGGTGAAGCAGTGATTTACTTGAACTTCTTTCAAAGTAATATACTGTACTCGCTGCTCACAATGCAGTGTTCCCTACATTGGGGAGACCAAACACAGATTGGGTGACCGCTTTGCGGAACACCTCCGCTCAGTCCGAAAGCATGACCCCCGAGCTTCTGGTTGCTTGCCATTTCAACACACCTCCCTGCTCTCATGCCCACATCTCTGTCTGGGATTGCTGTAGTGTTCCAGTGAACATCAACGCGAGCTCGAGGAACAGCATCTCATTTTCCGATTAGGCACACTACAGCCTGCCGGACTGAACATTGAATTCAATAATTTCAGAGCATGACGGGCCGCCCATTTTATTTTTACTTTGAGTTATTTTTTATTTTTTGTTTATTTTATTTTAGTTTGTTTCCACTGTGCTTACCCACTGTTTTTTTCATGTTTGTGCTTGGGACCAGGGCTGTTCATTTTACAGTCAATTAACACCCTCTCTGTACTAATGCTTTGTCTTTCACCACACTATTAACATACCATTTGCCTTTGCTCCATGATCTTCTGGTCAGTTATTCTCTGTGACCTTGTCCTATCAACATCTTCTCCTTTGTTATCTCTTGCCCCACCCCCGCTTTACTTCCTGAAAACCTTTTACATTTCTAATATTTGCCAGTTCTAACGAAGTATCACTGACCTGAAATATTAGCTCTGCTTCTCTCTCCACAGATGCTTCCAGACCTGCTGAGTATTTGCAGCATTTCTTGTTTTTATATCATTGTACTCATTGAAGGCCGGTGTCAGCTTCTGCCTCTAGCATCAGCAGGTTAGGGGTACAAGTTCCACTCCAGAGACTAGCACAAAATCTAGGCTGATGCCTCAGTGCAGTACTGAGGCAGTGCTGCATGATCAGTGGAGCCATCTTTCATGTGAGACGTTACACCAAGGTCCTCTTTGTCCTCTCAGGTAGACATGAAAAATCTCATGGCACTCTTCCAGGGAGTAGTCCCAGTGTCCTGGCCAATATTTATTCCTCAATTGCCATCATTACAAAAACAGATTATCCAATCATTAATACACTGCTATTCGTGTGACCTTGCTGTGTACAACTGTGACTACACTTCAAAACTAAAGAACTTTGAGATGTCCTGAGGTTGTGAAAGGTAATATATAAATGCAAACTAATTGAAAGGCTGGGTCTGAGCTCAGCAGAATGACACTAACCTGCAGACTGTAAAGAAAACATCCGATCGAAAGACCCACTGTGAAAGCTCAGTCTACCTACTTACGAAATATTGATCGCACACTTCCTGTAACACATTCCTTGTCACAATTTGTTCCAGAACAACATATCTGCAAACTCATTATGAACAATGGTGGAGGTTATTCGGGTAGATTTTCCTGGTCTTGCCCTTGGGCATATTAACTAGCCTGAATGTAACAACTACAGGGAAATCAGGTACAGAGCAGTACATGTCCATGAGGAGCCCACCCTATTTGCATCTATTTCAGTTAATGAATAGAAAATCAGGTCGATTCCAGTATGGACTGAACTCCACACACAACCCCTCCCCACCCCCACTTCCACCAGACAATCCAAAATGCATCAAGGTAAAATCAGGAAAATCTACCCCATGAAATTGTAAAGTAACTAGATATCATATCTTATGAAAAAAACATACATCTGGATGCACTTTTCACCTACAAAACCATATTTCCTATCGTCACAATATTTGTCACCTTTTTACCCCTATAAATTATTCTGTCCATATTTATAATGGAATCTGACTGTGTAAATTCGACATTCCGTAATTGCACAATCTGTCCACCAGGTGCTGTAGTGTTTTTTTTCCCGCTACAATTTGCCCTTTCTGACAATTGTTCAGCTGCCATTTTATTTCAGAGTAGCCACATTTTTGTCTAAAATATGTTTTTAAATGCAATTTAAAAAAAACTACAAATTTCTGAATAAGATTCAATTTATTTGGTGAATTAATTTTTGTGTTTTTCAATGACTTCATTAAACTTTTGAATTAAAAGCCTCAAGTCAACCCAAAAGCCTGCTCTTAGACCTTAGGGAGCCTAAATTCTTTATTGTCCTAAACTGGGTGTAATTCTGGCACTGTGCAATGACAGCACACCGCTAAGGAGAGGCCCAAAGACCATGTTAAGAATATATCAGCCTAGTTGCGGACACCAATCAAGCTCCCAGATGCCTGTCAAGGACACATCAATTTTGGCCAATGCCAACAGCCAGAGATATGTCAATGGGATGGGGAGGGATTAGGAGGGGGAGCAAGACAGTCTGGCAGCATATCTGTAAACTCATCATTAGCAATGAGAACAGAAAGTTCTAGAAATACTCAGCAGTATCTGCAGTATTTTGCTTTTATTTCACCATTAGCAAAAGCGGGTTTGTGAATGCAGATGTTCCTGCTCGTACATCCAAGTATATTGAATCGTCTGGGTGCAATGTATACAGGAAAATCCAGGTGAGGAGCAGTTCATGCCAACAGTCTTTTTGTAGAGCCACAGAATAAAAACATTTCCAAATTTTGAGTGGCCTCTAACCCTTGCTGGAAGTTCCGTCTTTCAGCTGACTTGTTCAATCGAGGCCCTGTGTGCCTGTTGAGGTAAAAATAATGGACCCGATTTTGTAGTTAGTGGCAAAGTGACAGCGCTCGCCAATGACCTTGAAGAAGGCTGCCCACACAGATCTGGTGATCTCTGTGGCATGGATTTCCTAGTTCCCCAAGTTAATTTGAATCTGGTGCCAAGTCAAGGCATCTCCAGGCGTCCAGCAACAGAGATGTCATCACAGAGGGTAAGCAGCCAATCACATTGAAGAATTCTCACTGACAGCACACCAGGAAGGATAATGCACTGATTATGCTTCACTTTTTTAAATAAATTTTACGGGGAATGAAATAAAAGATGGGATTTACATGTTAGAAGCTGAAATATCATAAATAAACTTTAAAAATGTTCTTTAGTATATTAAAAACTATGAAATGTTATCATAATGAAAAGATTTGACATTACATAAATATAAAATTAGTTTTCCAGGACTAGAGAGGTTAGAAAGATGAAGGGAGGCGCGAGTGGAACATAAATGCCAGTATGGACTGGTTGGGCCGAATGGCCTGTTTCTGTGCCATATAGCCTGATTAATCCTATGAATCCCTTCATCATTTTAAAGACCTCTATCACATCAGCCCACCCTGTCACCCATCCCAACAACCTTCTCTTTTCTAGAGAAAAGGGATCCAGCTGGTTTAGTCTTTCCTGATAGTTGTAACCTCGCAGTTCTGGTATTATCCTTGTGAATCTTTTTTGCACCTTCTCCATTGCCTGTATATCCCTTTTTGTAATGTGAAGACCAGAACTGCTGGAGTGCTGGAAAATGGGATTAGAATAGATAGGTGCTTGATGGCCGGCACAGACATGATGGGCCGAAAGGCCTGTTTCTGTGATGTATAACTCTATGACTCTATGATAACTGTGCATAGTACTTCAAGTCTGGTTCAACCAAGGTTCTATGTAAGTTTAGCATGACTTCCCTGCTTTTCAATTCTATCCCTCTAACAATGAGCCCCAGTGTTTTGTTATCTGTGTTTTTTTTAATGGCCTTATTAACTTCCGTCACTACCTTTAGTAGTTTATGTATCTGTACACCTGGAGTTGGTAGGAAAAAAGACAGAAGTGCAAGGAGAGAACCAACTGTGTAACAGCCCCGACAACCAATTTTATCTGCAGCACCTGTGGAAGAGTCTGTCACTCTAGAATTGGCCTTTATAGCCACTCCAGGCTCTGCTTCACAAACCAATGACCACGTCCAGGCGCTTACCCATTGTCTCTCGAGACAAGTAGGCCAAAGAAGACACCTGGATCATAGGAATATGCATGGGAACAGGAGTCAGCCTGGCAATGGGACCCTGCCGTCTGTATAAAATTCAGCCCATAGTTTTGAAAGCCTAGTGGTACTAAACTACTGAGATATACAACATGAAAAAAAAACAACTTGCATTTATATAGCCTCCTTAATGCATTAGAATGTTCCAAGCTGCTTCACAGGAGCGTATCAAACAAAATTTGACACTGCGACACATAAGGTGATATTAGGACAGGTGACTAAAAGCTTAGTTAAAGAGGTAGGCTTTAACAAGCAACTTAAAAGGAGGAGACAAAGCTGGAGAGAAGCTTTAGGGAGGGAATTCCAGAGCTTAGAGCTCAGCAGCTGAAGGCGTGGTCACCAATAGTGGAACGATGAAAATCAATGATGCTCAAGAGGCCAGATTTAGACAGAAAAACAAGAAAAAAGCATTTAAGAAATGGGACTGCGGCATAGTTAATTTCTCCCCAGTACAGTAAAGACAACTATTTAACAAGAATATTTTTGCAATTAAAGAACAATAAAAACCTGAAAATCCACTGTGCAAAGTCCCTGTTAAATACAGCCTTCTCCTCTTCATACAGTTTCAGTTCGGTCTCTAATGAGCAGATAATTAGTACATGATTACAATGTAAAGCTATCCAGTGATGTTCTAGAGCTACAGGTGATCATTTTTCTTTCGTGCTTGACTTTCAGTAAACCTTTATTGAAGATGTCCACTGGATAAAGCTTCACCACAGTAGCTATCAGATAAAAGCAAAAGATGCAACAAATGCACGGCTGGTTTGACAGGACCTTGAAGAGAGAAAAACAAAACAAATTAATGTTTCAGGTGGTGACCCTTCATCTAAAGTGGGAAGAGGAGGAAGGGAAGACTTGCACTCACACAATGGCTAATTGTATCCCACAAATGATCTGAATCCGCTTCTCCCACAAAGTGCCTTTGAAGCTCACTGGCCGTTGATGCAAATGGATCCAGCCAACTTGTCCGCAAACAGTAAGTTGAATGATCAGGACACTGGTGGAACTCCCTGCTCCTCAAATCACAGAATCATTGCAGCACAGAAAGAGGCCATTTGGCCCATCGTGCCCACACTGGATCTCCGAATGAACAATTCACCTAGTGCCATTCCCCCACCTTCTCCCCACAACCCTGCACATTCTTTCTTTTCAGATAACAGTCTGTTTCCCTTTTGAATGCCTCGATTTAACCGGCCTCCACCATGCTCCGAGGCAGTGCATTCCAGATCTTAACCCCTCGCTGCATAAAAAAGCTTTTCCTCATGTCACTTTTGCTTCTTTTGCCAATACCTTTAAATCTGTGCCCTCTCTTTCTCGATCCTTAACGATTGGGAACAATTTCTCTCTATCTACTCTGTCCAGACGCCTCATGATTTTGAATACCTCTATCAAATCACCTCTCAGCCTTCTCTTCTCCATGGAAAACAGTACCAACTTCTCCAATCTATCTTCATAACAAAAGTGCCATGTGATCTTTCACATCCATCTGAACTACTGGAAAAGGCAGTTTAATACCTTATCTAAAGGACAACACTTCTGAAAATGGAGAACTCAATCTACTCCTTTGAATGTCAACTTGGATTATGCATTCCAAGTCCTGGAGTGGTGTTTCAACTTGTTGATTCAGAGGCAAAACTGTTACCAATTTGAATAATATTGGTAGTGATGGTGCCAGGCTTGGTCAGTGGTAGCCAATTTGCCAGTGAGTCAAAAGGTTGTGGGTTCAAATCTAATTCAAAAGACTTGAGCTTGTAATCCAATAGATGCCTCATTGCAGGATGGAGAGAATACTACATTATTGGAGGTGCTGTCTTTTGAACAAAATGTCAAAACAAGACACTGTCTGTTTTCTCAGTTGGATGTAAAAGATCCCAAGAAGAGGAGTGAAGTTCTTCCCAGTGTCCGAGACAATAGTAATCCCTCAATCAACGTCTAAAAAACTTATTATTTCATCATTATAACTGTTTGTGGGACTTTGCTGTGTGCAAATTGGTTGCTGCATTTCCTACATTACAGCAATGACAACGCTTCAAAACTACGTCATTGGTTGTAAAATGCTTTGCGATGCCCTGAGGTTGTGAAAAGACTCTATATTAATGTATGTCTTTCAGGTCAAGAGCTCCTTTATAGTACTGACCCAACCAAACCACAGAATACCAGGCATAGCCAAGGAATTGGATCTGCCAGCTATTGCCCAAACAGGCAGAACATGTATTTAATAGTTTGAAAATCTTTCTTAATACTGGAAAGTGATTAAATGTCCTGAATAATATGTAAAGGACATCTCACTTTGTTTGTAAAACACACCATGTGAGCAAAACAGCTCCAAAATTGATTGAAGCACAGAAAAATGCGGATTGAAACTGGCAGGAACATGGGACTTTGTGCCCTGTATCCTCTTTCTAAAAATAATTCACCCAGTTCTTTTGAAACTCTGTCAGCCCTGCCAGTGGACAGATAGCTCGATTCGTTCATCTTCTTACATAGAATTACCTGGAATTCACAGCACAGAAACAGGCCATTTGGCTTAACCAGTCTGTGCTGGTGTTTATTCTCCACACAAGCCTCCTCTCAACCTATTTCTACTCCTATCAGCATTTCCTTCTATTCCTTTCTCCCTCATGTATTTATCTAACTTCCCTTAATTACATCTATGCTATTTGTCTCAACTACTCCTTGTGGTAGTGAGTGTCGCATTCTGTGGGTAAAGAAGTGTCTCCTGAATTCCATATTAGGTTACACCATTCTTCCTTTTCAGAATACAGTCTAATTCCCTTCTGAATGCCTCGATTGAACCTGCCTGCACCGCACTCTCAGGCAGTGCAGTCCAGATCTTAACCACTCGCTGTGTGGAAATGTTTTCCTCATGTCGCTTTTGCCTCTTTTTCCAATCACTTGAAATCTATGCCCTCCCCTTCTCCATCCTTTCACAAGTGGGAACAGTTTCTCCCCATCTACTCTGTCCAGACGCCTCATGATTTTGAATACCTCTATCAAATCTCTCAGCCTTCTCTTCTCCAAGGAAAACAGTCCCAACTTCTCCAATCTATCTTCATACCTGAAGTTCCTCATCCCTGGAACCTTCCTCATCAATCTTTTCTGTACTCACTTCACATCTTTCCTAAAGTGCGGCACCCAGAACTGGACACAATACTCCAGCTGAGGCTGAACTAGTGTCTTATACAAGTTCAAGATAACTTCCCATCTCTTGTACTCTATGCCCCTATTAATAAAGCCTAGTACACTGTATGCTTTATTAACCGTGCTCTCAACCTGTCCTGCCAACTTCAATGACTTATGCACATATACACCCAGATCCCTCAGCTCCTGCAGCCCCTTTAGAATTGTACCCTTTATCTTAAATTGTCTCTCCATGTTCTTCCTACCAAAATGAATCACTTCACATAATCTTGAAGACTTCAATCAATCATCCCTCAGCCTTTTCTTTTCTAAAGACCCTCAGCCTGCTCACTTTCTTGATATATCCTCTCAGTTTTGTTATCATTCTAGTAAGTTCTAGTGGGTTTTCTCCCTGTGTCTGCGTGGGTTTCCTCCGGGTGCTCCGGTTTCCTCCCACATGCCAAAGACTTGCAGGTTGATAGGTAAATTGGCCATTATAAATTGCCCCTAGTACAGGTAGGTGGTAGGGAAATATAGGGACAGGTGGGGATGTGGTAGGGATATAGGATTAGTATAAATGGATGGTTGATGGTCGGCACAGACTCGGTGGGCCGAAGGGCCTGTTTCAGTGCTGTATCTCTAAATTAAAAAAATTAAAACTAAATTAAGTCTTTTTTGAACTTTCTCCAGGGCTTCTGTATCCTTGTTTTTTAATTATTTGGAGAACTGTTCACAGTACTCCGTGTGGTCTAACCAAGGTTCTATATAAGTTCAACATGACTTCCCTGCTTTTTAATGTGAAAAAGAATTTCCTGAAACCAGTCCTAAAATTATTTATTTATTACTATTTTGAGCTCATGTCCCTTGTTTAACTGCAGTATAATTTAAAGTAATATTCCTGATTAACTTTCTGTGTACCCTTAAGAATCTTATATCCCTCTATAAGTTCATCTTTCCAGCCTGAAAAACCCAAGTCTCACCACTCTTCCCGTGTAACTCATTCCCCTGACTCTGGGCATTAGCTGGAGACTTTTCTCCAGCAAGAGAATGCCTCATTCCCTCGTGACCAATATTGGATGTGGTAATCAAGGTGTGGTCTAACCAGAGCGCTAAAATGTTTGATCATTTCTCCCTCTGACAGTTACTGACCAAAGGTCATAGACCTGAAACGTTAACTCTGCTTCTCTCTCCACAGATGCTGCTAGACCTGCTGAGTATTTCCAGCATTTCTTGTTTTTATTATCTTACTGACTTTGTTGCTGTTCTGCATTGATTGGTCATGCTTGTCATTGAGTCCCTTAAGAAAGAAAGAACTTGCATTTATATAGCACCTTTCATAGAAACAAAATAGGAGCAGGAGTAGGCCATTTGGCCCTTCGAGCCTGCACTGCCATTCATTACGATCATGGCTGATCATCCAAACTCAGCAGGCCTCAACTGCTTTCTGTGTTAGAGGATTCCACAGGTTAACCACTCTCTGGGTGAAGAAATCCTTCCTCATCTCTCCTAAATGGCTTCCCCCTGATCCTTAGACTGTGACCCCTGGTCCTGGACTCCCCTGCCATCGGGAACATCCTTCCTGCATCTAGTCTGTACAGTCCTGTTAGAATTTTGTAGGTTTCTATGAGATCCCCTCTCATTCTTCTAAACTCTAGCGAATACAAGCCTAATCGACCCAATCACTCTTCGTACATCAGTCCTGCCATCCCAGGAATCACTCTGCTGAACCTTTACTGCACTCCCTCCATAGCAAGAACATCTTTCCTCAGATAAGGAGACCAGAATTGCACACAATACTCCAGATGTGATCTCACCAAGGCCTTGTATAATTGCAGCAAGACATCCTTGTTCCTGTACTCGAATCCTCTCGCTATGAAGGCCAACATACCATTTGCCTTAACTGCCTGCTGCACCTGCATGTTTACTTTCAGCGACTGGTGCACAAGGATATCCAGGTCTCGCTGCACCTCCCCCTTTCCCAATCTATCGCCGTTCAGATAATATCTGCCTTTCTATTTTTGCCACCAAAGTGGATAACCTCATATTTATCCACATTATACTGCATTGGCTTGGTATTTGCCCACTCACTCAACCTGTCCAAATCACACTGGAGCTTCTCTGCATCCTCCTCACAGCTCACACTCCCACCCAGTTTTGTGTCATCTGCAAACTTGGATATATTACATTTAGTTCCCTCATCTATATCATTAATATATATTGTGAATAGCTGGGGTCCGAGCACTGATCACTGCGGTACCCGACTAGTCACTACCTGCCACTCGGAAAAAGACCCATTTATTCCTACTCTTTATTTCCTGCCTGCCAACCAGTACTCTATCCATGTCAGTACCCTACCCCCAGTCCCATGTGCTTTTATTTTGCACGCTAATCTCTTATGTGGGAACTTATCAAAAGCCTTCTGCAAGTCCAAATACACCACATCCACTGGTTCTCCCTTATCTATTCTACTAGTTACATCCTCAAAAAATTCCAGTAGATTTGTCAAGCATGATTTCCCTTTCGCAAATCCACGTTGACTTTGTCCAATCCTGTCATTGTTTTCCAAGTGCTCTGCTATTACATCTTTTATAATGGACTCTAGCATTTTCCCCACTACTGATGTCAGGCTAACCGGTCTATAATTCCCTGTTTTCTCCCTACCTCCTTTTTTAAATAGTGGGGTTACATCAGCTACCCACCAGTTTCATGCTGACCCAAAGTATTTCATGGCCAATGAAGTACTTCCGAGGTGTACCCACTGTTGTAATGTAGGAAATGTGGCCACAAATGTTTGCACAGTAAGATCACAGCTAGGAGATGAATGCCCAGATAATCTTTTTTTTTCCAAAATATACTTTATTCATAAAAATCTGTAAAAATTACATTGCCAAACAGTTTCCAAACAGCACCAAAAAATACAAACATTGCAAGGGACATCAGTTTCCTTCAATACTGTCATGAGTTTCTTCCCAACCCTTCCGTTTCACAATTGTCATGTCAATTACAGTTTTACATTTACAGCAATTGAGAATATTAACGATACAGGTTGAGGGGTTTCCCATGGATCCAGCCCCTCAGTTCAGCTTGGTGGGGGAACCTTACACTGTGGTCTTTCCCCATTGAGCCTTTGCTGCGGCTGCCCCAAGCTTTAGTGCGTCCCTCGGCACGGAGTCCTGGACCTTGGAATGTGCCAGTCTGCAACATTCAGCGGTGGACAACTCTTTGCGCTGGAAGACCAGCAAGTTTCGGGCAGACCAAAGGGCGTCTTTCACCGAATTGATAGTCCTCCAGCAGCAGTTGATGTTTGTCTCGGTGTGCGTCCCTGGGAACAGCCCGTAGAGCACAGACTCCTGTGTTACAGAGCTGCTTGGGATGAACCTTGACAAAAACCACTGCATCTCTTTCCACACCTGCTTTGCAAAGTCACATTCCAGGAGGAGGTGGGCGACCGTCTCTTCCCCACCACAGCCAACGCGGGGGCACTGTGCGGAGGGGGCGAGACTTCGGGTGTGCATGAAGGATCTGACGGGGAGGGCCCTTCTCACCACCAGCCAAGCTACGTCTTGGTGCTTGTTTGAAAGTTCTGGTGATGAGGCATTCCGCCAAATGACTTTGACGGTCTGCTCCGGGAACCATCCAACAGGATCCACCGTTTCCTTTTCCCGTAGGGCCTTGAGGACATTCCGTGCAGACCACTGCCTGATGGACCGGTGGTCAAAGGTGTTTTCCCGCAGAAACTGTTCCACGAAGGATAGGTGGTACGGCACGTCCCAACTGCACGGAGCGTTCCGCGGCAATGTGACCAGGCCCATCCTTCGCAACACTGGGGACAGATAGAACCTCAGCACGTAGTGACACTTGGAGTTTGCGTACTGGGGATCTACACACAGCTTGATGCAGCCGCACACGAAGGTGGTCATCAGGATGAGGGCCGCGTTGGGTACATTTTTCCCGCCCTTGTCCAGAGATTTGAACATCGTGTCCCTCCGGACCCGGTCCATTTTAGATCCCCAGACGAAGCGGAAAATGGCTCGGGTGACTGCCGCGGCGCAGGAGTGGGGTTTGGGCCAGACCTGCGCCACGTAGAGCAACAACGTGAGCGCCTCGCACCTGATGACCAGGTTCTTACCCACAATGGAGAGAGATCGCTGCCCCCACATGCCCAACTTTTGTTGTACCTTGGCTACTCGCTCCTCCCATGTTTTGGTGCACGCCCCGGCCCTTCCGAACCATATCCCCAGCACCTTCAGGTAATCTGACCTGATGGTGAAGGACAAAGGATCGGTCAGCCCAGTTGCCAAAGAACATGGCCTCGCTGTTGCCATGGTTAACTTTGGCTCCCGAGGCCAGTTCGAACTGGTCGCAGATGCTCATCAGTCTGCGCACGGACAGCGGATCCGAGCAGAAAACGGCGACGTCATCCATGTACAAGGAGGTTTTAACCTGAGTGCCTCCGCTGCCTGGGATTGTCACCCCTCTTATGCTCGCATCCTTCCTAATAGACTCAGCAAAGGGTTCAATACAGCAAACAAACAAGACTGGGGACAGAGGGCAGCCCTGTCTGACTCCAGATTTGATCGGGAAACTTTCCGATTCCCACCCGTTGATTGAGACTGCGCTACTGATGTTTGTGTAGAGCAGTTGGATC
The DNA here is from genome assembly GCF_036365525.1 of Heterodontus francisci. Lineage (NCBI taxonomy): Eukaryota > Metazoa > Chordata > Chondrichthyes > Heterodontiformes > Heterodontidae > Heterodontus > Heterodontus francisci. Next base: position 12,863,439 of record NC_090408.1, on the reverse strand, counting down.
CAATTGCAGATTCCCTCCCCAAACCCCATTTTGGAAAGCACGTCCATCATGTAGGTGTGCGATATCCTGTCAAAAGCCTTCTCCTGGTCCAGGCTGATGAGGCAGGTGTCCACCCTCCTGTCCCGTACGTAGGCGATCGTATCCCTGAGTAGCGCGAGACTATCAGAGATCTTCCTGCCGGGTACAGTACAGGTCTGATCGGGGTGAATCACCAACTCCAGAGCAGACTTGACTCGACTGGCTATGACTTTGGACAGAACCTTGTAATCAACATTAAGCAGTGAGATGGGCCGCCAATTTCTGATTTCTGCCTTCTCCCCCTTCTGCTTGTAAATGAGGGTGATGATGCCTTTCCTCATGGATTCTGACATGCTGCCGGCCAGGAGCATACTCTCGTATACTTCCAGCAGGTCTGGGCCGACCCAGTCCCACAGGGCCGAGTACAACTCGACCGGTAAGCCGTCGCTCCCGGGAGTTTTACTCGTCTCGAAAGACTCGACGGCCTTTGTCAGCTCGTCCAGAGTTAGCGGCTTGTCCAGTCTCTCACTCCTGCTGTCATCTAAGACCTCTGTGATAGATGACAGGAAGGACTGGGAGGCTCTGCTGTCTGTGGGCTTCGCGTCATACAGCCCAGCATAAAAGGATTTGCTGATCCTTAGTATGTCGGACTGCGAAGACGTTACCGAGCCATCTTCTTCCTTCAGGCTGCTGATAACAGAGCTCTCTCTGTGTACCTTTTGGAAGAAGTAACGCGAGCACGTCTCATCCTGCTCGGTGGAGCGGACTCTGGACCGGAAGATGATCTTGGAGGCCTCCTTGGCAAAGAGCGAGGCCTGCTGGCTCTTCACATCTTGGAGGTCCTCCTTGACCTCGACCCCCATTGACTGTAACCGGAGTAGATTTTGCATAATTTTCTGTAGTCGGGACAGTTCCCTCTGTCTCTCTCTCGCCTTCTGAACACCTTCGTGGATGAAGAACCTCTTGATGTTCTCCTTAATCGCTTCCCACCAGTGAACTGGAGACTCAAAGAGGGGTTTCACGGTCCTCCAACCTTTGTAATCCCTTTTGAGTTCCTCAACGTTCTCTGGGGTCAGCAGTGTCGCATTGAGCTTCCACGTCCCTCTGCCAACCCGCTGGTCGTCCTGTAAGTGACAGTCGGCCAGTAAGAGGCAGTGGTCGGAGAAGAACACCGGCTTGACGTCGGTGGATCCGACCGTGACAGCACGGGACACAAACAGGAAGTCAATCCTGGAACGGGCAGACCCGTCCGATCTTGACCATGTGTATCTGCGCTGCGCTTCGTCTGCAGGTTTGCTGAAGACGTTGTGCAGTTTGGCATCTTTAACTGTTTCTATTAGGAATCTGGACGTAGCGTCCAGTTTGCTGTCGTCACTGCCGGATCGTCCAGCCGCATCGATGATGCAGTTGAAGTCACCGCCTAGGATGACCGGCCTGGACGTCGCCAGCAGCAGTGGGAGCTGCTGGAAGACGGTCAGCCGCTCGCTGCGTTGTACCGGGGCGTACACGTTGATCAACCGGAGCGGAGCGTTGTTGTACATCACGTCTGCTACGAGGAGGCGGCCGCCCACCAGCTCCTTAACTTCGGAGATGGTGAAGTTACCTCCCCGCAGCAGAATACCCAGGCCGGAGGAACGGCAGTCATTTCCCCCTGACCAGATCGATGGCCCGTGGGACCACCATCGCGACCACTGCCTGTAGGTGCTGAGGTGTGGTATTCCACACTCCTGCAGAAACAGTAGGTCAGCTTTGACCTTGGCAAGGTAATCCAAGGTTGAAACACATCGTGTAGTAGATTTAATGCTACGCACATTAATGGAAGCAATTCTTACACCCATTTTTTACTAAAAATTAGTTGTTGCTTCCCATACCATTTGTCCTCGCTAGTCCCAGTCCTTCGGGATGTTCCTGCATACCCATCGTGTGCGCAAGCAGTTTCACGTTGGTTGGGCTCAGAAACCCCTCCTGATTTTTCATGCAGGATTTGTGCCGCTCGGGTGACATCGGGGGGGTCTTGTAGGCAGAGAGGATTGGGTTGTCCTCAGCTGCTTCCATCTGTTCCTCCTCGAAAACATCACAGCTCCCGGTCTCCCGGAGCTCAGGTGCGCCAGACGTGTCTTTGCTCCCGGTGTCCCGGAGCTGAGATGCGTTGGCCACGTCGTTACGTGTGGGGCATTGGGGTTGGGGCACGCCGGGCCCATCACAGCTTCCAGTGCCCGGGGGCTGGGATGCTTTATCATCCATCTCGGAGTTCTGCCGCCTCTTTTGAAGGGGCTGTCGTTCCAGCATTTCCCCGTCCAGTGAAGAGGAGTTGTTGCAGTCTGATTCAGAAGAGAGCCTCCTCTTGCCACTGGTTTGGGTGGTGGCTTTGGGATGTTTTTTCTTTGTGGTTTTCCTCTGGACCACTTGCCACTGACCTGTTTGTCCATCTGCTGCCTCCTCCTCCATTGATTCTGTCTGTGGAGGAGGGGTTTCCGGGCGCTGGGTAGGTGCTGGGTCGTTGGTTTCAGCCGCCTCCCCTTCCTTCTCAGGTTGAAGTTCCTCACTGCGGAGAAGGTTGCTGGTCTCCTTTCGAACAGCGGACGCCTTCGTCGAACCTTCTCCCGGCCTTTCCTTGGACCTTGCCGCCTGAGCATAGCTGAGGCAACGTTTGGGGCAGGTCTTGTAGAGATGGCCTGCCGCACCGCACAAGTTGCAACACTTAATCTGCTTACAGTCCTTGGTCTGATGGCCTTCCTCCTTGCAGTTCTTGCAAACAACCGTGCTGCAGTTGGCTGCCATGTGACCAGATTTGCCACAGGTGCGGCAAACTCTGGGCTGCCCAGCGTAGACCAAGAAGCCTCGACTTCCCCCGATAGCGAAGCTGGAGGGAGGGTGGATGATGGCTCCACTGGGATCTACCTTCAAAGTCACCTTGACCTGCCGCTTGCTGGTCCAGATCCCAAAGGGGTCCTTGACATCAGTGCTGCTGCCGGCCACCTCGATGTACCTGGCGAGAAAGGTGAGTACATCCACCACCGGAACATGGGGGTTGTAGAGGTGAATCGTCACCACCCGGTCCCATTGTGACGGAAGCGTGAAGAGCGGCTCCGCTGTGAGGATCGACAGTGGCGCCCGGTCCCCTTTCTCCTTGAACGCCTTCAGGAACTTGATGCATCCCGCCACGTTCCGGAACGTCACGTCGAAGTATCCACTGCTGGGGAAATCCTGCAGGCAGAAGACGTCCGTCGCTTGAAATCCGCAGCAATCGAAGAGAATTTTCTTGATGAAGAAGGTGCGATCGACCGGTGCATCTCCTTCCTTGTCCTTCACGACCACCCGAACGGTGTTGCGCACTCCCTGGCCCGAAGCTCGAAAATTGGTTATAGCCATTTTACTCAAAGCTTCCCCAGGATCAAAAGGCAATGATCATGGTCTCTTCTCAATCAAATAAGCACTGATAAGAACAGATACTACACTTGATCTTAGCCAAAAGGCCGAGAAGCGATGAATGCCCAGATAATCTGTTTTAGTGATTTTGGTTGAGGGAAAAATATTGGCCAGGACACTGGGAGCACCCGTCTCCTTACACCAAATAGGTATCTTTTACATCAACCTGGGAGAGCAGATGTCAGGAGTGGAATTCATCACAGGCAATAGCGAATGGGTAGCCAATTTGCATTCCAACTAGTTTTCTTTTCCATGTGTGTAAAACTGGTCATCGATTCACCTATCTTGAGAATTTCTCTCTCAGGGCCTCAGGTTTATATCTCTCTCCAGTTAGACTGAACTGAAGGATCAGCACAGGTTATGGGGCTTAGGTCCTGGATGAGGGCTTAAATGCACCACCTTCTGATCAAGAGACGAGCATCTTACTAATTGAGTCACAACCGACATCGACCTTTCTGCTCTCTCATAACGCTGCTGGTGTTCATGAACCCTGAACTGCAGTGAAGGTCAGCACCTCCTGGAGTAGAGGCAGAAAAATAAGGAGAACTGCGAAAAAGGGTTTAGTGCACCATTATTTGAATGAACTGAGATGAAATCTTCTCTGTACTGATAAAATATGTTTGATCAAACCTGTCCCCTGTCCCTGTATTTTTGCAACCTACAGGGGTTAGTTATCACGAGTGGAGTCTAAAGTACTGACCTTTTACACTCAATTAATCTTTCAAGGTACTGTTTGTATAAGCTCTTCCAGCTTTCAAACAGGTTAAGACCTTCAGGAGGCCATGGAGATGGAGATTGGCTGCCTGAGGGCACTGATACCAGCACAATTGTTTGTTGACCAATTGATGTTGAACAGTGTTTAATTTTATGTACCTGGTCTTGACATGAAAAATGTGAGGTGAAGGTTCACACAGGAAATGTTCTCTGAGTGAACTCACTTCTGGTTATGTCAGTGGCTGCTTTTTAATAAAGTAACAGAGGCACATTAACGGAAAAGCAAAGGCTCAGTGTACAAATGCTCTTCCATCTTTTGCTAAGGCACTGTCTCCTACAGATTAAAGAAACAATTTGCATAGCACTTTTCATGTCCTCAGGACATACCAAAGTACTTCACAGCCAGTGGAGTGTTGTTACTGTTATAGCGAAGGGAAGTGCAGCAGCAATTTTGACACAAACAGCATGCTGATAGATGACTATATTACTGCATTGGTTGAAGGTCACATATTGGACAAGACACTGGGGGATCTTCACTGTCCTACTTCAACTGGTGCCATATGAAGCTTTACATCCACCCAAACAGGACATAGTATGAATAGGTCATCCGAAACAGGTCAGCTCCAGCACTCCCTCAGCCAAGATTAACAGCTCAAGACCTGATGTGAGGCTTGAACCTACAATCTTTGGCCTTGAGTGCAAGATCACAATCACTGAGCGGAGGCTGATATTGTGTTGGAAATTCTCTATCTTATGGAGCTCTATGATTTTTTTTTGATATCTTCCTTAACCATTCCAGTAACGTACGTTATGGAGGGAGGTGGTGGTGGGGCCCTGCTCAAGTGCATTGAGATGCTTTATTGATTTTAACATGAACTGTTGCCTCAGACTGATCTGGTTTGAAGCCACTTGATCCCAAACAAAGCTTTACTAACGGAGTACTGAAGCAATGGGCAGTGATAAGCTGCCACCACACCTCAAAATCAGTGGAACCACTCTGAACAACAACAAAACCAACTTGTATCTAATATAGCGCTTTTAACAGAATTAAGCATCCCAGGAACTTCACAGAGACATTATAAAACAAAATATGACACTGAACACACAGGACCTCCCTGAAAATGAAGATCATTTGAGCAGCTTGGTGGGTGAGTGGACTTACAAGCCTGTTTCACCATTTCGATCATGGCTGATTTGCATCTTACCGCACCTTGGTGTAACCCTAATACTTTTGCCTAATAAAAATCTATCAATCTCTGGGACAGAGTTCCAGATTTCCACTGCACTTTGTGTAAGGAAGTGCTTGTGGAACTAGAAAGTACTTTTTTTTAATTTCCAAAATATACTTTATTCATAAAAATCTGTAAAAATTACATTCCCAAACAATTTAAAACAGCATCAAGTCAAAAAATACAAACAGTGCAAAGATGATCAGTTTCCTTCAATATAATCATGAGTTGCCTCACAACCCTTCCATTTCATTGTCATGCCATATACATTTTAACATTCACAGCACACAAAATTTTCCCGATACAGTTCGAGGGGTTTCCCGTGGATCCAGCCCCTCAGTTCAGCTTGGTGGGGGGACCTTACACAGTGGTCTTTCCCCATTGAGCCTTTGCTGCGGCTGCCCCAAGCTTCAGTGCGTCCCTCAGCACGTAGTCCTGGACCTTGGAATGTGCCAGTCTACAACATTCGGTCGTGGACAACTCTTTGTGCTGGAAGACCAGCAAGTTTCGGGCAGACCAAAGGGCTTTCACCGAATTGATAGTCCTCCAGCAGCAGTTGATGTTTGTCTCGGTGTGCGTCCCTGGGAACAGCCCGTAGAGCACAGACTCCTGTGTTACAGAGCTGCTTGGGATGAACCTCGACAAAAACCACTGCATCTCTTTCCACACCTGCTTTGCAATGACACATTCCAGGAGGAGTTGGGCAACCGTCTCTTCCCCACCACAACCACTGCGGGGGCAGTGTGCGGAGGGGGCGAGACTTCGGGTGTGCATGAAGGATCTGACGGAGCGGGCCCTTCTCACCACCAGCCAAGCTACGTCTTGGTGCTTGTTTGAAAGTTCTGGTGATGAGGCATTCCGCCAAATGACTGACTGTCTGCTCGGGGAACCATCCGACAGGATCCACCATCTCCTTTTCCCGTAGGGCCTTGAGGACATTCTGTGCAGACCACTGCCTGATGGACTGGTGGTCAAAGGTGTTTTCCCGCAGAAACTGCTCCACGAAGGATAGGTAGTACGGCACGGCCCAACTGCATGGAGCGTTCCGCGGCAATGTGACCAGGCCCATCCTTCACAACACTGGGGACAGATAGAACCTCAGCACGTAGTGACACTTGGAGTTTGCATACTGGAGGTCTACACACAGCTTGATGCAGTCGCACATGAAGGTGGTCATCAGGATGAGGGCCACGTTGGGTACATTTTTCCCGCCCTTATCCAGAGATTTGAACATCGTGTCCCTCCGGACCCGGTCCATTTTAGATCCCCAGATGAAGCGGAAAATGGCTCGGGTGACCGCCACAGCGCAGGAGTGGGGTATAGGCCAGACCTGCGCCACGTACAGCAACAACGTGAGCGCCTCGCACCTGATGACCAGGTTCTTACCCACAATGGAGAGAGATCGCTGCCCCCACATGCTCAACTTTTGTTGTACCTTGGCTACTCACTCCTCCCAGGTTTCGGTGCACGCCCCGGCCCTTCCGAACCATATCCCCAGCACCTTCAGGTAATCTGACCTGACGGTGAAGGGGACAAAGGATCGGTCAGCCCAGTTCCCAAAGAACATGGCCTCACTCTTGCCGTGGTTAACTTTGGCTCCCGAGGCCAGTTTGAACTGGTCGCAGATGCTCATCAGTCTGTGAACGGACAGCGGGTCCGAGCAGAAGACGGCGACGTCATCCATGTACAAGGAGGTTTTAACCTGAGTGCCTCCGCTGCCTGGGATTGTCACCCCTCTTATGCTCGCATCCTTCCTAATACACTCAGCAAAGGGTTCAATACAGCAAACAAACAAGCCCGGGGAGAGAGGACAGCCCTGTCTGACTCCAGATTTGATCGGGAAACTTTCCGATTCCCGCCCGTTGATTGAGACTGCGCTACTGATGTTTGTGTAGAGCAGTTGGATCCAATTGCAGATTCCCTCCCCAAACCCCATTTTGGAAAGCACGTCCATCATGTAGGTGTGCGATATCCTGTCAAAAGCCTTCTCCTGGTGCAGGCTGACGAGGCAGGTGTCCACCCTCCTGTCCCGTACGTAGGCGATCGTATCCCTGAGTAGCACGAGACTATCAGAGATCTTCTTGCCGGGTACAGTACAGGTCTGATCGGGGTGGATCACCAACTCCAGAGCAGACTTGACTCGACTGGCTATGACTTTGGACAGAATCTTGTAGTCAACATTAAGCAGTGAGATGGGCCGCCAATTTCTGATTTCTGCCCTCTCCCCCTTCCGCTTGTAAATGAGGGTGATGATGCCTTTCCTCATGGATTCTGACATGCTGCCGGCCAGGAGCATACTCTCGTACACTTCCAGCAGGTCCGGGCCGACCCAGTCCCACAGGGCCGAGTACAACTCGACCGGTAAGCCGTCGCTTCCGGGAGTTTTACTCGTCTCGAAGGACTCAACGGCCTTTGTCAGCTCGTCCAGAGTTAACGGCTTGTCCTGTCTTTACCTCCTGCTGTCATCTAAGACCTCGGTGATAGATGACAGGAAGGACTGGGAGGCTCTGCTGTCTGTGGGCTTCGCGTCATACAGCCCAGCATAAAAGGATTTGCTGATCCTTAGTATGTCGGACTGCGAAGACGTTACTGAGCCATCTTCTTCCTTCAGGCTGCTGATAACAGAGCTCTGTGTGTGTAACTTTTGGAAGAAGTAATGTGAGCACATCTCATCCTGCTCAATGGAGCGGACTCTGGACCGGAAGATGATCTTGGAGGCCTCCTTGGCAAAGAGCGAGGTCTGCTGGCTCTTCACCTCTTGGAGGTCCTCCTTGACCTCGACCCCCATTGACTGCAACCGGAGTAGATTTTGCATACTTTTCTGGAGTCGGGACATTTCCCTCTGCCTCTCTCTCGCCCTCTGAACACCTTTGTGGATGAAGAACCTCTTGATGTTCTCCTTAATCGCGTCCCACCAATGAACTGGAGACTCAAAGAGGGGTTTCATGGTCCTCCAACCTTTGTAATCCCTTTTGAGTTCCTCAACGTTCTCTAGGGTCAGCAGTGTAGCATTGAGCTTCCACGTCCCTCTGCCAACCCGCTGGTCGTCCTGCAAGTGACAGTCGGCCAGTAAGAGGCAGTGGTCGGAGAAGAACACTGGCTTGACGTCGGTGGATCCGACCGTGACGGGATGGGACACAAACAGGAAGTCAATCCTGGAATGGGCAGACCCGTCCGATCTTGACCATGTGTATCTATGCTGCGCTCCATCTGCAGGTTTGCTGAAGACGTTGTGCAGTTTGGCATCTTTAACTGTTTCTATTAGGAATCTGGACTTAGCGTCCAGTTTGCTGTCGTCACTGCCGGATCGTCCAGCCGCATCGATGATGCAGTTGAAGTCACCTAGAAAGTACTGTACAGGGGTAAGAGGATTAAGGCGGCAGTGCTTTGCCCAGTACAGCCATTTCTTTTCCTTTAAGTACCTCTTCATACACTTTTCAGTAGCTGTGTTTGCAGCTGAAATGGCTGAATGTCTGGATAAAGCTCTGCCTTTATAGATTGCCTTTCGTTTTGATAGGCCAGGATTTTATCTTGGCGACAGGGGTCTTGGCCACCTGCTGAAGTGCAGCAAGAGCCCCACATTGCCTCCTCAGGGGTAGGCCTGCAGATATGTGCCAATTAGGCATTTAAGTGGACAGCGGCAGGCTTTCCCTGGGATTAAGGATCCCCGCGGCGGAGGTCCCGCCTGCTGAGACCTATCAGCCAATCACAGATTGGCAGCTTTTTCACTGAGGAGTGCCACTGCAGAGGCGGTGACTGCTGCCAGTACTGGACTCACCGGAGGTGCTGGAACCAGATCACAGGTAAGTCATGCCGGGAAGGGTTTTGCGGGGTGGAGTTCACAGGGAAGTGGGGTGTAGGGGGGGTCAGCAGCAAGGGCAGTGGGTGGCTATCCGAGGGCTCTCCCCTTCCTGATGTTGGGTCCCTCGTTCAGGCACTAAGTGTCTTTCAACAAGGGAGGCCCCCACCCCCACCCTGCAGCCAGCAAGCAACTCACACGGGTTTGCTTGGCATGCTCTCCCTGTGGTGACAGGACCTCTGCCACTGGGCTAATACCAATGGCCCATTAAATGCCCACGTAAGAGTCTCAATTGATGGCGGGGCAGGATGACCATTCACAGGCCTTCCTACCCCGGACTTCATTTGGGTGGAGGCGGGAGGGTAGTGGAGCTCCCCCCCCCCCGCCACCATTCTGCCTGATTATATGCTCTCCCCACCTCCAAAGTCGATGTGGGGGAGAGCATAAAATTCCCCCCCCCTAGACTTCAGACATTCTGTCAGTAGCAAGGCTGGTTCTATTTTGGTTTATAGAACAGCAACACTAATTGAAGTATGTAAACCACCATCACTAACTGCACTGTATTAATCATTAATGTGAAGGCAGTCGCTTATTATTCCTCTGAGGTCTCTGCTTGTTCCTTTACATTTTATTAATTTCCCTCAGAGAATTCCATTCAGAAAACTTCTTCTGATTGGATCTCTTTGTTCTTTTTTTCAGTGTTTTATCTCACCATTTCCCTCCTTTTCTTCCCACCAGCCCCTTAGCTCAGTGGCTGCACTTCCACCTCTACGGTCAGAAGTTTGTGGGTTCAAATTAGAAACTGCATTTCCTATATTACAAATTGACTCCACTTCAGAAGTATTTCATTGTCTGTAATTTACTTTGAGATATCCTGAGGCCATGAAAGGTGCTATATAAATTCAAGTTCTTTCTTTTTTTTAAATCCACTCAACCTCCCACTGGGTAGGACATAGCAGTCTAGGCCTGACAACCCTACCTTTGTAATCGTCTGAGTGACAGATTACACATTTGCAGAGATTGAGGAAGGTCCGTGCCAGTGTTACCCTGCCCATGGTGAAATTTCTCACTATTTGTAGCGACTCCATCTTGTGAAAATTTGCACTGAAATTAATACCAACTGTGGAAGGGAAATTTGGCCAATGAGACACTCTAGGAGGTAGAAATTAGTCCTTGCTGCGCCCATTCTCTGGGCAGGAAATGGGGGCAAAAGGGAACAATTTTGGAAAGCCACATCCATGTGCCTATATTACAGGCACTGCCAGATTGCTACAAGGAGCTTTGCAGACATCCCGGACCACCACTTAAACAGGCATTAGCCTCCTTATATATGTGAACTGCATAAACTTAAGGTCATCCAAAACTCTGCTGCCTGTATCCTAACTTGCACCAAGTCCCGTTTATTCATCACCCCTGTGCTCACTGACCTACACTGGTCCAGGTTAAGCCAGGCCTCAATAGTCAAATTCTCATCTTTGTTTTCAAATCCTTCCATGGCCTCACCCCTCACTATTTCTGAAATCTCCTCCAGCTTTACAACCCTTTGAAATATGAGTGCTCCTCTAATTCTTGCCTCTTGCACATCCCTGATTTTAATCACTTCGCTATTGATGGCTGTGCTTTCAGCTACCTGGGCCCGAATCTGGAATTCCCTGCCTAAACCTCTCCACCTCTCTACTTCTCTACCTCTCTCTCCTCCTTTAAGATGATCCTTAAAACCTACCTGTTTGACCAAGCTTTTGGTCACCTGTCCTAATAGCTCCTTATGTGGCTTGTGTTATAACCGAGGTGGGAGGAGTGCACTGACTTTTTCTAGTCCCACTTCTCCGCAGGTCACAACATATACTTTGAAAATGTTTACCCCAGTTACTGATGCAGTCAATCATATACTCTACTCTTTATCCCAGAATCAAATACACCAACCAGGTTTCTGTAATAAACAATTAAATTATCAGTTTATTATAAAAACAAGACTTATTCAGTAATGAAGCAAAGCATTAATCCACAGGTTGAAATATGGAAGTTGCTCTTTTAAATCCCGCACACACAAGCTCACACACACACACAGAAAAGAATAAAGAAATTCTCTCGACAGAGCTCTGTTACAAAAAAAACCCAAAAAAGAATACTTTGGCCAAATACTTGCTCATTCTTGAAGAGAAAAAAAGATATGGAAAGATGTCAGCTGTCCTTTTTGATGCATTTGGGGAGGACAAACAAGGCAAAGGAATACACAATTAATGGGAAAATGCTGAGAAGTGTAGAGGAAGTGAGGGACCTTGGAGTGAATGTCCACAGATTCCTGAAGGTCGCAGGACAGGTCAATAAGGTGTTTAAGAAGGCATATGGAATCCTTTCCTTTATTAGCCCAGGTATAGAATATAAGAGCAGGGAGGTTATGCTAGAACTGTATAACTCATTGGTTAGGCCACAACTTGAGTAGTGTGTGCAGTTCTGGTCACCTCATTACAGAAAGGATGTAATTGCACTAGAGAGGGTACAGAGGTGATTTATGAGGATGTTGCCAGGACTGGAATAATGCAGCTATGAGGAAAGATTGGATAGGCTGGGGTTGTTCTCCTTGGAACAGAGAAGGCCGAGGGGAGATCTGATTGAAATGTATAAAATTTTGAGAGGCCTGGATAGAGTGGAGATTGGCCTATTGACCTTAGCAGAGAAGTCAGTGACTAGGGGGCATAGATTTAAAGTGATTGGTGGAAAAATTAGAGGGGAGATGAGGAAAACAATTTTCACCCAGAGGGTGGTGGGGGTCTGGAACTCACTGCCTGAAAGGGTAGTTGAGACAGAAACCCTCAACTCATTCAAAAGGAGTCTGGATGTGCACCTCAAGTGTCGTAACCTGCAGGGCTTTGGACCAAATGCTGGAAGGTGGGATTAGAATGGGTGGGTCATTTTTCGGCTGGCACAGACACGATGGGCCAAGTGGCCTCTTTCTGTGCCTTAAAGATTCTATGATTCTGTGGTCTGGCATCCGAGTACATGTAGATGGATAACTGGGATCTTTTCTGGAGCAGTTTACTTCAGGCAGCGTTGAGAATTAATCTGGCAGGTTTTTTCCAGCTTCTCGGAAGAAATGTGGCATCAAGGGTTTTGGTTATCACACTGAATACACAGGATATTTTCTGCGACAGGAGGAAAGAGATGAGTTGGGTGTTTTTTCCTTGGCAGGCTGATCTTCAACTGTCTTCAAAACAGTTCATACCACAACTGAACTGAAAACAATATCTGAACCCCAAACAGAAAGTCAACCTCCTGACCTCCATAAACCTTGACATGTGGCTTCTCTGTAAACATCCCCTCTTAGTCCAAGGTTCCTGTTGTTTATTTATCGTAAGGCAGATGATCTCCAGTAAAGGTTGTTTTTAGCACTCCTTGATTCTTCCAGTAATTGTTTTCTAAGTCAAGTGTCCTTTCAATAACATGAAAAATGACATGACAATGAAAAAAACAAAGTCCCGCATTTCTTCAGACTTCCAAATGAATCCATTTCCAGAATTTAAATATGAGTCCTTCAAAACATTAAAAAAAAAACAACCTCATAACACTTGGCATCAAATTTTGTTTGATAGGGCTCGCATGAAGTCCTTGAGATGTCAAACAAAGAGCCTAATGCTTGATTTAGACCCACTTACGTAAATTGGTTTGGATTGAGTAGGTTTGAACAGGAGCTGGGTCTGCTCCATTTGGATTCTTAAGCGGTCGCTCTGGCTTAACCAGTGACTGCCATTAAAAGGTACGTTTGATAAAAACATTCTTGTGGAGGCAGGAGGAGCAGGAGTATTCCCCTGACTCCACAGTCCTCACATCTACATGCTGCTACTCCACTTTACCCTCTCCAATTTCCAGGACTCACCCTCCAGCTGAGCCAGGCTGGTCAATATTCGTAATAAAAACGTGGAAGTCGCTTGTGCAGATGACACAGATGCCAGCAGCTTGCAAAATAGGTGGTTATGAAGCCTGAAGACCAATATTGGACTGACCTCCCAGTCGGTGCGCCACTGTTATTGGACCTGAGAACAAGCCATGGCTAATTTCCAACCCATTAGGACTCAGACCTTGAATCACTTGTATGGGCAGCAAGAGCTACATCACAAATGTGCTGAGCTGCCATTCCCGAATCTTTATAGTCAGCAAGCCAATTTTTCCAAGGCACAAATTCCTGTCGACACTAGATTGTTACAGCTCGCAAAATGAATTCAATATGTAAATAAGAAATCCCAGTTGCTTGGTTATTATACCAACAAGCAACTAAAAATCAGATTATAATTTCAATTTAAAATATTGATGGGAAATCATTGTTCTCAGTGGATTCAGACTTTGTATCCTATCCTCTGTATATCTTAGCAAATGAGAGATGGATATCATTGCTCAGCATTTTATGGGACAGGAATTACATTGGCCTTTCACAAAAGAGGAAGACGATTATTCAGAGCTTTGCATGCAGTTTCTACTCTGGTTGCGCGAGGTTTTATTCATAATGACATTTTGATCAGTTTCAAGACCATGAAACTAGGTTGAGTATAAACACAACTTGTGAATTTTTTGCCTGGGATTAATTTGCATCTTGATAATATTTTTTATCTTCTCCAACAACCAACAGGACATACACTTTGTTACAATTCTGGATAATTTAGATTTAAGTAATTTGGCCCTTTCCTATCTCCTCTCGGACTCCCCACCACATTAGCCTCCAGTATGGCATTAGCTTCCACCTTTCTGTTGACACCCAGCTATACCTGTCCACCACCATTATGGCATACGAGGCTACGGGCCAAGTGCTGGAAAATGGGATTAGAATAGATAGGCTTGATGGCCGGTGCAGACATGATGGGCCGAAGGGCCTGTTTCTGAGCTGTATAACTCTAAAATTCTATGACTCTATGACCATCCCTGACTCCATGTGGGAGAATTTCAATATAGTTTTACCCATTTCCTGGACGTTCAGTGCAGCCTGGGGAGATAATTTTGGGTCATGATCTCCCACACTTGACCGCCCCTCAAAAGCACAGATTGTCAAGTCGGAAGCCTGAGACCTCTGGGTGTGCCTGAAACATACGTTAGGTGCCCTGCACGTGACATTAGGACCCCGATTGAAATTGGTGTATAAATGGGCGGAGATTGCACTGGCAATCTTGGGCAGCCTCACCAGTGACCCTTAAAGAGGCTTTCAAGGCATAGCCAGAAAACATCAAACATTATATTTCTGTACAGGCAGCAGAAGGAATAGTGCTTGACTGGTTCCACAAAATATATTGCAGATTGCTGATGGGATGTGCTTGCTCCCTCACCCCACATTGCTTTCCCCCCATGACCTACCTGCTTGGCATTGGAACTGGCTAGATTCCTGAGGCCCATGAGCAGTGAACTGCATTGGGACATCCAATTGGTGCATCCAGCTCATGGTTGAATTCAAATAAGGCCTGATACCGAATATTGATCATGGCTCAGGCTTACATGAACTGGCATACAAGGCAATTGTTTCACCAATGTGCTGTATGTTTTGGGCACGTCTTATTTTTGGGTCAAAAACTGTCTGTTCCAATCTGACATCAAGCTATTAATGAGATGGAATTGGCTGCTGCTCGACACTGCCAAGACCAAAGCCATGCTGTTTGACCTGCATCTGGAGCTTTATCTTGGTCTTTGATTCCAGCCCTCTTTCTGGCTGTTCGCCGCAGTTGGACTTGACAATCTTGGTATCCTGTTTGACCCCCTATTTTTCTGATTCTCATCTCCTAACCATTACTGCATCCTCCTACTCTACTAACAGAGGCAGAAGCTTCAGTCGTCATGTATCTCCATGTATTTAGTAAGGCATTTGACAAGGTCCCACATGGCAGACTGGTCAGAGAAATGAAAGCCCATGGGATACATGGGAATGTGGCAGGTTGGATCCAAAATTGGCTCAGTGACAGGAAACAAAGGGTAGTGGTTGATAGATGTTTTTGTGAAAGGAAAGCGGTTTCCAGTAGCGTTCCACAGGGCTCAGTGTTGGGTCCCTTGCTGTTTGTGGAATATATTAATAATATGGACTTAAATGTGAGAGGCATGATTGGGAAATTCACTGCTGACACAAAAATTGGCCATGCAGTTGATAGTGGAGAGGATAGCTGTAGACTCCAGAAAGATATCAATGGTTTGGTCAAGTGGGTGGAAAAGAGGCAAATGGAATTTAATCAGGAGAAGTGTGAGATAATGCATTTGGGGAGGCAAACAAAGTGAGGGAATATACAATAAACGGGAGGATATTGAGAGGGGTAGAAGAAGCAAGAGACCTTGGAGTGCATGTCCACAGATTCCTGAAGGTGGCGGAACAGGTAGATAAAGTGGTGAAGAAGGCATATGGAATGCTTTCCTTCATTGGCCAAGATATAGAATACAAAAGCAGAGATGTAATGCTGGAACTGTATAAAATGCTGGTTAGGCCACAGCTGGAGTATTGTGTACAGTTCTGGTCACCACATTACAGGAAGGACATAATTGCTCTGGAAAGAGCACAAAAGAGATTTACAAGAATGTTGCCATGGCTTGAAAGTTGCAGCTGTGAGGAAAGATTGGATAGGCTAAAGTTGTTTTCCTTAGAATAGAGGAGGCTGAGGGGTGAATTAATTGAGGTGTACAAAATTATGAGGGGCCTGGATAGAATAGATAGGAAGGAGCTGTTTTCCCTAGTGGAGAGATCAGTTACCAGGGGGCACAGATTTAAGGTGAATGGTAGAAGGATTAGAGGGGACATGAGGAAAAACTTTTTCACCCAGAGGGTGGTGGGTGCCTGGAATTCACTGCCAGGATCGGTGATGGAGGCAGAAACCCCTAACTCATTTAAAAAGGTACCTGGACTTGCACCTGAAGTGCTGTAACCTGCAAGGCCAGGTGATGGAAGGTGGGATTAGATTGGGCAGCTAGTTTTTTCAGCTGATGCAGACACAATGGGCTGAATGGCCTCCTTCTGTGTGTAATTTTCCTATGGTTCTATGGTTCCACTCTGGAACTCCCTTCCTAAACCCCTCTCCTTTGCCACATTTCTCTTTACTTTCTA
This sequence comes from Heterodontus francisci, assembly GCF_036365525.1. NCBI lineage: Eukaryota > Metazoa > Chordata > Chondrichthyes > Heterodontiformes > Heterodontidae > Heterodontus > Heterodontus francisci. Next base: position 12,847,190 of record NC_090408.1, on the reverse strand, counting down.
AAGACTTCTCAAAATCACCCTCCTCAACAGTATCATCAATTATTCTCAACCCTTCTCTCAAACTCTTGATGTCAAATTCAGCTTCTGGCCTTTGTAAAATACTTTGGGCAGATTTGCTGTGTAAAGCACACAATATAAGGGGTGATTTTGATTTTGTGCAACAGTTTTACATAGAAACATAGAAAATAGGAGCAAGAGTAGGCCATTCAGCCCATCGAGCCTGCTCCGCCATTCATTATGATCATGGCTGATCATCCAACTCAGTACCCTGTTCCCGTTTTCGCCCCATATCCTTTGATCCCTTTAAACCCAAGAGCTATATCTAACTCCTTCTTGAAAACATACAATGTTTTGGCCTCAACTGCTTTCTGTGGTAACGAATTCCACAGGTTCACTACTCTCTGGGTGAAGAAATTTCTCCTCATCTCGGTCCCGAAAGGTTTACTCCGTATCCTTAGACTATGATCCCTGGTTCTGGACTCCCCCACCATCGGGAACATCCTTCCTGCATCTACCCTGTCAAGTCCTGTTAGAATTTTGTAGGTTTCTATGAGATCCCCCCTCACTCTTCTCTACTCTAGTGAATATAATCCTAACCAACTCAATCTCTCCTCATACGTCAGTCCTGCCATCCCAGGAATCAGTCTGGTAAACCTTCGCTGCACTCCCTCGATAGCAAGAACATCCTTCCTCAGATAAGGAGACCAAAACTGCACACAATATTCCATGTGTGGCCTCACCTAGGCCCTGTATAATTGCAGCAAGACATCCCTGCTCCTGTACTCAAATCCTCTCACTATGAAGGCCAACACACCATTTGCCTTTTTTACCGCCTGTTGCACCTGCATGCTTACCTTCAGTGACTGGTGTACGAGAACACCCAGGTCTCATTGCATATTCCCCTCTCTCAGTTTATAGCCATTCAGATAATAATCTGCCTTCCTGTTTTTGCTACCAAAGTGGATAACCTCGCATTTATCCACATTATACTGCATCTGCCATGCATTAGCCCACTCACTCAACTTGTCCAAATCACCCTGAAGCCTCTCTGCATCCTCCTCACAACTCACCCTCCCACCCAGTTTTGTGTCATCTGCATATTTGGAGATATTACATTTAATTTCCTCATCTAAATCATTAATATATATTGTGAATAGCTGGGGTCCTAGCACCGATCCCTGTGGTACCCCACTAGTCACTGCCTCCCATTCAGAAAAAGACCCATTTATCCCTACTCTTTGTTTCCTGTCTGCCAACCAATTTTCTATCCATCGCAATACACTACCCCCAATCCCATGCGCTTTAATTTTACACGCTAATCTCTTATGTGGGACTTTGTCGAAAGCCTTCTGAAAGTCCAAAATACTTAAACGAGTGATGACGAATTGCCAGCCCATTTCCCATTTCTCCAGGTTTTTATTTTCATTGACTTGGTGTAAAATGAACTGCCAACTCACGATTATCTGTTTTATTCCATTTCTCAAAGTCAAAATTGCCCCCCTCTCGGTGGATGCTGTTGTCTAGTCCAGTAATCTACATGTTAATTGGTAATGATTCCCAATCAACCTTTTCTGCCCCAGAAAGTGAACAATTATAAATGCTGAGTCTCATTCTTTCAAGTTGTGAACTGTTCAAGGAGATGTTAAGCTCAAGTTTTAAGTTTAACTTTTTTATCTTACTTTTTGTTTATCTTTTTACATCCTCATTTTGATCAGTCTTTCTTTCCCTCTCTTTATTTTCCTTTCTTCCCTGATTTGACACTGATTTTAATCCACTCTAATTTACCCTCCTTCTCAGTCCTGCCTCTGTTTATGTCTCAATCCTTAAATTTTATTAGTTAAGCAATAAATTATTGGTCCTGTTATTCACCAAGGTCCCAAATGCCCTATTGTCCTCACCACACCATTATCGGCTTGTACTTCCAGCAACATTGTGGGAAAAAAAATGTTGGAGGTAAACATGCAGGAATAACTTTAACTAATTGGGCACACCACCAGGCCTTGGCTCAATGGTAGCACTTTAGTCTGAGTCAGAAACTCATGGGTTCCAGCCCCATTCCAGCGATTTGACATATAATCCAGGCTGACACTCCAGTGCAAACTGAGGGAGTGCTGCACTGTCAAAGGTGTCATGTTTCAGATGTGGCATTAAGCTGAGGCCTGTCTGTCCACTTTGGGAGATATACAGGTCCCATGGCACTATTCAAAGAAAACCAAGGGAGTTCTTCCAGTGTCCTGGCCAATATTTGTCCATCAACTAACAACTAAAACATGTTATCTAGTCATTTATTACAGAGTAGTTTGTGGGAGCTTGCTGTACACAAATTAGCTACCACACTACCATACATTGCAAGTGACTACGATTCAAAAGCGCTTCATTGTAAAGCACTTTGGAAGGTCCTGAGGTCATGAAAGGTGCTATCTAAATAAAGGTTTGTTCTTTCATTCTTTATGAAAACAAATTTGGGTAATAGGTCTGCCACTGAATTTTGAAGATGTGCTTTCAGATAATATAATGGTATTGTTTTGATTTTGCACCTCAGGAACTGACCCTCTGCTACCAGGAGTGCACATTTGGAACTCAGGTGCACACTGTGCATGGTTTCCCGATAATGAATTATAAATGGTTGGAAAAGTGTACACAGCCCATGTCCAAATTTCTGATATGGACTTCTGGGACATTACTCCCTGCAGTCAACATGTTCATGTGACAGAAATGGGGCTCCAACCTGCTTAGAAGTGATAAAGTATTTCTGGATTGTATATATTGATTTATTTTTATTTAGAGATACAGCACTGAAACAGGCCCTTCAGCCCACTGAGTCTGTGCCGACCAACAACCACCCATTTATAATAACCCTACAGTAATCCCATATTCCCTACCACCTACCTACACCAGGGGCAATTTACAACGGCCAATTTATCTATCAACTATTCAACTATGACAGCAACATTGCCCAGATTGCACAACACTCACTGACACGCTCCCCTCGCTGTTGCAAGACAAGGTAGAGAACAACCAGAGGCAGCAGCAGCTAACCTCAGGGGTACAGGCGTGCCTGCATATCCTGACCCCATGGAGGAGTCGGTGCTGGTCATTATCAGAATGACCATTGCTGAGGCCTTATCCTGTGGCAGGACTCATCGAAGGTGGTGATATCCTCATATCTAATCCTCCTTCTCGCATCCCACCTCCCCCTCATCCCACACTCTCTCTTACAAGCTGCAACTGGTGTTAGCATGCACCTCTTAATTCCCCCTCACTCCCCGCAGCATAACCTTATCCTTGCTCCCCTCTCCTTTCAGACACCCAAGAAGTGCAACCTGGCCAGGCAGTGGAGGAATGGCAAGAAGAGAAGGATGATGAAGACCCATTGTCACTCGATTTCACACTCGAGGTAAGACACTGGCCACTAGTGCCCTACAGCCAGGAAAGCCTCTAACAGATATCAGCTCGATGAAGGGGGAGATCGCACACGAGTTCTGCTGCAAAGGATTCCGCTGAGCACTTCAATGGGGGTGGCCTACAGAAGAAAGTTCATGTGTATGCACAGTGAAATGCTTGCTGCACTGGCAGGTCTGTCAGAAAGAAGCAATGAAGAGTACAGCACCAGCTTGGCATTGAGATTTGCACAGAGCTTGGAGCCCATCCATTCCAGTGTTGAAGTGGTGGCCAACACCATATGCACAATTGTGGACCCAACCAAGATGCAACGTCTGATGGCTGATGTTGCAGCTTCCATTGCAGCAGAACCAGCAGCCACCCAATGTCTGTGTACTGCAGTGCAAGCTGAGACTGCTGCCATCATGGCTGTGGATTACAGTGTGAAAAGGGGCTTGCAGAGTGTCGCAGAAGTCCAACAATCTGCCCTCCAACAGTTGACTAAGATTGCTGAGGTGCTGCTCCAGGGGAGTGGCAGTCACTCCAAAGAGCACAAACCCCCTGAGCCAAGCACATAAAAGTTCATCATCATGGTCACCTCACAGCCACTGGCAATGCGAACCTTGCCATGCTCTCAGGTGGCAATTGTGGCTGCATCAGGTGGTAAATTTCAGTGAGGATGTCCTTACTGAAGTGCAGATGTCTCACATATTATTCCTCACTGAGGATGAGGTTGGAGAATTGCTCCCTGAGTGGATATGACCTCCTGCTGAGAGCCCTTTGACTCCTCCTTCCTCTTCCAGTAGCTTGTCCTACTCTTCATGGCCCTCTATTCATTCTGTCAGTCAAGCTGCATTCCAAGGGGAATGGCTACTAGTGCATTCATGTCTGGGAGCAACTGGCTTGTGCAGAAGCCTTGGTGTCAGGAAAAGCTCCTTTGGAATCTGCCACAGCACTTCCTGTAGACATTTGCAACTTCAAACAACTATAGAAAGCTCAGACCCTTGTAGAATCATAGCAACAGCCTGAAGAAATCAACCAGCAACTAACCTGAAAGCAGTTAACAATACTCCTAGCATAAACTTCATCTCCTTTACTAAGATGGCGTCTTGTGCTAAATACAGGTTACACTGGCTTGTGCAGAAGCTTTGAAGTCAGGAAAAACTCCTTCATCATCTGGTTAAACCGGTTTTTCAGCTTAAGGCCCCAAATTGGCCACACTGGAGACTCTTTAGCATCTAAAGTATCCAGGAAAAATCACCCGCTTTGTGTTTAAACAATCTCTTGTTAATTTTAGATTAGTTGGCCAGATAGCTCAGGCTTCGAAAAGTTAATAGATGCAAGGTTTTCATACAGAGAGTAGTCACATTATTGTTGCTAAGAAAGAAGCTACTTGAAATGTCAATCAAGAGTTGGAAAATTGAAAACCTAAATCATCGCCAAAAGGCAACAGCTGACGCTCTGTCAGCCACACAAATATAATTGTTTGAAACCTTGTTTAATTACCTACTATGAAAAAAATCTGGGGTTTCTTCCAAGAAACTTTCTTGGTGAAGAAAGGAGTCTTTTGATCTCAAGTGTAACAGGCTAACAAGACCAGGTATAGTTTCACTGGCTTTTCACCGTGTCTTTAGTTTAGTCAGTTCAACAATATTTCCCAAGTAACTGGCAGGATTATTTAAATGCAAAGACATCAACAAAGTTGGATGAAGCTCTTTTGCTCTAGAATGCCAAACGAAGACAACTTATATGTGTGCATTTGATGTCGGGATTTTAGCTACAAGGTTACAAAAAGAGGCTAGGTTTCTCCCTGGACCAAAGGAGATTGAGGGGAGATTTGGTAGAGCTGTATAAGATTAGGACATGTTTAGATAAGGTAGACAAAGAAAAGCTGTTCCCATTAGCTGATGGTACAAGAACTAGGGGGGCACAAATTTAAGGTTTTGGGGAAGAGATGCGGGGGGATGTGATGAAGAACATTTTTTTATGCAGTGGTAATAACCTGGAAGTCGCTGTCTATGAGAGTGGTGGAAGCGGAGACAATTAATGATTTCAAAAGGAAATTGGATGGGCACTTGAGGGAAATAAACTTGCAAGGCTACGGGGATAGAGTGGGGGAATGGGACTGACTGGATTGCTCCACAAAGAGCTGGCAAGGACTCAATTGTCCTTATGGCTTCCTTCTGTGCTGTAATGATTGCCTCTATAAACTCGATTTGTAGATTTAGCCTGAGCTCTTTGTTACTGTTGTGTTTTTCAACCCATTGAAGGGCTCAGAAGTATATACTGATCACTCTCTGCTTCTATTTCAATCCAGCTGTGTAAGAGTGAATTATTAATCCTAAAATACATTCGTTTCAGCCAGTTCATGCGTAAGGTTGAGTTTTAGTTCATTGAAGGTACAGCTAAGTTATGGAAGCTATCCTTTGCAGTGAGCATAAATAAAATGTTCATATCATAACCATATATTGCATATTTACATGCAGTTATCAGATCTTACAATGCAAAATCAATAATTTATTCAGTATCTGATTTCTAAACAGCAAAAATGATTGTGGTTATATCTTAAATTTATTGATATAAATGCAAGTGAACATAACTTGGATTTGGAAAATCTCCAGAGGAATAATAATCATTGATGGACAGATTCAAACCTGAATATTCTGCAGTGGAGTGTTTAGATTAATAAGTCAGTGAATGTACCCTGTAAATCCATTTAACTAAACAGCAGAATATTGGAACATTTCAGAGCATAATATTGAAGGCTTACCAAATCAGAGGCACCCTTTGAACATCGTGTTCATTCATTTTATTTAGTGTGACTGTTTTGTTGAAAACCCTTTATTAAGAAAGCATTTATGGAGAACCTGATCAAGAACCCAGGGTGACCTTGCAGTCAATGAGTTACTTTTGAAGTGTGGTGATTGTTTAATAGGCAAATCCAGCAGCCAATATGAACACAGCAACATCCCACAAACAACAAATGTTAATGAGTAGATAATCTTTGAGTAGGCTTCCCTCGGACTTCTCTAAATACCACCATGGAACAGGATTAGGCCATTCAGCCCCTCGAACCTGTTTCGCCATTCAATTAGAACATGACTGATCTATATCTTAACTCCAGCTATCCACATCAGGGTCTACATAGGGTGTAAGAAGATGCAGTAGAGATAACTCGAGTTGTCAGCGGGAAGTGGAGAGGTACCTAGTTGTTCTGCTAGGTTGTTCCTCAAACGCCTTCTGATCTGAATAAAACGTACACTAAAGTATTGTTGCTTCCAACAGGAGCCATTACTTTGGGAGCATAAGGTAATTTATCTCCTCCAGACTGCAGTTTGCAAACCTGTCACTGACCTCATGGAGAGTAGCAGTGAGAAGGTCCAAAGGCCTGAAAATTGTCATAGGGGAAAACAAGAGACACTTATCTGAAGCCATCTTCTACCTTTGGGATCTCCCACTACCCTCACACAATCTCTGGCTACCAGGAGTCCTGGAGCAAGTGATCATGCCAGCTTTTTAGGCCCATCTATATTTGGACATCCCATGGCTGAGCAAAGAGAGAATTGAGGTGCGAAGTCCAGAAACACCCCTTTCCATCTCATTTAAATATCACTGCTGGCACCTGTATCTGTTGCGGGCTCCACTATGCTCATCTAGACAACCCTTGGAATTCCAGGGGCATCGCAGTGGAGAGGGATACCTGAATAATTGGGTCTCTATCCACATCTCTCCTTCACTGCACCTGGGAACTGTACACTCCTCAGGGATAATACAGAGGAACATCTACCCTCAATGCCTCAGGTTAGAACTGAGCCATGATTAATGTAGAGGAATTCTTTCATGTTAGAAAAGCCACTCGCATTTACTTTGTGCCTTTAACATAGTGAAATGTCCCAAGGTACTTCACAGGAATGTTATCAAACAGAATTTGACATCGAGCCACATAAGGAGATATTAGGACCGGTGACCAAAAGTTGGTCAAAGAAATAGATTTTGAGGAGGAGAGAGACGGAAGGGTTGAAGGAAGGAATTCCAGAATTTAGGGCCTAGGAAGATGAAGGCAGGATGGCTAAAACTTGAACGAGGAAAACTGGGGAAACGCAGCAGGCTAGAATTGGAGGAGCTCAGAGATCGCAGAGTGTTGTAGGGCTGGAGGAGATTATAGAGATAGCGAGGGGTGTGGCCATGGAGGGATTTGAATATAAGGATGAGAATTTTAAAATCAAGGCATTGTGGTGTAGGACAGCGAGCACAGGGGTGATGGGTGAGCAGGACTTGGTGTGCATTAAGGTACAGTCAGCAGAGTTTAGGAGGAGCTCACGTTTCAGAAGAGTGCAAGGTGGAAGGTTGGCCAGCAAAGTCATAGAGTCATTATAGAATAGAAAGACGTCATTTGGCTCATCGAGTCCATGCAGCTCTATAGAGCAATCCAGTTAGTTCCATTTCCCTGCTCTATCCCCATATCTCTGCAGGTTTATTTCCCTCAAGTGCCCATCCAATTTCCTTTTAAAGTCATTGATTGTCTCTGCTTCTACCTTCCTCGTAGGCACTGAGTTCCAGGTCATTACCACTCGCTGTGTAAAAATGATCTTTCTCACATCCCCGCTGTATCTCTTGCCCAAAACGTTAAATCTGAGTCCCTGGTCCTCATGCCTTATCAAACCTGTCCTGATTTTATACACATTTATCAGATCTCCCTTCATCCTGCTTTGCTCCAAGGAGAACAACCCCAGCATTTCCAACCTGACCTTGTAGCTAAAATCGCTCATCCCTAGAACCATTCTGGTAAATCTCTTCTGCATCCTAGTCACATCATTTCTAAAGTCTGGTCACCAGAACTGGACACAATAGTCTACTTGTGGCCGAACAAGAACTTTATAAAGGTTTAGCAAAACTTCCCTGCTTTTGTACTCAAACTTCTATTTATGAAGCCCAATATCTCATATGCTTTGCTAATTATTCTCTCAGTATGTCCTACCACCTTCAACGATCTCTGCACATGAATCCCAAGATCTCTTTGCCCCTGCACACTCTTTAGAACTGTGCCTTTCTGCCCATATTGCCTCTCCCTATCTCTCCTACCAAAATGCATCACTTCACATTTCTCTGTATTAAATTCCATCTGGCACTTGTCTGCCCATTCGGCTAGCTTATCTAGTTCCCATTGCAGCTGATTTGTATCATCCTCACTGTTTGCCACACATCCAAGTTTGGTATCATCAGCAAATTTTGAAGTTTTACTCTGCATTCCAATATCCAAGTCATTTATATATATCAAAAAAGTAGTATTCCTAGCACTGACCCTTGGGGAACACCACTGTCTACCATCCTCCATTCTGATATATAAACATTTGCCAAGACTCGCTGTTTTCTGTCCTTAAACCAATTTTTAATCCAATTGGACACTGGCCCTCCTATTCCATGAGCCTCAGTTTTGTTAACCAACCTTTTATGTGGTACTTAATCAAAAGCTTTCTTAAAATCCATATAGACAACATCCACTGTGTTCCCTTCATCAACCTCCTTTATTACCTTATCAAAAAATTCAATTAGATTAGTCAAGCACGATCTGCCTTTTAAGAATCCATGCTGGCTCTCCTCAATTAACTCAAACCTCTCCAAGTGCTTGTTGATTTTTTCCCTGATTATTCTTTCTAAAACCTTACCCACCACTGATGCTAAACTGGCCAGCCTGTAGTTACTAAGAATATCCTTGTGCAAGGATACTTTCCAATCCTCTGGCACCTCCCCTTATCTACGGAAGATTGGAAGATTATGGCAAGCACTTCCACTATCTCCACCCCTTCTTCCCTTAGCAACCTGGGATGTAAGACACCCAGACCAGATGACTTATCAACTCCAAGCATAGTCAGCCTTTCCAGTATATTCTGCCTATCAATTTTCATCTCATCCATTACCTCTACCATCTCTACTTCTACTAATGTTTTGTCAGCAGCTTCTCCCTTAGTAAAAACTGATACAAAGTACTCATTAAGTATTCCAGCCTTGCCCAGAGCTTTGGAATCATCGAGTCGAGAGGTGACAAAAGCATGGATGACGAGTGGGATGTGATGGTGTGTGCACACATTGACAAGCTTATTTGTTAGTCCTTTAATTCTGGCATCTTGAGCATCCCTAATTTTAACCACTCCACCATTGGTGGCTGCACCTTCAATTGCCTAGGCTCTCAGCTCTGGAATACCTCTCAACACCTCTTCACCTTGCTTTGCTCCTTTAAGGCACTCCTTAAAACCAACCTCTTTGACCAAGACTTTTTTTTTCATCTGACCTAATATATATCCATTTTCCATTTTGGATACTGGTGAGAACAATGGTTCCTTGGCGGAGAGCAACCAGAGCAAAGTCTGTGGCACCACAGGTGGCTCAGCTGCACGGGAAGAGAGGAAGAAGAATGGAAGAGCAATAGTGATACGAGATTTGATAGTCAGGGAATCAGACAGGCGTTTCTGCGGCAGCAATTGTGACTCCAGGATGGTGTGTTGCCTCGCTGGTGCCAAGGTCAAGGATGTCATGGAGCGGCTGTAGGACATCCTTCTGGGGGAGGGTGAACAGCCAGAGGTTGTGGTCCACATTGGTACCAATGACATAGGCAGGAAGAGGGATGAGGTCTTGAAAGCAGATTTTAGGGAGTTAGGAAGGAAATTAAAAAGCAGGACCTCCAAAGTAGTAATCTCAGGATCACTCCCAGTGCCACGTGCTAGTGAGTATAGGAACAGGAGGATTGATCGATTGAACATGTGGCTGTAAAATTGGCGTGGGAGGGAGGGCATCAGATTTCTGAGCCATTGGGACCAGTTCTGGGACAGTTGGGACCTGTACAAGATGGACAGGCTATACCTTAACAAGACCGGAACTAATATCCTTGCAGGGAGATTTGCTAGTGCTGTTGGGGGGGTGGTTTAAACAGCTTGTCAGGGGGATAGGAACCTGAGGGGTAGCTCGAATTGGAAGGAAGTAAACCTGGTAACAGGAGGTAGAAAAGTAGCAAGTGACATTAGAAGGCAGGCAAAACAAAGGCGAGCATCAACTAGGCTTAGAATGCAGAATAATGTCAAGAAGACAAGGTTAATGGCATTCTACCTGAATGCATTCACAACAAGGTAGATGATTTAAAGGCTCAAATAGAGGTAAATGGGTACGATCTAATTGCCATAATGGAAATGTGGCTACAGGTTGACCAAGACTGGGAACTGAATATTCAAGAATATTCAACATTTAGGAAGGACAGGCAGAAAGGAAAAGGAGGTGGTGTTACACTGATAATAAGGGACGGGATCAGTACATTCATAAGGGAGGATCTCAGATGGGAAGAACAAAATGGGGAATCTGTTTGGGTGGAGTTAAGAAACAGCAAGGGGCAGCAAACATTGATAGGGGTTGTTTATAGGTCACCAAACAGTAGTGGTAGTGTGGGGAATGGTATTAATCAGGAGATTAGAGAAGCATGTGGCATGGGTAATACAGTAATAATCTTGTTGTAAAAGAACCTTTAGGGATGAGTGACCATAATATGATAGAATTTTACATTATGTTTGAAAATGAGGTGGTTCAATCTGAAGCCAGGGTGTTAAATTTGAACAAAGGAAATTATTAAGGTACGAGGGTGAGGATTGGCTGAGGTGGATTGGGAAAATACATTAAAAGGTATGACAGTACATAGGCAATGGAGAAATATTACATAGTTTACAGCAATTATACATTCTTTCAAGGCACAAAAACCCCAAAAGTAAAGGCAGTCAACTGTGGATAACAAAGGAAGTTAAGGATTGTATAAGATTAAAAGAAAAGGCCTATAAAGTTGCCAGAAATAGTAGTAAACCTGAGGATTGGGAGGATTTTAGAATACAGTAAAGGAGGACAAAGAAATTGATAAAGAAAGGGAGAATAGAATATGAATATAAGCTAGCAAAAAATATTAAAACGGACTGTAAATGCTTCTATACCTACATAAAAATGAAACATTTGGCTAAAACAAATGTGGGTCCATTACAGGCAGAGTCAAGAGAATTTATAATGGGGAATAGAGAAATGTCAGAGAAGCTAAATGATTACTTTGTGTCTATTTTCATTGAGGAAGATACAAGAAATCTCCCAGAATTAGAGATCCAAGGGATTAGGGGGAATGAGGAATTGAAGGAAATTACTATTAGTAAGAAGGTTGCATTGGAGAAATTAATGGGGCTGAAGGTTGATAAATTCCCAGGACCTGATATTCGACATCACAGAGTGTTGAAAGAGGTAGCTATGGAAATAATGGATGCATTGGTGATCATCTTCCAAAATTCTATAGATTCTGGAGTGGTTCCTGCAGATTGGAAGGTCGCAAATGTCACCCCACTATTTAAGAAGGGAGGGAGGGAGAAAACAGGGAATTACAGACCTGTTAGCCTTACATCAGTTGTTGGGAAAATGCTAGAATCTATTCTAAAGGATGTGATAAATGGACACTTGGATAATAATGATCTGATTGGGCACAGTCAACATGGATTTATGAATGGGAAATCATGTTTGACGAACCTGTTGGAGTTTTTTGAGGATGTTACTAACAGAATTGATAAAGGGGAGTCGGTGGACGTGGTATACTTGAATTTTCAGAAGACATTTGATAAAGTCCCGCACAGGAGGTTGGTTAACAAAATTAAAGCACATGGGATAGGAGGTAATATACTGGCATGGATTAAGGATTGGTTAACAGGCAGAAAGCAGAGAGTAGGAATAAACGGGTCATTCTCGCGTTGGCAGGCTGTGACTAGTGGGGTACCGCAGGGATCAGTGCTTGGGCCCCAGATGTTCACAATATATATCAATGATTTGGATGTGGGGACCAAATGTAATATTTCCTAGTTCACGGATGACAGAAAACTAGGTGGGAATGTGTGTTGTGAGGAAGATGCAAAGCGGCTTCAAGGAAATTTGGATAGACTTAGTAAGTGGGCAAGAACGTGGCAGATGGAATATAATGTGGAAAAGTGTGAGGTTATCCACTTTGGTAGGAGGAATAGGTGTGCAGAGTATTTCTTAAATGGTAAGAGATTAGCAGGTGTAGATGTACAAAGGGACCTGGGTGTCCTTGTCAATAAGTCACTGAAAGCTAACATGCAGGTGTAGCAAGCAATTAAGAAGGCTAATGGTATGTGCCCCTTTATCGTAAGAGGATTTGAGTACAGGAGTAGTGAAGTCCTGCTTCAATTGTATAGAACCTTGGTTAGACCACACCTGGAGTACTGTGTGCAGTTTTGGTCCCCTTACCTTAGCAAGGATATTATTGCCATAGAGGGAGTGAAATTAAGATTCACCAGACTTGTTCCCGGGATGGTAGGACTGTCCTATTTAGAGAGATTGGGGAAACTGGGCCTGTATTCTCTAGAGTTTCGAAGAATGAGAAGTGATCTCATTGAAACCTACAAAATACTTAAAGGGATAGACAGGGTAGAGGCAGGTAAAATATTTCCCCAGGCTGGGGAGTCCAGAAACAGCAGACACAATTTCAAAATAAGGGGGAAGCCACTTAGGACTGAGATGAGGAGAAATTTCTTTACTCAGAGCATTGTGAATCTTTGGAATTCTCCACCCCACAGGGCTGTGGAAGCTCAGTCATTGAGTATGTTTAAAGAAGACACTGACAGATTTCTAAATACAAATGAGATAAAGAGATATGAGGATTGTGTGGGAAAATGGCATTGAAGTGGATGATCAGCCATGATCATATTGAATGGCGGGGCAGTCTCGATGGGCTGAATGGCCTACTTCTGCTCCTAAGTTCCTATTCTTATCTGGTTTGGTGTCATATTTTGTTTTATAATGCTGTTGTGAAGTGCCTTGTGGTGTTTTATTATGTTAAAGGTGCTTTATAAATATAAGTTGTTGTTGTTGTGCTAACAAAGCAGCAGTGAGCGTCTCTGAGAGAATATTGCCCATCAAAATCTTACAATAAATGGTTTACCCCATTTTTAAAAAATATGTCAAATGATCCTTCTTAACTCAGTCTCAAAGAACTCTGTCCAATTTAAAGTTAGCATCTATCAGATTCCATGACATTGATGTGAACCAATAAATAGGCAGATGCCCTATGTCATCGAAGCAATATCTTTACAGATCCTTCTTGAACTCTTCAAACCCATAACACTCACATGGCTAGCAGGACGCACAGCTAACCTGCTCCTCTTAAAGAGGAGCTGGCGTCATTTAACAGAAGCTGCTGCAGACTGGCTGGAAGGAGAAGCACAGCAAATGGAGCAGCAGGCAAGAGAGAGGGCTCCTAGGTTTCCTGATGTCATGCTGGGAGCATTAGTGTTGGAGGTGGAAAGGAGAAAAGACGCTATGTTTCTGCGGGAGATGAGGAGACCCTCAAGGCACATCCTAAGAAGGAAATGAAGCAGCTGCCAAGGGAGGTCAATTCCTGGAGTTAGCTCCCCAAGGACTTGGCTGCAGTGCCAGAAGGAGTTCAACATTCACCTAGGTGGTCAAAGTCAGTAATAGCATCTTCACATCACTTCTCCTACCCACCACACCACCAACCTCTCAGGTTTCTCAATGGACCCCCATCACTTACCCATCATTACTCCCTAGCAATCAGGACTCATGCCTCGTATTCCACTTCACCCTCACACACATACCAATGCTGCCAGCCTCACATCCACCTCTCGCTTCTTCCACGTACCTCCAGCTCTTCACCTATGGCAGGCACATTACCCAAAAATATTGCAACACACTCAGGCACTCTCCCCTCTCACTTGCAGGACAAGATGACCCATAACTGCAGGGAGCAGCACAGAACAGATGGGAGAGAGGCATACCTACATTCACTGAACCCTCTACAGGAAACGGCTCTGCATCATGGGACCGGTTGTGACTGAGGCTGTTGCATTCGATATCACCGACAACATTCAGAATGACAGCATGTTCTTGCCTTATGCCCCTTCTCAAATCCTACCTCACCCGCATCCTGACATCTGGCATGAAGTGCAAGCTGCAGATGGTGTGGCCATAGATCTCTTGCTTTGCACTCCAGCCCCCCTTCCCTCATCCCAACCCTCCCCTTCTGCATTTCTACTTTCAAATAGCAAAGAACTGCTGCCTGGACAGCCAGGGCAGCCTCATTGATGAGAGCTACACCTAACCTCTGATGAAGAAGCGCCATCACATGATCTGACAATTGCAGCTACCAGCTTAGATACTGGTGAATTTTAGAGGGTGGTATAGAATCGGGATCAGGTGAATCACCGGGCACAAATGGTCTGCAGTCACATCAGGGGGAAAGAATAATTTGTGTGCCAGCTCCCTGGACAGCAAAGTTGTAGATGAGTCCTGCAGTAGAGGACTCAGGTGAGGACTTCAATGGGGTGATGTAAAGGAGAATGTTGATGCTTGTTGTATTGGCAGGCCGGCCAGACAGCCTGTTGTCACTGTCACGTAGCATGGAGGAGGCCCGCTCAAACTTGGCACTGGACTTCCCACAGAGCTTGGAGCCCGACCTTTCCAACGTGGAAATGGTGGGCAATTCCATGACAGCACTTTTGGACCCAGTTAAGGGGCAGCGTCTTAAGGCCCATATCTCAGCTTCCACTGCAGCACAAGCAGAAGCCACCCAATGTCTCAGTGCTGCAACTCCCACCACCCACCCCCCCTGCCCCCTCTGGAGTGGTCCAGGCAGAAGAACCATTGCTTCAAGGCACCAATGGTGGCTGCATGACTCTCATTATAGACCTGCTCTCGCTGCATGGCCAGGTGGCGAAGGGGTGTCATTTGCATGGCTTATAGTGGATATCCCTCATCACCCAGCAGTGATCCTCTGGTGTGTCTTGGAGGCCTGAAGATGTTCAATATTGCTGACTGGTGCAGGATGAATGTGTCATGGCTGCTGCCAGGATAGTGGGCATAGCCTGAGAGGATCTTGTAGGCATGTTTGCACACCAGCTGGATGTTGATGGAGTGGCAGCCCTTGCAGTTATAGAACATCTCAGCTTTAATGTTTGGGGATGCATAAAGTCAATTGCACCTTGCACCATTCGGAATCCCAACTAGCCTGACAAATCCACACTCCTCCTGCTTCTCTTTGGTCAGTGTGTAAGTTCAAGTCAATGTTTAGGACCTTTAGTTCCGAATAGTCATTGACCACTCCGCGTATGAGGCATTTGGTATAAGCAGTGGTAAGTTTATGAAGTGGAAGCACAAGTAGTATAACAAAATGGTACTTAGCAAGGCAGTGGTCACACTCTGTTCTTATGAACACCAGCTCTGGACTCTCCGGTTGATTGAGATGCTGCCTCCTGCTCTGTTCTTGTTGCTGCTGTGTTCTTGTCGACCATAGGCTAACTCCTCTTCTCTTGGTTGTGTGTTGAGATCACGTGCCCTTTTTGAGTCCAGCCTTGTGCCATATTAGCTGACTGATTAGTTTAGCCTTGAGTAGCGTGAAACCTCATCTTAACCAACCTGATTTGTTTATCATTATTGCATTATTGTCCATTACTGCATTGTAAACTTACATGTCCCTCATGCATGGCATTTTAGTTTGCTAAGCAGGAGACCCTTTAGCTAACACAGTTAACATAACATAGTTCTTTATCTTTGCTATTGTCTTATTATAGAGTTCGGCAAATGAAAACGCTTACCCAAGCTTCCAAGCAGCCAAAGGTCAGAATACTTCCTGGCCGAAACTTTTATAACAGCTTGTTGACATTTCTTTCCACCATACTCCATACATGGGAATCTTACATTATTTAAAAATTATGCTTCACTTCTTGACATTTTCCGAATTCATACTTCCATACTAACCTACATATTCCCCACCTTGAGGGTGAAGTGAAGCTGGTCCCTCAAAATTACTCAATATAATGACAGTAGACTCCATACATATAATTACATTACTGTTCCACCAATCCCGTGGCAAATATTTTTTGCATATCTATGCTTTAAGCTGCAATGTTCGGATTTCCAGTTTCTTCTTGCTTAACCGGTGTTACTCAGAATTCATCTGTTAAGAATACATCCTCAGCTTTTGTCCAGTTGAAGTGTGAACCTATTGCTTGGTGAAGTCCCACATGGTTTCAAAGGAATACATAACTCTGTGCTCCGAATATTTCTGTTAGCCCGAGGTAGAGTATATGCAGCATCTTCATGTTTATCCCTACAAGATAGAGGTCAAGTTTCGCATTCATTCTTTACCACTTTTAACTGATTTATGTGGAATCATTTCAGCTTTGGTTCCCCTTTTGGTCCATAAGGAATTTGCAACAAATGCACAGCAGGATTTAATTTGTCCAGGATACTATATGGTCCTGACCATCTGATATCAAATGAATGTTTCTTTGGTGCGA
This sequence comes from Heterodontus francisci, assembly GCF_036365525.1. Lineage (NCBI taxonomy): Eukaryota > Metazoa > Chordata > Chondrichthyes > Heterodontiformes > Heterodontidae > Heterodontus > Heterodontus francisci. The sequence goes on along the minus strand of NC_090408.1, from coordinate 12,830,472 downwards.
AATTCTGCAGCATCACCCGATCTCCCACCTCAGACTCAAATGGTTTGACCCTTTTATCAAAATGTTTCTTGATTTATTTTCGAAATTTCCCAATATTTCTGCCACGAACTTATTAACTTCCGTCACATGATTAATTAATTCCTGTAGCCATTTTTGACTCCATGGTTGTAGGGTAAGGGGTGTTTCCCCTCCCAAAGTCAATTGTGCCTCCCAGTCATTGCCTCATATGAACTTACTCCTGTGGTTCTATGGGGTGTTGATCTTATCGCCATTAAACATAGGGGAAGCTGCTTGTCCACTGAGTGGGGTGATCTGTACACAGCTTGGTGAGCATTGTCTTCAAGGGTCGATTACTCCTTTTCACAATTCCTGATGATTGTGGATGTTGTGCAATATGTAGTTTGTGCCGAATTTGCAACAATTGTTGTAGGGCAGAGAAAATAACCCCTGTGAAGTGTGATCCTTGGTCACTATCTACCTGTACTGGTATTCTTCACCTACAGAACACCTCATTCAATAGGACACGAGCTGCTGTCCTTGCCTTATTATCTCTTGCAGGGAATGTTTCAATCCATTTTGTAAATTGATCAATGACAACCAGGACATATTCACAGTTGTCCTTTGCTTTTGTGAGAGGCCCAATGAAGACAAACTGCAAATGTGTCCAGGGTCCATCTGGGTGGGGGTTGAGATCTGCGAAGAGCTTTGTTGGTCATTGGTGGTGGGTTGATCTGTAAACAGGGCAAACACCTGCTCACATATTGTTCCACATACTCTTCCATTCCAGGCCACCAACATATTCTCGCCAGTTACTGCATCGTAGCTGGCATGGAGTAATGACCAGAAGTAGGGTGCGAATTAAATAATGCTAACATGTCTTCCCGCAGTACAGAAGGGATGCAAACGACTGGGGTGCCTTCCCTGTTAAACCTCATCAATAATGCTTTACCCTCCTTGGGTTGATGTATAGTAGTTGAATGGGCCCATGCCTTAGGTTGAGGAAGGAGTCGACCTTGCTCGTGCCACCCAATAACAGTGTCAGATGACAAAAACTCACGCTGCATCTCTGAACGGTCCAAGGTCTTGATCTTAGTAGTAGCTGCTACAGATTGGGCGGGGGCATCGAAGATCCATCCTGGGAGGGGCAGTCCCTCAAGGGCAGCCCTTTTTGCACTGATATCCACCAGGGTGTTCCCTTGAGTGTGAAGTGAGGAGTTTTTTCTGTGGGCCACTACTTTCCCAATGTGGCAAGGGGTTGTCCGTTTCTTCAGTACATCCCATAACCTGGCCTGTAGGGCTGAGTGGGCAAAAGGTTTTCCATCTGACGACTGGAAACCATTCTTATGGTACAAGAGCAGAGCGAAAACGGTATTGCACACATATCCACTATCAGTCCAAACATTGATTGGTTCAGCCCCGGTGTGGTAGGTAGTTAGGATGACTGCTATTACCTCTGCTTGCTGGGACGAATGCACCAGGACCTGAAATCCAATTGACCTTTCCTTATTTCGAGGATTGACGATGGTGCACCCAGTTTTCACCACTCCGCCCACATGATACAAGGAGCCATCAACATTGATGTTCCATGCCTCGGGTAAAGGTTGTGGAGAAATGAGATTCTGATCCAACTACAGGTCGGGGAGGGGACACTGGTGGGGATTGCCTTCATAAGCTAACATCAAGGGCAACAGTGCAACTTATTTGGGAGGGATGTCCAGATCTCATTGCAGAAGTTCCAATGTCCATTTACTGATTCTCTGGGATGACACATTGGTGTCATTGGGCTTCATCAACAAGTTAAGAAGGGTTTGAGGTGAATGCAAGATAATATTCTGTAGCCCTGTCATATATGTAAAGTGGTTGACCACCTAGAGGGTAGCCAGCAAGATACGCTCACAGGCCGAATACGCGGTCACAGCTCCCCGTAGGGTTTGCAATGCGTAAGCAATTGGTCGAACAGACCCCTGTCGCTCCTGATTTAAAATGGCAGTGAGACTCAGTGCAGTGGCCCCCACCTCTAGATGAACGGGCCATTCTGGATCTGGTATCATCAACGTTATAGCCTGCATAGTTGCCTTTCTCATGTCCTCTACTGCCCGAGTGCAGGTATTGTTGCAGGCTGACTGGATATCTTCCTCCTGTTCCTTCCACAGTAACTCATACAAAGGTTTTGCCATTCCTGCAAAATGGGACATAAAGTTCCTCTGATACCCACCAAGCCTAAAAATAATTGCAATGCCATCTTAGAGACTGGCAGTGGAAGCCGCTGGATGGTTGCAACCTTGTGCTGGTTAGGGCTCAATCTTGTGGCGGATATTTCGATACCTAAAAAGTTAACTCTATCCTTGACCAGCTGTGTCTTCTTAGGGTTGACCTTCAGCCCTGCTTCCTTGAGCAATTTCAAGGGTTCATCCAAAAGAGTCAAATGCTCTCCCACCGTGTCTGTGCCTAGCAGCAGGTTATCCACATTCTATAAAATAGCAGTTGGCTCGAGAAGGCTTTAATGGCTTGTTTCATATCCTGATGGAATATCAGTGGGGAGTTATGGAGGCCTTGTGGAGGCATGTCCAGGTGTCTCCTTGCCCTTCAAATGTGAGCGCAAACTTGTATTGATCTTCTTTGGCTATGGGGATGCTCCAAAACCTATTGGCTATGTCGAGGGTTGAAAAAACAGAGGCAGTAAGGGAAATTGTAGATAGAAGAAATGGTGCCTGACTGACAGTAGGAGCCTGCTTGGGGGTGACCTTATTCAAAGCTCAGTATTCAATGGTTAACGACTGTGAGCCATCAGACTTCCTGACTGGCCATATAGGGGAACTGGTAGTGAAATACCCCTTTTGAAGAACCCCTTGGTCCATCAAGGAGGCAAAGGCAGTTTTCAGACATGGAATGCTTTCTCGCGGAATTGGGTACTGTTTACAAGGCTTATGGGGAAACCCATTAATCTGAACCTCCATACTCATACATCCATGTTTAGCCCCCACAAATACTGCCCAATATGCCTTTTCCATGTATCATCGTCATGTAGAGGGGCTGTCCTAATCAGACCTGGTGGTTCCATAACTTAAGGTGCGTATCTCGCCCTGGGTACGCAACTGCATCTGCTCCTGTGACTGCCTTGATAGCTTGTGAGGTATGTCCTGCTCCAGAATATTGTTTAGGACGTGGGGTGAGTCTGATGGTGACAGAAGAACCAGTGACGATCAGCATAGTTTGTTGTTGGCCCCCAGGCAGCGAGGCTGTAATTACTGGTCTGCCATGCCAGTCATGCCTGAGCCTCACTCAAGCTGGACCGGGTGGGACCGACCCCCGTCAGCAATCATGCTGCCCATCCGCCCCAGTGATGAAGTGAGTGATGTCCCCTGATCTTCCTGTGTTACTGGGCATATAGGGTAGAGGCCTGTCCTCGTTGCCAAATTTGTTCCTGGGTCAAGACCAAGTTCTGAAACATGGCCGTAAGCTTCCCTATATCTCTAGTTAATGTATCCAACTGTCTTTGTGTCATATCGGGAGGTGTGGGGGTCTATTGGGGAGGTTCCTCCCCAGGCAGGGTAGGAGGTGTAAGAGCAGGAGAAGATTCAGGAGGTCTTCTAGGCAGACCATTCCTCACACCCCCTCTCTGCCTTTGCGGGGCTTTGCACTCTCTAGCCATATGGTTTCCACAATGATTGCATTTTAGGAGAGGAGCTGATGGTGAATTTCTCGGTCCTTCCACCGCCTGGACAGGGCGCTCGGGCCTAGCCTGGAATTTTCCCCGACTCCTGGCGTATTCCCAGGCATTCCTAGTCTCCTCCACATTATTGCCCCTGGGATCCTGTGGTTAACAGCATAACCTAGGCATGCCTAATATCTGGGTGTAGTCTTTGTAGAAACAATTTTTTAAAGGCCTCCAAGATCATACCAGTTATTCCTTCACCAGGTTCATCCTGCATCATGTTAAATACCATATAAAGCCATTCCACAAAGAATGTCGGGCTCTTGGGTGCAGCTTGCCTGGTGTTGTTTAACACCTCCCTCAGGTCTATGTGATCCCTGTTTGAAATCTCACCAAATAGCCGCACTTAGTAAGATCTCTTGGGGAAGGTTATCTCTCAAATCCTTAGCACATGCCAACAGCACTATTCGTTTCATATCCTCATGCCCTAACTGTGAGTTACACTGTTGAAAGGACAGGAGCCTCTGGGCCAACTCAAGAGGGCAAGTTTTGTGATTTACAGGACCTAGTTGTTCTGCTAGTGCTTTGAATTCCGTGAAATTAAAAGGGGTAAATGTTTCTGTCCAAGTTTTGATAGTGGTACTCTCCTGAGTCCCTTTGCCCTCCTCCTGTTCCTCATCCCCATCAGTCCCCTCTTTCTTTTCAAGCCTTGCTGGTGGCTTGGTGTGTTTAACAGTTTTTGCTCTGGTGGTGGGACACACCGGAAGGGGGACACCCTCCTTGTTGTCCTCACAGTGATCAATTGGTTAGACTCAGAATCTATCATGGTAACTGCGGCTACCACTGCTTGCTGCTTTCCCAAGTGCAGCCTCAACTGCTGGATCTCTCTTTGACACGGTGTATGATCAGTTTTTTGAATGGGTTGCTCGAGAGCTTATCTCAACATTCCCTGGGCATCTTCTAACGCTTTTTTCAGTTGTGCATTGTCCTGAATCAAGAGCGAAATTTCTTTCTCTGCCATCTGCAGCTTATGCTGCGCTGAGCTTGTCAATACAGCGTTCAAGGCTTGCTGCTGCAATATGGCTGGAGAAGAGGCCAATTGGTTTTGTACCATATCTAGCTGTGCCTGCTGCTGTCGGCACCTTTCAGTGAGAATATAAACCTGATCCTCACTCTTTACAGGGCAATACATCGTGGCGTTTGCAACAAGCTTCATCGCTTTGTCTGCCTTCCACCTTTTCGCTCCTACCTGGTCCCCTATAAACCTTGCCACGTCCTCCATGGTGACCCGGCCTCCTTTCTGGAGGCAGTCCGTCATCAGGATCTGAACCATCTTGGTGCTGCACTTGGCAACCACCCAAGCCTGGAATTCCTGCCACAGGTCCCCTTTAGATCTGTCTTTATGGGCACTTCAGACATTCAAGAGACACTATTGGAACAGTAAAAACTGGCACTTCCTCCCAATGTCAATGAGTGGTTTTCCCCAGACAAATCACCGTCAGCCAAACAGTTCTCCCCGCATTTACTCTGCTTATCACCGCTGCCTCATTTTGTGCTAGTCAAGACTTGGATTTTGACACCAATGTAAGTTCGAGTCAATGTTTAGGACCTTTAGTTCCGACTAGTCACTGACCACTCCGGGTACAAGGCATTTGGTATAAGCAGTAGTAAGTTTATTAAGTGGAAGCACAAGTAGTATAACAAAATGGTACTTAGCAAGGCAGTAGTCACATTCCCTTCTTCCAAACATCAGCTCTGGACTCTCCAGTTGATTGGCATACTGTCTCCTGCTCTGTTCTTGTTGCTGCTGTGTTCTTGTCGACCATAGTCTATCTCCTCTTCTTTTGGTTGTGTGTTGAGGTTCACAGGACACGTCTTCTTTTACCCTTTTTGAGTCCAGCCTTGTGCCGTATGAGGTGACTGATTAGTTTACCCTTGAGTAGGGTGAAACCTCATCTGAGTCAACCTGATGAGTTTACAATTTTTTTTATTATTGACCTGATTCATTTATCATTATTCCATTATTGTCCATTACTGTATTGTAAACTGACATGTCCCTCATGCATGGTGTTTTTATTTACTAAGCAGGAGATCCTTTATCTAACAGTGTTAACATAACATAGTTCTCTATCTTTGCTATTGTATTATTATAGAGTTGAGCAAACAAAAATGCTTATCCAAGCTTCCAAGCAGCCAAAGGTCAGAATACTTCCTGACCTAAGCTGTTATAACAGCTTGACATTTCTTTCCACTGTCCTCCATACATTGGAATCTTACATTATTTAAAAAATTATGCCTCACTTCTCGGCATTTTCCAAATTCATACTTCCATACAGACCTACAAGTGTGAAGACATGCAGGTCCCCTCTCCAGCTATACAGGGTCTCTGTCACCTCCCTGAGGCAGTGATGGATGGCTTACTGTGAGATGTTGCTGATGTCGTCTGCCCTCTTTTGGAAGGATCCATTGGCATAGAAATTGAGGGCAATGGTGACCTTGACTGCCACTGGCAGTGTCATCCTTGCCCTATGTACCTGCACGTCTGACTGAAGGAAGTAGCACAGTTCAGTTACCACCTCCTTGGTGAAACATAGGTATCTCAGGCATTGCTCCTGGCAGAGGCGGAGGTAAGAGACATGCTCGCTAAAGACCCTTAGTGGGAAGGACCTTCTATAGAGAGCCTTCATCCTTCTCCATCTGGCACAGCTTCTTCTCTCTGCTGCTTATGTTACATTTCTATAACATGTTGCAGCCGAAGAGGGACTGCAACAATAGCCTCCATTATTGAAGCAGACTTTCTCCTGACAGGTCAACCAACTCCTCTGACCTTCTTGTCAAGATCCAGCACTGCACTCTTGAAAATTCCAAAAGTTAGCAAAACCCCTCCAATAATCCAGGACACAGTAGTTCCAATAACTCCACACCAGTGAAAGTAAGCCAAAAGCACCTCACCCTGAAAGTTGGTGATTAGCCCTTTAAATAACATTAGTGGGAGGTTTTTCATGCAGCTGAATGCATGTTCAGCTAGGAATGATTATGAGAGGGCATTAACTGGACCTGAGCAGTCCAAAGTGACAGATTGTGCATCAATCAGATAATTATCTGAAGAGTAAAAGTTTGCAGGGCTCTGGGGAAAAAGCAGGAGAGTGGGACTAGGTGACTTGCTTTTGCAGAGAGCCGGCACAGAAACGAATGGGCCAAATGGCCTCCTTCTGCACTGTCAGCATTCTATGATTCAACTCAGCTTTCGAAGCTGTTGATGACACAATGCGCCCACTCTATTTGCTACCAACGCTCACATGGCATGCCCATGCTTGATCGGGGCACGCTGGAAAAGGCCGGCAGCATTCCGGTTAACATTTCTTCCATTTGGGTTTCTGTAGTGCCAGCACAAGTGGTGATATGGAGCCCAATTTCGTGGCTATTGTCTTTCCACCTTTATCTCTGCCTTTAAGATGTTCCTTAAAACCTAGCTCTTTGACCAAGTTTTGGTCACCTGTCTTAATGTTTCCCTCTTTGGCTCAATGTCAAATTTATCTGCTAATGCTCATGTGAAGCAATGTGTTATATTCTACTATGTTAAAAGTGCCAAATAAATGCAAGTTGTTTTATTATCGTACTGTTTGTGATGGTGGGTAGAGCACAATCAGTGCCCAAGTGATTCTCAACACTATCTGTGAAATTAAGAACTACAATTCATTCAGAAGAGTGGGGGCATTTATCCCGAGTGTCCTGGCCAATATTTAGCCCTTAACCAACATCACAAAAACAGATTGTCTGGTCATTATCACATTCCTGTTTGTGGGAGCTTGCTGTGCACAAATTGACTGCCATGTTTCCTACATTGCAACAGTGACTACAATTCAAAAGTGCTTCATTTGCTGTAAAGCGCTTTGACATGTCCGGTGGTTGTGAAAGATGCTCCATAAATGCAAGTTATTCTTTCTACAAATGCCTGAAGCAAGCACTCCGAGTGCCTCTGTGATAGCATCTGCTGGATGCTTGATGATCAAAGAGAATAGGTGACAGAGGACTATCTTGCTTCTGCTATCTTTCAACAGCAGTAGGTTCAGTGAGCCTCCTACTTACTCCATGGGTCTTGGAACTGCAGTACACACCCTGAATAAAATACGAGATTTGCCCATGTACTCCCATTCTTTCCAACTTCTGCATGAGGTTTGCATCAGGAACAAAGTTGAAATGCTGAAAAAAATCAACGAAAGCATATAAGTGAGTCTTTTCTGAGTCGTAACATGTTCTGCAACTCCTATAAAGCCATAACCTGCACGATACATTCCTCACAAGAGCAAAATCCTACATTGTATAAATGGCTTCATTACAGCACTAGATCATCATAGCAGAACACGTGTCAGCATGGCACATGACACAGTCTGAATGTATTGTAATTGGCCTGAGAAATGAAAATCCGTTGGAAAGTTTTCAAATTGATCTTGACCTCATACTTTGGAAGAAAAGACGTGTTAAAAAAGCAATAGGTGGTATTTAGAAACCAACCCGATGGGAAAACAAACATAGGTACCAGGAAAACTAACAGAAAATGCCCAGCCGAATGAATAAAACAATGAAGGGAGAGAGAAGCTCATTGATAAACTGAAAGCCAGTGGCAGGTGTAAATGTCCACTCCAGGGGTCAGTGCTTGAATTGGGACATCAATTGCAGCTCTAGGGAGAACTGTTAAGCTGGAACAACCAGATATAATTTCTAGAGCAGCTGCCTTGGTTGTGGAATTGCCAACTCTCCAGGATTGCCCCAGAGTCTTCAGGAATTAAAGATGAATCGTCAGAACACTGCTGCAACCCAGGAATTGTACAAAATTTGTGTTTTTTGTTCAGCTTCTTTTCATTTCTTAGTAATCAAAAATAATGGAGATGGGAAAGGAAGGCTGTTCGATTGACAGACAAGATTAATTCAATTCTCTGATTCTTATCCAATTAGCCTGGAAGGCAGTGTACCTGGAGGGTGGACCGGTAGCGGGAGTGTGAAAGAGGGCTCATTTGAGACAGGAGGTCATGTTTTGAAACCTTCGGAAATACACCCAACTCTGGCATCTCTGCTCAGTCCTCATGTGAGGTGAATTTTCACAAGTGGACTTTGGGCAGCTGGTCAGCAGAATGTGCTGGGTGCTATTTCTGGAGTGAGGCCTGAGTCTCATTAACATTGGGCTGGCAGGCTGCAATGGGAGATTGGGTTCCCGGGCAACGTTCTGACTCTGGGCTGCCTAAGCATTGGGTGAACTGGATGGCCATTAGAACCATACAAAAGTAAGAAAGGAGAGGCCCCGATCCCTGCAAGGATGGGGAGCGTCAGTGGCCCAGCCTGGCTTTGTGTAGCCTGGGGCAGTATTCCTGTTGTACAAGACTTGTATAAGACACTAGTTTGGCCTCAGCTGGAGTATTGCGTCCAGTTCTGGGCGCCGCACTTGAGGAAAGACGTGAGAGCATTGGAGAGAATACAAAAAAGATTCACGAGAATGGTTCCTGGATTGAGGAACTTCAGTTATGAAGATAGATTGGAGAAATTAGGGCTGTTTTCCTTGGCGAAGAAAAGGCTGAGAGGTGATTTGATAGAGGTATTCAAAATCATGAGGGGCCCGGACAGAGTAGATAGAGAGAAACTGTTCCCACTTGTGAAAGGATTGAGAATGACAGGGCACAGATTTAAAGGATTCAGTAAGAGAAGCAAAAGTGACATGATGAAAACTTTTTCATGCAGAGAATGGTTAAGGTCTGGAATGCACTGCCTGAGAACGTGGTGGAGGCAGGTTCAATTGAAGCATTTATAAGGGAATTAGACTGTTATATGAAAAGGAAGAATGTGCAGGGTTATGGGGGGAAGGTGGGGGAATGGAACTGAGTAAATTGCTCTTTTAGAGAGCCGGTACGGACACAATGGGCCGAATGGCTGCCTTCTGTACTGTAACAATTTTGTGATTCTGTGATTCTGTTCCTCCCAAACGCCCCAAACTGAAGAGGGTGCTTGTTGGCACGTGACCAGCGCAGACTCCACCAAGTTCAGGCTAAACAAATTGATGGGGTCCATAGTATTTCGTAGAAGCTTGATTAGCATAGAGTCATAGAGTCGTACAGCATAGAAACAGGCCCTTCGGTCCACCGTGTCCATACCGACCATAATACCTATTTATACTAATCCCACCTGCCTGCATTAATTCCATATCCCTCTATGCCTTGCTCATTCAAGTACCTGTCCAGATGCCTCTTAAATGTTGCTACTGTTCCTGCCTCCACCACCTCCTCAGGCAGCTCATTCCAGATACCCACTATTCTTTGTGTGAAAAATTTACCCCTTTGATCCCCTTTAAACCTCCTCCCTCTCACCTTAAATCTTTGCCCTGTAGGTTTACTGACCCCTACCACGGAAAATAGACTCTGGCTATCTACCCTATCTATGCCTCTCATAATTTTATATATCTCTATCATGTCCCCTCTCAGCCTCCTTCACTCCAGGGAAAACAGACCCAGCCTATCCAATCTCTCTTTATAACTCAAGCCCTCCAAACCAGGCAACATCCTTGTGAATCTTTTCTGCACCCTCTCTAGCTTAATCACATCTTTCCTGTAGTGCGGTGACCAGAACTGCACACAGTCCTCCAAATGCGGCCTAACCAACGTTATGTACAACTGTAACATGACGTCCCAACTCTTATACTCAATGCCTTGGCCAATGAAGGCAAGCATGTCATACGCCTTCTTCACCACCCTGTCTACCTGTGTTGCCACTTTCAGGGAACTATGTACTTGCACCCCAAGGTCTCTCTGCTCAACAACACTCCCCAGGGCCCTGCCATTCACTGAATATATCCTGCCCTGGTTTAACTTCCCAAAATGCATCACTTCACACTTGTCTGCATTAAATTCCATTTGCCAATCCCTTGCCCACTTTCCCAGTTGATCTATATCCTGTTGTAACCTTAGACAACCTTCTTCACTGTCCACTATCCCACCAATTTTGGTGTCATCTGCAAACTTACTAATCATGCCCTTTACATTCACTTCCAAGTCATTAATATATATGTCAAACAACAGAGGGCCCAGCACCGATCCCTGAGGCACACCACTGGTCACCAGCCTCAAATCTGAAAAACAACCCTCCACTACCACCCTCTGCCTTCTATCACCAATCCAATTTTGTATCCAATTGGCTAGCTCACCCTGGATCCCATGTGTCCGAACCTTCCTGACCAACCAACCATGCGGGACCTTGTCAAAGGCCTTGCTAACGTCCATGTAGACAACGTCCACTGCCCAGCCCTCGTCAATTCTCTTGGTCACCTCCTCAAAAAACTCAATTAAATTCGTGAGACATGATTTTCCACGCACAAAGCCATGCTGACTATCCCTAATCAGACCTTGCCTTCCCAAATGCATATAAATCTTGTCTCTCAGAATCCCTTCCAATAACTTTCCCACCACTGATGTAAGGCTCATCGGCCTGTAGTTCCCTGGCTTATCCCTGCTGCCCTTCTTAAATAAAGGCACAACATTAGCTATCCTCCAGTCTTCCGGTACCTCTTTCGTGGCTAACAATGATACAAAAATCTCTGCCAGGGCCCCAGCAATCTCCTCCCTTGCTTCCCATAGCATCCTAGGATACATCTGGTCAGGCCCTGGGGATTTATCCACCTTAATGCGCTTCAAAACCTCCAACAAAGAACAAAGAACAGTACAGCACAGGAACAGGCCATTCGGCCCTCCAAGCCTGCGCCGATCTTGATGCCTGCCTAAACTAACACCTTCTGCACTTCCGGGGCCCATATCCCTCTATTCCCTTCCTATTCATGTATTTGTCAAGATGTCTCTTAAACGTCGCTATCGTATCGGCTTCCACCACCTCCTCTGGCAGCAAGTTGCAGGCACTCACCACCCTCTGTGTAAAAAACTTGCCTCACACATCCCCTCTAAACTTTGCCCCTCGCACCTTAAACCTATGTCCCCTAGTAACTGACTCTTCCACCCTGGGAAAAAGCTTCTGACTATCCACTCTGTCCATGCTGCTCATAACTTTATAAACATCTATCATGTCGTTCTCCACCTCCGTCGTTCCAGTGAAAACAATCCGAGTTTTTCCAACCTCTCCTCATAGCTAATGCCCTCCAGACCAGGCAACATCCTGGTAAACCTTCTCTGTACCCTCTCCAAAGCCTCCACGTCCTTCTGGTAGTGTTGCGACCAGAATCGCACGCAATATTCTAAGTGTGGCCTAACTAAGGTTCTGTACAGCTGCAACATGACTTGCCAATTTTTATACTCTATGCCCCGACCGATGAAGGCAAGCATGCCGTATGCCTTCTTGACTTCTTAACACCTCCTCCTTTGCATTGTTGATATGCTCCAGGATATCGCTGTTCCCTCCCTTGAACTCATCAGCTTCCATGACCTTCTCCACGGTAAATACAGACAAGAAGTATTCATTTAAGACCTCGCCCATTTCCCTTGGCTCCACACATAGATTATCACACTGATCCTTAAGGGGACCTACTCTCTCCTTAGCTACCCTTTTACTCTTAATATACTTATAGAATCTTTTAAGATTCTACTTTTCTTATCTGCCAGGGAAATCTCATGGCCCCTTTTCGCCCTCCTGATTTCCTTCTTAAGTGTACTGCTACATCCCTTATACTCCTCGAGAGACTCGCTTGATCCCAGCTGCCTATACCCGAAGTATGCCTCCTTCTTTGCCCTGACCAGACCCTCAATATCCCTCATCAACCAAGGTTCCCTAAACTTGCCAGCCTTGCCCTTCAATCTAACAGGAACATGCCGGCCTTGAACTCTTCCTATCTCACTTTTAAAAACCTCCCACTTGCTAGACGTCCCTTTACCTGTAAGTAGCCTCTCCCAATCAACGTTTGAGAGTTCCTGGCTGAAATTAGCCTTCCTCCAATTTAGGACATCAACTTGAGGACCAGTCTTATCCTTTTCCATAACTATCTTGAAGCTAATAGAGTTAAGGTCACTGGTCCCGAAGTGCTCCCCCACTGATAAATCAACCACCTGCCCAGCCTCATTTCCTAAGAGGAGGTCGAGTGTAGCCCCTTCTCTAGTAGGGCCATCCACATACTGCTTCAGAAAACTATCCTGGATACACTTAACAAATTCTTCCCCATCTGATCCCTTAGCACTAAGGCAGTCCCAGTCAATATTAGGGAATTTAAAATCACCTACTATTACAACCCTATAATTCCTACACCTATCTGTGATTTCCCTACATATATGCTCCTCCAATTCCCTCTGACTATTGGGGGGCCTGTAGTATAATCCCATCAAAGTGATCATCCCTTTCTTATTTCTAAGTTCTACCCATATGGCCTCGCTGGGCATTCCCCCCGGGATATCCTCTCTAAGTACTGCCATGATGTTAAATGTTAAGCATCTTAAATTTTTTTTTATTCATTGGATGTGGGTGTCATTGGCAAGGCCAGCATTTATTCCCCATCACTGAGTGGCTTGCTAGGCCATTTAAGAGTCAACCACATTGCTGCAGGTCTGGAGTCATATGTAGGCCAGACCAGGTAAGGACAGCAGATTTCCTTCGCCTAAAGGGCATTAGTGAATCAGATGAGTTTTTACAACAATCGGCAATAGTTTCATATCACCATTAGACTAGAATTCCAGATTTTTATTAATTGGATTCAAATTTCATCATCTGCCATGTGGGATTCAAACCCATGTCCCCAGAGTATTAGCCTAGGCCTCTGGATTAATAGTCCAGTGACATTACCATTACACCACTGCCTCCCTGCTAGTTTGCTGTGTGGCTCAGGGTACCAATGGTTCTGCCCGGCAGTTGGCCCTGGGGAACATTGCCACAGTGACGAGACACTAGGTCATCGGCTGCCATTTTCAGGACGCTACCGCCTGGTTTCCATTGGGAGAGAGGCATTGAAGTGCAGCCTATAGGAAGGTTTTGTCAAATTCTGGGTTTTACCTTGACGGCCTAAAGTCTCTAAACCTAAAATTAAGATCTTATAGGTCACCTCTCTCCGATTTAAGTCTCAGAAGATGAATCAACATTACTTTGACAATCTTCTGCTTCAATGCAACTAATCAATCTTTTGCTACTAAAGGTGAAATACCAAGCAGAGTGGATGAAAGGCTCCAGGGCGAAATCAAGTTACGTTTCTATTGATTTATTTCTGTTCAGATATAGTGGGAGAGGGAAAAGCAAACCTGAAGTCTCCATTTATTGAGGGAGGGGAGTGAAAGTGGTGGGGGGGTGGGAGGGGGTTTAGTAAAGGGCAGGAACTCCCTTTTTTCTCTTCCCTTCCTTTTGGTCAGTGTTTCACTCATGCTAACTCCACCGACTCGTAAATCAGAAGACAAATTCTTAAAAATCAAGAGATTTGGTAGAACAATCATGAGTTGCTTTTTTTTCAAACATAATGCAATACAGATTGAAAGTTGGTTTATAAACTTTATTAGTAGCTTATTTAATCTCCAACAGGTCATATGAAGCTACACTTAACTCCTGCAGTTTGCCTATGGTTATAAAAGTGAACCCGGAGTATTGTCTTTAAAGATCCTTGATCTCCATGCACCCCTCTCCCCATTTGGGGTGGCACAGTGGTGCAGTGGTTAGCACCGCAGCCTCACAGCTCTGGGTACTGCCTGTGTGGAGTTTGCAAGTTCTCCCTGTGTCTGCGTGGGTTTCCTCCGGGTGCTCTGGTTTCCTCCCACAGCCAAAATACTTGCAGGTTGATAGGTAAATTGGCCATTATAAATTGCCCCTAGTATAGGTAGGTGGTAGGGGAGTATAGGGACAGGTGAGGATGTGGTAGGAATATGGGATTAGTGTAGGATTAGTATAAATGGGTGGTTAATGGTCGGCACAGATTCGGTGGGCCAAAGGGCCTGCTTCAGTGCTGTATCTCTAAATCTAAAATCTAAAAATTTAATGTTCTTCCAGCTTCCTTTCCAAACTAAGGCTGATTAGCATTCCCATAAGGAAGGAAATCGAGTTCCCAGCTTTTACATTTGTTATTTCTGCAGTTTTGGTCAATGGAGAGTGAACTCTGTGCATTGGCTCCCTCGGCTAACATTGCTAAAACTTATCCAGTCAGCTGATTTGTAGACTCAAACCTCCATGGACCTATGCTGGGATATAGTAGATTTTACCCTGTAAACACAGGAAGCGGAGGTACAGATGTCACTCTCCCATCACAAGAAAGCACTAAATATAAAAGTTGTAAATGGAGACCTGATGACAGCATCAAGACTCGGGACAAACTAAATTTTCCAGTGTTATTGGGTCTCCAGACTATGGGTCACTTACATGAAAATGCTATTAATGGCATTCCAACCCCATCAATATAAACCATCCTAGTAATAGAAAACCACATATAGACTTTATTTGCTGCTGGTATGTGCATATCAGGCTTAGCTTGCTGTCTGATACACTGCAAAATTAGATGATTCCAGCATCAAAATCCACAAGCACTCCTGCTTTAGAGGATATTCAAACAGGATACTCCAGCTCTGTAATACTACCATGGTGTCTGGCTAAAACTGAGTATGGCCCTGATAAATAACTCCACACGTTATTGTCACTCCAAGAGCACACACTCCATGATGTGTTGCTCTCTCCCAGCAAACACTCTTCATTCCTACCTTTCGCTTTATGCTGGCAAGACAGACTGCAGTCGCCCACTTACTGCCAGCTCCTGCAATCGCCACCTCTCAATAAGCACAACCACTGTTGACTCCCTCAGAGCAGAGCACCGCACCTGCCCCTAGCAGTCAAATCCCTTCCAATTGGTGGGATAACTTTCACGTGTTCCCCACATTTTCAACTTAAAGTGGTCCTTCCAGAAGTAAATAAATATTTTCTCGGACGTCTCCCACCTGAAAGCGATTATTCATATTTGTGCGAGTAAAATCATTCACACAGGAAATTATGGACAGCAAGCAGTTGAATTCCTGGCATGCACTCCAGCTGGGCAAAGCTGTGTCAGGAGTGAGAATTCATACCATTGGCACTTGCAAGTAACACAAGGATCATGTCCTTGGTTTTTAAGTCACTTCCAAATCTGTTTTTTTCCCCAGTACTATCCTGCATGTAATCTCCAGACCTTTAGTGGATACAGCAGTGGATCAGTTAAAAACATTGTTTAGCGCCGAGTACAATTTTGTGTTCACAAGCAATGATTTAGCTGTGATAAGATGTATGTGTTTGCATTAATGTATGTCTGATAAATATTCACGACAAATTTCGCAAAGTGCATTCACACAGAGGAGTAAAATGTAAAACCTATTAGTTGTTCTTTTTTCTCCTGCCTTCTCTTTTTCTTTCCTATTTCTGTCTTGCAGGTTTAAAAAAAAACACAAGGGCAAAAATTTGTGTTCATATAGCTGTTTCACAATCATAGGATGTCTTAAAATGTTTTACAGCCAATGGATTACTTTTGAAGTGCAGCCAGGATTGCTGCTCAGCTATGCCGGCCGGTCAGCCTCCTTGGAGATGAAGTCACTCTGTTTTTAAGTAGAGCATTGCAAAGTGTGATAGTGGATCTCTGTTAAAGTGAGTGCGAATTGAAATTCGACTCAACAACAACTTGTGTTAGTTGTAATTGGATGCATTGCAATGTAAATTTGTAGAAAGTATTTTTTGGGTGGAATTGAAACCAAATTGTACAAGAAAAAGAATTGAACCTCGACGGTGGAGCAGGCCAACGTGGACAACTTCAGTATCATGATACATGCTACAAATATTCCAAAACGAAGGCCCTGTCTGCCCTTACAGGTGGAAAAGAAAGACTTGTATTTACATGTATTTTCCAATACAGAGGTTAGTGCGACAGGGTTTTCCCCGTCCTCATTGATGTCACATTGGTGGCTGAGACATCAGGTTATATGATGTAAAATAAGCATGGAGTAGCCGAGATTGCAGTTCTCAGTCCAGGCTGATGTCAGTGATATATGGATGAAACAACCTTAGCATTGAGAGACGAGGAGTCCTTGAGGAAAGCTATGAGAGTAATGGTGGAGTACTGTAGGGCTTTGGGAGCCAGAGTGAACTACTGCAAACTCCAATTCCTGGTGGTGAGAAGGGGTAGCAAGGAGTGGTTGAAGGAAAGTCTTTTCCAGGTGCTGGAAGTTCTGAGGGTTTATATGGGGGCAAGAAGGACAGGGAAAATGTGGATCGATTAAATTGGGAACCAAAAGTTAGGAAATTAAGAGTAGAAAATTAAGAGTAGTAAAATCCTGAGGAAATTTCACAGGGTAGATGCTGGAAGGATGTTTCCACTTATGGGTGAGACTAGAACTAGGAGACACAGTTTAAAAATAAGGGGTCTCCCATTTAAGACGGAGATGAGAAATATTTTCTCTCAGAAGGTCGTTAGTGGAATTTGCTTCCTCAGGGAGTAGTAGAGACAGGGTCATTGAATATATTCGAGGCAGAGTTAGATTCTTGATAGACAAGGCAGTCAGCTGTTATGGGGGACAGACAGAAAAGTGGAGTTGAGGCCACATTCAGATCAACCATGATCGTATCATATGGCGGAGCAGGCTCGAGGGGACGAATAGTCTACTCCTTCTAGTTCGTATGTTCGTAAAATTAAAACCATTTTAGGAAGATGGAAAAAAGGAGTTTTGAAGTCAAAGAAAAAGTGGCGATGGTGTCATCTCTTGTCATATGGTACATGTTGACAGTGGAGGATGTTCCTGGGTGGGCAGGAAAGTCCATTGGAGAGGATGGTATGAGGTTTTTATGGGAAGGGTAACCAGCCTCGGTTGCTTTGACCTCATGGTATGGAGAGATCCTGAGGACTCAATTTCCAAGGTATTGATTTTAAGAAAAAAAAATCCTTTAGAATCAAATGGATGAAGAGATTTCTTCAGATGTCAAATAATAGCTTTTGGAAGGTTTGTTTTTGAGCACTTTTTGAAATGAAGTGGGATGGGAGGACAGAGAATATTTTATCTGGAATGCATTGATGTTATTGAAATATATTAAACATCTCCCTCAGTTTTATAAGGAGTGTATAGAAATTTGGGCCCAGTTTTTAAAACGTGTGCATTTCATACCCAAAGGTGTTGAGGAATTCTTTGAACAGCCCTTATTTTTAAACAGCTGGGTAAATATTGAGGAGAAGGCATTATTTAAGCAAACTTTTATAAATGCTACGATTATATGTATGATTCCAGGTTGTGTGCTGGAGGCAGGCGTGTGGGTCATGGTCTGGGAGGAGGATCAGGAGGTGGGGGAAAAAAGCAATAGAGATCACTTATTTACTAAATAAATAAAAAAGATCATCTCCCAGGGGGAAAATCCAACAGGATTCGATGAAAGAAACACATTTGGAAATCACCAGAAGATGTGAAATCTACTCTACTTTTTCAAACATCCAGCTGCAGAAAGGGGATGAGTTTGTTCAATTAGAAAACTGCAATACTGAAGATTTTGGAGATTCATGACACCAGCTGGCCAGGAGATTTGGCTGAGTAAATGCGGACAGCTGGACTTTATCAGGATTTGGGAAGGTGTGTGGAGAAATCCTAAGCATCCAGAATGGATTGAACACGATTATAAGCTAGCCACAACCAGATATTTGACTGCTTTATGTAAAATGGGACATGTGGGGACAGTAAGTGGCCCAGTGGCCCCATTTACTGGTCTTATGTCCACTGTTAAATGATTTCAAGTACAGATTCGACAGTTGTGTGTGATGCTGTCTCGCTGGGTGGAGGCTGAAGAGTGGGAACAGGAATCCCACGAGACTCTCTTTTGAGATGGGGATTGCATGAGAGTCTGCTGGAGTCTAGCAGAGCAATGATTAATTTAATGCTCAGTGTGGCCAGTTTCACAACTGTGCAATAAAGGAGCGTTCAGCTTCATCAGAAGAGAAAAATAAACCTGAAAGAGTTATTCAAATATAGATTAAAAGGTTCTGTGGAAAAGAATTTAACGTTGGCATTTTTTGACCAGTTTTTGAAGTTCAGTAGATTAATATATGTTATGGGCAACAAATTGAACTTCAATTTCTTATGCTAATAAATGGTAAAGGAAAGACTGTAAAGTATAACAGAATAATGGTAATGTTGTTCATGTCTTTAATAATGACTTTAATTCTAAAAACTGGTAATGGAATGATTATATGGTATACAAAGGAATGGTCACAATGTTGTAAATTAAATAAGAAATAGGAGTAGAACTAGGCCATACAGCCCCTGAACTTTCTCTGCCATTCAATAAATCAAGGCTGAACATCTACATCAACTCCACTTTTGCACCCTATCCCCATATCCCTTCAATCCTTTAGTACCCAGGAATCTATCTAGATACTCAACAACTAAGCATCCATGACTCTCTGGGGTAGAGAATTCCAAAGATTCACAACCATTTGAGTGAAGAAATTTCTCCTCATCTGTGTCCTATATGGCCGACCCCATATTTTGAAACTCTGATACCTAGTTCGAGACTCCCCAGTCAGGGGAAACAGCCTGTCAGAATCTAGCATGTCAAGCCAGCTCAGAATTTTATACGTTTCAACAAGATCACCTCTCATTCTTCTAAACTCCACTTGTTCTCACATTGAACAACTTCTCCTTCAACTCCACTTACTTCCTTCAAGTAAAAGGTGTTGCTATGGGTAGCCATATGGGTCCTAGTTATGCCTGTCTTTTTGTGGGATATGTCGAACATTCCTTGTTCCAGTCCTACTCAGGCACCCTCCACAAACTCTTTTTCCGGTACATTGATGACTGTATCGGTGCCGTTTCCTGCTCCCGCCCAGACTGTCGACTAATATTCATTATAAGCCCACCAACTCCCACAGCTACCTCGACTACACTTCTTCACACCCTGCCTCCTGTAAGGACTCCATTCCATTCTCCCAGTTTCTCCATCTCTGACGCATCTGCTCTGATGATGCTACCTTCCATGACATCGCTTCTGATATGTCTTCCATTTTGCTCAACCGAGGATTCCCCCCCACTGTGGTTGACAGGGTCCTCAACAGTGTCCGGCCCATTTCCCGCACCTCTACCCTCACCCCTTCCCCTCCCTCCCAGAACCGTGACAGGGTTCCCCTTGTCCTCACTTTCCATCCCACCAGCCTCCACATCCAAAGGATCATCCAGCGTGATGCCACTACCAAACACATCTTCCTCTCCCTTCCCCTGTCAGCATTCCAAAGGGACCGTTCCCTCCGCGACACCCTCATCCTCTCCTCCATTACCCCCAACTCCTTGTCCCCTTCCCACGGCACCTTCCCCTGCAATCGCAGGAGGTGTAATACCTGACCATTTACCTCCTGTCTCCTCACTATCCAAGGCCCCAAACACTCCTTTCAGGTGAAGCAGTGATTTACTTGTACTTATTTCAATTTAGTATACTGTATTCGCTGCTCACATTGGTTTACTCTACATTGGGGAGACCAAACACAGATTGAGTGACTGCTTTGTGGAACCCCTCCACTCAGTCTGTAAGCAAGAACCCGAGCTTCCGGTTGCTGGCCATTTCAACACTCCCCCCTGCTCTCATGCTCACATCTCTGACCTGGGCTTGCTGCAGTGTTCCAGTGAACATCAGTGCAAGCTCGAGGGACAGCATCTCATTTACCGATTGGGCACACTACAGACCGCCGGACTGAACATTGAGCTCAATAATTTCAGAGCATGACGGGCCCCCTTTTCTATGTTTAGTTACTTTTTCTTTTCTTTTTTTCTTTTCTTTTTTCTTTGGTTATTTTATCTTATTTTATTTTTTTAATGTTTGTTCTTGGAGTGCTTTGTGCTTTACAGTCTATTCACACCCTCTCTTTACTAACGCATTGTCTTTCAGCACACCATTAATATAAGGGCGGCACAGTGGCGCAGTGGTTAGCACCGCAGCCTCACAGCTCCAGCGACCCGGGTTCAATTCTGGGTACTGCCTGTGTGGAGTTTGCAAGTTCTCCCTGTGTCTGCGTGGGTTTTCCCCAGGTGCTCCGGTTTCCTCCCACAAGCCTAAAGACTTGCAGGTTGGTAGGTAAATTGGCCATTACAAATTGTCCCTAGTATAGGTAAGTGGTAGGGAAATATAGGGACAGGTGGGGATGTGGTAGGAATATAGAATTAGTGTAGGATTAGTATAAATGGGTGGTTGATGGTCGGCACAGACTCGGTGGGCCGAAGGGCCTGTTTCAGTGCTGTATCTCTAAACTAAACATACCATTTGCCTTTGTTCCATGACACTCTGGTCAGTTATTCTCTATGACCCTCTGTCGTATGAGCGCCTTCTCTTTTATTATCTCTTGCCCCACCCCCTGCTTTACTTGTTTAAAATTTTTTACATTTCTAATATCTGTCAGTTCTGATGAAAGGTCACTGACCAGAAACGTTAACTCTCTGCTCCTCTCTCCACAGATGCTGCCAGACCTGCTGAGTATTTCCAGCATTTCTTGTTTTTATTCCAGAGAATATATACCCATTCTACTCAATCTCTCCTCACAGGACAGTCATCTCCTCCCAGGAATCAATCTAGTTAACCTTCTTTGCAACCTCGTCGTACCACTTTTAGTTTAGTTTAGTTTAGTTTAGAGATACAGCACTGAAACAGGCCCTTCGGCCCACCGAGTCTGTGCCGACCATCAACCACCCATTTATACTAATCCTACACTAATTCTATATTCCTACCACATCCCCACCTGTCCCTATATTTCCCTACCACCTACCTATACTAGGGGCAATTGCTACTGGCCAATTTACCTATCAACCTGCAAGTCTTTGGCATGTGGGAGGAAACCGGAGCACCCGGAGGAAACCCACGCAGACACAGGGAGAACTTGCAAACTCCACACATGCAGTACCCAGAATTGAACCCGGGTCGCTGGAGCTGTGAGGCTGCGGTGCTAACCACTGCGCCAGTGGAATTTTTATTCTTCAAGGGAGTGAATATTTGCTGAGAATTTTGAGTTATTTCTTTAAATGTTTGCCATTGCTTAACTATCATCATAATTGTTGATGTTGATAAATGTCTTTTATAGAGTCATAGAGTCATTTATGGCACAGAAGGAGGCCATTCGGCCTGTCACATCCATTCCGGCTCTCTATGGAACTATGCAGTCAGTCCCACGACCCCACTCGATCCCTGTAGCCCTGCAAGTTTATTTCCTGCAAATGGCCATCCAATTTCCTTTTGAAATCATTGATTGTATTTGCTTCCACCACCTTTGGGGCAGTGAGTTCCAGGTCATTACCACTTGCTGTGTAAAAATGTTCTTCCTCATATTCACCCTGCATTTCTTGACCAAAACCTTCAGTCTGTGTCCCCTAGTCCTTATACCATCAGTTAATGGGAACAGTTTTTCCTTGTCTACCTTACCTATGCCTGTACACCTCAGTCAAATCTCCCCTCACTCTCCTTGCTCTAAGGAGAACAAACCCAGCTATTCCAACATAACCATCCCTGGAACCATTCTGGTAAATCTCCTCTGTGCTCTCTCAAAGACCCTCACATCTTTCCTAAAGTATGTTGAATAAATCCAAGATATTAAAAAACAGACTAGTGCAGGTAATTTAACGTGGTGTGGTGGTTACATTCTCAGCGCTAAGTCAGAAGGTTGGTGGTTCAGCTTCCACCCCAGAAACTTGGTTACCAGATCAAGGCTGACACTGCAATGCAGTACAGAGGGAAGGTTGCACTGTCACAGGTGCCACCTTTTGAATGAGAAGTTAAAGAGAAGCCCTGTCTGTTCTCTCAGGTGGATGTAAAAGATCTCATGGCATTTTTTGAAGAAGAGCAAGAGAGTTCTCCCTGGTGTCCTGGTCATTATTTATCCCTCAAACAACAATACTAAAACAGATTACTTCTTGTTATCACATTGCGGTTTGTGGGCACCTGCTGTGGGCAAATTGGCTGCCATATTTCCTACATTACAACAGTGACTACACTTCAAGTGGACATCATTGGCTGTAAAGTACAGTGGAACCTCCTGAGGTTGTGTTAGGTGCTAGATAATTGCAAGCTCTTTATTCTCATTGTGCTCATGACATTTGCAAACAATGCAATAATTGGTTTGCGCTACAATGATGCGTTTTAATGGGATTCATGCCATTGTTATGTGTGTTTGGCAAACAGCACATAAAGCAGATTTCACCAACAATTTTAAGAAGACAGTGCCCCTTTAAAATATTTTCCAGCATCTCCCAATTGAATGGCAGTCAAGCCGAGTTGTAACATGTTGCAGCTTTAACTAGTTATTACATTGTTGAAATATGTTGGCTTTAAATTAATTCTGTTTTTCTACATTTTATTCTTTTTTGTGGTTTTGAACAGAAACATTCTTAATCTTATGTATTTGATGTCAATGCAGCTTTAATGCATCTTGTTTTTTACCATAAAACATGAAACAAAGCTTTGAAGTGCTCTGCGCAATTTAACTGAAAACTCTTTTAACCTGCAGATTTTCACAGGTACAAGATTTGCTCGACGGTCAACCAGTTTGAGTTCCAGCTGTTTTAAGAGAAAAAAATGTTAACTGAATTCTGAAGCAGGAGGATTTATTTTTGTTTGTAATAGCTGACTAATTATCAAAAAATTATATACTGTGGTATTTGAAAGGAGTGATTATAATTCAGAAAGGCAAATGCATTGGTGAGAAGGTGCATTTGAGAACAGTCAGAGGCCATTCAGCCCCTCGAACCTGCTCGGCCATTCATTTAGATCATTGCTGATCTGTACTTCAGTTATTCTTGCATCATTCTCTAGTCAGGCTAGGCCCCCACCTGTCAAGAATGAGGCACATTAATTTTGTCATGAACATTGATTTTAAACTATTACTGGAGTTAAGAAAGGACTTGTTAAACAAATCAACTATGGCTGGAAAAGACATTTGCATATTAACAGACAGTGTTTGGAAGGCCAAAGCAGCCATTCCTTGATCACCAGACACTGAAGGTGGGGGAGCTCGCATTCCAGGTTGACTGCAAAGATGGCCATTTACACAACCGAACCTTGTCAAACCAGCTAGTCACATGACTAACCTGCTGGGCAACCTGAGTTTTTTGAATTTGTACAAACAATTGGAGCAGAAAGCTGTTTGCTCCTGGACGGAGATGATCTCTCTCCTGTCTGCTCCCATCTCTTTCTCACAAGCCTCTGAATCCACTGAAGACACATGAACCCCAAGAGAGAAAAGTCTCCTACAGTGATCAAGGTTTAAGAAGAATACTGGGCTCCAACAAAAAGCAAGATCTACCTACAATCAAGGACTCTACAGTGAGCTCGAAGAACCATAACAACAACTCTTCAGATACTGCCTCAAACGTTTCCACTTTATTTTTCTTTGGCTCTTTTCTGCCTCTATTTACATGTGTGTATTGCATATGCATGCTAGTGTGGGGCGTGTCACATATCTGTAGGCATTGACCGAATTAGAGTTTAAGTTTAAATAAATTTCAACTTTTCTTCTTTAAACCAAGCAGTGAACAAGGATTCACCAATGGGGAGCTAAAAACATGGTGTGTTTAAAATTAAATCCTGTTCCAGTAAGACCAGGTGAAGGCTGAGAGGGACCCATGGACCTCTTTCTCACCTGGTCATAACACTGTACAACAATGACTTACATTTGTATAACACCTTTAATGTTGTGAAACATTCCAAGGTGCTTCACAGCAACATAACCAGATAAGCCACT
The DNA here is from genome assembly GCF_036365525.1 of Heterodontus francisci. NCBI lineage: Eukaryota > Metazoa > Chordata > Chondrichthyes > Heterodontiformes > Heterodontidae > Heterodontus > Heterodontus francisci. The sequence goes on along the minus strand of NC_090408.1, from coordinate 12,806,161 downwards.
CCAAGCCACATAAGGAGATATTAGGACAGGTAAGCAAACATCTGGTCAAAGAGGTAGGTTTTGAGCACAGTCATAAAGGAGGAGAGTGATGTAGAGAGGCTGAGAGGTTTAGGGAGGTATTTTAAGAGTTTAGGACCTAAACAGTAGAATAGATGGTCACCAATGATGGAGCGAAGAAATTCAATGGCGCACAAGAAACCAGAATTGGAGGAGCACAGAAATCTCAGAGGAAGGCTGGAGGAAGAACAAAGAACAGTACAGCACAGGAACAGGCCATTCAGCCCTCCAAGCCTGCGCCGATCTTGATGCCTGCCGAAACTAACACCTTCTGCACTTCCGGGGCCCATATCCCTCTATTCCCTTCCTATTCATATATTTGTCAAGATGTCTCTTAAACGTCGCTATCGTATCTGCTTCCACCACCTCCCCTGGCAGCAAGTTCCAGGCACTCACCACCCTCTGTGGTTACAGAAATAGGGATAGATGTTTTATACCTGACATACAATAAAACCTGTTAACAAGGCTGCACACAAATCTTACCAGAAGCCTCCTTTCCATTATACAATGGCAAACTCTGCCTCCTCATCTTTCTCAGCTTGTCTGCGGCCTTTGACATGGTTGGCCACATCATCCTCTTCCAAAGTCTCTCCACCATCATCCAGCTGGGTGGGACTGCACTCGCCTGGTTCCATTCTTACCTTTCCTTTGTCTTTGAGCCTCACTACAAGCTCCGTTCCCTAGCCACCAAATCCATCCCTCTCCGTGGCAGCTGCCAGCATCGAGAGCCTGCCCATCATCCTTAGTTGGATGGCAAGCCCACCCTCTGGCCACTAATTGGCCAATCCGAAGAAAATCACTGCCAGGTGACTGTTTCCCCACACAATATATGGTCGTGATCCCCATTTGACCAGGTGTCAGCATCCCAACTCAAAGGGCAAAATCCTGTCCTCGTTTGGACTTCTTTAAGATGCTCCTTTAGAACCACTTCTTTGGCCAGGATTTTGGTTATCTGCCCTAACATCTCCTTATGTGCCTCAGTGTCAAATTTTGTTTGATAACGCTCTTGTGAAGCACCTTGGGACATTTTATTCTTTTAAAGGTGTTGTATAAATACAAGTTGTTGTTGTTTTATTCACTTCGTCTTCCTTTCTTTGTCTTTTCTTCCCTGTGATCGGGATCGTGCTCTGCCACCACCCGTGAAAGCCAAAGTGCCAGTTCTTGCTCCACTGTTGTAAAGTGCACCTGGAGTTAAAATTCCCTCTGATTGCCCCTCATTTCCTGATTGGAATCTCCTCCAGAGCCAACTGGCAATTAGATTAGGAACTAACTGTCTGATTCCAACCTGGATCTGGCTGTTCTTTGTGTTGGCATCTTGCCATGTTCTGACCTATTGGTTTATTAGGTTTCCTAGTCCCCTTTCGTCAAATAAATATCCTTGGCTGGGACAGCTTTAATACTTTGGTCACTGGTTGATCAGCTTAAAGAGACAATCCCATCTTCATTCAGGCTTTTTGGTCTTGATATTTACTTGGAGCTATGAAGAGAGTGGGCAGGGGAGGATTTCCAGACAGGATTTAACGGCGACGTCTTATAATTTTTTTTAGTAGGTTTCCCACCCGACAGCCGACCCGATTGACAGACTGGCTGCCTGCCGGAGTGGTTGAGCAGCTGGGCAGTGGATGGCAGATAAGGTTGGGGGGAGTCAGAGATTGTGGAGACCAGGGTCGGGGATTTTGGTGATCCCAGGCCGGTGGGGGGGGTCAGTGATTGTGGCAGGGAGTTGGAGACGGGGTGGGGGTGTTGAAGAATGTAAAGGGGCTGTGTTGGGAGGGTCAAAGATCACAGTGGGGTTATAGAGGTAAGCTTGTTTTGCCTGGAGGAAGCATTCCTGCTCCTCCTGGCCCACAAGCAGTGCTGTAATGGCACTTACCTCATACATCTGGCCCTCCTCACCTCCTTTTACTTGCCAGGATTGCTGTGTGCCAATAAGCCTGTCCAACATGCATTTAAAAGCAAACAACCTTTTAAAATGGAGGCACAGAGCCTCCTTAAAAGACTTTGTGACTGACCTGCCATCTGAGAGCAGATTGGTTGCCTGTCCTTTGATCCGCCTCCATTAAAACTGGAAGTGGATAGGTTGGAATATAAAATTTTAAAAATTCCCATCTGACCCAAAACCATCCAACCCCTGGCGGTTCAAATTACCTCCTTTCAATTGGCTATGTTTGTCATGTTTTAGGACAGTGCTCCATTTAGCTTCTGTCCATTCTTCTTGTCTTTCTTCTTGTCAACAAGGTAGTGGCCAATCTGCTCCTAGCCTTGCGACAATGAGCGAGACAATGTCCTTGAAGTTTTGCTGCTATGAAGATCCCTGGGACATTTTACCATGTTGGGGGTGCTATATAAGGTTGCTGTTTGAATTATATCTGCCCATTCTTTTGGGGACAGAATTGAGCTCAACCAAAACTCTCCTGCCCATATCCTATCACATTCACCCATCACCTCTGTGCTCACTGATCTACATTGGCAACTGGTCCACCGACACCTCGATTTAAAAATTCTCATACTTATGTTCAAATTCCTCCATGACCTCGCCGCTACCGATCTTTCTAACCTCCTCCACCCCCATACCCCATCGAGATCGCTGAAATCCTCTAATTCTGGTCCCTTGTGCATTGCCCACTTCCTTCGCTCCATCATTGGTGCCTGTGCCTTCAGTCATCTAGACACTAAGCTCTGGAATTCCCTCCTTAAATCACTCCACCTTTCTTTCCTCCTTTAAGACCCTGCTTAAAATGTACTTCTTTGACCAAGCTTTTCGCCAGCTGTCATAGACTCACCTCTTCTTTTTGTCTGACTATGCTCTAATGACATCCTTCAATGTTCTCCTATGTTAAAGGTGCTATATAAATGCAAGTAGTTGTAGTTGAGAATTAGTTACATCACAAAAAGACTAAAATGTGAAGCAGGAAACTCTCAGCAACTCTTCCTTAATAACTTCTTGTATAAGACTTTGAGGTAGAACCTGCTCTATGACTAGGGTTGCCAACTCTGGGTGGAGGCATTGCTGGAGCTTTGATCACGTGCCATCTGACCAAGTGATGACTGATTATATCACATGACATTTGATCACATGACTCATAAGGCTCTCAGTCCACACTACTTTTAATCGACTCATTCACTCCCCCACTCTGCTTGGACTCTGGTTCTGCGTGAAGGTGACAACTGGGAACTGGAATTCTCAGTTAGAGCTGATCTGTATTTGGACTTCACGTCAAAACCAGGTGGCACAGACTGAACTGAGTCAAACCGAGAGATCACACAGAAGGGAGTGGCCTCGCTGTTTGGGCACTTCTCACTGTGCCCATCGCCCTAAACTCAAGTCAGCACCAACATTTCTAAACCACTCCCTGAGCTCATTTGCAATAAAGGAGTTTTCATAGACTGATAGAAATCACAGCACAGGGTGAGGCCATTCAGACCCCCAGTGTTGGTGCTCTCTCCTGTAACCCCATCAACCATCAGATCGTTTTATTTTCCTCCTTTTCAAATATTTATCCCAGTCCCTTTGAAATGAAGTTTAAATCTCGACCTCAATAGCCACATGTAGTGAAGTATCCCATGATCAAATAGCCCTCAAGAACCTTCAACATTCAAAGAACAAAGAACAAAGAACAGTACAGCACAGGAACAGGCCATTTGGCCCTCCAAGCCTGCGCCGATCTTGATGCCCGTCTAAACTAAAACCTTCTGCACTTCCGGGGTCCGTATCCCTCTATTCCCATCCTATTCATGTATTTGTCAAAATGCCTTGTAAGTGTCGCTATCGTACCTGCTTCCACCACCTCCCCCGGCAACAAGTTCCAGGCACTCATCACCCTCTGTGTAATGAACTTGCCTCGCACATCCCCTCTAAACTTTGCCCCTCGCACCTTAAACCTATGTCCCCTAGTAACTGACTCTTCCACCCTGGGAAAAAGCTTCTGACTATCCACTCTGTCCATGCCACTCATAACTTTGTAAACCTCTATCATGTCGCCCCTCCACCTCCGTCGTTCCAGTGAAAACAATCCGAGTTTATCCAACCTCTCCTCATAGCTAATGCCCTCCAGACCAGGCAACATCCTGGTAAACCTCTTCTGTACCCTCTCCAAAGCCTCCACGTCTTTCTGGGAGTGTGGCGACCAGAATTGCACGCAATATTCTAAGTGTGGCCTAACTAAAGTTCTGTACAGCTGCAGCATGACTTGCCTATTTTTATACTCTATGCCCCGACCGATGAAGGCAAGCATGCCGTATGCCTTCTTGACTGCCTTATCCACCAGCGTTGCCACTTTCAGTGATCTGTGAACCTGTACGCTCAGATCTCTCTGCCTGTCAATACTCCTAAGGGTTCTGCCATTTACTGTATACTTCCCACCTGTATTAGACCTTCCAAAATGCATTACCTCACATTTGTCCGGATTAAACTCCATCAGCCATTTCTCCACCCAAGTCTCCAACCGATCTATATCCTGCTGTATCCTCTGACAATCCTCATCATTGTCCGCAACTCCACCAACCTTTGTGTCATCTGCAAACTTACTAATCAGACCAGCTACATTTTCCTCCAAGTCATTTATATGTACTACAAACAGCAAAGGTCCCAGCACTGATCCCTGCGGAACACCACTAGTCACATCCCTCCATTTAGAAAAGCACCCTTCCACTGCTACCCTCTGTCTTCTATGACCGAGCCAGTTCTATATCCATCTTGCCAGCTCCCCTCTGACGCCATGTGACTTCACCTTTTGTATCAGTCTGCCATGAGGGACCTTGTCAAAGTCCATATAGATAACATCCACTGCCCTTCCTTCATCAATCATCTTTGTCACTTCCTCAAAAAACTCAATCAAATTAGTGAGACATGACCTCCCCTTCACAAAACCATGCTGCCTCTCGCTAATAAGTCCATTTGTTTCCAAATGGGACAAATTCCTTCCCCCTTCCGCCTTTTTCTGCAATGAGAATCCTTGGTTTTCATTCCAAGGCTCCCCATTCGCCCACCAGTGGAAATAATCTTTCACTATTTAGCCCAGATTCGACCTCAGGTTTCATTCATCTCTTTAAAGGCTGATCATCTCCCAGTGCAGCTCCCACTCACCACCCGGCTGATGCTGCTCCTGGCTCGTTGGGAAATGTTGGGTCCCCACGTCCACTGCTAGCCCCCAGTTTCCCTCTACTCTCGACCTTCCATTGTCCAGTCTCCCTCTCTCCCAGAACCCCATTTCCTCAGTCCCTATCCCTCCATGAGCCCCGATTTCCTATTCCCACCCCTGAGCCCCCAATTCCCCAATCTCCATCTCTCCCTGAGCCCCCAATTCTCCAATCTCTCTCAGCCCCCAAATCCCCCATTCCCCAGTCACTATCACCCATTCTGAGGCCCCATTCTCCATCTCCCTAGAGCCTCCATTCCCCAGTCTCCCTCTCCCATGAGCCCTCGACTCCTTTGCTGAGTTGCCACACCCCAATCCCCATCTCTCCTTGAGTCCCCATCTCTCCCTGAGCCCCCATTTTCCCAATCCCCATCTCTCCCTGTGACCCCAATTCCCCAATATCCATCTCTCCCCAAGCCCCCATTCCCAATCCTCATCTTTCCCTGAGCCCCCTTTCCCTAATCCCCATCTCTCACTGTGTCCCCATTTCCCCAAACCCTATCTCTCCCTGAGACCCCAATTCCCCAATCTCCATCTCTCCCGGAGCCTCCATTCCCCAGTTCCTCTAGTCCCCAAGCTCCCATTCCCCCACTGCCTCTCTTTTCCCTCTCTCTTGACCTCTGCTTTCTGAGATAGCCACCCTGATTCCCACCTCTTAGCTCGCTCCTGACTTTACCCCAAGCTGTGTTGGATCTCTGTGGTGCTGGTTGGGTGACGTCACTCTGCGGGGTAAGGGGTGGTATAGGGTGTGGGGCCGGTGTCGAGTGTGCACTGCAGTGGAAAATGTAAATTGCTGATCTCCCAAGCTGCTGGAGGCATCACTCTGAGGCAGAATCTCTGATTAATGGAGACTTCTGGTCACACCGGGAGGTCTGGGAACCACGTGGGCAGACAAAATATCTTACATCTGACTTTAGAGAAGCACCAATAAATTCGTCTTTCCTGCACTTAATCCTTATGGGTTCTGGGAGCCTGACTGCAGTCAGCATTTAGTTAAAGCAGAAGTTTAGTGCAGATTCTCACATGCACTGACAAATGGATTGAGACTCTTGAAAGTCATCATAAAGGTCACTAAGGGCAGCAGACCCTGGTCCTTCTGGCTTGAGTTTGAACCTGCATTTTAACACTAAAAGAACAACATTTTATCAAGATATGTTTCTGTTTTCTCCACTGTCTCTCTTTTAATACACCCACTGGAAAAATAGTTTATCGCAATGATCAGTCCACTTCAGGACTGCTGCTGGTTAAGGCAGAGGGTGATAAATGGTAGCCATACCATGCAGACATAAGTGGTAATGGAACCATCCTTCTTGTTGAATGGTATATCGCCCGCAGTTTAGTATGTGTGGCCTGATGCTTGCTCCAAGCCAGTTATTTTGCCTGTGGAAAAGTAATGACCCATAATCACAGATTTTCTTCTGTTACTTTTCACAGCCATTTATGAAAATCAAGATTGGGATTTATCCTAGAGGGCAATGGGAGAGGGCAGAGTTTTACAAGTTACTATTGCTGGTGGGCAGCCTTGCCCAGCACCAGTGCGTGTCAGACGTACAACCACACGATGCCCACACCAACCCAGACTTCATTTAACGCTCGGCGCTTTGAGTTGTGAACTTTCAGAAGTGGGTGTGAGATCGTGGCACACCCACCAGTCATTTTAGTTAATGTGTTTTTTTCTTATACAGCTGTCGTATGAATCAACAGCGATCTTTAGGTTTCACAATAGATCAGGACTGTGTAGAAATTTGCTTCTGATTTACAAGCTCTTGTACAACTCCACATTGAAAGTAGGGAATCTTTCCCACTGCCAGTGTGATTAGAAATTCGGATGAGTGTTAGGCTCAATTGTCTGATCTAAATTCCGATATCTACCATTGGACACTAATTCCCATAGGGTAGTGTCGATCCATAATTTGCCAATCTCCGTAGAACATTCTCAGCACATTCTGTGTCACTTGGCTCTCTTCAGGAGAGCGGCTAATACTATGATTGATTTCCTATCACACATCCCTTCTGTCGAGCTGATGAAATAAGTACAAATTAGTGGCACTCTCTGTTGACTGTCCTAGGACTGACAATAAACAAGGAACTTATCCTACTCCTTGTTGTTAAAAAGTAATCACTGTCTCCATAACCATTATATTTTCTTGTAATCCTGCCACTGGAATTGCATAGAAACTACACCACATAAACAGGCCATTCAGCCCTTCCAATCCATTCCCCCACGCCCCCTACATTCAAGGCAACAATAATCAACACTGGTTTACTCACTGCAGCCACTTAGATAGAAATATAATGGCATAGGTGGACCATTAATCACATGGCAGCGATGTGATTTGGAGCTCTCACGTGATCCTCAGCTTGGGAGGACCATTGCCGATTTTGTTCTTAAATTCTGCAGATTGAAACTGCTCTCTGCTTCTCTATTACTGGCAGCTTCTGCTTTTCCATCCAAAGTCTTGTTAGTGTCTGAATGCAATGCTCCACAGGCTGACACTCTATCCGGGATTTTATCCGTGTAACGGGGGTCTCGACATCCAGAAGAAGCGACACCAAGAAACCTGTGTGGCCTCTTGTGTGGAATGCCCACCGGATCTAGTGCCAATTAGGCACTTAAGTGGAAAGTGACGATGGAAGTCCCACCCTCAGAGAACTGCTGGCCAATCAGAGGCCGATGGCCCTTCTAATAAGCAACTCCACGGCGGAGGTAGTGGTTGCTGCTGGAGGAGCACCTACGGGAGGACCAGGAGTGGCGCTGGACCCAGGCCACAAGTAGGTCAGAGATGGAAGGGTCTCGCGGAGTGGTGGTTGTGGGGGATTGGAGTGTTTGGGGGGGTCAGTAGCAAAGGCAGGGGGGTGGCTCTCAGCGTGCCCCCATTACTCGATGCCTGGCCCCTTATTCAGGCACCAAGTGCCTTTTAACGAGGGGCCCTCCACCCCGGAGCTGGAAAGCAGTCCACATAGTTTTTTGTGCTGTGCTTCCCATGCAGCGATAGTACCGTCCCCCCCCCCCCCCCACCCCCCGCACAGCTAATTGCAGGCGCAGGATGAGACCCTTAATTGGGAATTAATAGCCCTGTTAAGTGCCTTAATTGGCAGCAGGTTGGAAGGCTGTTCACAGGCCTTCCCGCCCCGGACTTAATTTTGGCGGAGGTGGAAGGCGGGGGGTTTCTCCCTCGCCACCATCCCACCCACTTTTATGCTCTCTCTGCCTCCAAACCTGCTGCGGGGAAGAGCATAAAACTCCCCCCTCTAACAGAGCACCGCACCGCCGGAGTTGTCGGTTTTCAGACCAGACATCAAAGCAAGGCCACATTAACCACTTAGTTGGCCATAAAAGATTCCACAGATCAATTCAAAGAAGAGTAAAGGTGTTCTCCCAACATCCTGGCCCATGTTTATCCCTTAATCAACACTTAAAATAGATGATCTCATCATTATCTCATTGCTATTTCTGGGAGCTTGCTGTGCACAAATTGGCTGCAATGTTTCCTACACTACAATAGTAATTACATGTCAAGACTACTTAATTGGCTGTAGAGAGCTTTGGGACATCCTAAGGTTGCAAAGCACACCATATAAATGCAAGTCCTTCTATCTTTACTTTCAGGATCCTCACCCATCTCACCTTGTTCAGCAGGTCAAAGGATTGCAATGTCTTTCCATTGGACATTGCCCTATTCTGCATTACCACAGGGCAGGAGCCAGGGTCTAGTGAGACACCATGACTAGAGCCAGCATCAAACTGACTACCCACCCCCCGCCATTCCCTCCCCAGAGAGAGTGCAGGGAACAGTGATGTCCTACAAAGTGTCCTGCAGGGAAACTCTGAGCATTGGTGAAGTCTTTGTTCATCACCAGCCCGCCATCTTTTCCATCCTCTGTAAATTTGACATCATCCAAACTTTGCTGCCTGTCTCCTAACTTGCACCAAATCCCACTCATCTATTACCCCTGTGCTTGCTGACCTACATTGGCTCCCAGTTAAGCAATGTATTGATTTTAAACTTCTCATCCTTGTTTTCAAATTCTTCCATGGCCTTGTCCCTCCCTATCTCTGTGACGTTCTCCAGCCCCACAACCCTCTGAGATATCTGTGCTCCTTCAATTCTGGCCTTTGGACCATCCCCGAGTTTAATTGCTCCAGCATTGGCGACCATGCTTTCAGTTGCCAAGGTCCTAAGCTCTGGAATTCACTCGCTAAAATCTCTCCAACTCACTCCTTCTCTTGCCTCCTTTAAGACACTTGCTAAAATCTATCTTTTTGACCAAGCTTTCGGTCATTGAAGCTAATATCTCCTATGTGGCTTGCTGTTAAAATTTGTTGATGAACCTCCTGTGAAGCGCCTTGGGATATTTTGCCATATTAAAGATGCTAAATAAATACAAATTGTTGTTGTTGTTATACAGCAGGGAGGGATAAGGAAGCAGATGGATCCATGGGGACATCTCCCTGACGTGATGGTGGATGACACTGCTCTGTGTCACCAACATTGCAAGATAGGAACGGTACAAAAACACACACACACAGGGCGCCAGAGCTAGAAGTGGAGAGGACGTCGGGCCGTTGAAGACTTGATTCCGATCCCTGGGCTGGTTCAGAGTGGTTGCACCCTGGATAGGCTGACAAATAATGTAGTGGTGTGCTGTACACTGCACAGCTTCCCCCCTGTGGGAAGGTCTCAGCCTGAACCTGTGCAGCCTGTGGAACTGGAGAATCCCAAGCTGCACCTTCCAGATCCCAAGGTAATCGTACCTTTGAGGAAACAATGCTCACCCCGGTCAGAGCAGCCAGCGTCTAGCCTCCACCTTCATTAACACCACCACCAAACCCCCTCCACCTCCACCAGGACAAACTGCTGATCCAAGCAGCATGAGGAAGCCATGGACAGGTCCTCACAGGGCTGTGAAGTCAAGCAACAACAGGCAAGATAACGAACAAGGCAACTTTCATTTGGTACAAAACTGCAACTGAACTTACAATCAACAAATAACATCAATGGAAATTGCTCTTAAAAATACTTTTATCAACCTCTTTTATCTAGCATCTGAAAAACTATTATTCAACACCTATTTATCAGGGAGTGCAAAGGCTTTTGCGGGCCACGTTTGTCCACAGTGCATGATGCGTCACTACACTCCCTGACTTTCCCAGGAAATTTTAGAGTAAGTTTGCAATGGGAAGATTGTCGCGCGAAACAGTGTAAAATACAATGTGCTCTGCTAATTGTTCCGAGCCAGGAAACTACCAGCAAAGACTGTATGACACAAATGGCAGACGAGGAGCCGAGTAGGATTTGTTTTAATGTGGGGGGCAAAACCGCAAAATTAGTTTTTTTTGGCAATGACAATCCCAAACAAAGCCAAGAAAGTAATGGATTTTGCCAGTAAATGTATCTATTACCCCCAGGAGAGAGAAGTATCTTCTGAAGCAAAGAAACTTCAAAGGGCCTAAATAAATTGAGCTTAAAGCGTCTTTGTTCTGTTGATTTACACGGGACAGGGAATAAAATGGTAATGTGACTGATGAGGTAATCAGGCAAGAAAATCTAAAAGTCTTTGCTTAGCAACCAAGTACACAAAACTTGACACAAATGACTAGTTCAAAGGCTTAAGGTGAGGCACCACCATTTTCCAGTCCGGTTATTGAATGTAAACTGTAGGTGTGAATCCTAAACAAATTAGTGAAGGTTCTGAATGATTCTGGAAGGTCTTAGTTTAACTGTCCATGCAACCTGATTGAACTATTTTTTACAAGATATTACTTGGTCAACCTTTTCAAAGAGAAGACAATCCCAAAGGTGTCAATAAACAGGAGGTTACACTTGTCTCCGTGTGAGAGCAATCACTAATGAACTCACCCAGATGCTGCTGTAAATATTCCCCAGTGAGTCTGTGTGCTGCCCCATCAATGTCTATACAGATGCTAACCAATGAGAAATAATATGTTTCCATTGACATACAGAGCAGGCACTTCTACAATGACCAGAAAATTACATCTAATTGCTTGTAGCTTAAATGATGTCTTGCATTTATATAGTGCCTCTCACAACCTTAGGACATCCAAAAGTGCTTTACAGCCAATTAAGTACTTTTGAAGTGTAGTTACTGTTGTAATGTAGGAAACAAAACAGCCAAGCTCCTACAAACAGCAATGTGATAAGGACCAGATTATCTGTTTTAAAGATGTAGCTTGACAATAAATATTGGTCAGGGCACAGGGGAAACTCTCCTATTCTTCTTCAAAATAGCGCCATGGGATCTTTTATGTTCAGCTCAGAGGGCAGACGGGGCCCTGGTTTAAAATCTCATCTAAAAGACGGCTCCTCTGACAGAGCAGCACTCCCTCAGTACTGCACTGGAATTTAAATGCAACATTTGTTAGCTACAGATTGATAATTTAACCCAGTTTCTGGAAGGAAATCAATTCACCGTTCTTAATCTTGGTCAATGAGATGTACAGTTAGCTCAAGATTAAATTCAAATTATGATGATTCTTAACTAATGGAAAGACAACTGGAATAGTCAGAGTAAGAAAGAATTTGCATTTATATATAGAAGTTTTCATGACCTCAGCACATCTTAAAGCATTTCACAGTCAATAGGAAAGGATGGCGTATGGAATCCTGGGCTTTATAAATAGAGGTATAGAGTACAAAAGCAAGGAAATTATAGTGAACCTTTATAAAACATTGGTTTAGCCTCAACTTAGGCTTAAAGGGGGTGAAATTCTTAAAATGCATACAGGAGAGCTTTTTGAGCCAGTATGTAGAAAGTCCTACAGGAAAAGGGGCAGTACGAGACCTAATCCTAGGATGAAGCTGGACATGTGGGAGAAGTGTCAGTGGGGGAGCATTTTGGGGATAGTGACCATAACTCTGTAAGATTTAAGGTAGTTATGGAAACGGACAAAGACGGACTGGAAATAAAGGTACTGAATTGGGGGAAGGCCGATTTCAGTATGATAAAACAGGATCTGGCCAAAGTGGACTGGGAGCAGTTACTTGTAGGAAAGTCTACATCAGAACAGTGGGAGTCATTCAAAGAGGACATAGTGAGAGTTCAGAGCCAACATGTACCCGTTAAGATGAAGGATAGGACCAACAAGTCCAGGGAACTGTGGATGGCAAGGGATATAGAGCATTGGATCAGGAAAAAAAGAAGGGTTATGGCAGATTCAGAGCCCCTAGAGGAGTATAGAAAGTGTAGGGGGGTACTTCAAAAAGTAATTAGGAGAGTGAAGAGGGGACATGAAAAAACACGGGCGGGCAAGATAAAGGAAAATCCTAAGGCGTTTTATAAGTATATTAAGGGCAAGAGGATAAGCAGGGAAAGAGTAGGGCCCATTAGGACCAAAGTGGCAATCTGTGTGTGGAGCCGAGGATATAGGTAAAGTTTAAAATGATTGCTTTTCATCTGTGTTCACTATGGGGAAGGACGATGTAGGTATAGAGATCAGGGAGGGGGATTGTGATATACTTGAACATACTAGTATTGAAAGGGAGAAAGTATTAGCTGTTTTAGCAGGCTTAAAAGTGGATAAATCCCCAGGCCCAGATGAGATGCTTCCCAGGCTGTTATGTGAGGCAAGGGAGGAGATAGCAGGGGCTCTGACCCAAATTTTCAAATCCTCTCTGGCCACAGGAGAGGTACCAGAGGACTGGAGGACAGCGAATGTGGCACCATTATTCAAGAAGGGTAGCAAGGATAAACCAGGTAATTACAGGCTGGTGAGTCTAACATCAGTGGTAGGGAAACTATTAGAAAAAGTTCTGAGGGACAGGATTAATCTCCACTAGGAGAGGCAGGATTCAATCAGGGGTAGTCAACATGGCTTTGTCAGGGGTAGATCGTGTCTAACTAACTTGAGGAGGTGACTAGATGTGTAGATGAGGGTAAAGCAGTTGATGTAGTCTACATGGAATTCAGTAAGGCTTTTGATAAGGTCCCGCGTGGAAGATTGGTTAAGAAGGTAAGAGCCCATGGGATCCAGGGCAATTTGGAAAATTGGATCCAAAATTGGCTTAGTGGAAGGAGGCAGAGGGTGATGGTCAAGGGTTGTTTCTGCGAGTGGAAGCCTGTGACCAGTGGTGTTCTACAGGGATCGGTGCCGGGACCCTTGCTGTTTGTAGTATACATTAATGATTTAGACGTGAATATAGGAGGTATGATCAGTAAGTTCATGGATGACATGAAAATTGGTGGTGTCGTAAATAGTGAGGAGGAAAGCCTTAAATTACCAGACGATATAGATGGGCTAGTAAGATGGGCAGAGCAGTGGTAAATAGAATTTAATCCTGCGAAGTGTGAGATGATGCATTTTGGGAGGACTAACAAGGCAAGGGAATATACAATGGATGGTAGGACCCTAGGAAGTACAGAAGGTCAGAGGGACCTTGGTGTACTTGTCCATAGATCACTGAAGGCAGCAGCACAGGTAGATAAGATGGTTAGGAAGGCATATGGGATACTTGCCTTTATTAGCCGAGGCATAGAATATAAGAGCAGGGAGATTATGATGGAGCTGTATAAAACGCTAGTTAGGCCACAGCTGTACTGTGTACAGTTCTGGGCACCACACTATAGGAAGGATGTGATTGCACTGGAGAGGGTGCAGAGGAGATTTACCAGGATGTTGGCTCGGCTGGAGCGTTTCAGCTATGAAGAGAGACTGAAAAGGCTAGGGTTGTATTCCTTGGAGCAGAGGAGGCTGAGGGGGGACATGATTGAGGTATACAAAATTATGAGGGGCATTGATAGATTAGATAGGAAGAAACTTTTTCTCTTAGCGGAGGGATCAATAACCAGGGGCATAGATTTAAGGTAAGGGGCAGGAGGTTTAGAGGGGATTTGAGGAAACATTTTTTTCACCCAGAGGGTGGTTGGAATCTGGAACACACTGCCTGAAGAGGTGGTAGAGGCAGGAACCCTTACAACATTTAAGAAGTATCTAGATGAGCACTTGAAACACCATAGCTTACAAGGCTACAGGCCAAGTGCTGGAAAATGGGATTAGAATAGGTAGGTGCTTCATGGCTGGCACAGACATGATAGGCTGAAGGGCCTGTTTCTGTGCTGTATGACTCTATAACTGGAGTATTGTGTTCAGTTCTGGCCACCACACTTTAGGAAAAGATGTCAAGGCTTTAGAGAGGGTGCAGAAAAGACTTACAAGGATGGCACCAGGAATTTCAGTTATGCGGATAGATTGGAGAAGCTGGGGCTGTTCTCATTAGAAGAAGAAGTGTTTGAGAGGAAGTTTGATAGAGGTGCTCAAAATCATGAGGGGTCTGGATAGAGTAGATATGAAGAAACTGTTCCCATCGGCAGAAGGGTCAAGAACAAGAAAATACCAAAAGCAGAGGAAGAGTTGGTGTGGTGGTAATGTCATGCAATTTATAATCCAAAGCCCAAATCCAGAGTTTAAATTTTGGGGACATGGGTTCAAATCCCATCATGTCAGATGGTGAAATTTGAATTCAATTAATAAATCTGGAATTAAAAGCGAGTCTAATGGTGACTGTTGTAAAAAGCCCATCTGGTTCACTAATATCCAGCCTACATGTGACTCCAGACCCAACGCAATGTGGTTGACTCTTAAAAATGCCCTCTGAAATGGCCAAGCCACTCAGTTCAACAGCAATTAAGGATGGGCAATAAATGTTGGCCTTGCCAGTGATGCCCACAGCCTACAAAAAAAATAAATAAATTGCAAAAGAATCATAGAGACAGGTTCAATTGTGGCTTTCAAAAGGGAATTGGACAATTATCTGAAGGGGAAACATTTGTAGGGCTATGGGGAAAGAGCAGGGGAGTGGGACTAGGTGAGTTGAACTTGCAGGGAGCTGCTATGGCTATTTTGGGCCAAATGGCCTCTTTCTTATGCTGTAACCATTCTATGATTCTATTAAGTACTTTTGAAGTGTAGACATGTTGGAAAATACAGAAGCCAATTTATGTACAGCAATGCCCGACAAACATTTCCCCTCCTGTTCTTCAAAAGTGGGCAGATGGGACCTTGGCTTAATGTTTCATCTGAAAGAACACCCCTCTGACAGTGCAGGACCCCCTCAATACTGCAGTGAATAATCAGTAAGGATTATTCCTTCATGTGTCTGAATTGGGGCTTGAACCCCACGAACCTCTGACTCAGAGACAAGAGTGATACTCACTGAGCTAAAACTTTAAGACTAAGATCTGTTGGGAATGATCCAGGGCCCTTATTTGAGCACCCCACTTGCCTGTTCTCAACATGTATGAATGCAGGACTTTTGAACCCCAATTTTAGCTCCCCAAACCCGATGTGAACAAGGGTTTAAAAAGTCCTACTCATCTGATCCTCAGTGGCCTCGTGCCATGCCCCATTTTAACAGGCTCCTACTGACCAGCCAGTGGGGTCCTCACACCAGACAGGCGAAGGCATCTTTGAAATTCAGAAGCTGGGGCCTGTTTGATGTCATTCAGACCCTGACTATATTTTAACCCTTGACACCCATTGTTGGCCTCGCTAGGAGCACTGGGTGCCAAGGATTAGCAGACCCAGAACAAACCTAAGTTGATAAGTATATATATTTTCTATATTAAAAATATCTTTCAGGGCCTCGAGGAGCAGAGTGCTCCCCCAGGCCCCAAAAGCAAAGGTCCCTCCCCCAACCGCGATCAGCTACTCACCCACCACTTATCTTAATAACCCAGGCCCGTTCCTGTGGTTTCCTGGCTGCAGCCTGCTGCTGCACTTGCCTGCAGCCCACCCACACCACCACCCCCCCTCTCCACTGGCCCATCATTGACACCCTTTTTCCCCTAACTCCTATATTTTTAGAGCTAATAAATGGAAGTGTTCAAAGAAGATGGAAAACACACTCCAATTTCTTTTTAATGCTCCTATGATCTTTCTCCCAGGTTTTGCTCACCAGTGTCCTGGAGATTTTCATTTCCTGGTGATTCTAGGACAATTCTGGAATGTTGCCAACTCCAAGCAGATACCTACGGAATGAGAAGTTGAAGGATACGATGATCCTAGCTGGTAATTGAGTGATCTGGAGTGGCATTGGAAAGAAAACTAAATTTGGGTTAAACTGGCACTGGTTTGGCTCCTTTAAATTGTCCAATTCTGGGCCTTTGGCAGTCTGAGGAAGTTAGTACAACTATGGTATAAGATACCATCAGCTCTCACTCCCAACTAAGGTAGTTATGGAACAATAACTAATTAGTTGGAAGAAGGAATGAATGTGGAATGTTGGTGCTTTGTGCTACATATCATGTCTGACCACAGTGGATGCACAGTGTTATGCAGGGACTTTAAAGCGAGGTCATTTGAAGGTCTGGTGAGATTTCTACTGCTCTTGAGCTATCACAAAGGCGACAGCAAATATTTCAAGACCAGCCAAGATTTTATTCGAAACAAATAAATTGAAAGCTCTGCATGAACCAATGGATTGAATTATTGTTTGAATGCTTCCACAGGGTAGGAATTTGGGAAAGTGAGCCTCCGCTCCCAGGTTGGAGGTGGCCTGAGGCCTGACTAATTGTCATGGTGGGGAGGTACTTGCCTATTGGAGAGGACTGAAAATCCAGGGCCACTCCACCGAGATGGTCATGAGGTCACGAGGTCATGGGGTACGAACATTTGATAGTTTAGGTGACGTATTAGTGCTCCTCTGTCCTTTGTTAAACCAAACCCCCGTCTGTCCTCTGAGGTGGATGTAAAATATTCCACTGTTGTGTTTCATTCATCTGGGTTTGATTGTATTAATCTGTCCACTTATCTGTGTTCACTGTGTTTGATTGCTTAAGCCTATGGGTGCAGCTTAAGAGTTAAAACTGAAATTAGAAGGTTCTACAGCAAAGGAAAACGCACTGCTCTAAGGAGACATTGTACTGAGATTGTGTAAGAACGATTATATTTTAAAGTGTGGTATATCAAATTTATCTCAGAGCAATGCAGATATCACACCCACGGCACCATTTCGAAGAAGAGCAGATGGGTTTTCCCCCGTGTCCTGGCAAATATTTATCCCTCAATCAACATCACAAAAAGAAACAGGTTATCTGATCATCATAGAGTCATAGAGTTATACAGCACAGAAACAGACCCTTCGGCCCATCGTGTCTATGCTGGCCATCAAGTACCTATCTATTCTAATCCCATTTTCCAGCACTTGGCCCGCAGCCTTGTATGCTATGACATTTCAAGTGCACATCTAAATACTTCTTAAATGTTGTGAGGGTTCCTGTCTGTACCACCCGTTCAGGCAGTGTGTTCCAGATTCCAACCACCCTCTGGGTGAAAACATTTTTCCTCAAATCCCCTCTAAACCTCCTGCCCCTTACATTAAATCTTTGCCCCGAGTTATTGATCCCTTCGCGAAGGGAAAAAGTTTCTTCCTATTTATCCTATCAGTGCCCTTCATAATTTTGTACACCTCAATCAGGTCCCCTCCTCAGTCTTCTCTGCTCTAAGGAAAACAACCCTAGCCTGTCCAGTCTCTCTTCACAGCTCAGGCAACATCCTGGTGAATCTCCTCTGCACCCTCTCCAGTGCAATCACATTCTTCTATAGTGTGGTGACCAGAATTGTACACAGTACTCCAGCTGTGGCCTAACTAGCGTTTTATGAAGCCTCATCATAACCTCCATGCTCTTATATTCTATGCCTCAGCTAATAAAGGCAAGTATCCCATATGCCTTCCTAATCACCTTATCTACCTGTGCTGCTGCGTTTGGTGATCTATGGACAAGTACACCAAGGTCCCTCTGATCCTTCCTAGGGTCCTACCATCCATTGTATATTCCCTTGCCTTGTTCGTCCTCCCAAAATGCATTGCCTCACACTTCTCAGGATTAAATTCCATTTGCCACTGCTCCGCCCATCTTACCAGCCCATCTATATTGTCCATCTATAAGGCTTTCCTCCTCACTATTTATGACATGCTGTTTGTGGGATCTTGGTGTGCACAAATTGGCTTCCATGTTTCCTACATTACAACAGTGACTACACTTCAAAAAGCTGGTCTGTGAAGTGGTTTGAGATGTCCTGATGTCATGAAAGGCACTATATAAATGCAAATCTTTGTTTTTTCACTGACCCTTCCAAAATCATCTGGAAACCTGTTTTTTAAACTTTGTCTGAGCTGTCTAAAGCAGGGGAGACCGTTAATCAAACCCATCAACTCCATGTACCGATGGGCACAGTATGGGTCCGCTCATTGATACTTCAAAATCACATCGGGGTCTTATCAACATTATAGAACCCCGATTTACATTGGGCTAATGTGGCTCCCAACTCTTCCCAGAGGGCGGCTGGGACATCCACTTCAAGGCCTCAACCAAGATGGCAGAGGCCTGGATGTTCGCAGTAGCGGGTTGGTAAGTGCGGCACTACCATTTTAATCACGCTCCCCTCTCCACTCCCCTTTGGCAGAGGGGGTGAAAATCAACCCCTAGATGTAGGGCTAAGAGTGTGTGTGGAGGCAGGCTGGGAGCCAGGTTTCAATGTGTTGGAAGAGCTATAAGTAATTAGTATTCTATTTTTATAAGACCTTATATCACTAAGAGCAGTTAAAGAACTATCTCATTTCGGCTAAGATGAAAGAATGAACTTACACTTATATGACGTTCTCAGCATTCTTGAGCTTCATATTTAATGAGTCCTTTCTGCAGTGCAGTTACCTCTGTTAGGTCAGTAAACACAGCAGCTCATTTGTACAGAGCATGATCCTGTGAAGAACAATGATATGGAGGACCAGTTAATTTATGTTTGGTGGTGCTGGTAGAGGGATTGCCATCTTCCTTTAGGGGCAGTTTTCCTGCCTGCTTCCCAAAGCATGAACTCAGTCCAGTTTCCAGGGTTGGGGGTCATTAGAGATTCATGAGGGCTTTCCAGTAGTATTCCCACCAGCAAGTGAAATCCCACCAGTGGCTCACACCCCCGTGAAATGTTAGTGGTGCTGCAGCCCTTGAAATGGTGGGACTCACATTAAAGAGCCCGAAGATGAAAGAAATGGTCCATTGAAGGGATCATTAGTGGGCCTTGAGGCCTGGGACCTCTGCCCCGTGATCATTGCTCGGCTTCATCTGGTTGTCCTGGGGAGCAGCAGGAACCTTAACCCTAATCCTAACTCTCAACCAACATCACAGAAGCAGATTGGGCAGCACAGTGGCGCAGTGGTTAGCATTATAGCCTCACAGCTCCAGTGACCTGGGTCCTGCCTGTGTGGAGTTTGCAAGTTCTCCCTGTGACCGCGTGGGTTTCCGCCGGGTGCTCCGGTTTCCTCCCACAGCCAAAGACTTGCAGATTGTTAGGTCAATTGGCCATTGTAAATTGCCCCTAGTGTAGGTAGGTAGTAGGAGAATGGTGGGGATGTGGTAGGGAATATGGGAATAATGTAGGATGAGTATAAATGGGTGGTTGTTGGTCGCACAGATTCGGTGGGCTGAAGGGCCTGTTTCAGTGCTGTATCTATAAATAAAATAAAATATTGCATTGCGGAATTTTGCTGTGCACAACTCGGCTGTTGTGTTCCCTACGTTATCACAATGACTGCACTTCATTGGCTATAAAGTACTTTAGGAAGTTATAAAACAGAAATACAAACCCTTCTAATTTCATTCAATAATGTGACTTGTAAGATTGAACTAAATGACCGAGTTTGCTGTTCTGGGTTATTTCGTTAAAAATTTGATCTCACTGTACAAAAGCAGATGGGATCTTACACTCTTCAAAAATAATCGCGGGCAATTATTGGAGAGAAAATCACGGGCTGCGTGTCCACTTTTTCCCATAATGTGCTTCCATAGAAATACATAGAAGTTACAACATGAAAACAGTCCATTTGGCGTGTACCCTCTACACGAGCAAATAGTTCTAATCACATTTGCCCACCCTGCTGCTCTATCCCTTTGTCACTTTTTCCTTCATCCACCTAATCAATAGTTTCCGCTACAACTACTACTCCTGGTTGTGAATTCAACAGCAAGACAGCTCAGTGTATGAATGTTTCTCCTGCTTTCTGTTCTAAATCTCTTGTGTTTATCTTGCATCTTTGCCATCACCACCACCCCTCCCACATTCTCGACCCGTCAACTACTGGAAATAGTCTGCTTCCATTTACCCTGTCACCTTCCTTTCATAATTTTAACAACCCCTATCATGTCACCCTGCAATTTGTGTTGTTCTAACAAGAATCAATTTTTGAAGTCTTGCTGTGCATTTTTACATCCAGACAGGAAATCGACGCTGTAAATCTCCTTTCTGCAATATTGCACACGACACTGTAACTCAGCTCTTATTAAAGTTTTATAGACTCAACATTACCTTTTTTCTTTCATATTCTATACTTCCTGTGATCACAATTTCATTAGATTTCTTTAATATCCTGTGAACCTCAGCTCCCAAATCCCTCTGTTCTTCTACAGCATTGAGCCGACTTCCATCCACAGTATAATTACTGCTATTATTATTTTTTACAAAAATGCATTCACCTCACAGTGATTGGACTGAATTCTATCTGCTACTCTTCAACCTATTGATCCATCTTATCAATATCCCTTTTCAGTCAATTTCAATTCAGCTCCCTCTCAACCCATACCAAAATAAAGTGAGTGTTGACACTACATGTCAGCCAATGAGTTGGAAGTAAGGCAGGACTTACAGCAAATTGTCTCTCTAACTGCAAACAACGTCTATTTACAGAGTCTCTATGACCTACAGCAAACAGAACTCATAACCAAAACCACAGCAAAGCCTCCCAATAAAAGCAAAATGATTTCTCCAGAAAATGCACTGAGTGAAGAATAATTTCATAATATAAATAATGTGTGTTAAATCAATCTCAACCAATATTCTGTTTACTATCACATTCCTGTTTCTGGGATCTTTCTGTGCACAAATTGGCTGCCACCTTTCCTACAGTACACCAGTGATAGACTTCAAAGCTACTTAATTGCCTGTAAAGGATTTTGAGATAACCTGAAGTCATGAAAATCACTATAAAAATACAAGTTATTTTATGCCATATTATAAAAAGGATAAAGAGGGACTGGGGAGGGTGCAAAAATGATTTACAAGGATGGTACCAGAATTGCGAGGTTATACCAATCAGGAAAGGATGAACAGGCTGGGTCTCTTTTCTGTTGATAAGAGAAGGCTGAGAGGTGACCTAATAGAGGTCTTCAAAATGATAAAGAAAGACTTACATTTATAGAGTCTTTCATGCCCACCAGACATCTCAAAGCACTTTACAGCCAATGAAGTACTTTTGAACGCCACAACCGACAACAATGTGATAATGACCAGAGAATCTGTTTTTGTGATGTTGATTGAAGGATAAACATTCACCAGAATACCAGGAAGAACTCCACTGTTTGTCTTTGAAATGGTGTCATGGGACTTTTTACATCCATCTGTGGGGATAGATAGGGCCTTAGTTTAATATCTCATCCAAAAGACAGTGCCCCTAACAGTGCAGCACTCCCCTCAGTACTGCACTGGAGTGTTAGGCTTGATTTTTAAGCTCAAGCTTTTGAGTGGGACTTGAAACCACAGCCTCTGATGCAGAGGGAAGGGGGCTATCAACTGAGCCATGGCTGACACCAGTGATTAATTTTGATACAATAAATACAGGGAGAGTGTTTCCACTTGTGGGGAAAAACAAAACGAGAGACCATCAAGATAAGATAGTCACCAAGAAATCCAATAGGGAATTCAGAAGAAATTTCTTTACCCAGAGAGCAGTGAGAATGTGGAACTCGCTACCACAGGGAGTGGTTGAGGCCAATAATATAGATACATTTAAGGGGAAGCTAGATGAGAGGGACAAGGGAATAGAGGATTATACTGACAGTTAGATGGGAGGAGGCTCTAGTGGATCCTAAATGAAGTGGTTGGGCTGAATGGCCTGTTTCTCTGCTGTATTTCCTATGTAATCTTATGTAATCTCAGCCACTTATAGCAGTGTGGGCTCCAGGAGTGATTGGCGGGTGAGTCACCCAGTCATCTCCATCCTGACCAGGAATAGTGCTGTGACTGTGTGCAGCCATATCAAAATATTCCTCGTTAGGAATTCTAGATCATGGAATCACCCTGATGTGCAAAGCTCGGTGCTAAGAGCACTAAAGCAGAAAATGTTCCCCATATTTCTTTCAATTTTAATTCTTTTCAATATTTCTTACAGCTGAAAAAAAATCAATGCACTTTAAATAGAACATAAAATTGCCCACATAAAATCGATCAGGAGCTATTTTGTTAATGAATGTATACCAATCATTTAAAATAAATGACTGTTTGATTATTATAAATAATAACATGGAGATTTCTTCCCATTTTAGATCTGCATTATCCTTCCTTTTTTATGTGCTTTTCCCTTTCTGTGATTCTTGAAATTAGATGCATTTCTGGAGCAGTAGGAAAACACGCAAATAAACAAGGAGAGAAAAGGGTGATGATTGCATCTGATTTTGTGGGAGATGCTGACGGTACTGTTGTTTATTGGTTTCCTTAAATCGAACAATATATTCAGATGATTATTTCAAACAAAGATGGAAAGTTCAGAACAGAGCATTGTAAAAGCCACTACGGCACAGTGGCGCAGTGGTTAGCACCGCAGCCTCACAGCTCCAGGGACCCGGGTTTGATTCCGGGTACTGCCTGTGTGGAGTTTGCAAGTTCTCCCTGTGTCTGCGTGGGTTTTCTCCGGGTGCTCCGGTTTCCTCCCACAAGCCAAAAGACTTGCAGGTTGATAGGTAAATTGGCCATTATAAATTGTCACTAGTATAGGTAGGTGGTAGGGAAATATAGGGACGGGTGGGGATGTTTGGTAGGAATATGGGATTAGTGTAGGATTAGTATAAATGGGTGGTTGATGTTCGGCACAGACTCGGTGGGCCGAAGGGCCTGTTTCAGTGCTGTATCTCTAATCTAATCTAATCTAATTCCTTACTCTGTGGCTGTTTTGGTAGATTCACTGAATACAAAGGGAGAAACAGTTTATATTGCAAGAGGATATGAAACCAGAGGACATAGATTTAAGAAAAGTGGCAAAGAGCTGCAGGGGGAGATGCACCGCCTGAAAGGGTGGTGAAAATAGATTCAATCGGACCTTTCAAAAGGGAATTGGATAAATACTTGAAGAGGAAAAATATGCAGGGGTCTGGGGAAACAGCAGAGGAGTGGCACCAATTGGATAGCTCTTTCAAAGAGCTAGCACAGGCACAATGGGCCAAATGGCTTCCTCTTGTGCTGCAAGATTCTTTATCCCCAATATTTTGTGGTTGGGTTTTCTGAGCAGCAGTGAGGAAGTTTGGTTGGAAAACCTGGAAGTTTGGTTTTCACTGTGTGCTTTGGAGTTTTGACTGGCCCACAGTGTGTGTCCCTCACCTGGAAGCCAGCCTAATTGACACACTGAGCTCTCTGTCAAGCAGGGAACACTCCAAAGGAGGCTTCAGGCCAGGAGCAGGTGGGGAGCCTGCAGCTGGGTTATTGGCAGCATGTGGTGTGGGGCAGTTCTGGATCTGAGGGGGCGGTCGGGGTGGGGATGGCATTCCCAAAGGTGGTTCAATCCGATCCTGGTCGGGCAGTGGGGAGGTCAGCACAATTAATTTGTGTTGTTGTACCGACTTCAATTAGGGATGGTTGGAAATAACCAACTTATAGGGTCTTCAGCACTCTTCAAAAAATGATATCACTTTTGCACAGGTCATATATCTGTCTTAAAGAACGATGATCAATTATGAAAAGACGGGCACTTCAGGTCAAAGAATTCATCAACTCGGGCATAAAAGCATTAAAATGAGAGAACACTTAACAGAAAGGATGTTTCCATTATCTCTGATGTCTGGCGACAAACTCTCCATTCAACCCAACCTTAAGTGACCATTATAAATCACTATGTTGCTCTTGATCAATTGAGACCATCTGTTTCTTGCTAAAAAAGCTTCTTAATGAACATCCCACAACTGGTTCCATTCAAAATAATGTTTATTGTAAAACTGCATGGGTCTCAATCTGTCTTCTGCTAATGTTCCTACTGTACAAGACTATAGCTGAACCCAGACCCTCATATGAAGCAATCTCTATTCTCATTCATTTTCTTCCTTGTTTTTTGATGTGCCGGAGTTTTAAATTGAACACAATCATTATCGCACCCTGCCTCAACACAAAAGCAGAATGTCACATTGAAATGCTGCAGAGATTCATACTCCATGTTGGAAAATCCATTAAAGCAAGTCAGGTTTAAACACCAATTATTATATGAAATGTCATGCTAGGCCCCCACCTGCTAAGAATGAGGCACATCAATGTTGTCATGAACATTGATTTTTAGCTGTTGTTGGAGTGAGGAAATGGCTTGTGTTATTACCAGGTGAGAAAGGGGTCTAGGGTTCCCTTTCAGCCTTCACCTGGTCTTACCATAGCAGGGTTTAATTTTAAACACACCGTGTTTTAAGCTCCCCCTTAGTGAATCCTTGTTCACCGCTTTCCAATTATAAGGCAAAGAAACCAGCACAAACAGACTTTCTTAGGTTTAAAGAAGAAAAGTCAAAATTTATTAAAGTTAAACTTAAACGCTAATTCGGTTAACGCCTCTGGAAACACGACGCAATGCACACATGCAAATAGAGACAGGAAAGAGCAGAAGAAAAATAAAGTGGAAAAGTTTGAGGCAATATCTGAAGAGTTTTCGTGTTGGTTCTTCGGGCTCACTGTAGAGTCCTTGATTGTCGGTCGATCTTGCTTTTTGTTGGGGCCCAGTATTCTTCTTAAACCTTGTTCACTGTAGGAGACTTTTCTCTTTTGGGGTTCATGTGTCTTCAGTGGATTCAGAGGCTGTGAGAAAGAGATGGGAGTAGACCCCAAGAGAGAAAAGTCTCCTGCAGTGAACAAGGTTTAAGAAGAGTACTGGGCCCCAATGAAAAGCAAGATCTGCCTATGATCAAGGACGCTACAATGAGCTCAAAGAACCATAACAAAAACTCTTCAGATATTGCCTCAAGGTTTTCCACTTTATTTTTCTTCTGCTCTTTTCTGTCTCTATTTGTATGTGTGTATCACGTATGCATGCTAGCATGGGTACATCGTGTATCCGTAGGCGTCAACTGAGCCTTTAAGTTTAAGTTTAATAAATTTTAACCTTCTTTTCTTTAAACCTAAGAAAGCCTGTTTGTGCTGGTTTCTTTGCCTTATAATTGGAAAGTGGTGAACAAGGATTCACCAAGGGGGAGCTAAAAACACGGTGTGTTTAAAATTAAACCCTGCTATGGTAAGACCAGGTGAAGGTTGAGAGGGAACCCTAGACCCCTTTCTCACTGGTTGTAACTATAACATTGGAGATGACACAATTTGCAGAATACGAGTGGTGTGACAGGTTGAGCTTACTTTATTCAAAGCGTGTTGCAAATAAAGGCTTTTCAATTATTGCAGAACATTCACAGCAACAGGCAATATGCTTGTGACTGTTTTGTGATAAGAAATGTAAATTTTACAGGATGTGCACACAATTCAGCACGAACCATATCTAAATAAGCTCTTCTAACTCCTATCTGAAGTAATACCATGAGCAGGAAAACATAATAAATATATTATATTTGAATACAGTACAAATATGGTGCAATTATTGCATCTTGCTTTTCCAAAATATCTTTTAGGGGAGGAAACCTACTGGACTGGTCTGATCTGGTCTATATTCTCTGGTCCCACATCAATGTGGTTGACTCCTAAATGGCCCTCTGAAGTGCTTGAACAAACCACTCCCTTGTATGAAAAAATA
Organism: Heterodontus francisci; assembly: GCF_036365525.1. Classification (NCBI taxonomy): domain Eukaryota; kingdom Metazoa; phylum Chordata; class Chondrichthyes; order Heterodontiformes; family Heterodontidae; genus Heterodontus; species Heterodontus francisci. The sequence goes on along the minus strand of NC_090408.1, from coordinate 12,780,201 downwards.
CTACAAAGATGAACACCCACCACCACCACCTTCATGGGACAACTAAGGACGGATAATCAATACTGGCCTTGCCAGTGAATTAATTACTGCACATAATGGGCTGGATTTTATGTAGCCGCCGCCGAGTGTGGCAGCGGCCGTAAAAGATGGCGGCTCACACGCGCAACTTTCACTCCGCGGAGCTGACGCGATCTTATATGCACCCGATGACGTGGAGGAAGAGGGCGAGCCCTCCCCGGCAACGACATCTGGCGCCACTGCACAGGCGCCGGTGACATTTGTAAAGGGTTTAGAGCCCCTACTGACATTATTAAAGGGACAGTGCATGTTACCTTATTAAAAATAAGTGCAGAAATATTCCCAGCCCCTTACCTTGAATATATGACCTTCTCCCCGCCTAAAAGTTCAGAACCTTTTACCTTTACCCCTTCCCATCACCCCGTAGACCAATCAAGTAAGTTTGACTCTGCTCCCCTCCTCCCACACTGATAAACCTACCTCCTCCCCGCTCCCCACAAGTGTCACCTCATTTCCCCGAACGGGGATCCAAAGTGTGTCAGTGTCAGTCGCCAGGATGAAGATCGTGGTGGATCCTCAAGATCGCAGGTGAGTACATGTAAATGTGTTAATTTAATTAATTCGAATATGCTTATTCTGGTCCCGTTGCCGAGCGGCAGGGGGGTCATCACGAGGCCTTGCCGCCACCGGCAAAACCAGGTCGGGCCCTGCTGGTGTCGAGGTCCGTGGCAGACCTCATCTGGGGACAATCTTCATGACACCCCCCCGCCACGGATTCCGATGTCGAGGCCCCTATAAAATCCAGCCCAGTGACTGTAAGACATAGCAGCGGCACAGTGACGCAGTGGTTAGCACCGCAGCCTCACAGCTCCAGTGACCCGGGTTCAATTCTGGGTACTGCCTGTGCGGAGTTTGCAAGTTCTCCCTGTGTCTGTGTGGGTTTTTGCCGGGTGCTCCGGTTTCCTCCCACAGCCAAAGACTTGCAGGTGATAGGTAAATTGGCCATTATAAATTGCCCCTCATGTCGGTAGGTGATAGGAATATGGGATTACTGCAGGGTTAGTATAAATGGGTGGTTGTTGATCGGCACAGACTCGGTGGGCCGAAGGGCCTGTTTCAGTGCTGTATCTCTAAAATAAATAAAAAATACATACGAACATACAAATTAGGAGCACAAGTAACCATTCGGCCCCTCAAACCTGCACCGCCATTCAATAAGATCATGGCTGATCTGATTGTGTCTTGAATTCCACACTCCCATCTATCCCAATACCCTTCGATTCCCATGCCAAGCAAGAATCTATCTACCTCCACCTTAAAAATATTCAATGACTCCACCTCCATCACCTTCTGAGGCAGAGAGTTCCAAAGTCGCACAAGTATGGGATTGAAGGTGATTTAGAGCTTTGGATCAGAAATTGGCTAGCTGAAAGAAGACAGAGGGTGGTGGTTGATGGCAAATGTTCATCCTGGAGTTTAGTTACTAGTGGTGTACCGCAAGGATCTGTTTTGGGGCCACTGCTGTTTGTCATTTTTATAAATGACCTGGATGAGGGTGTAGAAGGGTGGGTTAGTAAATTTGCGGATGACACGAAGGTCGGTGGAGTTGTGGATAGTGCCGAAGGATGTTGTAGGTTACAGAGGGACATAGATAGGCTGCAGAGCTGGGCTGAGAGATGGCAAATGGAGTTTAATGCGGAAAGGTGTGAGGTGATTCACTTTGGAAGGAGTAACAGGAATGCAGAGTACTGGGCTAATGGGAAGATTCTTGGTAGTGTAGATGAGCAGAGAGATCTTGGTGTCCAGGTACATAAATCCCTGAAAGTTGCCACCCAGGTTAATAGGGTTGTTAAGAAGGCATATGGTGTGTTAGCTTTTATTAGTAGGGGGATTGAGTTTCAGAGCCACGAGGTCATGCTGCAGCTGTACAAAACTCTGGTGCGGCCGCACCTGGAGTATTGCGTGCAGTTCTGGTCACCGCATTATAGGAAGGATGTGGAAGCTTTGGAAAGGGTGCAGAGGAGATTTACTAGGATGTTGCCTGGTATGGAGGGAAGGTCTTACGAGGAAAGGCTGAGGGACTTGAGGTTGTTTTCGTTAGAGAGAAGGAGGAGGAGAGGTGACTTAATAGAGACATATAAGATAATCAGAGGGTTAGATAGGGTGGATAGTGAGAGTCTATTTCCCCGGATGGTGATGGCAAACACGAGGGGACATAGCTTTAAGTTGAGGGGTGATAGATATAGGACAGATGTCAGAGGTAGTTTCTTTACTCAGAGAGTAGTAGGGGCGTGGAACGCCCTGCCTGCAACAGTAGTGGACTCGCCAACTTTAAGGGCATTTAAGTGGTCATTGGATAGACATATGGATGAAAATGGAACAGTGTAGGTCAGATGGTTTCACAGGTCGGCGCAACATCGAGGGCCGAAGGGCCTGTACTGCGCTGTAATGTTCTATGTTCTATAATCCTCTGAGAGAGATGATTGCAGTCTTTAGCTCAGTCCTGAAATGTGTGATTAGAGGCCTCTTTCTTGACTGATGTGATTTGGGATTCCCACTTGCTTTATCAAAGTCCTCTTCTGAGGAGATTTGACACCACCAGAAAAACCATGTCTTGAACTCACATCCTTTAGATGCTTGAATGTTACTTCAAAGGCTTAGTTTAACAAATGTTCATCAAGTGCTGATAAAGCAATAGCAATTATCTGATTTACCGAAATGCATTGGGAGCCCACCTCCCATATAAAGGGGTGTAGGGGGCCGAGAGTGCAGCCCAGATACTTCACAACACCTTTTGATCAGCGGTAGCGGTGATAGTGCGAGCCAGGGGGTAGCCGGGAAGGTAAGTTTCACTACAAAGTACTTACCTGGCGATTCGGCTGACGCGGACACGGGGACTGTTGGGTAAGTGAACTTATATATTCAGGCAGTGGCTAAACCCGAAACACTACACGTGTAGTGTCTCCCACCCATCCTCCTCCTCTAACCAAAAATAAAGGACTCTTGTGTGGAGGGTTTGGTAAGGCAAAGTTTTCCTTTATTTGTTTTTATTCTCTTTTGTCAATTTAGAGCAGAGGGGATGGAAGCTAGGGCAGTTGCATGCTCCTCTTGCAGGATGTGGGAGGTAAGGGTCACCACTTGTGTCCCTGCTGACTTCACCTGTGAGAAGTGCACCCAACTCCAGCTCCTCACAGACCGCGTTCGGGAACTGGAGCTGGAGCTGGCTGAACTTCGGATCATGCGGGAGGCTGAGGGGGTGATAGAGAGCAGTTATAGGGAAGTCCTGACACCTAAGTCACAGGATAAAGGTAGCTGGGTGACCGTCAGGGGAGGGAAAGGGAATAGGCGCACAGTGCAGGGATCCCCTGTGGCCGTTCCCCTCAATAATAAGTATACCGTTTTGGATACAGTTGGGGGGGATGACCTACCAGGGGAAAGCCACAGCGGCCAGGTCTCTGGCACTGAGCCTGGCTCTGCGGCTCAAGGGAAGAGGGGAGAATAGGAGAGCGATAGTGATAAGAGATTCAATGGTTAGAGGAACAGACAGGAGATTCTGTGGTTGCAAACGAGACTCCCAGATGGTATGTTGCCTCCCAGGTGCCAGGGTCAGGGATGTCTCGGATCGAGTCTACGGGATTCTTAAGGGGGAGGGGGAACAGCCAGAAGTCGTGGTACATATCGGTACCAATGACATAGCTAGGAAAAGGGATGAGGACCTGAAAAGCGAATATAGGGAGTTAGGTTGGAAGCTAAAAAGTAGGACGAGCAGAATAGTAATCTTAGGATTGATACCGGTGCCACGTGCGAGTGAGGCTAGAAACAGAGAGCGAGTGCAGCTGGACACGTGGCTACAGAGCTGGTGTAGGAGGGAGGGATTCAGATATGTGGATCATTGGGATACCTTCTGGGGAAGGTGGGACCTGTACAAGAAGGACGGGTTGCATCTGAACTGGAGGGGCACCAATATCCTGGGGGGGAGGTTTGCTAGAGCTCTTCCGGAGGGTTTAAACTAGTCTGGCAGGGGGATGGGAACCGGAGCTACGGAACAGTGGATGGGGTAGCTGTTGAACAGGCAGATAGAGTGCAGAGAGTCTGTGAGGAAGGTTAGACAGTTGACAGGGCAAAGTTGCAGCCAGTATGATGGGTTGAAGTGTGTCTATTTTAATGCAAGAAGTGTCAGAAATAAAGGTGATGAACTTAGAGCATGGATCAATACTTGGAGCTACGATGTTGTGGCCATTACGGAGACTTGGATATCACAGGGGCAGGAATGGATGTTGGATGTTCCGGGGTTTAGATGTTTCAAAAGGAATAGGGAGGGAGGTAAAAGAGGTGGGGGAGTGGCATTGCTAATCAGGGATAGTATCACAGCTGCAGAAAGGGAGGTCGTCGAGGAGGGTTTGTCCACTGAGTCATTATGGGTGGAAGTCAGAAACAGGAAAGGAGCAGTCACTTTGTTGGGAGTTTTCTATAGACCCCCCAATAGCAACAGAGACACGGAGGAACAGATTGGGAGGCAGATTTTGGAAAGGTGCAGAAGTAACAGGGTTGTTGTCATGGGTGACTTCAACTTCCCTAATATTGATTGGAACATCCTTAGTGCAAATAGTTTGGATGGAGCAGTTTTTGTCAGGTGTGTCCAGGATGGTTTCCTGACTCAATATGTAGATAAGCTGATTAGAGGGGAGACTATGTTGGACTTGGTGCTTGGCAACGAACCAGGCCAGGTGGCAGATCTATCGGTGGGAGAGCATTTCGGTGATAGTGATCACAACTCCCTGACCTTCACTATAGTCATGGAGAGGGACAGGAGCAGGCCCGGATGGGAAAATATTTAATTGGGGAGGGGGAATTACAATGCTATTAGGCAGGAACTGGGGAGAATAAATTGGGAACAGATGTTCTCAGGGAAATGCACGACAGAAATGTGGAGGTTGTTTAGGGAGCACTTGCTGCGACTGCTGGATAGGTTTGTCCCGATGAGGCAAGGAAGGGATGGTAGGGTGAAGGAACCTTGAATGACAAGAGATGTGGAACAGCTAGTCAAGAGGAAGAAGAAAGCTTACTTAAGGTTGAGGAAGCAAGGATCAGACAGGGCTCTAGAGGGTTACAAGGTAGCCAGGAAGGAACTGAAGAATGGATTTAGGAGAGCTAGAAGGGGACATGAAAAAGTCTTGGCGGGTAGGATTAAGGGAAATCCCAAGGCATTCTACACTTATGTGAGGAACAAGAGGATGGCCAGAGTGAGGGTAGGGCCGATCAGGGATAGGGGAGGGAACTTGTGCCTGGAGTCGGAGGAGGTAGGGGAGGTCCTAAATGAATACTTTGCTTCAGTATTCACTAGTGAGAGGGACCTGGTCGTTTGTGAGGGCAGCGTGAAACAGGCTGATATGCTCGAACAGGTTGATGTTAAGAGGGAGGATGTGCTGGAAAATTTGAAAGACACGAGGACAGATAAGTCCCCGGGGCCAGACGGGATATACCCAAGGATATTAAGGGAAGGACCTGTGAAGGACCTTGGGACATTTCCCCATGTTAAAGGTGCTATATAAATGCAAAACATCCTGAATAAAACAGTGTTACTGTATCTCCACTTTCAACAACCAAGAGAATAATGTAGGTACTATTTTCCACCTCATCGATAGTTCAGCATTCACCTTGTAAAATGTCTTACAATACAGACCTATTTGCTTCAATATTTAGTGGGATGGGTTTGCCAAGTCGGTACAGGAGTTTGGTTGGTGAAGGCTGCAGTGTTTTAACTCCACAGCGTGGGTGTTCTTTTTTAATGTGTTCCCTGCCTGGAAGCACTCTGATTGAGGGGCTTGGCTCTCTGTCCGGCTGCTGCCCAAGAGCAGGTAATTTTCCTGCTCCTCAGGGTAGAGATCGTGGGGTGTGTACACAGGGGGCGTACACAATCCAAAGGGCCATCTTACTTCTTTTCACCATTATGTGCCTGAAGGACATTTGATACTTTCTCCTGGTGCCAATGATCACAGTGGTGAAAACCCAGACAGCATCCCCGCAGCAAACAACTGTGGATACGTAAGGACATTGTTGCACACTGCATGGTTTCACATGTTGCGGGGGGTTATTGCGGTTTTTCAGAGAGAGGTATTGGAGGCAGATATGGTGTCGGTGGGAAGGCCAATGATTGCAGAGGGATCAATTATCATGGGGGTGGTGTCCGATTGCAGGAGGGAAACAGGTTTACTTGTTGGGTGGGGGGTGGGGGGCGGCGGGGAGAGGAAGCACTCCTGATCCCCTGGTCCACAAGCAGTGCTGTAAAGGCACTTACCTCTGCCATGCAGCAGTCCTCACCTCCCTTTAGTTACTGGGTCTCCAAAGGCCCCAGAATCCCAGCCGTCCCACATTAAAGCTGGAAGAGAGATAAAATCTGAGACATGCAGAATCAGTAAAGTAGTTAAATGAGTGACCCGCCTCCTGAGAGCAGGTTGGTATCCAGTTTTCCCATCTACCTCCGTTAATCCCAGGAATGGATGGGTTTGAGGGGGGTGGATTCGGATTTGAGATGTTCTACATTTCAACATCCTACCCAGCCCAAACCCACCCATTTTTGTGGGGTTAAAATCGTATTATTACTTGTTCCTTTGGTATGTGAACAATTGTAAGATTAACAGGACGACAAGTAATATCCAAAGAAAACATGGGTTTTATTATAAATTAACTAGAAAATATATATACACAGTGACTCCACAAGCCACACCTCACTCTGTCAAGCTATACCCACAACTCCCTCGATCATGTGTGACATGACATCATTTCCTCCAGTGACCTTCTTAAGGTGGTCCTTTTAAGATGGTACCACAACATCCCCCTTTTATTCAACGATAAAAACATATGTATAATATACAATGATATTACAGTTCTGACTAACTACATATGATTAAAAAAGTGCTATTTACAAATAAGCAAGTTTAACACTCTCTAAAATATAGAGGCAGTTTGCTTATTTGTCCCAATCTTGTTATCAAACCTCTTCCCAGAGCTGAGCTCGTCTTGATGACTTCTCTGAGACTCTGGTGACTCAGAACTCTGGTTCGCATGTTCTTCCTCTGTGCCCATAGCATCTGTACATTCAGACTTTGTCTTTGAACGTGTCCTCAATATCACAGAGTTGTCACATGTAGTGTTGTCGTACAGCTCTCTGAGTTGACTTTGGTTCCATCTGAGAATTGCACCATTGGGTGTCTGGACCTCGTATGATCTGGGATGCAGGATGCCAGGTTTCAAACACATGATTGAGGAGTTTGACCTTCTGTCTTACTCACAATCGAGCTAATTCTGGTTCTGCTTGCCTGCCGTATGATGCCCTCACCTTCCCTTGTTTGGAAAGCTTAGAAAAATGATGACTGGCAACATCACCAGTCCTTGGCAATCCCTCTGCCCTCCGAGTACTTGCTGCAATGAACTGAAGTCCAGGGAGAGACTCCCAGCCATACCACCTCCACATGTCACGTCTCCCAGCCTTTGTGTCGTCCTTTACATGGACTGACACGATACATTCAAGCTGGGTATTTTCTACCATCTTTGGTGCATTACTGACTTCATGTATTGTGACAATGCATAAATTTTGTCATTTGGAAGTCCTGTGACAGCTGGTCCACTTGTGTCTACAAAATAAAACATTTGTGGTAGCCATTCTTTTTTTATTTGTTCATGGGATGTGGGCATTGCTGGCAAGGCCTGCATTTGTTGCCCATCCCTAATTGCCCTTGAGAAGGTGGTGGTGAGCTGCCTTCTTGAACTGCTGTAGTCCTTGGGCTGTAGGTACACCCAGTTAGGAAGGGAGTTCCAGGATTTTGATCCAGCGACAATGAAGGAACAGCGATATAGTTCCAAGTCAGGATGGTGTGTGGCTTGGAGGAAAACTTGAAGGTAGTGGTGTTCTCATGCATCTGCTGCCCTTCTCCTTCTATGTACTAGAGGTTGTGGGTTTGGAAGGTGCTGTCTTAGGAGCCGTGGTGAGTTGCTACACTGCATCTTTCGGAGCTCCCATAGCTACACTGTAAGGTTTCAATGCACGTGATTGGAGAACCATTGTAGTCAGTCAGCTAGCCATGGTGGGTCGTACCATAGATTCCTATTTCTTTAAGTACATGTCCTTCAGTATACTGATGGGCAGAATATTTGCACTTGTTCTGGTGTTGATTTTTACTCTGAGCTTATTCCTGCCACTTTTCTGTGAACATATTATCCCGATCATGACAAATGCCTCAGATCGCGGTATAGCATTGACACATTTAACCAAATTAACTATGTGAAATGCTTGCTCGCCATTCGCATGAGGGCATTCTTCATCTGTGTCTTCCTGGCAATCTGTCTCTCTGCTTACCTGATGTATCTGTTTGGGCTTTTTTTGTGTGGTGGCATATCTTTTGTTGCATTTGCCATCCTGTCTTGCAAACGTTCTCTCTGTATGTGATCTGCCATCATTCCTGTGCAGTATCTGAGCTCAGCCTTCTTCACTGCCTTGCCCAATGCCCTTGCGTGCCACAAGCTCTTCAGTGGTCCTGGTACACCAGACAACTGCGAATTGGGTGAGTCAGGCTACTTTTTCCACAAGGCTCAGCAGACTCCTGTACCTTGTGTTACAATCAGGTGAGGAGGGGTCGAAGGGATCCCCTCTTTTCCCTCTCCTTGTTTGACCGCAGCAGGGTTTATTTCTTTTTAAAAGTGAATCTACTTGCCAATTCAGTGAGTGTTTCACTATTTATGTGCTATGATCATAAAGAAAACAATTGGACAGGTTTTCTTGAGTTTGACGAAGAAAGAGGATAGCTATATTGAACGTAAACCGATCTAAGTAAAATAATAAACTACACTCCAACTTACACACACAGGCACACGCACACAAACACTCAAGGGTCACACGTACACACAAATAGGTTACAGAGTGGGAAAAGATAGATTGGTCTGAATAGAGACCAGAGCAATAAAAAGGGATATACAATGGAGTTTGGTGACTCGGTTGTCTTCCGGCTAAACTCGGTGGTCCTGAGGCTTCTGGCTTGTAGATGTGACCAACAGATTTGGTGGTCCTCCTCGAAAACGGCAATGCAGATGAGTTCCTTCACAGGGTCTGGATCTGCTGAAGTGATGCTTAGGTGGTTATGGCCAGCTGGCGGGGTTCGAAACTTGCCAGGTGGACTGGGGGGAGAGAGAGAGAAAGGGACCCTGTTGGGTCTCTTCTGATCAATGTCAGTTGCTTGTCTGCTGCAGAGAGAAAAAAGCCAGCTTAAAATGCACAGATGGTGGGCCTGTCACATGATGGCTCAATGTGCATTTCCTCTTGCAACTTAATTAGTTCATGTCGAGCACTTCCCTTCTCTCCAACAGGGGTCCCATTGTTTAAGGGATTACTTTTGAGTGGTCCGTCTCCATTAGTTTAAAGTCCCAACATTGCCTTTAATGTCTTGTTAATGGGACCTGGCCAGGTGAGGCACTCCATACTTCTCAAGTCATTATTCTGGAAGGGACCATCCAGACAATTGGACTCCCTTTCAATGCAGTGGAATGCAAGGGATATTGATACAAATTTCAGGGGCCATTTTAGCCACTGGCAGTCACCTCTTTAAAAATCGAATTCAGGTTTCCAGCCGATGGATTAAAAAAAACATCAGTCGGCATAGTACATGTTCATGACACTTGGTTACCGTACCAATAGCTATAGCCGCCCTCAATGCTTGTAATTGTTGACGTCCAACCACAGTGGCTTCAAATTTCCTTCAATCATTGAGTAATGCAATGAGTATGCCCTTTCATCTTTTCTAATAGGTCTTTCTGAAAGGCCTCTAGTGGGGGAGACCCGATTACTAGCTCCATAATCTGTTCTGACAATTCAATATCTGTGAGGTCACATTCCTGAGCTTTGTCTTGGCACCTTGCAACAAACTGGTTGATGGACTCATCTTGCCTTTGCCAGTAGGTCATAAGCTCAAGCCTATGTACTCAGAAATTTACTTGCACCTTGAGAGTTGCTCCAGGAATGTCTATAACTTGCTAGGCTCCTTCTGATCCTCAGCTGACAATTGTGATGTGTTGATCGTTGCAGGCCCTCGTTGTCCAGTACAATTTTGATTTTGATAGCTTGTTTCTCTCGCTTGCTGACTTCTTGATCCAGGAAACACAGTTCCATCCATTTTTGAAGCAATGTCCAACGCCTTCCAATCCATGATTGGATACCGGAATGCCATTTTCCAGATGCTGCTGCTTTTTAAAAATATAAATATAGGACTTTCACATGTTTCCTTTTTCACAGCCACACTTCTAACAATATTGGACAGGAACTGAAGAATTTAGATTGGGGACAGCTGTTTGAGGGTAAATCAACATCTGACATGTGGGAGTCTTTCAAACGTCAGTTGATTAGAATCCAGGACTGGCATGTTCCTGTTAGGAAGAAGGATAAGTTTGGCAAGTTTTGGTAACCTTGGATAATGAGGGATATTGTGAGCCTAGTCAAAAAGATAAAGAAAGCATTCGTAAGGGCGAGAAGGCTGGGTAACAGACGAAGCCCTTGAGGAATATAAAGACAGTAGGAAGGAACTTAAGCAAGGAGTCAGGAGGGCTAAAAGGGGTCATGAAAAGTCATTGGCAAACAGGATTAAGGATAATCCCAAGGCTTTTTATGCGTATATAAAGAGCAAGAGGGTAACCAGGGAAAGGATTGGCCCACTCAAGGACAAAGGAGGGAATCTATGTGTGGAGCCACAGGAAATGTGCGAGGTACTAAATGAGTACTTTGCATCAGTATTCACCAAAGACTTGGTGGATGAAGAGTCTAGGGAAGGGAGTGTAGATAGTCTGGGTCATGTCGTTATCAAAAAGGAGGAGGTGTTGGGCTTCTTGCAAAGCATTAAGGTAGATAAGTCCCCAGGGCCTGATGGGATCTACCCCAGAATACTGAGGGAGGCAAGGGAAGAAATTGCTGGGGCCTTGACAGAAATCTTTGTATCCTCATTGGCCTCAGGTGAGGTCCCAGAGGACTGGAGAATAGCCAATGTTGTTCCTTTGTTTAAGAAGGGTAGCAAAGATAATCCAGGTAATTATAGGCCGGTGAGCCTTACGTCAGTGGTAGGAAAATTATTAGAGAGGATCCTTCGGGACAGGATTTACTCCCATTTGGAAACAAATGAACTTATTAGCGAGAGGCAGCATGATTTTGTGAAGGGGAGGTCGTGATTGAGTTTTTTGCAGAAGTGATGAAAATGATTGATGAAGGAAGGGCAGTGGATGTTGTCTATATGGACTTCAGTAAAGCCTTTGACAAGGTCCCTCATGGCAGACTGGTACAAAAGGTGAAGTCACACGGGATCAGAGGTGAGCTGGCAAGATGGATACAGAACTGGCTCGGTCATAGAAGACAAAAGGGTAGCGGTGGAAGGGTGCTTTTCTGAATGGAGGGCTGTGACTAGTGGTGTTTCGCAGGGATCAGTGCTGGGACCTTTGCTGTTTGTAGTATATATAAATGATTTGGAGGAAAATGTAGCTGATCTGATTAGTAAGTTTGCGGATGACACAAAGGTTGGTGGTGTTGCGGATAGTGATGAGAATTGTCAGAGGAGACAGCAGGATATAGATCGATAGGAGACTTGGGCGGAGAAATGGCAGATGGAGTTTAATCTGGACAAATGTGAGGTAATGCATTTTGGAAGATCTAATACAGGTGGGAAGTATACAGTAAATGGCAGAACCTTTAGCAGTATTGACAGACAGAGAGATCTAGGCATTTCTTTTTTGGGCCTCCTTCTCTCGAGAGACAATGGATACGCGCCTGGAGGTGGTCAGTGGTTTGTGAAGCAGCGCCTGGAGTGGCTATAAAGGCCAATTCTAGAGTGACAGGCTCTTCCACAGGTGCTGCAGAGAAATTTGTTTGTCGGGGCTGTTGCACAGTTGGCTCTCCCCTCGCGCCTCTGTCTTTTTTCCTGCCAACGGCTAAGTCTCTTTGACTCACCACATTTTAGCCCCGTCTTTATGGCTGCCCGCCAACTCTGGCAAACGCTGGCAACTGACTCCCACGACTTGTGATCAATGTCACAGGATTTCATGTCACGTTTGCAGACGTCTTTAAAGTGGAGACGTGGACAGCCGGTGGGTCTGATACCAGTGGCGAGCTCGCTGTACAATGTGACTTTGGGGATCCTGCCATCTTCCATGTGGCTCACATGGCCAAGCCATCTCAAGCGCCGCTGACTCAGTACTGTGTACAAGCTGGGGATGTTGGCCGCCTCGAGGACTTCTGTGTTGGAGATACGGTCCTGCCACCTGATGCCAAGTATTCTCCGGAGGCAGCGAAGATGGAATGAATTGAGACGTCGCTCTTGGCTGGCATACGTTGTCCAGGCCTCGCTGCCATAGAGCAAGGTACTGAGGACACAGGCCTGATACACTCGGACTTTTGTGTTCCGTGTCAGTGCGCCATTTTCCCACACTCTCTTGGCCAGTCTGGACATAACAGTGGAAGCCTTACCCATGCGCTTGTTTATTTCTGCATCTAGAGACAGGTTACTGGTGATAGTTGAGCCTAGGTAGGTGAACTCTTGAACCACTTCCAGAGCGTGGTCGCCAATATTGATGGATGGAGCATTTCTGACGTCCTGCCCCATGATGTTTGTTTTCTTGAGGCTGATGGTTAGGCCAAATTCATTGCAGGCAGCCGCAAACCTGTCAATGAGACTCTGCAGGCACTCTTCAGTGTGAGATGTTAAAGCAGCATCGTCAGCAAAGAGGAATTCCCTGATGAGGACTTTCCGTACTTTGGAATTCGCTCTTAGACGGGCAAGGAGAAGAAAATCCCAAAAAGTGTGGGTGTGAGAACACAGCCCTGTTTCACGCCACTGAGGATAGGAAAGGGCTCTGAGGAGGAGCCGCCATGTTGAATTGTGCCTTTCATATTGTTATGGAATGAGGTGATGATACTTAGTAGCTTTGGTGGACATCCGATCTTTTCTAGTAGTCTGAAGAGACCACGTCTGCTGACGAGGTCAAAGGCTTTGGTGAGATCAATGAAAACAATGTAGAGGGGCATCTGTTGTTCACGGCATTTCTCCTGTATCTGACAAAGGGAGAACAGCATGTCAACGGTCGATCTCTCTGCACGAAAGCCACTGGGCATACAGGTCACTGAAAGTGGCAACGCAGGTGGACAAGGTAGTCAAGAAGGCATACGGCCTGCTTGCCTTCATCGGTCGGGGCATAGAGTATAAAAATTGGCAAGTCATGCTGCAGCTGTACAGAACTTTAGTTAGGCCACACTTAGAATATTGCATGCAATTCTGGTCGCCACACTACCAGAAGGACGTGAAGGCTTTGGAGAGGGTACAGAAGAGGTTTACCAGGATGTTGCCTGGTCTGGAGGGCATTAGCTATGAGGAGAGGTTGGATAAACTCGGATTGTTTTCACTGGAACGACGGAGGTGGAGGGGCGACATGATAGAGGTTTACAAAGTTATGAGCAGCATGGACAGAGTGGATAGTCAGAAGCTTTTTCCCAGGGTGGAAGAGTCAGTTACTAGGGGACATAGGTTTAAGGTGGGAGGGCAAAGTTTAGAGGGGATGTGCAAGGCAAGTTCTTTACACATAGGGTGGTGAGTGCCTGGAACTTGCTGCCGGGGGAAGTGGTGGAAGCAGGTACGATAGCGACGTTTAAGAGACATCTTGACAAATACATGAATAGGATGGGAATAGAGGGATACGGACCCCGGAAGTGCAGAATGTTTTAGTTTAGACAGGCATCAAGATCGGCGCAGGCTTGGAGGGCTGAATGGCCTGTTCCTGTGCTGTACTGTTCTTTGTTCTTTGTTCCTTTACAAGCTCTCTGCTTTACAGGTCTTCTGTTCTAGTGGTACAGCTTTCTTTTTCCTTATTTAGACAGTTTGCTTTTTTGCAGGTGTTATGGGCAGGTGAGGAGGGTCGAAGGGGTCGAAGGGGTTTCCTTCTTTTCCCTCTCCCTGTATGACCATAATAGGTTTAATTCTCTTTAAAGTGGATGTACTGGCCAAATCAATACGTATTTCATTACTTGCATGTTTGCATATGGTCGTAACAAGAACCAATCGGACAGGTTTTCTTGAATGTAACAAAGAAAGAGGTTAACTGTATTGTACTTAAGCTGAAGTAATTAAAATAATAAACTACACACCAACTTTCACATGCACACACACTAAATGTTCACACATACACAGCTTGGTTACAGAGTGGAGAAGAGTAGACTGGTCGAGTTAGAGTCCATAAAAAAATGGGTAGACAGTCTGTGGGGTTTGGTGATTCAGCTGGCTTCTAGCTAAATTCAGTAGTCCTGAAGCTTTTAGTTCGAAGAGATAAATGATGGATTCAGTGGGTCTCTTGGAGACAGGGATGCAGATGACTTCCTCCAACAGGGTTTCTGATTGCACCTGGAGTATGCAAAGGTGGTCAGTCAACAGGCAGGGTTTGTAGCTTGCAAGCTGGAATGGAGAGACAGAGAGAGAGACCCCCAACTTGGTGGGTCTGCATGTGTCAGAGTCCAGATGCTTCGCCTTGCTGCTGCAGAGAAAATACCAGCTTAAAACCACGGGGAGTGGTGGGGGGGAGGGGGGGCTTGTCACATGATAGTCACCCAGTGATTCAAGCAATGTATTTCTTCTTGCTAAAAGAAAGAACGGGCAGTTCCCTTAAAATTCCTGTCTCTTGGTTCTTGCTGGAATGAGCAGACATTTTGGCTCTATCTCACCATATGTAAGATATGGTGTTGCAAATTAGGTGGCCATCTTAAGCTGCTAGCAAAGTCATTTTCTATCTGTTCCTTTTTGAATTTCTTTTAACAAACATTCAGATCTCCAGTCAGTGCATCAAAGAAAATTATAATTCAACATGGAATGCTGGCGTGATACAGGCCTGCCCCTTTTAAGCGTAAGAGGACAGCAGCTGCCTTTTGTTTACACAGCTCATTCAATTTTTTAAAACTGAGAGAGCAGTTCTTTGTTTGCACATGTTGGTTTCCTTTTTTAAAACTAGGAGCAGTTTTTTTTGTGTAGCGGGCTGCAGGTTACAACACCGGCAGCTGCCACAGCCAGCCTTCTACTTTGTACTGGACCTCCAATGGCATTGCTAAGCTCATCGCACTCTTTTCAGCTTAGGGCCCACCCATGAAGCCCAAAAAACTGGGAAAGATAATGCAGTTATAGCTGTACTACCTCTTTTCAAATTTTTCAACTGACTGCCATATTAGTTGAAAACTCTGACCTCCTGGCAAATTGCCTACTGTACTCATGAGCTTCCAACACCTCCCAGGGTCCTGTCTGCACTCTCCTGCCTGCATCTTCAGCCACTCCAGGTCGGTAATTGGCTATTCTTTGTTCTCTCTTGGTGTGTTCATTGGAAAAAGTCAAACATTGCTCTAATGTAATATTTGGTGATCTTCAGAAAAATAAATCCCAGACATTACCACCATTTATTATTACTTGTTCCTTTAGTATATGAGCTATTGCAAGACACAGAAGACTACAAGTAATATCCAAAGAAAACGTGGGTTTTATTATAACTTAACTAGAACATATAAATACACAACTATAGCATGAGCCACACCAATGCACATTGTCAGTCTACATCCACAACTCCCTGGCCATGTGTGATGTGACATCACTTCCTTTGGTGACCTTCACTTACAGCTTCTTAAGGTGGTCTGCTCTTTACGATGATCCTTTTAAGATGGTCCCACTTCAAAAATTACACCCTCAATCTGTCTCTCAGAGGCCCAGAGCTGCAATGTATCTAACTGTGAACCGTGCACCAGGCATAAGCCTTATCTTAGGTGTTAGTTTCAATTTCAGTCTTGATATTTCTGCAGCTATTGATTTGCTCAATCACACTCCCACCTCGACCTATGATGCCCTTGTTCCCAGTAAAATCATTGCTCTCTCTCACTCTGGTCATTCCTCCAGTACGGCCCACATCTCTGCTCCCTTATGTCCAAAGGACACAGACTTGAACAGATATGGTGGACAACTTGTTGAGCCATTCATGGCCAGATCTGGCTGGATCATATGAAGCACTGTTGAGTCCTGCTCTCCTCTTGTAAAATGTAAAGTCAAGGGGCGGCACAGTGGCGCAGTGGTTAGCATCGCAGCCTCACAGCTCCAGGGACCCGGGTTCGATTCTGGGTACTGCGTGTGTGGAGTTTGCAAGTTCTCCCTGTGTCTGCGTGGGTTTTCGCCGGGTGCTCCGGTTTCCTCCCACAAGCCAAAAGACTTGCAGGTTGATAGGTAAATTGGCCATTATAAATTGTCACTAGTATAGGTAGGTGGTAGGGAAATATAGGGACAGGTGGGGATGTTTGGTAGGAATATGGGATTAGTGTAGGATTAGTATAAATGGGTGGTTGATGTTCGGCACAGACTCGGTGGGCCGAAGGGCCTGTTTCAGTGCTGTATCTCTAAAAAACGTTTTGTCTGATGACATTCCTGTGAAATCCCTGGGGACTTTTTTTACTACATGAAAGGCAGTATATAAATGTAACTTGTTGTTTATATTGAGGTATTCATTAAGGCAACTCAGAACGCAAGTCTCCTTCAGCTGATAGGAAGCATGGGATGCCATAGCTCCTCCCAATAGACTACCAAAGATTAGACGCATATCTGCTGACCGCTAGCTTACCCCCTCCCCGCAATGACCCCCCACTGACCCCCAGCTGCTAACGACTAACAAAGCACAGTTGTAAAATTACTGGGTAACGTGACCACATAGTGCACAAACTGGCTGCCTCATTTCCGACATAACAAGTGACTACACTTCAGAAAGTACTTCATTGGCTGTGAAGTACTTTCGGAAGACCTGAAGTTGTGAAAGTTGCTATGTAAATGCAAATTCTTCCTTTCTTTCTTTAAGTATTAAAATGAATTTAAGTAAAGCCTAGTGTTATTATCCATCTATGCAGTCTGGGACTGACCTGGGAGCTCACTGCTCCTGCTTGGGAAGGGCAGATGGGAAGTTCATGAGTGATGCAGCAGCTGAATGGCTTAGTTTAAATATTTTGTATTCAGTTTTGTTAACATTTTTTAAAAACCTGTTGGAGATTTTTTCTCTTCCTCCAGCAGTATTTTATGTGGAACCTAAACTAATTGAATGTTGTATCCTAATTTACCAGATACCTGACTACAGTTGAAGCATTTACAAGCCTTCAGCAGAAAAGGTTGAGCTGATAAAAAGAGGGCGTGTGAAAAAGGAATAGTTAAAATAAAAACTTCACTGGGAACTAAGGGCCCTACAAGATCCCACACCCTCCACCTCCAGATTTCCCCAAATGTCAAAGAGCATATGGAATCACAGAATTGTTACAGCACAGAAGGAGGTCATTCGGCCCATCTTGTCTCCGAATGAGCAATTCACCTCGTGCCACTCCCCCGCCTTCTCCCCATAACTTTGCACATTCTTCCTTTTCACATAACTGTCTAATTCCCTTTCGAATGCTTCAATTGAACCTGCCTCCATCATACTCTCAGGCAGCGCATTCCAGACCTTAACCACACACTGTATGAAAAAGATTTTCCTCATGTCGCCATTGCCTCTGTTGCCAGTTAATTTAAATCTGTGCCTTCTTGCTCTTGATCCTTTCACAAGTGGGAACAGTTCCTCTCTATCTACTCTATCCAGACTCCTCATGATTTTGAATACCTCGATCAAATCACCTCTCAGCCTTCTCTTCTCCAAGGAAAACAGTCCCAACTTCTCCAATCTATCTTCACAACTGAAGTTCCTCATTTTTTAAAATAATTTGTTCATGGGAAGTAGGCGTCACTGGCTAGACCAGCATTTATTGCCCATCCCTAATTGCCCCTGAGAAGTGCTGCTAAGCTGCCTTCTTGAACCGCTGCAGTCCATGTGGTGTAGGTACACCCACAGTGCTGTTACGAAGGGAGTTCCAGGATTTTGACCCAGCTACAGTGAAGGAATGGTGATATAGTTCCAGGTCAGGATGGTGTGCAGCTTGGAGGGAACTTGCAGGTGGTGGTGTTCTCATGCATCTGCTGCCCTTGCTCTTTTAGGTGGTAGAGGTCGCAGGTTTGGAAGTACTGCCTCATCCCTGGAACCATTCTTGTGAATCTTTTCTGCACTCTTTCTAATGCCTTCACATCTTTCCTAAAGTGTGGCACCGAGAAATGGATGCAATACTCCAATTGAGGCCGAACTAGTGCCTTATATAAGTTCAACATAACATCCTTGCTCTTGTACTCTATGCCCCTATTAATAAAGCCCAGAATACTGTATGGTTTATTCACCACTCTGTCCTGTCCTGTCCTGCCACCTTCAATGACTTATGCACATATATAACCATGTCCTCTGCTCCTGCACCCCCTTTAGAATTGTGCCCTTTATTTTATATTGTCCCTCTGTGTTCTTCCTACCAAAATGAATCACTTCACATTTCTTTGCATTAAGTCCTGAGTTTCATTGTGTTATCTTAAGCAGCACAATGAGGTGCGTGGATTCCAGTTCGTTGAAGGTTTATTAATAGCTAACCTAGTATATACAATACTGAGCAAACTATTTACTGAACCTTTGTCTCGGGTGCGACAGTTGCAGAGTGACTCTAGCTTCTAGTCACATGACTACATCCTGGTACTTAGCTCATTAGCATACTGAGTTCTTAAAGGGACATCACTCTTAAGGTAATCATACGACACATTGAACTTCATCTGCACTTGTCCGCCCATTCTACCAACTTGTATATGTCCTTCTGAAGTTCTGCACTATCCTCCTCACAGTTCACAATGCTTCCAAGTTTTGTATCATCTGCAAATTTTGAAATTGTGCCCTGTATATCAAGGTCTAGATCATTAATATATATCAGGAAAAGCAAGGGTCCCAACACTGACCCCTGGGGAACTCCACTACAAACATTCCTCTAGCCCAAAAAACATCCATTAATCAATACTCTCTGTTTCCTGTCACACAGCCAATTTCATATCCATGTTGCTACGATCCCTTTTATTCCATGAGCTATAACTTTGCTCACAAGTCTGTCGTGCGACACTGTATCAAATGCCTTTTGAAAGTCCATGTACATCACATCAACAGCATTGCCCTCATCAACCCTCTCCATGACCTCTTCAAAAAACTCCAGCAAGTTAGTCAAACTCAATTTTCCCTGAACAAATCTGTGCTGCTATTCCTTAATTAACCCATATTTGTCCATGTGCCTCTTAATTTTGTCCCGAATTATTGTTTCTAGAAGTTTCCCCTGATTGGCCTATAGTTGCTGGGCTTATCTTTACACTCCTTTTTTGAACAAGGTTGTAAAGATACGGAGTAGGATAAGGCAAAAAAGGAAACCAGGTGGAATTTTATGTTGAGGCAGTGGTCCGACTCACTGGCTAAAAGTTTGAGGTAAGCCCACCTTTGCCAGGCCTGGAAGCTTGGAATTTTGGAAGCAATTTTGCTTGGCCCAGGCCCTTAATTGGCTTCAGTCGGGACTGCCGCCTCTCTGAGGCTGGAATACCCGCCTCCAAGAGCTGCCGGCCAATCAGAGGGCTGGTAGCTCCTCGGTCCCAGCAGTAGCCACTGCTGGTATTGCACCCAAGAAAAAGAGGAACGATGGACGTCACCCTTCAGGAAGGTAAGTGGGGTTCAGGCCTCGTCAGGGATAATCGGCTGAGCCCTGGCGGGGGTGGGAGGCGGAGAGCAGGGGTGGGGGGGGGGTGTATTTTTAGAGGGTGCAGCCCATGATTCTGGGGGGCCCTCTGTGGGGCACAGGGTGTCCGATCAAGAGGACAAACCCCCCACTCCAGACTGCAAGGAGGCCACAAGGTTTTACTGGGCAGCCTCCTCAGGTGCTGAAGTGTCCATCTGCCGTTGGTAAAATGGGAGGAGACCCTTAAGGGGCAATTAATTGGCCACTTAAAGGCCTCAATTGGCCTGGAGTGGGCAGGCCATTTGCCACCTCCCCCATGCTGGTAAAGTAGCAACAGGGATGGGTGGGCAACTGGAAAGGCACCCCCTGTCTCTGACACGATTTGATACCCCCCCACCTCGCCTCCTAGCCCGCTCCCAGGGCGAGGGTGGGGCAAAAATTCCAGCTAAATGTCAGATGCCAAAAGCTCAATTTTGCAGAAAGCCTCGAGGGGCATAGAAAGTGCAGGGGTGCAATTCAAATGGAAATAATCAAATCAAAGAGAGAAAGTAAGTAAAATTAAGGAAAACACAAAATATTTTGTAATTGCATAAAAAGCTAGAGGATAACTAAAGAAAGAGTAGGGGCAATTAGAAACCAAAAAGGCAACCTGTATATGGAGTGGACGATATGGGCACAGTTCTTAATGAATATGTTGTGCCTGTTTAGAGGGGGAATGAAGCAGACAATGTAGTTAAGGACGAAGAGTGTGACGTATTGGAAGGGATAAACATAGTGAGGGAGGACATATTAAGGTGTTTAACATCCTTGAAAGTGGATACATCACCAGGCCCCAATGAAATGTATCCTAGCTTGCTAAGGGAAGCAAGAGAAGAAATAACAGAAGCTTTGACCATCATTTTTCAATCCTCTCTGACTACAGGTGTGATGCCAGAGGACTGGAGGATTGCTAACATTGTACTGTTGTTTAAAAAGGGAGGAAGGGTTAACCTGAGTAATAACAGGCCAGTTAACCTAACTTCGATGGTGGAAAAATTCTGAGAGATAGTATAAATTGTGATTTGGAAAGGCACAGATTAATCAAGGACAGTCAGCATGGATTTGTTAAAGGACTAGCTTGATTGAATCCTTTGAGGAGGTAACAAGGAGTGTCGATGAGGGTAATGCGTTTAATGTCATCTACATGAATTTTAGCAAGGCTTTTGACAAGGTCCCGCGTGGAAGACTGCTCAGTAAATTTCAAGCACATGGGATCCAAGTGAAAGTGGCAAGTTAGATCCAAAATTGACTCAGCGGCAGGAAGCAGAGGTTTATGGTCGAATGGTGTTTTTGTGACTGGAAGGCTGTTTCCAGTGGGGCTCTGCAGTGCTCAGTACCAGGTCCCTTGCTGTTTGTGGTATATATCAATGATTTAGACTTAAATGCAGGGGGCATGACTAAAAAGTTTGTAAATGATACAAAAATTAGCTGTATGGTTGATATGAGGAAGAAAACTGTAGACTGCAGAAAAGTGACAAATGGAATTCAACCCAGAGAAGTGTGAGGTAATGCATTTAGGGAGGACAAACAAAGCAAGGGAATACACAATAAATGGTAGAATTCTGAGAGGTATAGAGGAACAGAGGGACCTTGGAGTTGCAGGGAGTTGGATCCCTGAGGGTTGCAGGACAGATATATAAGGTAGTCAAGAAGGCATATGGGATACTTTCCTTTATTGGTTGAGGCATAGAGTATAAAAGCAAGGGGTTTGTGCTAGAACTGTACAAAAGACTAGCCAGACTGCAGCTAGAGTACCGTGTGCAGTTCTGGTCACCACATTACAGGAATGATGTGATCGCACTAGAGAGGGTACAGAGGAGATTTACAAAGAATTTGCCAGGAATGGAGAATTTTAGCTATGAGGAAAGATTGGATAGACTGAGGTTGTTTTCTTTGAAACTGAAGAGGCTGAGGGAAGATTTAATTGAGTTGCACAAAATTATGAGGGGCCTGGATAGAGTGGATAGGAAGGACCTGTTTCCATTTTCAGAGAGGTCAATAACCAGAGGGCATAAATTTCAAGTAATTGGTGGATTCGAGGGGAGTTGAGGAGTAATATTTTCACCGAGAGGGTGGTGGGGGTCTGGAACTCACTGCCTGAATGGGGGTTGGAGGCAGAAAACCTCACTGCATTTAAAAAACACTTTGCTATGCATTTGAAGTGTTGTAACCTACAGGGCTATAAACCTAGAGCTGGAAGGTGGGATTAGATTGGATAGTTCTTTGCTTTTTTAAAAATAGCTGTTTCTTAGCTGGCATGGACATAATGGACTGAATGTCCTCCTTCTGTGCCGGAAATCGTTTTATGTTTCTATGATTCTATATCTAAGTGAAGAGTCCCTGACAGTCAGCATGTCAAGTTCAACTTAATAAAGGGAAATGGTTTTGAAGTGTTCCAATCACAGTTTTTAAAAAATATGATGTGATATAAGAGGAGACCAGATTGCCCACATCAACCATTATATCCTCAACCATAAGCAAAAACTCGGGAGAATCTATCTGGCTTTATCTTTCAGAGGAAATGTTAAACTGACGCTCGGTCTGCCCTCTCAGGTGGATATGAAAGATTCCATAGCACCATTCGAAGGGGTGTTCTTCCCAGCATCCTGGCCGATATTTATACCTCAATCAACATATAAAAGCAGAGGAACTAGTTACTTATCACTTTGCTGTTTGTGGAAGCTGGCTGTGCAAATTAGCTACTGCATCTCCCTCATTACCTCATAAAATGCAAAGAACTTTGGGATGGCTTGAGGTCATGAAGAGCTCTTTCTATCTTTTCTCTTTAAGTGTTACAAGGCGGGCAACATTTAGAAGCAAGTTAAAGCATAAGATATGAAGGAAGACACTCCCAGAATCATCGACACATACACTGGCATTGCGATCAATCGCTCATGCTGATCATCCCATAACAGGTTCTTCAATTGTTGCCACCATTTCGATCTCCTGTGGCCACCTTTGCCCTCCCTCCATCTTGCATTTATGCAGTTAAGAGCAAGTTTTTTTTTATTTTTTTTCCCCTTTCCACCTTTTCCTGATCCCTGCCGGGATCTTTCGGCGATGCATCGACCCAACTGATGATCCCCTTCCCGATTTAATCACTTCTCTTTGAATTGGGAGGTGCAGGGAGCAAGAGAGTTGAGTATTGCTGCCTATCTTGGCCAGCACTTCTCCCACAATCAAACTGATTTCTGAGTTACTCGTATGTCCAAAGTTTGCTGCCAGCAGAGCTGTACTGGGAGAAGAGTTTAGTCTTTGCTGCTACCAGGCTCAATTGTGCTCCCGTGTTTGATTAAACAATGTCCTCTCTACTTCTCAGAGAGTGGATGGGGCTGCTGAGAGGAAATGTCAGTACACATGTTTTGTACATTCTTCCCATTGTTGGAGATTAGAACTGCCCAGGAGGCTGGAATAAGCCCTGGTAAAATTCCACAGCAAATTCAGCAAAGCCGATTTTAAATTTAGAAGAATGAGAGTGAGACACAAGAGGTAAACCAGGAATAAAACAGCAATGAAGGAAAAAGATTAAACAAACATGAATGTTTTTTGTTAAGGATGTACTGCAGGAGTGTGCAATGAGATTATCCTGGAAGACAAGTGATGTTTTGGAAAGAGTTCAAAGAAGGATGTCAAGAATGGAAAGCATTATCAAATCCATGAAGAAAAGCAATCTGTTCTTGGCAGAAAGACAAATGAGACAAGGAGAGAGAGCATTCCCATCTAAATTTTAAAACCATTACTGAGTGGATTCAGCAATGTGTGCTAAATCCTGTGAAGGGAATCATAACACAGAAACCTTAAGATAAATGCAACATAAAGAGGTATTTTTTACACATTCAGAGTTGTTAACTTATTGCGGCAGCTGCCTAGTACAGTGGTTGGTCAACTCATTGAAACATTCAAAGGAAGCAACTACCAGAACCCTTGTTCATCAGAGGGTAGAATTGTAAAAAATTGCCACCAAGGACGATGAAGTGGGTCTTTTATATGAACCAAAATAATGGGTCAGATTGGATGGGTTGTTTGAATGAATGGAACTTTGCTTTTCCTACATCCTATATAGGGCCCTTCATGCTGAGCAGAAGGGAAGAATATCATTTCAACTCGGACCTGCATTCAAAACTAGGTCTGGCTTATGAAAGGATCATGCACTGCACAATCTCCAAGTTTGGAGTTTTACCGCTGGGAGCACACCTCAGTTAATGGAACTTAAAGGTGAACAGGCCCCACAGGTCTCCTCTACACACATGAGGCCAGAATCCTTCACATTTATTGTTTTGTCAGCTTGTTTCACAGAGGGTATCCCTAAAATATCATTACTGACATCTCTTAAAATTTGAATTGACTGCCAAACCTGTCTCCATATCAATTAAGGGGTCATCCCCATGCAACTCGGGGCCCATTTCTGTTCCCCCGGGTGCCCGGTTCGGGAACTGGAAATGGTCCTGAATTCCGTTTCCTGCCCCTGCAGCAAAAACCCAGGCCATGGACACATCTGAGCCAAGCCTGACACATTTGGGGTGAAATTGGACATGAAGGGGACACAAGTTAGGCAGAATCACTTTTATCTCCTGTTATGCAACAGATTCGATATTCAGTTCTGTTAAAGTCAATGGATCTGAACATGAGGCCGGGCATACAATGTGTGAACAATGCAATACCTCCTGTATTGTGGCCCTGCACATATCCAATTTCACCCTCATTAACTTTATTCTCATAGTTGGATATTAGATGGTGATACACCATTAGCAAGAGATTTCACTGGACAGGAGTGAGTCGGAGTTAGGGCTATAACATCACTGGGCTGATTCTGTGATCCGCGTTTAGCTGAAGTGAGGCTCCATATGAGGGATGGGGACTCACAAAATTAGATCTTTGCTTTGATCTATGTGTAAGGCGACACACGGACAAATGAAATTTTGTGCGGAAATGCTGCAGATACAGGCAAGGTATCATACAATTGGAGGTCTGCGAATGTTGTACCATTGTTTAAAAAGGGTGCGAAGGATAGGCCAAATAATTATAGGCCGGTCAGTCTGACCTCGGTGGTGGGCAAATTATTAGAATCAATTTTGAGAGACAGGATAAACTGCCACTTAGAAAAGCACGGACTAATCAGGGATAGTCAGCATGGATTTGTTAAGGGAAGATCGTGTCTTACTAACTTAATTGAATTTTTTAAGGAAGTAGCAAGGAGGATTGATGAAGGGAGTACAGTGGATGTGGTCTACATGGATTTTAGTAAGGCATTTGACAAGGTTCCACATAGCAGACATGTCAGTAAAATAAAAGACCATGGGATACAGTGGAAAATGGTTGGTTGGATCCAAAATTGGCTCAGTGACAGGAAACAAAGGATAATGGTCAATGGATGTTTTTGCGAATGGAAGGCGGTTTCCAGTGGTGCTCCGCAGGGCTCGTGTTGGGTCCCTTGCTGTTTGTGGTATACATTAATAATTTGGACTTAAATGTGGGAAGTGTGATTGGGAAATTTGCAGATGACAAAAATTGGTCGTGTAGTTGATAATGAAGAGGATAGCTGTAGACTGCAAAATGATATCAATGGTTTGGTTGAGTGGGTGGAAAAGTGGCAAATGGAATTCAATCCGGAGAAGTGTGCGATAATGCATTTTGGGAGGGCAAACAAAGAAAGGGAATATACAATAAATGGGAGAATATTGAGAGGGGTAGAAGAAGTAAGAGAGCTTGGAGTGCATGTCCACAGGTCCCTGAAGGTGGCAGGACAGGTAGATAAAGTGGTGAAGAAGGCACATGGAATGCTTTCCTTTATTGGCTGAGGTATAGAATACAAAAGCAGGGATGTAATGCTGGAACTGTATAAAATGTTGCTTAGCCCACAGTTGGAGTGTTCCGTACAGTTCTGGTCACCACATTACAAGAAGGACATCATTGCTCCGGAGAGAGTACAGAGGAGATTTACAAGCATATTGCCATGGCTTGAAAGTTGCAGCTGTGAGGAAAGATTGGTCAGGAAGGGGTTGTTTTCCCTAGAACAGAGGAGGCTGTGGGTGACTTAATTGAGGTGTACAAAATTATGAGGGGCCTAGATAGAGTAGACAGGAAGAACATGTTTCCCTTAGTGGAGAGGTCAATTACCAGGATGCACAGATTTCAGGTGATTGGCAGAAAGATTAGAGGGGACATGAGGAAAAACCTTTTCACCCAGAGGGTGGTGGGTGTCTGGACTTCGCTGCTCAGATCGGTGGTGGAGGCAGAAACCCTCAACTCATTTAAAAGGTACCTGGACATGCACCTGAACTTCTGTAACCTGCAAGGCTACGGACCAGGTGCTGGAAGGTGGGATTAGATTGAGCAGCTAGTTTTTCAAGCTGGCGCAGACACAATGGGCTGAATGGCCTCTTTCCATGCCGTAACATTTCTATGGTTCCTATGGTTACTCCCTTGAGCTGATGATGGACCTCCAAAAGGCATTTAATAAAGTGCCACATAACAGGCTTGTCAGCAAAGTTAGAGGTCATGGAATAAAAGGGACAGTAGCAGCATGGATATGAAATTGGCTGAGTGACAGGAAACAGAGTGTAATTGCGAATGGTTGTTTTTCAGACTGGAGCAAAGCATATAGTGGGGTTCACCAGGGATCGGTGTTGGGACCCCTGCTTTTCTTGATATGCATTAGTGACCTAGACTTGGGTGTACAGGGCACAATTTCAAAATTTGTGGATGACACTAAAACTTGGAAGTATCGTGAACTGTGAGGGGGATAGTGATAAACTTCAAGAGGACGTAGACAGGCTGGTGGAATGGGTGACATAAGGCAGATGAAATTTAATGCAGAAAAGTGTGAAGTGGTTCATTTTGTAGGAAGAATGAGGAGAGACAATATAAAATAAAGGGTACAATTCTAAAGGGGATGCAGGAGCAGAGAGACCGAGGTGTATATGTGCACAAATCATTGAAGTTGGCAGGGCAGGTTGAGAAATGGTTAATAAAGCATATGGGATCTGGGCTTTATAAATAGGGACATCGAATACAAGCTTTGATAAACCTGTACGAAACACTAGTTCGGCCTCAACTGGTATATTGTGTCCAGTTCTGGGTACCACACCTTTGAAAGGATGTGAAGGCATTAGAGAGGGTGCAGAAAAGATTCATGAGAATGGTTCCAGGGATGAGGAACTTCAGTTACATGGATAGGTTGGAGAAGCTGGGTCTGTTCTCCTTGGAGAAGGGAAGATTAAGAGGAGATTTGATAGACATGTTCAAAATCACGAGGGGTTTGGACAGAGTAGATAGGGAGAAACTGTTCCCATTGGTCAAAGGATCCAGAACCAAAGGACATCAATTTAAGATGATTGGCAAAAGAAGCAACAGTGACATGAGGAAAATCTTTTTTTACGCAACGAATGGTTAGGATCTAGAATGAACTGCCCGAAAGTGTGCTGGAGGTAGATTCAATTAAAGCCTTCAAAAGAGAACTGGCTAATTATCTGAAGAGAAAATATTTGCAAGGCTATGGGGAAAAGGCTGGGTTTTAGGACTAAGTGAGCTGCTCTTGCAGGGGGGCCAGCACGGACACAATGGGCTGAATGGTCTTCTTCTGTGCCGTACCCATTCTATGAACTGGACAAAGTCACTTATAACAGTGTGCCTATGCGACATAATAAATTTAAGACCATTTAACACATTTGGTGGTTAACTAGATTACCCTTCCAGCTGTACATTTATTGACAGTAACTCTATTGAACTAAATAGGAAATGTTGGCAATGCCCCAGAATGCCTCGGGATCATTATCTGTTCTGTGGTAACATCTGCTCTGGCACATGCCCAGAACCGTTGTTTGCCAAGAGACCTGCATACAAGCACATTCCCCATATTAGAGTGGAAACCCTTGCTACTTCTCACCAAGCAGCTACCCGCCAAGTTTGAAGTATTTATTGTATGGCCCCTGCTTGCAACACCACTCTGTATGTGACACAGGATAAAGTTACCTCAGTGCTGATTGTATAGGAAGCTTCATCCAGTCTGTTCGGTGGGATTGTGTTCATTTTGCTCAGGGGTGTGGACTAGCTGGAACTTTGAGGGCACTCCGGTGAGTTAAACAATCTTTCCCTGGATGCAAGGTCCGTGATGTCCCATCACTAGCCCAGCCAGCAGGGAATCATTCCCTTGCACTCACATGAATGTACACACTCCCTGCCCTCAGGCTGCAGAGCTAGGGAAGGCAGCTTAACACCTTGATATAAAAAACAGAAAATGCTAGAAATACTCAGCAGGTCAGGCAGCATCTATGGAGAGAGAAACAGAGTTAATGTTTCAGGTCGATGACCTTTCATCAGAACTGGGAAAAGTTTGAAATGTAATAGGTTTTAAGCAAGTGAAGTGGTGGGGAGGGCGGGCGGTTAGGAAGAGAACAAAAGGCAATGTCTGTGATAGGGTGGAAAGCAGGAGAGATTAAATGACAGAAGAGTTGGTTTTACAGAGCCAAAGGGAGTGGTAATGAGACAAGTAAAGAAACAAAAGATATATTTAGAGGAGGTGTGAATGGCAGAAGGATGAACAGCTGCTGTCTAAAAGCGAAAACAAGAGAAAAACAGGAGTAAAACCAAAACCTGCAAAGACAAAGGAAACAAAATGGGAGCAGAGATTATGACTTTCTCACTAATCAGAAATTCTTGAACTCAATGTTAAGTCTGGAAGGGTGTAAAGTGCCTAATCGAAGAATGAGGTGTTGTTCTTTGAGCTTACATTGAGCTTCATTGAAACACTGCAGGAGTCGGAGAACAGGGAGGTCAGTGTGAGAGCAAGGTGGGGAATTGAAATGAAGCTTGGGATCATGCTTGTGGACTGAACGGAGGTATTCCGCAAAGTGGTCACCCAACCTATGTTTCATCTCCCCATATTAAAGTGGAGACCCTTGATACTTCTCACCAAGCAGCTCCCCGCCAAGTTAGAAGTATTTATTGTATGGCCCCTGCATGCAACAACACTCCTTCTGAGGCCAGCACAGCTCCTATTTAAAAAGCAGTTTGGTTCGTTTAAAGCTTTAGATTTATTTATTTTAGCTCTTAATTAGCAATTGATTAATCGGAAGCCTGGTTGCGAGACAGAAACCAGTGAATAGTAGCGAATGGTTGTTTTTCAGACAGGAGGGAAGTCCCCGAGGGTCAGTGTTACGATCACTGCTCTTTTTGATATATATTAATGATCTGGACTTGGCATAATTTCAAAGTTTGCAGATGACACAAAACTTAGAAATGTAGCAAACAATGACGGGGACAGTAACAGATTTCAAGAAGGCACAGACAGACTGGTGGGATGGGCTGAAACATAGCAGATGGATCTTAATGCAGGGATGTGTAGAGTAATGCACTGTGGTAGGAAGAATGAGGAGAAGCAATATAAACTAACTGGTACAATTTAAAAGGGGATGCAGGAACAGAGAGACCGGAGCATCGGTACACAAATCTAGGAAGGTGGCAGGACGAGTTAAGAAGGCTGCTAAAAAGCACATGGAGTCCTTGCCTTTATAAATAGAGGATCACCAGGAAGTTTCAAGGAAGTTATGCTAAATCTTTATAAAACACTGGTTAGACACCAGCTGGAGTATTGTGTCGAATTCTGGACACCACATTTTGGGAAGGATGTCAAAGCTTTGGAGAGGGGGCAGAAGGGATTTATTGGAATTGTAGTAAGGATGAGGGACTACAGTTACGTGGAGAGACAGGAGAAGCTGAGATTGCTCTTCTTCAAGCAGAGAAAGTTGAAGGGAGATTTGAAGGGAGGCTTTCAAAATCGTGAGGAGTCATCAGGAGAAACTGTGCCCACAGGAGGGTCGATGACACGGAGTTAAGATAATTGATAAAAAAAAGTCGGGGGGGAGGGCGCTGCAAGTGAGTAGAAATTTTTCTACACAGCTATGATCTAGAATGCGCCATCTAAAAGGGTGTTGGAAGCAAATTCAATAGCAACTTTCAAAAGGAAAGTGGATATACACAACAACAACAACTTGCATTTATGTAGCTCCTTTAATGTCATAAAATGCCCCAGCTAGGTTCTCCAGAGCTCAGGGAGTCGGCAGCTGAAGTCATGGCTGCCAGTGTTGGTGTGATGAACACTGGGGATGCTCAAGAGGCCAGAATTGGAGGGGCACAGATATCTCGGAGGGTTGTAAGAGTTGGAGGAGGTTACAGAGATGGGGATAGGTGAGACCATGGAGAGATTTGAAAACAAGGTCGAGAATATTAAAATGGAAGCATTGCCAGATCAGAGCGCATGGGTGGCAGGTCAACAGCACGAGGATGCAGACAGTGGAGTTTTGGATGAGTTCAAATTTATGGAGGATGGAAGACGGTTACAAAGGCACAGGTGATGGCTTCAGCAGAAGATGTTCCAGATAATGAACTGAGGGTTAATCATTACTGCACCCTCAACAAAGATATATGAATTTGGTAAAAAGTTTTTGTGACCTTGGTAGCTCTTGACTCACAGGTGGTAGTTGTGAAGGACTGCAGAGTGGTCATGTTGGGAACAGCTCAGAAGATGGACCATGACCTCTGAGATGGTGGAACCAACATTACTGAAGGAAGAGTAGAGGGGGAAATTCAGGAGTGTGAGCACCACCAGCAGCAACCCCCACCCCTGTATACCCCACCTCCCCCACCAATGCACAGTGTTATTACCCTATGCACAAATGGTAAGGTCTGAGGAACCTTGAGTATCAAGCCTTGGATCTCATTACTCTGAAGACAGGCTGTAGGAGATGAACAGGCCAGGAATTGCTGCATGTTTGGGTCGCAGCACAGGTC
Organism: Heterodontus francisci; assembly: GCF_036365525.1. NCBI lineage: Eukaryota > Metazoa > Chordata > Chondrichthyes > Heterodontiformes > Heterodontidae > Heterodontus > Heterodontus francisci. The sequence continues at coordinate 12,749,726 of NC_090408.1, read as the reverse complement.
AGTGATAAATAGTCAGAGGTGTGTTCTTGGGGTTCAGGGCAAAAGGAGCAATTGAAGCCTCAGGGGTGGAGTAATCAGGCCTTGTGGAGAGGGAGCAATTGAGGGAGGGAGATTGGGGGATAGGTCGGGGGGGCGTGGGTATATTTGGGTGTCGGGGCAGACGTGGGAAGGAGGGGGATGCTGGAGATCGAGGCTGAGGGGGAGGGAGATCAGTGCCGAGGAGAGCAGGGAAATCGTGGCTCAGGAGCTGAAGGTGATCAGCGATCAGGAGCAAGGGAGGAGGGAGATCAGGGGTCGGAGTCGAGTGAGGGAGATTGAGGGTCTGGAGCAGCTCTGATTGGGATGCGATTGTGGTGAGTAACTTAGATTTTTCATTTATACAATGTGGGTGCTTTTCTTGCAATGGCGGTGGCTGCCTCGAGACAAATCAATGTTGCAGGTGTTTGAACCCTTCTTCGGATATGCAAAGGGCCTAAAGTCTGCCTCAGGCTTGTGTAAAGGATGCCTTTGCTTTGTCCTTATCCAATATGGTGGGTGGTACACCTCAGGTTGCGTGAGCACTTCCTGCCACCATTTTGGGACCTTAGGAGGGACCTGAAAAATGGATACTCCTTGGTCCCATTTAACCTCAACATATCCGTGTTGCACAGAAACACACAAGTGAATCAACCTCCAGACAGCCCATACATTGGGGGGATTTTATGTGGGTGATGGGGGTCTCGGCCATCTGCTGAAGTGACAGTGAGAGCCCCGCGATATCTCCTCTGGGGAAGGCCCACCACATCATATGCCAATTAGGCATTTATGAGGACAGTGGTGGGCATTCCCCAGGATTAAGGACCCTGGTTTGGAGGTCCCACCTGCTGAGAGCTGTCAGCCAATCAGAGGCCGGCAATGCTTTTACTGAGCAGCGCCACCCCGGCTGCTGGTAATGGACTCAGCGGAAGCAAGGGACCCAAGCCACAGGTGAGCTAGTGCTGGAGGGGTTTCACGGGTTAGGGGTCGCGGGAGAGGAGGAGGGGGCTGTAGGAGGGTCAGCAGCAAGGGCATGAGGTTGAATCTCAACGGGCTCCCCCTTTCCTGTTGCCAGGTCCCTTGATCAGGCACTATGTGCCTTTGTAGGAGGGACTCCCCCACCCCCAGAGCTGGCAAGCAACCGGGGTTTGCTTGGTGTGTTCCCCATGAGGTGACAGGCCCACCCATCACTGGGTTAATACTGGCAGCGGTGGGATGAGGCCTTTAGTTGGCCAATAATTGCCCACTTAAGGGCCTCAATTGACAGCAAAGCGGACAGGCCGCCCACAGACTTTCCTACCACAGACTTAATTGGGATGGAGACTGGAAGGTGGTGGGGTTAGAATCATAGAGTCCAAGAGTCGTTTACGGAACAGATGGAGGCTATTCAGCCCATCAAGTTCATGAATGGTCCATTCCAAAAAGATACTTTATTCATAAAAATTTGCAAAAATGCATTACAAAACAGTTCAAAACAGTTCAAATTTCACAATTCGGAAAGTACAATAGAGAGCAGATTTCTTCGATACAGAAAAATATGAAGTGCCTCACAATTCTTGCCATTCCATTTTAAATGCAATGTACATTGACATTACATAGTAAAAAACATTTTGGTGTACACATCCCGAGGGGTTTTACACAGCTTCCAGCCCCTCGGTTCACTATGGCGGGAGGGTTTCTCCCCATTCAACCTTTGCCGGGGCTGCCCCAAGTTTTAGTGCGTCCCTCAGCAGGTAGTCCTGGACCTTGGAATGTGCCAGTCTGCAACACTCGGTCGTGGACAATTCTCTGGAAGACCAGCAGGTTTCAGGCAGAGCAAAGAGCGTCTTTCACCGAGTTGTTGGTCCTCCAGCACCAGTTGATGTTTCTCTCAGTGTGTGTCCCTGGGAACAGCCCGTAGAGTACAGACTCCTGTATTACACAGCTGCTTGGGATGAAAAAAACCAGTGCATCTCTTTCCCCACTTCCAAACCCACCGCAAGGCAGAGCATAAAATTCCCCCTACAGTTTTCTAGGCGAGTTTGAGATTCCCAACTGATGCTGGTGAATGCACTTCAAGGAGAAATGCACTGCAATTAATGTGATTGAATGTAGCTTTGAGACATTATCGTGGCGGAGGCTATATCCTGAAGCTACAGTAGGATTCATTATTAATGGCAACAAATGTCCCCCCTTTTCCATTCCCTCTCCACATTGCTCCATATTTTATCATTTAAAATATTATAATTGCAAAGAGTTTCATCCTTTTTAATATAAAACAAAATCTTAATCTTTCATGTCCAGTGTCTTCATTTTAGATATTGCAGTCTGATTTAGGTATGTACTGTCTCGGAGAGCAAATTGTTCCCTTTGAAGTCTAATATTAAATATATATTGCTCTCAGCTGTCTTATCGAGCTGCATTGCCTGTTTGCTGTGTAGTAAGAAGAATTTATCACCATTGTCCAGAAGCTGCTGCAATGGCCGATAGGAAAATGAAAACACATAGATATAAGAAACTTTAGGTACTATGGGGAGCCTACAGGGATGAAGTTGACTATGCCATTTAGAAGAAAAATAGCAATTACTTTCTACAGCAAAAGGATTTACATTCTCGTTATTTTAAGTCTGGTGAACAAGGACATCGGTTCTTTTTAATTCTGTATACGTCTTTGCCTAACCTGCATACATCTCAGTGTTGTTATTCACAATACTTAGGAATAGTTGGTAAAGGGTTTTATCCCCAGCTTTACTTTACAAACTTTGTGCTCCGGATTGCAACATAATACTGCACTGAAGAAAGAAAGACTTGCATTTTATGGCACCTTTCACAACCTCAGGACATCCTAAAGTGCTTTGCAGCCAATTAACTGCTTTTGAAGTGTAGTCACTGTTGTAATGTAGGAAACACAGCAGCCAATTTGCGCACAGCAAGCTCCCACAGACAGAAATGAAGTAATGACCAGATAATCTGTTTCACATGGGGCTGGATTTTACCAGGCCCCTGATGTTGATCTCGGTGGTGGTGGGGAGGTAGGGGAGGCCGGAAGATGGTTCCGGCAGAGGCCTGCCACGGAGGCCAATGTTGGGAGGGCCCGGCCTGATCCTCCACGCGGAGGCGAGGCTCCGTGGTGGCACCCCCGCCGCTGGGTAACGGAAATAACATTTCTTTATTTAAATCAATGACATGAATAAATTTAAATAAACTTACCCGCAATTTTCCAGGCCCGCCTCAATCCTCAGTTTGGCGGCAGGCACTCCCGCACCTTCAATTCTCCATCCGGGGAAAGCCAGCGTGACACTGGTGGGGAAGGGGGCTGGAGGCAGGAGTTAAGATTTTCATTGGCGGGGGTGAGAGGACGGGGTCAAATAAACGTAATGAGTGTAGGGGATGGTGGGAAGGGTGAACTGTAACCTTTGTGCAGTCTGGGAGGGGGGGTGGATGGTCAAATTAAAAAGGTAAGTGTTTTTTGGGGGAAAAGGACAAATAGTTAATGTAATTGCTTTTGGGGGGGTGGGAAAGAAGCATTAGAATTTTATTTGATGAATTTTGGGGGGGGTGGTGTATCTTTAAAAATTTAAATATGGCGGCAGGATTGGCTGCGCTTTAAAAATGGCGGCAGAGCCGGCAGACAGGCAGCTGACACCACTTCCGGCGTCGGACAGCCCGCCCCCTGGGGGTGGGGGGTGGGGTTGCCAGCACAGGCTATTTAAATGAGCCTCTGTGCGGAAGATTGCGGCAGCTTTGCGGCAATGTGGCCCGTACGTGCGGCCCACCATTTTTTGAGCCCGCCGCCTTCTCTTAAAATCCATCCTGTGGTGTTGGTTGAGGGATAAATATTGGCCAGGACACCAAGGTGAACTCCTCTGCTCCTTTTTGAAATGACGTTTTGGGGAACATTTACATCTACCTGAGAGGGAAGATTTGGCATAATGTCTTATCTGGAAGATGCTATCAGATAAGGAAATACCTGATATTTCATGAGTCAACTGAAACATCAACTTAACAAATAATCAGTTCCATCATTGTGTTCCCAGCCTTAGACAATACTTCAGCCTTTTCATGAACTAATCACATTGAATAAAATCGCTCACAAATTACTACAGCCTTCCACCCTCATCACATTAGACATACATCTATAAAAAAAAATTGCTGAAAGCAACAAAAAAAGAGCATGCAAAGGATGCTTTCCCAGAATATTTTAAACCGATTGCCAAAACAGTAAAATCTAATTAAGAAAAGATGGCAGGCTACTCATTTTACATTTGTTTATTCGCCTGTTATCTGAGAGACCTCGGGCAGACAGCAAGCATTTCCTAATGATAAAGATTTCTTTTTATTCTACTGCAGAATATTAGGTTGCTGGTTCTAATATAATGAGTCTGGGATCCTCTGTGACAGAATTCCAGGCTAGTAATGGAAAACACACCGTTAACTGAATTGGAGTGCTATAATGCACAAACTCCTCAGGTCAGGTCCCAATCCAAAAACTTGAGCACAGAATCCAGGCTAATTCTACAGCATAGTATTAAGGGAGTTCTGCACTGTCCGAGGTGCTGCCTTTTTTGAAGAAATGTTCAACCAAGGGCCTGTTTGATAGTCATGAAAGATCATAGGGAACTATTTGACGAAGAGCAGGGGAGTTCTCCCTCGTGTCCTGGCCAGTATATATTTTTTTATTACTTATTTATTCATGGGATGTGGGCGTCACTGGCTAGGCCAGCATTTATTGCCCATCCCTAACTGCCCTTCTTGAACCGCTGCAGTCCTTGTGGTGTAGGGACACCCACAGTGCATTAGGGAGGGAGTTACAGGATTTCGACCCAGCAACAGTGGATGAGTGACAATATATTTCCAAGTCAGGATGGTGTCCCCTTGAAGGGGACCTTGCAGGTGTACCCATGCATTTGCTATCTTTCTCCTTCTAGGGAGTAGAGGTCGCGGATTTGGAAGGTGCTGTCGAAGGAGGCTTATTGAATTGCTGCACTGCATCTTGTAGATGGTACACACTGCTGCCACTGTGCGTCGGTGGTGGAGGGAGTGAATGTTCAAGGTGGCGCATGGGATGCCAATCCAGCAAGCTGCTTTGTCCTGGATGGTGTTGAACCTCTTGAGTGTTGATGGAGCTGCACTCATCCAGGCAAGTGGAGAGTATTCAATCACACTCCTGACTTGTGCCTTGTAGATGGTGGACAGGCTTTGGGGAGTCAGGAGGTGGGTTATTCACCATAGAATTCCCAGCCTCTGACCTGTTCTTGTAGCCACAGTATTGATATGGCTGATCCAGTTCAGTTTCTAGTCAATGGTAACTTCCAGGATGTTCATGGTGGGGTATTCAGCGATGGTAATGCTGTTGAATGTCAAGGGAAGATGATTTTGTTCAGCTTTTTGTGGAACATATCTGGGCAATTTTTCACATTGTCAGATAGATGCCAGTGTACAGGTGATCACTGCTACAAATATTGTCATTGACCAATGCATCTGTAGATTGGTGAGGTCGAAGTCAAGCAAGTTTTTCCCTCTTCCGTAGTGGTACTACTGAGCCACTCTTGGTATAAAAACAAGAAATGCTGGAACCACTCAGCAGGTCTGGCAGCATCTGTGGAAAGAGAAGCAGAGTTAACGTTTCGGGTCAGTGACCCTTCTTCGGAACTAGCAAATATTAGAAATGTCAAAGGTTATAAGCAAGTGAGTTGGGAGTGGGGCAAGAGATAACAAAGGAGAAGGTGTAGATTGGACAAGGCCACATAGCTGACCAAGAGGTCATGGAGCAAAGGCAGACAATATGTTAATGGTGTGTTGAAAGACAAAGCATTAATACAGATAGGGTGTTAACGAACTGAAGATTGAGCATTAGCAAGTACAAACATGAAAAAAACAGTGGGTAAGCAAACTGAACAAACTACAATGAAATGAAATAAACAAAAGAAAAAAAATTGTAAAAAATGTAAAAAAGAAAAAATAACTAAAAATAAAAGTAAAATGGGGGGCCCGTCATGCTCTGAAATTATTGAACTCAATGTTCAGTCCGGCAGGCTGTAATGTGCCTAATCGGAAAATGAGATGCTGTTCCTCGAGCTTGCGTTGATGTTCAGTGGAACACTGCAGCAATCCCAGGATAGAGATGTGAGCATGAGAGCAGGGGGGATGTGTTGGAATGATAAGCAACCGGAAGCTCAGGATCCTGCTAGCGGACTGAGCCACTCTTGGTGATGGATATTGAAGTCCTCCCCCCAAGTGTACATTCTGTGCCCTTGCCACCTTTAGCGCTTCTTCCAAGTGGTGTTCAACATGGAGGAGCACTGACTCATCAGTTTCAGGAGGGCAGTAGGCTGTAATCAGTAGGAGGTTTCCTTGCCCATGTTTGACCTGATACCATGAGATTTCATGGGGTCCCAGAGTCAATGTTAAGGACTCCCAGGACCACTCCCTCCTGACTGTACACCACTGTGCCACCACCTCTGGTGGGTCTGTCCTGCTGATGTGACAGAACATACCCAGGGATGGCGATGGAAGAGTCTGGGACATTGGCTGCAAGATATGAATTGGTGAGTATGATTATGTCAGGCTGTTGCTTGATTCGTCTGTGGAACACAATTTTGGTACAAATCCTCAGATGTTAGTGTAGGGGACTTTGCAGGGTTGACGGGACAGAGTGTGCCTTTGTTGTTTCGGTGCCTAGGTTGATGCTGGGTGGTCCGTCCAATTTTATTCTTATTTAACTTTTCTGTAGCAGTTTGATACAACTGAGTGGCCATTTCAGAGGACAGTTAAGAATCAACGACATTGCTGGAGTCACATGTAGACCAGACTGGCAGGTTTCCTTCATGGAAGGACATTAGTGAACCAGATGGGGTTTTACAACAATCCAGTCATTTCATGGTCATCATTATTGAGACTAGCTTTTTATTCCAGATTTATTGATTAATTTTAAATCCCCCCAGCTGCTGTGGTGGGATTTGAACTCATGTCCCCAGAGCTACTCATGTCAAAGCTTCTGATTCATTCATCCAGTAACATTACGATTATGCTATCATTCCCCTTAATTTATCCTTCAGCCAACATCAACAAATTATCTGCTTGTGAGACCTTGTGTACAATTTGGTGCATTTCCTACATTACAATTGTGTCTACACTTCAAAAGTACTTAATTGGCTGTAAAGTGCTTTGTGACATTGTGAAGGGCATCATATAAACACAAGACTTTCAATTTTCACCCTCTTTTTCTCTTTTTGAACATACACTGATAAAGTGACAGATTGGTTTCACCATCATTCAGGGCAAATGTATAAATAAAACTCAATCGGGTAAAATTTCCATGGATCTGCTGCTATAATTTTGACTAAACCTCTGGAGAAACACCATATGCTGCCAATTGTCTGCTGATGTTATGATGGTAGATTGAGAGATGTCAATCTCTTGAGTATTAATTGCTTTTTTACTCAAAATAAATGGCTGTGAATTACAATTAAAGCCATTGGACCAGCTTGAATATTCCCTACATAAAAGCACTGTGGGAGTACATTCGCCACACAGAGGAAGGCCCAATCCCACCTTCTCAAGGGCAACTAAGGAAGGTCAATAAATGCTGGTCTTGCCAGCGATGGGCACATCCCGTGAATGAATTTTAAAAAAGCTCCTCTGGGAATATAGGAACAGGAATAGGCCATTCGGCCGCTCCAGTCTGTTCCACCATTTACTTAGATAATGGTTGATCTGTACCTCAACTTCATTTACCTGACGTGGCTTCATATCTCTTGATAATCTTCCTCTGGTTGCCAGCCTTCCTGTCAGTGGCTCATTGGTGACGAATATTTGGTTGGGGTCCTTCAACAAGCCTTGGGTCCATAATTTGCATGTTTAAGGGTCTAATTGTTGACTTTAGTGACTGCCCAACATGCCTAAAAGAAGGGCCCCATGAATTTAGCAGTGGGTCAATGACTGTAGATTGGGCACGCTCTACTAATTTGGTATGTTTTGTCCCAGTATTGTGCCTAGCAAACAGGCACAATGGACGCTAATTTCTATCCCACTCTGATACAGTACAGCCAGACAGAGCACAAAGTCTCAAGTTGATTCCTGTTTTTTGCTGAGTTAAGCAGTAAGCAGACTGCCGCAATAGGTAATTGGTGTAGAAGAGAGGAAAATCAATCAAGAGTTCTCGCTTGATCACCAAACTGTAAAGTTTATCTTTATAGTGAATGTGGTTTCTTTTTATGTTTTATTGAAGCTTTCAAAGCTGCATCAATGGCTCAATTTTAAAATTCTTATCCTTGCTTTCAAAACCCTCTGTGGCCTTGCCCCTCACTATAACTGGAACCTCCTCCAGCCCAATAACCCTCCAAGAGGACTACGCTGCTCTGATCGGCTTTTTGCCTAAGAGAATATTAAAGGGGAAGAGAGAGCTAGAGAGGCGAAGAGTTTTGGATGAGCTTAAGTTTATGGAGGGCGGCCAGGAATGCATTGGAGTAGTCAAGTCTCATGATAACAATGTCACGGATCAAGGTTTAAGCAGCTGTCTTGCAGTTTATACTTGGCCATTTCAGCAGCTATTCCTTTCTGTATTGATATGGCAAGAAGATTGGTGAATTTTCACTCAGTCTTCACTGCAGCTTTTAATTTCTTGAGACAACTACTGTGACAACTCCTGTTGAAATCTTCCAGGAGCAATCTGCCTGTGGAGCGTTTAATAGGATATAGTCATCCCAGACAATAACAACTGGTGTGCCTCTCTGAGTCACAGATACAAACTTCCTTTGGAAGAGCTTTAGTTGCTCCCAATGACATCCTACCTTGTTAATACTTTTCTCAATATTTTGTCTGCTGTTAGGCTCTGTTTGCACTTAAGCCTTGTTCTTATTTAGCCTGAAGACCAAACAGATGGTTTGGATTAAACCCTCTCTGCTCTCTCCCCATTCAGTTCCCCATTTAATTTTGTATCCATGGCCACCACATTCTAGACCCTTCAACTACTGGAAAGTGTATGCTTCTCTCTACCTTGTCTCAACCTTTCATAATTTTGCAGATAATCTATCATATCTGCATTTTTCTAACAAAAAACACATTTTCAGTCTTTGTATTTGTATTTCCACATATCAGGCAGCAACTTACTGAATCTGTACCATTTCGAAAGTCTCAATATCCTTCCTCTATTGTGGAGCCCAAGACTCTACACAGTTCTCTAAATGAAGCCTTCTACATCAGCTCATTATCAAACCTTCCTGTGGCTATCCCAGATTGACTAATTAAATAAGGGGAGAAAGAAACAGAAGGATACGTTGATAGGGTGAGATGAAGTAAGGTGGGAAGAGCTCACATGGAGCATAAACACTGACATAGACCTGTTGGGCCAAGTGACCTGTTTCTGTGCTGTAAATTCTATGTAACTTTGTGATTTTTTTTTCTAAGTCATCAAGGAGTTTCCTACAACAGTGACTACACCAAAAGTACTTCATTGGCTGTAAATTGGTTTGGGATGTCCTGAGGTTGTGAAAGGTGCTATATAATTACAAGTATTTCCTTCCTTCTTTCTGGAGGGTAGTATTAACATGTAAATGTGAAGCTCCTTAACAAACGTCCAAACTTATCAATTTTAATCCTGCTCCTTTCCCTATGAAAACAGAGAATAGGGAGAATGTCTAAACTTTCTTTCAGTAAGTTAGAAGATCTTCCTTTTCAAAGCAATTATTGATGATTATGAATTTTTGGGGAAAATAATCTCTACTGTACAAAGGGGCAGTGTGCTCATTTCATAGTCAAATATGGAATCATCCTTTTAATTAGGATCTGATCTGCCCACATATCAATGGAGAGAAAGTCCTTAGCATGACTTTTATAACTTAATCTATCATTATTTCTAAATCAATCCTAGAGGTTAGGTGAATAGCAATTACTGAGGTAGTTTATACTTTTATTGACCCAGTTAAAGGAAACCTCACATAGTTTGCTTTAGCACGTTCGAGCTGGGGTTTTTGCTCGGACTATGCAAGCTCCCCAGTGTACCTCCTGCTGGAGCGGGCAGAGAATTGGGTGGGGGCCTATCCCACCTGACCTCTGCTCATACAGAAGCAAAATACTGCAGATGCTGGAAATCTGAAATAAAAACAGAAAATGCTGGAAATACCCAGCTGGTCAGGCAGCATCTGTGCAGAGAAAAACAGAGTTAATGGTTTTAATTCTGTGTAAACAAATGGGCTTTCAGTGAGTTATATTTGGACGCAGTAGCATTTCAGGCCAATGAACTTCCATCAGAACTGGAAAAAGTTAGAGATGTAACAGGTTTTAAGCAAGTACAGAGGGAGGGAAAGTGAGGGAAGGGAAAAAGGAACAAAAGAAAAGGTTTGTGATAGGGTGGAATGCAAGAGAAATTAAATGACAAAAGGGATGATGGGGCAAGGCAAAAGGAGATGGTAATAGGACAAGAAAAGAACCAAAAGAGGGGTCCGGAGGAGGTGTAAATGGGAATAACAGAATCATTATCCACAGCTGCTGTTCAAAAAATGGGAGCAATGTTTATGATCTCAAATTATTAAGCTCAATGTTGAATCTGGAAGGCTGTAGAATGCTTAATTAAAAGATGAGGTGCTGCTCCTCACACTTGCATTGAGCTTCATTGGAACGATGTAGGAGGCTGAGGTCAGAGTGGGAGTAGGGCGGAGAATTAAAATGACAGATGACTGGAAGCTCGGCTCATGCTTGTGGACTGCGGTCACCCAGTCTGCATTTGATATCTTCAGTATAGAAGAGACTGCATCGTGAGCAGCAAGTACAGCATACTATGTTGAAAGAAGTATAAGTAAATCACGGCTTCGCCTGGAAGGAGCATTTGGGGCCCAAGAAAGTGGGAAGAGAGGAGGTAAAAGTAGATGTTGCATCTCCTGCACTAGGGAAGGTGCAATGGGAACAGGAGGGATTTTAGGGGTGATTGATGAGTATACCAGGGTGTTGTGGATGGAACTGTCCCTTCAGAATGCACTTGTCAACATTTGATGGCCTCTTTTCCTGCCTCTGTACTTGCTTAACACCTATTCCATCTCCAGCTTTTTCCAGTTCTGATGAAAGGTTATGAACCTGAAACCTTAACTCTGTTTTTCTTTCCACAGGTCTCTTTCTGCTCATTTTTGCCCACATAACAATGAGAAAAGATGGGAGAGGCTGGGGCTCTTTTCTTTAGAAAAGACTAAGCTAAGGGGTGACCTGATAGAGATCTTAAACATTTTGTAGTATTTGATAGAGTAGAAGTAGAGAAGCTGTTTCCATTTGTGGTGGAGTGCAAAATTAGGGATCATAAATATAATACAGTCACCAATAAATCAAATAAGGAATTCAGGAGAAACTTCTTTACTCAGAGAATGATGAGAATGTGGAATTTTCTACCACATGGATTATCTGAGGTGGATAGCATTGACACATTTAAGAGGAATTTAGATATATACTTGAGGGAGAAAGGAATGGAAGGATATACTGATAGAGTTAGATGAACTAAGATAGGAGGAGGCTTGTGTGGAGCATAAACACCAGCGTAGAACATTTGGATCAAATGGCCTGTTTTGAGCAGTAAATGCTATTGTAATTCTCTGTAATCATTTAGCTTCACTTCTACTGCCATCCAAAGAGGCCACTGAGAAAGGGATAAGGGACCATTACATGGTGTTAGGGCTACTGAGGAGAATCGACACCAACTTGGGCTGATTGGGCCAAATGACCTATTTCTGTTCTGTAATCTTTCTAGGAACATAGGAAGGAACATAGGAATAGGTGTAGGCCATTCAGCCCTACAAGCCCTCTCCGCCATTCGATAAGATCATGGCTGATCAGATTGCGGCCTCAAACTCCACTTTCCTGTCTGACCCCATAATCCTTGACTCTCTTGTCTATCAAAAATCTATCTAACTCAGCCTTGAATAAATTCAACGACCCTGCCTCCACTGATTTCTGAGGAAGTGAATTCCACAGATGAATGACCCTCTGAGAGAAAAAAATTCTCCTCATCTCCGTCTTAAAAGGGAGACCTCTTATTCTTAAACTGTGTCCCCTAGTTCTAGTCTCCCGCACAACAGGAAACATCTTCCTGGTATCCACCCTATCAAGTCCCCTCAGGATCTTATATGTTTCAATAAGATATGGAATTCTATGTCTGTATACAACAATCAAGGTTTATGGGGATCTGGCAGGAAAGTGGAGTTGAGTTAACAGATCAGCCATGGTTGTATTGAATGGTGGAGCAGGTTTCTTATGTTCTTATGTTGACATCTGGTGTTGCAGAGGCCTTTTAAAATTCAAAGGTTGACCATGAGGAGTGAAAGCAACTGTTGGGGAGTTGATTTGGAGGTCCTGCCTGCACCTGGGGGAAAGTCTCTGCACTAAGCTACTGCATTCCCAACGAATGTGAAACAGCTTGTGTACACTTTGGATAGGCAGGAACATACCCAAGAACTGGGACTAGCAAGGACAACTGGTGTGGGAAGCAACAACTAATTTAAAAATGGGTATAAAGATTGCTTCGATTAACGTGCATTAAATCCACGGTGCGATGTGTTTCAACCTTGGATTACCTCGCCAAGATCAAAGCCGACCTGCTGTTTCTGCAGGAGTGTGGAATACCACACCTCAGCACCTACAGGCAGTGGTTGTGATGGTGGTCCCACGGGCCATCGATCTGGTCAGGGGGTAATGATTCCCGTTCCTCCGGCCTGGGTATTCTGCTGCGGGGAGGTAATTTCACCATCTCCGAAGTTAAGGAGGTGGTGGGCGGTCGCCTCCTCATAGCAGATGTAATGTACAACAATGCTCTGCTCCGGTTGATCAACGTGTACGTCACGGTTCAATGCACCGAGCGGCTGACCATCTTCCAGCAGCTCCCACTGCTGCTGGTGCCGTCCAGGCTGGTCGTTCCTGGTGGGGACTTCAACTGCATCATTAATGCAGCTGGATAATCGGCAGTGACGACAGCAAACTGGATGCTACTTCCAGATTCCTAATTGAAATAGCAAAAGATGCCAAGCTGCACGATGTCTTCCGCAAACCTGCAGACTGAGCGCAGCGTAGATACACCTGGTCAAGATCGGATGGGTCTGCCCGTTCCAGGATTGACTTCCTGTTTGTGTCCCGTGCTGTCACAGTCAGACGTCAAGCCGGTGTTCTTCTCCGACCATTGCCTCTTACTGGCCAACTGTCACTTACAGGATGACCAGCAGGTTGGCAGGGGGGCATGGAAGCTCAATGCTACACTGCTAACCCCAGAGAACGTTGAGGAACTCAAAAGGGATTACAAAGGTTGGAGAACAGTGAAACCCCACTTTGAGTCTCCAGTTCACTGGTGGGAGGCAATCAAGGAGAACATCAAGAGGTTCTTTATCTTCAAAGGTGTTCAAAGGGTGAGAGAGAGACAAAGGGAAAAGTCCCGACTCCAAAAAGAATGCAAAATCTGCTCTGGCTGCAGTCGATGGGGGTCAAGGTCAAGGAGGACCTCCAAGAGGTGAAGAGCCAGCAGGCCTCGCTCTTTGCCAAGGAGGCCTCCAAGATCATCTTCTGGTCCAGAGTCCTCTCCGTTGAGCAGGATGAGACGTGCTCGCGTTACCTCTTCCAAAAGGTACACACACAGAGCTCTGTGACCAGCAGCCTCAAGGAAGAGGATGGCTCGGTAACGTCTTCGCAATCCAACATACCAAGGATCAGAAAATCCTTTTATGCTGGGCTGTATGACATGAAGCCCACGGCCAGCACAGCTTCCCAGTCCTTCCTGTCTCTACCACGGAGGTCTTAGATATCAGCACGAGAGAGAGACTGGACAAACCACTAACTCTGGATGAGCTGACAAACGCCGTGAGGTCCTTCGAGACAAAAAAACTCCCGGAAGCGACAGCTTACTGGTTGAGTTGTATTCGGCCCTGTGGGACTGGGTCGGCCCAGACCTGCTGGAAGTATACGAGAGTATGCTTCTGGCCGGCAGCATGTCAGAATCCATGAGGAAAGGCATCATCACCCTCATCTACAAGCGGAAGGGGGAGAAGGCAGAAATCAGAAATTGGCGGCCCATCTCATTGCTTAATGTTGACTACAAGATTCTGTCCACTGATAAGCATCTGCGACCAGTTTGAACTGGCCTTGGGAGCCAAAGTCAACCATGGCAAGACTGAGGCCATGTTCTTTAGGAATTGGCCGACCCATCCTTCGTCCCCTTCACCGTCAGGTCAGATTACCTGAAGGTGCTGGGATCTGGTTCGGAGAGGCCGGGGCATGCGCCAAAACCTGGAAGGAGCGAGTAGCCATGGTACACCATAAACTGAGCATGTGGGAGCAGCGATCTCTCTCCATTATGGGTAAGAACCTGGCCATCAGGTGCAAGGCGCTCACGTTGTTGCTCTATGTGGCGCAGGTCTGGCCCATACCCCACTTCTGCTTTATCTGGGGATCCAAAATGGATTGGGTCCGGAGGGACCCAATGTTCAAACCTCTGGATAAGGGCGGGAAAAATGTACCCAACATCGCCCTCAACCTGACGACCACCTTTGTATGTGGCTGCATCAAGCTGTGTGTAGAGCCCCAGTACGCAAACACCAAGTGTCACTATGTGTCCCCGATGTTGCGAAGGATGGGCCTGGTCACATTGCCGCGGAACACTCCATCCAGTTGGACCGTGCCGTACCACCTATCCTTCCTGGGAAAGTTTTTGTGGAAAAACACCTTTGACCACCGATCCATCAGGCAGTGGTTTGCACGGAATGTCCTCAAGGCCCTACAGGAAAAGGAGATGTTGGATCCTGTCGGATGGTTCCCCGAGCAGACCGCCAAAGGTATTTGGCAGAATGCCTCATCACCAGAACTTTCAAACAAGCACCAAGATATAGCTTGGCTAGTGATGAGAAGAGCCCTCCCCGTCATATCCTTCCTGCGTGCCTGGGGTCTCGCCCCCTCCACACATTGCCCTCGAGGTGGCTGTGGTGGGGAAGAGACAGTTGCCCACTTCCTTCTAGAATGTGTCTTTGCAAAGCAGGTGTGGAAAGAGATGCAGTGGTTTTTGTCAAGGTTCATCCCAAGCAGCTCTGTAACACAGGAGTCTGTGCTCTACGGGCTGTTCCCATTGACGCACACCGAGATAAACATCAGCTGCTGCTGGAGGACCATCAATTCGGTGAAAGATGCTCTTTGGTCTGCCCGAAACCTGCTGGTCTTCCTGTGCAAAGAGTTGTCCATGACCGAGTGTAGCAGACTGGCACATTCCAAGGTCCAGCACTACGTGCTGAGGGACGCACTAAAGCTTGGGGCAGCCGCTGCAAAGGCTCAATGGGGAAAGGCCGCTGTGTAAGGTCCTCCCGCCATAGTGAACTGAGGGGCTGGATCCATGGGAAACCCCTCGGACTATATGCACCAAAAATGGGTTTGCTGTAAAATGTGTTTGGCACGTAAAATGGAATGGAAAGGTTGTGAGGCAACTCACTCCTGTATTGAAGAAAATTGATTTCCTTTGCACTTTTTGGAATGTCAACTTGGTGCTGTTTTGAACTGTTTTGCAATGTATTTTTTTAACAGATTTTTATGAATAAAGTATATTTTGGAAAAAAAATGCACACAGAGATTTTCCAATCTGGCCTCCCTTGCAGAAATCAAAACTCAAGCAGGAGCATGACACTGGCTCATCCCAGAATATTTGCAAAGTTAACATTACATATGCTGGGCAGGTGGAAGTCCTTCCCACCCATATTTAATGGTCCCACAGCTATCAACCCAGAGTCTGGGCCTCTCTATCGAAAGGCAGTTAAAACTTTTACTCCATATTATTTCTTTAGTTGGATGAAATGGTCTAGGATCAGTAGCATTTTATCTGCTACATCTGTAAAGAAAAGACTATGGTCGGAATTTTGTGCCCCCCAACCAAGCGGGTGGGTGGTGGGGGGGGAGCCATTCCTGTCGCCAACCCGCCCCCTCTGCAATTTTACCAGTGGCCACCCCAGGCCAATTAAAGCCCTTAAGTGGCCAATTATTTGCCATTTAAGGCCGTCATTCCGCTGCTGCTGGTATATTACCAGTGGCAGACGGCCCCTTCGCCACCTGGGGAGGCTGCCCAGTTAAACCTAGCAGCATCCTTACAGAGTGGGGGGACCTTCTGCTCGGGCATCCTGTGCCCCGCGGAGGGCACCCCCCCTCACCGGGGCC
Organism: Heterodontus francisci; assembly: GCF_036365525.1. Taxonomy (NCBI): domain Eukaryota; kingdom Metazoa; phylum Chordata; class Chondrichthyes; order Heterodontiformes; family Heterodontidae; genus Heterodontus; species Heterodontus francisci. Next base: position 12,733,577 of record NC_090408.1, on the reverse strand, counting down.
CAGCTGACTGTCTCTGGCGAGGCCCCACACACTTATCTCTATTCTGGGGCCTCTTTCATCTTGCCAGTCCTGGATGGGTGCGGTCCCAGCAGTGGCCACCGATCCCGGATAGTGCTGTTGGGACTGAAGAGCTGCCAGCCCGCTGATTGGCAGGAAGCGGGACTTCCTGACTCAGAGGGGTGGAAGGCCGACCTCGCTGTGTGGCTTCCAGACCAGCGGAGGGTGGCTCACCCCAACTGTTTTGCTGGTGGACGGGATCTTTGCCACAAGGTAAAATTCTGGCCTAAGAGACCCATCTTTACCTTCATCATGTGAATAGTTAGGGTATCAGCCATGGCCTAGTTGGTAGCACTCTCACTTCCACGTCAGGAGTTTTATAGGTTCAAGTCCAACTTCAGCAAAGAGCACTAAGTCCAGGCTAACATGCCAGAGTGAGTACTGCACTGTCAGAGGTGCTGTCTTTCAAATAAGATATCAAACCAATGTCTTGTCTGCCCTCTCAGGTAGCTATAAATGATCTTACATTCATTATTGGAAGAAAAGCAGGGGAGTTCTCCCCAGTGCACTAGCCAACATTTAACCTTTTGGATGAGACATTAAACCGAGGCCCTCTTTCCCCTCTCAGGTGGACGTAAAAGATCCCATGGGACTGTTTTAAAGAAAAGGAGGGGAGCAATGACCCTCCTAATTTTTTTTTATTGTACGTGGCCTGTTCAGTTCAATGCGCAGTACTTTTAAACTGTTTGGCAACGTGTGTTATTCTAACTTGTGAGCGGTCTGCATGCTACCTTTCGGGTTGCTGTGTGGCCTCACATATGCACAGTTTGGAGGGAAGGTTGCAGGTGGGTTCTCCCCCGTGTCCTCGCCAACGTTTATCCCTCAACCAACAGCACTAAAACAGATTACCCACTCATTATCATATTGCTATCAATGGAACCTTACTGTGTACATAGTGGGTATAGCGTTCCATATATGACAACAATGACTGCACTTCAAAACTACTTCATTATCTGCAGAGTTGAAGTCGTGAAAGGCTCTGTATAAATGCAAGATGCTTTATTCTTTTTTCTTTCTTTAAGAAACACCTAAAACAAATTATCTGGTCATTTATTTCATTGCTGTTTGTGGGACCTCACTGTCTGCAAATTGGTTGCCGTGTTTCTGACAATTCCAAAGCACTTAATTGGCGGTAAAGCACTTTGGGATGCCCTGAGTTTGTGCAATTCACAAAATAAATACAAGTTCTGTCTTTCTTTAATCTTGCAAACAGATTGGCCGCCTGCCTGATTTTCATCCCATGTGTTGGGCGAGCGTGGGGGGCAGGGGGTGTGGGACTTCCATTGCAGTTACCCAGCTCAGCTTAATTTAAATAATGAGGTTGAGCTCCAGGCATTGAAAGACCTCTCATTGGGTCATTGTAGTGTTTGGTTTGAGGGGAGGGGTGTTGGAAGTTGTGCATTGCGACGGCTCTTAAAGGCCTCTAGCAGCTTAAAGGCACACAAGACATCGAGTGATACAGCACTGAAACAGGCTCTTCAGCCCACTGAGTCTGTGCTGACCATCAACCACCCATTTATACTAATCCTACATTAATCCCATATTCCCTACCACATCCCCACCTTCCCCCAATTCTCATACCGCCTACCTACACTAGGGGCATTTTACAATGGCCAATTGACCTATCAACCTGCAAGTCTTTGGCTGTGGGAGGAAACCAGAGCACCCGGTTGAAACCCACACGGTCACAGGGAGAACTTGTAAAGTCCACACAGGCAGGACCCAGAACCAAACCCGGGTTGCTGGAGCTGTGAGGCTGCAGTGCTAACCACTGCGCCACTGTGCTTTGGATGTTACTTTGCTTTGGATGCAGCAAAGACATTGCTGAATTGATAACGTGTCAGAGAACATTAAGAACAACTACACATTCATATAACTTCTGGAATGTAGGAAAAGTACTGATGCATATTTGAAAAAAAATCAGCAGAGTTCAGAGACTCTACTGCACAAATATTAACACTGAAGATTTGACTGAGGGGAGAGGCCCTCTCTACAACTGATAAGTGGAGGGTCCCATGGAGAGCTGTAGCAGGGAAGTGGAAGGAACTTCCTCAAGCAGTCAGGGCAAGTTCAACCCGTCGGATGCATGGCTAGTCAGCAACAACTTGCATTTATATAACGTCTTTGATGTAGTAAAATGTCCCAAAGTTCTTCACAGAAAGACAACCAGACAAAGATTTACAGATGGCCAAAGAAGGAGATATTAGGATAGCTTCCCAAATACTTGGTCAAAGAGGTAGCATCTTACAGCAGGAAAGAGAGGTGGAGAGATTTTGCTTGATGAGCAAGGGCAAGGGAGGATACAGCAGAGGCAACTGAACAGATTTTATCAATCTTAGTGCAAAGAAGTTCATTAGTACCTCGCACTTGTTGGAGGTGAGGGTGTAGGGTACAGTGAAGAGTGGTTAAGGAGATCATTAGTCATGGAGAAAAGAAGCAGGGATTATCATTGCCATCCAAGATGATCCTAAAGTAGTCAACAGTTTTGACAAAGGAGAGTGAGACCCTCTAGTGCTTGATGTGATCCAACCAGAGTTGACAATGGATGGTTAAACCAATTGTGTCCCAGATACTCTCAAGTCAGCATCGCTTGGACTTGACAGAGAAAATATGGGGTCAATACAAGCAGGCTCAACCAGGATGGGAGAGAGTTAGGGTTTTACTGGGGGAAAGGGCATCAAATTGGAGGAGAGGGAATAGTTAAGTGGATTGACAGCTGTAGAAGTATTGTGGCAAATGGAGGCCTTAAAGGCTAAGTTATTGGAAGTTTGAAAATGGAGTGGCAAGTGATTTGGGCAAAGCTTTTTCCAGAGGCAGAAGTAGAAAGAAGGGCAGTTGGCGGTAAGGGGATGTGGGTGGTAAGGGACAGGAGGAAGCAGTTGGAAATGGACTTGTTTGTGATCTGGACTTTGGGAGTAGAAAAGCCATGTGAGATGGTGTGGTTGAGGAGGTAAATATGAGTAGGAGAGTTTATATGGAGGTAGAAAAGAAGGCAGGTCAGGAGGGCAATGAAATCAGAGGAGAGAGGGCAAGGTAAGATGAGATGGAGGTCGAAATCACTGAAGATTAGTGGCTTGGTGTCGAGGCTGAGGGAGGAAAGTAAAGATATCTCAGTGAGAAGCTCAGGATAGGGGCTTGAACTCTTTAATGGCTCACTTACACTGCTTGCTTCTGTGATTAAATCTATTTTTGAATAAATCTGAATAATTTAGTTTGTTACGATGAGTGTCTTGTATGGCTGATGTCATCAATCTTCCAGAAATGATATAGGAGATATTGGAATCCCATGTAGCAAATTGACAATAAAAGATTTGCATTGAGAATGAGAATCGGAATCCAGTCTGAATCACAACATTCTATCCAATTAATACAGCTTAAAAAATAGATCAGCATTGTTCAAGACAATATAATTTGATTATGTTTACATTATAAAGATAAGCTTTTCATAATTGGAATGTGATTAAAATAGAAAGCTCTGCTGTAGGTAATAAAGACAGCAGATACATATTTGTCTCTGCAGCAGAATTTCTGTGTGATCTGTGTTAATTTGCCTTCAGCAACATCGTTTAGGTTTCATCTCACACACCACACTCAACTTATTCTTTCTCATAGTTGGCAAGCAGATGAAAACCTTTCATTGTCTCTTAATAGCATAGGACTGACTTTAAAGGAAGAATTCCCATTTAGTCCACCAAGGCTTCATTTAAAGATTATTTTTTTGAAGAAAAACAGAACAGTAACAACAAACACCAGCTGTAATATCTAATTGTTTTAAACTCATTTCATGTGCATTCAAAAATTCCACAATCCTTTCTCTTTTGAACTACACAAAGAAATGGATATAATCGTATTCCATGGGCACCTCTTGTGAAGTATTAGTGTTATGAAGACAGTGAAAAATAACTTCCATCTCTTTTCTCCAGGGTTAGAGGCATGCACTGAGGGATTTACTTGTAGGGCTGGCCATTTGTAAGCTTACGGTTTCATATAAATACTGGCCAATTGTCATCTGTCACTTGTGTGGTTGAGGGTGGGTTCTATTGCACTGGATCCCCAACTACTTTAGTTCCCATCCAATTTTCTGATGTCGTCTTTGGAAAATGGTGAAAAACCCCCCGGCAGAAGCAATATCTGACTGAGACAAAAATTGTTACTGCCTTTTGATTGATGCAATAGCTTAGTGTTTATGGTACTGGACTAAAACTCATAGTTTGTGAGTTCAAACTAGTTGTGAAATCAAATCTAATAAATCTAGTTATATATCCACTCATGCTAAGGAAAAAAAAAACATGAAAGCTGCTGTGTTGTCATCAACTTGTCCACTAATGTGTGTCAGGGGAGAGTCCTGCCATCCTTACCTCGTCTGGGCCTACAGGTGACTTTAGTGGCACGTAGATATCTTAATCCCCTCCGGGAAAATATGGATGGACAAATAAGTGCTGCCTTGCTGGTATCACCCACATCTTAATACCATTGTCTTTTTAAATTACACCCAGTGGTGATCCTGCCTGTATAAAATGGATGTCCAGTATTGCCAGTTGCTGCAGTAAAGGCGGGAGTGAATTTAAAGGGCTCAGCAGATGCTGGGACAACAGAAAACTTATTTCTCAAGTTTTGGTAGGGATTTTCTGGATTTCAGTTTTTTGCCTTATATGGTAGTATTTCTATTGTAATAACCTTGGATCAATTAAAAACCGTACATACCTTTCGCCCAAAATGTTTGTTCCAGTTACAGAATTGCTTATTCTGTTTCACCTTTTCTGATCTTTTTGTACTCTCTCCCCCCACCCCCCCCCCCCCCTACCTTTTTTGATCTGTCTGTACTCTCTCCCTTCTTTCCAGGGCTGTGGGGAAAGAGCAGGGGAGTTTGATTAATTGGTTTGCTCTACCGAAGAGACATCACAGACACAATGGGCCGAATGGCCTCCTTCTGTTCTGTATCATTCTGTGACTCTGTAATCATACGTTTTCTGATCTAGCTGTACTCACCCTTTCCTACATGTCCTGATCAACATGTACACTCCCTCTCCTACCTGTACTCTACCTCTTCATAGTGATTTGACTTACATTTCCTGCCAGATCCAATAGACCAAATAGGCTTTTCCTATTCCAGGCCCTTACATCAGTCACAGGAACTCATTCTCAAGTGTTCACAGACTCACTTTTTATTTATTACACAAAGAACACTGGTATAGAAGCAGCATTGTCATTGTTTTAATATTTAACCTTTAACATTCAGCCCAAACACACAGGGGAAAAACATCTAAATAATACACTGCTGTACTAGATCTATACTAATAATGTAATCTTACATTCCTCCATTTCCTAACTGATTCCTTTCCTGTACAATGCTGGCCTGATTATTGTTAGATTTGCCGAACGTTTGAAATAGCAATAACCTGCAGTACCCAGCCCTATACATCATTAGGTTAATAAGGAGTAAGCACGTACAAAAATGCAGTTTGCAGGCCAGAATTTCGGCAGCTTAAAGCTGCTGGAAAACCTCCATCTCACAGTGACTACAAATTCTATCATTGGGGCTGAATTTTCCCGGCCCTGTGGAGACAGGGTTGTTGGTGACATGGGGGCCGGGAAATAGTGGGGTGCCGCATCAGGATGGCTCCCCCATCTATTCCTGCTACCGGGGAGCTTTCCTGGGGTGGACAGGGATGCCAATCGGCTGTGAGCACTATGGAGGCGAGCAGACAATTACAGTTGTCAAGGCCCCAATTAGGGGCGACTTACGGTGTCACTGGCAGTGGAGTGACCCCCACCCACCCCCAGCCGAGTGCGGAGGCCACCAGCTTAATGGAGACAGCCTCCCTACGGCAGTCCAGGAGTCCATCGGACCTGGAAACTCCAAACCCAAAGAGGGGGCTGTGGGCAGGAATGCCCGCACCAGCGGCCTTCACAATCCAACTGGAGGGGTTTCTCCTCCAGTCCAATGGGCCTGCTGCCTTCCCTGAAATATTGGCCAGGATTTTGTGAGGTGGGGGCAGATGGCGGGGCAGAGGGCCCGTCACCTCCTCGTTGCCCAGTGATCTTCCTGGGGGTGGGATAGGCTGACGATGGCCTTCCCCCCAGAGGTCCATTGAAGCTTTAACGGGGCCTATTAATGGCCAATTAAGGGCCTCTTCCCGCCGCTGCTGAGTTCTTACCAGCGATGGGGGGCATCTGCAGCGCGGGGAGGAGGCCTTGTAAAATGAGGCGCCCTCCCTGTGGGCTGGGGGTTGCAGGGTGGCGGTCTCTCCTTCGTGAGCAAACTGTGGTCCATGGAGGACCACGACCAGGAACAACCTCACCCCCCCAGGACCCCCTCTCCCAGACTGCATGACCATCCACCACCCCCCACCCCCTCTCACTGGGGTCTTTGTGCTGGCCCCAGTGACCCGACCTCACCTTACCTCTGCTCTGGGATTCCAGCGCTGGTCTTGGGTGTGTGAACTTTGCAGTACCGGCAGTGATCACCGCTCCCAGCAGCACTGCTAATACTGCTGAGCTGCCGGCCCTTTGATTGTCTAGTAGCTCTTGGATATGGGATCCCCGTCCTGTTTAAGATTTTGAAGGAATGGGGATCATGCCTCCTGAAACTTTGATTGAAAAAGAACGGACGATCGCTCCTGGGGTGGGGGCAGGAAAAGGCGGAGGCAGGGTTCCCCCGCCTTTTCATCCCAGCCCCGGAAACCCCACCTCCAGCACAAAGTCCAGCCCATTTAATTATAATTATCACTCCGAGGGCTCCTCCATGTTGCAGCGCCCTTGCGATCCTCAATCTTACTCAGCAGCATCCACCTTTCACAGTGGAGCTGCTGAGGCTCCAGAGGTCCCGAAGCCCATGGGGAATTCCTGCCCATTGTATCTGGACATCAAAGAGCAAATCCCGTGATCCCACACTGGGGAGCCTGGCTGATGGGTAGCACAGGTCCGAGAATCTGGGCTCTAGCCTTATCCCTGACTTGTATCCTGCAGGAATTAGCCTTACACAATCTCCCTAATTGACACTATTTAACTGTTGAAGATCTCGGCAACTATTTAGGGAAAATGTCAGACTCATTACAATTGGTCCCCAGGACACAGCTTTAATTCAATCATTTTGACCATTTCATCTGAAGAACCAAATCTAATTAAAGATCTCTTTGCAATGATCTGGCAGCAATCATGAAAAACTTGGGAGAGAATCTTGTAATCTTTAGTTACCAGTATGTGTTCTGTGGCTGCATTTACACTACCAGTGTAAACAAGCTATGTTAAAAGCTTGCATAGGACCTTGGCCAGGCCGCACTTAAAGTACTGTGCACAATTCTGGTCTCCATACTATGAAAAGGACATAGCAATACCTGAGAAAATGCAAAAAAAAATTACAAGACTGGTACCAGAACTGAGAGATTACAGTATTTAGGAAAGATTTAGCAAGTTGGGGCTTTTTTTCCCTTACCAAAGAGAAGACTTAAAGGTTGCCCGATAGAAGCCTTTACAATTAACAATGGGTTGGACAGGGGATGTAGAGTGAATGTTTCTACTTGTTGGAGAATTCAAAACTAGGGGCTATAAATACAAGATAGTTACTTGTAAATCTAATAGGGAAATAAGGAGAAATTTCTTAGAGAGTGGTTAGAATGTGGAAGTTGCAACCGCAGGGAATGGTCGACGCAAATGGCTTAGATGCTTTCAAAAGGAAACCAGACAAGTACCTGAGAGAAAAGATCTGTTGAAAGGCTGAGATAAGGCACATGAAATGGGAGGAGACTCATGTGGAGTACAAATACCAGCACAGACTAGTTGGGCTGAATGGCCTGTTTCTGTACTGTATACTTTTTGTATTCATTTATGGGATGTGGACGACACTGGGAAGCTCAGCATTTATGGCTCATCCTCAATAGTCCTTCAGAAGGTGGTGGTGAGCCACTCTCTTGAACTACTGCTAGTAGGTACAGCCACGGTGCTGATAGGGAGGGAGTTCCAGGATTTTGACCCAGCAACGGTGAAGGAACGGCAATAAGTTCCATGTCAGGATGGTGTGCGATGTGGAGGGAAACTTGCAGGTGGTGGTGTTCCCATGCATCTGCTGCCCTTGTCCTTCTAGGTGGTAGCGGTTGTGGGTTTGGAAGGTGCTGTCAAAGGGTCTTGACAAATTGCTGCACTGCATCTTGTAGATGGTACACACTGTTGCCACTGTGCATTGGTGGTGGAGGGAGTGAATGTTTAAGGTGGTGTATGGGGTGCCAGTCAAATGGGCTGCATGGTATTGAGCTTCTTGAGTGTTGTTGGAGCTGCACTCATCCAGACAAATGGACAGTATTCCATCAAACTCCTGACTTGTACCTTGTAGATCACTTTGGGGAGTCAGGAGGTGAGTTACTCAACACAAAATTCCCAGCCTCTGACCTGCTCTTGTAGCCACAGAATTTATATGGCTGTTCCAGTTCAGTTTCTGGTCAATAGTAACCCCCAGGATGTTGATAGTGGGGAATTCAGCGATGGTAATGTCACTGAATGTCAAGGGGAGATGGTTAGATTCTCTCTTGTGGAGACGGCCATTGCCTGGCACGACTGTTACTTTCCACTAATCAGCCCAGCCTAAATATTGTCCAAGTCTTACTGCATGCGGACACAGACTGTTCCATTCTCTGAGTTGTGAATGGTATTAAGCACTGTACAATCATCAACAAACATCCCCACTGCTGACATTTTGTTGGAAGGAAGGTCATTGATGAAGCAACTGAAGATGGGCCGAGGACACTACCCTGAGGAACTCCTGCAGTGATGTCCTGGGGCTGAGATGATTGACCTCCAACAACCATCTTCCTTTGCGTTAGGTACGATTCCAACCAGCTGAGAGTTTTTCGCCTGATTCCCATTGACTCCAGTTTTGCTAGGGCTCCGTGATGCCATACTCAGCCAAATGCTGCCTTGATGTCAAGGGCAGTCACTCTCACCTCACCTCTGGAGTTCAGCTCTTTTGTCCATCTTTGGACCAAGGCTGCAATAAGGTCAGGAGCCGAGTGGCCCTATCAGAACCCAACTGAACACCAGTGAGCAGGTTATTGCTGAGTAAGCATCACTTGATCACACCTTCCATCACTTTGTTTATGACTGAGAGTAGTCTCACCCCCCTCCCACCCCTCCCAAAACCCTTGCCCACAGTGCTGGCCTGGCTGCTTTTTCTGTTTTTTTAAAATTAAACCTTTTAAAAAGTGGCTGAGAGGGCACCTTCTTGTTCAGGTACCCTCCCAGTTACTTACCTTTTACTGCAGCTGGGTGATTCTCTTAAGATGGAAGGCCTCTGATTAGTCCTCCAGCTTTGAGAACCCACCTACTGTGATGTCCTTGGGACTTGAGTGAGGTTTAGCCGAGTTTGGTTTAGGATATGAGGCGAAGACAGAGAGACAGAAACTGCAGCAGCTGAACACAAAGGCTTCTGCTTTTATTCTGTCTTACTTTCACTTTCTCTTTGCTAGCATGTGTGTTCTACAGCAGCCTGTAGCGTACACAATGCACAATGCAATTGCAATTTCAAAACACTGCACCCACCACCCCTAATTAGACAGGAAACCTGTCACCATGGCAATTAAGGACTTAACCACTTGAAAATCTTAGCTTTAATCAGTTTCCCTCAGGAGGCGGGAATCTGACCCAAAAAGAAAACTGTCTCCTGTTTCCTGCCTCTGTGGGGAAAATTCAGACCCAGACTTCCTATAGACCCAAGAATATTTACTCCTTAAACTACTGGAGCTCTGATCAATTTGCAGCCTCATTGCAAAGACTCTGTTCTGATGGGGAATGCACAGTGGGTGAATTTCTCTTATTCCACCGCTGTGACGTCAGTGGATGCTTTCCCTTCTGCCAAAGCTACAGCTATAGAGCAGGTGATTCACCCCCATTTTCACAGGTACCTCAGTAATTGTTAACCTAGCAGTGAATTGCAAGTTTAAAACAACACTGAACTCTACGCAACTGTTATCTTCCAGGAACAAAGATGCATAAGGAGTCAGCAATATGTCATCAGCTGTTGCATTCTCAGAGAAACCCTTCATCATTATATCCACAACTATCCAGCAATGAGCAAGAGCAGCAAACACAGCTAGAGGCTTACTATGTTCCCTAAAGTAGGGATTAATGCCTACTTGTAGGAACTTACAGGGATCATGCAGGATTCACAGGTAAATTATCGCTGAGTTATTACTTTTGGCTGCTGCTTAAGTTTTGAGTGTTTTTTGTTGAGTTATCGAGCTGTTGAAAGTTTCTGTAATTTACAGAGATCAACCTGTTATCTACTGCACAAATTATTTACTTCCAACCATCGAATAGAACATGACTAGGAACATAAAGGAGGAAACCCACAGGGCAGGACAAGCTGCCAAAAGAGAGAGACAGAAGGGAAGGAGGAGAAGGGCATTCAGCAGGAGGCTATACCCACAAAGGGTCTTCAGGGATCACTTCTCCTACCTCAGCTTCAGTGAGCAGTGCATGAGCGGCCTCCTCTTCACTAAGAAGGTTATTACTGAGATATGCCAGCTGCTGCAGCCACAACAGCAGCCTCAAAGACGGACAAAGACTGCACTGCCTGGGGATGTCAAGGCAGACGTTGCTTTAAACTTCAGTGCAACAGACTCATTTCAGACTTCAACAGGCGATATTAGAAACATCTCCCAGTTTGCAATCCACTGCTATATTGAGACTCTCCATGCCAAGAGAACTAGATACCTATTGCAGAGAGGATCAGGAGGAATGAGCTTGAGGTTTTGCATGCATTGCAGGCTTCCCCATGGTATAGAGTGCAGTAGACTGCAAGTACATTGTCTTGCATGCTCCCCCTGAGAACTCTGCAATCTTTAGCAATAGAGAGGGATTCCACTCCCCCAATGTACGGCTGTTGTGTGACCACAGCAGTTCGTCAAGCAGGTCTGTGCCCACTATCCTGACTGCAGTCATGACTCCTTCACCCTGTCCTCTGTTCCACCTGTATTGTAGCCAGCACTCCAAGTTAGAGGTTGACTATTGGGCGACAAGGGTCATCCCCTCCTGACTGGCTCATGACTCCGGTCAGGAACTCATGCATACATATACAGCTAGAGTACCATGAGAGTCATGCTGCCACAAGGAACATCATCTAGCAAGCAATTGGCATCCACAAACAATCCTTCTGTTGCCTGGATCATGGAGAAGCCCTGCAGCTCTCAGTCATCTGGTCATCTGCTCCATGCTCCACAACCTGACCTTCATGATGAACCAGCCCTGGGCATCACATGCCAGCCAACAAGCGAGGATGAGGAAGAGAGGCAGCAACATGGACATCCCCTTTCTGCCAGGGCTCTGCGAAATCAGCCCAATATTTTCTTTCCATTTGAGCCTCTTCCTGTATTTTGTGTCCCCATGTAAAGCACTTTACATTTCTCGATATTGAATTTCATCTGCTATCTGTCTGTCCTTTTCTCAAATAGTTTCACATCGTCCTGTAGCCTATACTGTCCAGCTTACCACCTTTATTAGCTTTGTATCATCTGCATGTTATGCCATTGTGCTGGTGACTCTCAGCTCCAGATCATGTATGAAGATATTAAGTAAAAAAGTCTCAAAACAGACCCCTGTGGGAGTCCATTGGTTACTTTCTCCCCAGCTGATGACAATCCCCGTGCAACCACTCTCTGGGTTCTATCAATTGCACATACATTGAAAAATATTTCTATTGATTCCTGCTTTATTTATTTTCAGTACCAGCCTTTCCACAGGAGCTGTATCAAAGGCTTTATTGAAATCTATGTACACCATATCCACTGCCTTCCCTCTATTAAACTCCTTTGTCATACCCTTAAAGAAAAGCAGTAAGTTACATTGCTGGTACCTTCCCTTCATTAGCGCATATTAGCTATCATATATTTGCCCAGAATGGACGTTAAACTCACTGGTCTGAAGTTTTCTGGGTCACTTTCTCTTTCTTCTTTCTTCTTTTGGGCCTCCTTATCTCGAGAGACAATGGATACGCGCCTGGAGGTGGTCAGTGGTTTGTGAAGCAGCGCCTGGAGTGGCTATAAAGGCCAATTCTGGAGTGACAGGCTCTTCCACAGGTGCTGCAGAGAAATTTGTTTGTTGGGGCTGTTGCACAGTTGGCTCTCCCCTTGCGCCTCTGTCTTTTTTCCTGCCAACTACTAAGTCTCTTCGACTCGCCACAATTTAGCCCTGTCTTTATGGCTGCCCGCCAGCTCTGGCGAATGCTGGCAACTGACTCCCACGACTTGTGATCAATGTCACACGATTTCATGTCGCGTTTGCAGACGTCTTTATAACGGAGACATGGACGGCCGGTGGGTCTGATACCAGTGGCGAGCTCGCTGTACAATGTGTCTTTCTCTACCTTTTATCAAAATAAGAGCAACATCTGCCTTTCTCCAGTCCGCAGGCACCTCTCCAATGTTCTGTGATTTCTGGCAGATTTATGTCCGAGTTCCTGCAGTTTCCTCCCTTATTTTTATATGGATCCTTGGATGCACCTTATCTGCCCCTTTGATTTATTCACCTTAAGTTTGTATAGCTGTTCAGCAACTGTACTGTTACTGAAGGTCATCTCTGATCACTTCCTTGTGTTGCTGTCCACCCACATCCCGCTTCCTCCTCCAAACCCTGCTTCCTTTTGTATATGCCCCTGGAAAAAAGCTCTCCCCTAATTCACTTACAAATTCACTTTCAAGTTCCCGATTGTCTGGCCTTTGGCCTTCCATTCACCATAACATTTCTTTAGCTACCAATCTGCGCTATCACACCCACACCGCCACCTTTGACACCCTAGTCCTCATTAGAAACATTATTCTCTCTCACCCTGACCATTCCCCTGATACAGCCCTCATCTCCACTCCCTTAAGCCCAAGGGATGCAGACTTGAACGGATATGGCAGACAACTGGCTTAGCTACTCACTGCCAGATCTGGCTGGATCACATTAAAGCACTGCTGGGTCCTGCTCTTGTCTGCAAAAACTGTTCACTATTCCAGGATCATCTAGGAATGCAAAGATAATCCCCAGTTTCTTTTCTCTACTGCAAACTATCTTCTTAAACTCCTGTCTCCTCCACTCATGCTCACCTCCAACAAGAAGTGCAAGGAGCTCATGGATTTCTAAGATTGAGACCATCCAATAAGCTGCCTCTGCTGCATCCCTCCCTTCCCTTAGCCCACTGGGGTGAGAGTCCTCTAAGGCTCACCACCTCCCCCCGCCCGACCTTCCCTGGCCTTGAACTTGCATCTTTTTTGAGTTTCTCTACTATCTCCCCTCTTACTCTCTCCGAGCTCATCTTGTCCATGAGACCCATGTCCTGCTCTCTCGACCCTGACCACCCAACGTCCCTCTTGGTCCCCTTATTAGACAATATTGGGAACGGTTCCCTCTCCTCAAGCGTCCTCTCTCCTTCAAACCTGCTGTCATCACACCTCTCCACAAAAAAATCCCTTCACCTCACCGTCCTTGTAACCTACTGCCACATCTTCAACCTCCCTTTCTTCTTCAAAGTCCTTGAACATGTCGTTGCTGTCCAAATTTGTGCCCATCTTCCTCGGAATTCCATGTTTGAATCCCGCCAATCAGGTTTCTGCCCCCGCCACAGTAGCGAAACAGCTCTTATCAGAATCATAAATGACATCCTATGTGACTGTGACAATGGCCTTCTCAAACTGTCTGCAGCCTTTGACATGGTTGATCACACCATCCTCTTCCAATGCCTCTCCACTGTGATCTAGCTGGGTGGGACTGCTCTCATCTGGTTCCAGGTATTGGCAACATGTCCAAACACAGACACAAATGTCTGTGGTAAAAAAATTGTGGGGTCCATGACTGGTAATTTCAAAGATGAGATATTTCTGCCAAATGGCGGATTTCAAACATCGGGATTACGGAAATTCACCATTGGCTTCTTCTTTCTGACTACACCGGCTTTAAAAAACAATCGTTTCACAGCTGACACGTGCTGAGAGCAGCAACAGTGGCTTCTGAACTTTGATGAACAGCTTAGTGGCTTTCCAGCGGGTTCTGATTTTCTTTTAAAAGCTCACCGGAAAAACACAAAGCTGTCCGAAGTTCAGAAGCTGCTGTTCCTGCTCTCAGCACCTGACAGCTGTGAAACTGACAGTTGTGATTTTTTTTTTTAAAGCTGCCCAACTACAAAGGTGCTCTACAGTCAGATCTCACTCTCAGCAACTTCCAGAGAGAGAGGGTTGGGGGGGGGCAGAGTTGTGGCGGGGGGGGGGGGGGGAAACACCGGTAGGGGGCCGGGGCTGGTGGCGGGTGGACAGAGAGAGTGAGGAGATGGGGGGGGGGGGGACAGCAAGAGAGAGAGAGAGAGCAGGGACAGAGAGAGGAGGGAAAAGAGAGAGAGGAAATGGTGGGGAGAGACAGAGAGAGAGGGTGCGGTGGGAGAGAGGGGGTCAGAGATAGAGGGGAGGGACAGAAAGAGAGAGGGAAAAGGACAGAGAGGTGACAGAGAGAGGGGGGTACAGAGAGAGATGGGACAGAGAGAGAGAAGGCGGCAAGAGAGAGAGGGGGTAAAAGGGAGAGAGAGAGGACAGAGAAAGGGCAGGAGGACAGAGGGAGAGAGAGGATAGGGCAGAGAGAGAGATGGGCGACAGAGAGGCGGGAGAGAGAGAGAGAGGGGAAAGAGAGAGAGAGGGGGCTAGAGAGAGAAAGAGGGGGAATGGGGGGGACAGAAAGAGGGAGAGAGAAGGGCCGACAGAGAGTGGGGGACACAGAGAGAGAAAGGAGGACAGAGAGAATGGGGATGACATGGGGGGGCGGGGAGGACAATACAGAGGGGGGATGACAAAGAGAGGCGAGGACGACCCGGGGGGAAACAACATGGGGGGAGGCAACGGGGGTGGGGGGCGGACAACATAGAGGGCGGAACAACATGAAGGGGGGGATGGCACAGTGACGGGAGGGAACAACACAGAAGGGGGGACAACACAGAGAGGGGGGAACAACACAGAGGTGCGGGCAACATGGGGAGAACAAAGGGGGGGACATAGATAGGGGAACACAGAGAGGGAGGGGAGAGAGACAGACAGACAGACAGAGAGGAGGGAGAGAGAACGATCAAGATCACTCCTGACAGATGGACATCTATCCAGAATACTCTGCATTGCTAGAACAAGAGTGCAGGGAGACATTGACTACTTGTGCAAATAAAAACAATGCCAGGTGTCTCACTAATTCAGTGTCCAACATCATGATGATAAAGTAAGTCAAAAATTAGTCTTCTTATTTAAAGTTTCTTCACAAAAATGCACATTTGTTGTGGTTTTGATTAGGAGTAGGATAAATATTAATGTCTTTATCTTCCTGAAATTGGCTCGTCAGCCCGCTATGTAAGACAAAAATTGTAATGTGGCCCTGCACAAGAAAAGGTTGGACACCCCTGCTCCAAGCTTTTAACCTTGTGTTTTGAAATAAACTAGCAGCTGGGCGGGACAGTGGCGCAGTGGTTAGCACTGCAGCCTCACAGCTCCAGCGACCTGGGTTTGGTTCTGGGTACTGCCTGTGCGGAGTATGCAAGTTCTCCCTGTGACTCCGTGGATTTCCGGCAGGTGTTCCGGTTTCATCCCACAGCCAAAGACTTGCAGGTTGATAGGTAAATTGGCCATTGTAAATTGCCCCTAGTGTCGGTCGGTAGTAGGAGAATTGTGGGAAGGTGGGGATGTGGCAGGGAATATGGAATTAATGTAGGATTAGTATAAATGGGTGGTTGATGGTCAGCACAGACTCGAAGGACCGGTTTCAGTGCTGTATCTCTCTATGACTCTAAGTTAAAAGGTCTATGTTATGTAAATTCATTTTAAAATGGCAAAACTCACTTAGGGAATGTCTCGATTTCTGCACTCTGGCATGCATTACTTTATACTTGGGACACAACCTCAGTGACATGTTGAAAGTTGCTTGACTTTTAATTCTTTATAAATGTTGCAATTCTGCTGCTATCCATTTGGAATCACATTGTTCCAGAACTTGCACTGAGGTGAAAACAAGCAAGAAAATCCAAGGAATCTCCAGAAGTCAGCACTATAAGGTCCTCATGAATACAAGAGTATGATGTAATGTGGCTGAGTGATATTGGCAAAAGCAGGATGCTGCTGACCCATATACAATAGTTAGTAAATACAATGCAATGGATAACTTTAATAAACCTTTATCTATGATGATCTGTCTATGATTCTTTACAAAATCCATGGTGCATTTGCAGCTTTAAAAACTGTTGGGGAAGACACAGTGAAAACTTGTGTAGAAATGCAACGGTTCAAGGAGGCAGCTCACCACCACCTTCTCAAAGGCAATTAGGGATGGGCAATAAATACTAGCCTTGTCAGTGCCACCCATATCCCATGAACAAATTTTTTAAAATGACCATGTTAGAAACAGTCATTAACTTTTTTTTTGCTGTGAATTGGATTAAAGTTTTATGAGATGTCAAAGGTCAGGAACTGTAATGTGCATCATTTACTATCCAGTTCGAGGGCAGATAACCTGAGTTCCCAATGTGATTTGTATGCTGACTGTATCATATAATTACATTATGTTAAAAGTGCACCTTTGCAAACAGGTAAGAGATTTAGCTTGGACATAAATTCGTTAGTCTAGAGTACAATCTTACAGATAGTGACTAAAGTCATGGTCCTGTAGTTTTTTTTTCTCTGAGGAATATGCAGTTTGCCTTTAAGGCTGGCAAAGCATCAGTACTGCTTTAAGAACCAGAAAGCCTCAGGAGTTAGAGAAAATGCATTTTTGGTTGCCGTTGGATACAACCATTTGGAGACTGCGATTCAAAGAGTGCATTCTCGTTACCATGGATACAGCCACTGGAACTGAGTATCAAGCGATACATTTGTTACAATTCAATTTTGAACTGGCTTTTTAGTTGAAGACAGCTTGTTCTATCAGAATACAGAGACAGCTGGTGTTAGCACCTGAAAAAAGAGCTCTCAGCCATTTAAACTGAAGGAAAGGAACTTTAGTCTGTTTAATTATTATTATCTCTCAAAATTCTAAAAAAAAGTCAAGCCAACACTGAGATCTCTGATAATTTGAACTGAAGGAAGGGAAGTTAGACTGTGACAATCTTTTATCCCTCAAAAACTCTAAAATCAGATTGATTCTATTGAAAGTGTTCACAAGTTGTTAATTGTTGAAATCCATTGCAGAAGAAGGAAGTATCACTTACTGCTAGAGTTAGACTAGGGACTGTTCTACTGTGGAAGAACCTTTTTTCCCCCTCAAGCAACATTGGACTCTCATATTTTGTATTTTAAATGTTCTTTATATCTTCATAGTGTTTAAGAATTTAGTTTTTCTACTTCAACAGTTGATTTGTTGGTTTAAAGACACTTGGTTTGGTTAGCTTTATTCGGAGGTTTAATAGATGGTACAATTTGGCTGGGTCTTTCTTTAATTTGGAAAGTTTAAAAAGATATGTTCGGTGATCTGTGGAGCAACGGGATTGAAATAACAGTGCATTTCTCCCACCAGAATCAGAATCGTATATTTTGATTGGGGGTTTTGACTGGAGCGGTCAGTCATAACAGTATCATATAATTACATTATGTTAAAAGTGCACCTTTGCTAACCTGTAAGTGATTTAGCTTGGACATAAATTAGTTAGCCTGGAGTACAATCTTATAGATAGTGACTAAACATTTTGCAACTGAATAATACGTGCAGTAACAATCGTTCAACTTTTTGCAGAAAAGCTTTTTGTTAATAATTTTCTTGTCAGAGCTGTATTGGAATCGACAGTGATATAGACATGTGAATTTAAGAGAATTGCTTTATTGGAGGAACTGAAGGACGCTCTTTATTTGTAATTATATTTATCTAATTGTGTCACTAACTTTGGTGAGCAAATGACATTTTGTCCATGAGAGATGCTTTTGCTTCTTTATTTTAGAATCCAGAACCTCGTTTAACAGCCTGTTAAGATGAATAAACATATCTTGGCCACCTGAGACACAGTCTCAGGATACAGGGTATGCCATTTAGAACTGTGATGGTCAATGTTTGTGCAACTTTTCCACCTGCTTGTAATATGTGTCTGAAGACAAAGCAGCCAACAAAAGGGTGATGATCTCCAAATCAGGAGCATTTTATAAGATGGAGCAAATAGTACTTCAGAAGTGTCATGTAAAATAGAAAAGCAGAGTGAGACAGGAAGGGACAGAGTGATTAACATTAGAAACATAGAAATATAGAAAATAGGAGCAAGAGTAAGCCATTTGGCCTTTTGGGCCTGCTCTGCCATTCAAAAAAGATCATGGCTGATCGTCTAATTCAGTACCCTGTTCCTGCTTTCTCCCCAAATCCCTTGATCCCTTTGGCATTAAGAAATCTATCTCCTTCTTGAATATATTTAATGACTTGGCCTCCACTGCCTTCTGCGGTAGAGAATTCCACAGGTTCACCACCCTCTGAGTGAAGAAATTTCTCCTTATCTCCATTTTAAATGGCATAGCCTGTATCCGGAGACTGACCCCTGGTCCTGGACTCCCCAGCCATCGGGAACATCCTCCCTGCATCTAGCCTGTCTAGTCCTGTTAGAATTTTATAGGTTTCTATGAGATCCCCTCTCAGTCTTCTAAACTCTCGTGGATATAGGCCTAGTCGACCCAATCTCTCCTCATATGTCAATCCTGCCATCCCCGGAATCAGCCTAGTAAATCTTCTTTGCACTCCCTCCATGGCAAGAACATCCTTCCTCAGATAAGGAGACCAAAATGGCACACAGTACTCCAGATGTGGTCTCACTAAGGCCCTGTATAACTGCAGTAAGACATCCTTGCTCCTGTACTAAAATCCTCTTGCAATAAGGCCAATATACCATTTGCCTTCCGAACTGCTTGCTGCACCTAACTGCTGGCTTTCAGCGACTGGTGTACAAGGGCACCCATGTCTCGTTGCACCTCCCCCTTTCCCAATCTATCACCATTCAGATAATAATCTGCCTTTCTGTTTTTACAACCAAAGTGGATAACCTCACATTTGTCCATGTTATACTGCATCTGCCATGCATTTGCCCACTCACTCAACTTGTCCAAATCACATTGGAACCTCTTTTCATCCTCCTCACAGTTCACATTCCCCCCCCCCCCCCAGCTTTGTGTCATCTGCAAACTTGGAAATGTTACATCTAGTTCCCTCACCCAAGTCATTAATATATATTGTGAATAGCTGGGACCCAAGCATTGATCCCTGCAGTACCCCACTAGTCACTGCCAGCCACCCAGAAAAAGACCCATTTATTCCTACTCTCTATTTCTTGTCTGTCAACCAATTCTCAATCTATGCCAGTATATTACCTCCAATCCCATGTGCTTTAATTTTGCGCACTAACCTTTTATGTTGGACCTTATCAAAAGCCTTCTGAAAATCCAAATACACCACATCCACTGATTCTCCCTTATCTATTCTACTAGTTACATCCTCAAAAACCCCAGTAGGGATTTGCTAAGCATGATTTCCCTTTCATAAACCCATGCTGACTTTTTCCAATCCCGTTTATGCTTTCCAGGTGTTCTGCGATCACATCCTTTATAACGGACTCTAACATTTTCCCCACTACTGATGTAAGACTAACTGGTCTGTAATTCCCTGTTTTTCCTCTCCCTCCTTTTTTAAATAGTGGGGTACATTTACCACCCTCCAATCTGTAGGAACTGCTCCAAAGTCTATAGAATTTTGGAAGATGACCACCAATGCATCCACTATTTCCAGGGCCATTTCCTTTAGTACTCTGGGATGTAGATTATCAGGCCCTGGGGATTTGTCAGCCTTTAACTCCATTAATTTCCCTAGCACTATTTTTTTACGAATACTGATTTCCTCCAGTTCCTCCCTCTTATTAGACTCTTGGTTCCCTAACATTTCTGGGAGGCTATTTGTGTCCTCCTTTGTGAAGACAGAACCAAAGTATGTGTTTAATTGTTCTGCCATTTCTTTGTTCCCTATTATAATTTCCCCCGTTTCTGACTGTAAGGGACCTGCATTTGTCTTCACTAATCTTTTTCTCTTCACATATTTTTCAAAGTTTTTACAGTCAGTTTTTTATGTTCCCCTCAAGTTTACTCTCATTCTAGTTTCCACTGCTTAATCAACCTCTTTGTCTTCCTTTGCTGAATTCTAAACTGCTCCCAATCCTCAGAATTGCTGCTTTTTCTGGGAATTTTATATGCCTCCTCTTTGGATCTAATACTGTCCCTAATTTATTTTGTAAGCCATGGTTGAGCCACCTTTCCGGTTTTATTTTTGTGCGAGACAGGAATGAATAATTGGTGTAGTTCATACACACGTTCTTTAAATATTATCCATTGCCTATCCACCGTCAACTCTTTTAGTAAATTTCCCCAATTTACCATAGCTAACTTGCGCCTCATACCTTCGTACATTCCTTTATTTAGATTCAGGACCCAAGTTTTGGATTCAACTACTTCACTCTCCATCTTAATGAAGAATTCTATCATGTTTTGGTTGCTCCTCCTCAAGGGACCCTGCGCAACAAGATTGTTAATTAATCCTTTCTCATTGCACAATGTCCAGTCTAGGATAGCCTGTTCTCCAGTTAGTTCCTCAACATATTGGTCTAAAAAACCGTCACATTCACACTCCAGGAAATCTTCCTCCACAGTATTGTTGCTAATTTGTTTTGACCAATCTATATGTAGATTATAGTCACCCATGATTACAGTTGTCCCCTTGTTGCATGCATCTCTAATTTCCTGTTTAGTGCCACCCCTTACATCACCACAACTTTTTGGGGGCCTATAGACAACCCCCACCAACCTTTTCTGCCTCTTGGCATTTCTT
The DNA here is from genome assembly GCF_036365525.1 of Heterodontus francisci. NCBI lineage: Eukaryota > Metazoa > Chordata > Chondrichthyes > Heterodontiformes > Heterodontidae > Heterodontus > Heterodontus francisci. The sequence continues at coordinate 12,712,694 of NC_090408.1, read as the reverse complement.
AGCTCCACCCATACATTTCACATAATGATTTTCCGAGCCAATATCCTTCCTCATTATTGCATTGATTTCCTCCTTTACGAACAACGCAACCCCACCTCCTTTCCCTTTTTGCCTGTACTTCCTAAATATTGAATATCCCTGGGTGTTCAGTTCCCATCCTTGGTCACCCTGCAGCCATGTCTCCATAATCACAACTATATCATAAGCGTTTATATCTATTTGTGCTGTTAATTCATCTACCTGATTACGAATGATCCACGCATTAAGACACAATGCCTTTAGACTTGTCTTTTTAACGTTGTTAGTCATCTTAGCTTTATTTTGCACTATGGCCCCATTTGTTTCTCGCCCTTATTTTCTCTGCCTTCCACCTTTGCTTCTTACCCTTCTGCCTTTCATTTCTATCCTCGTTTCCCGCTCCTCTGTCACCCTGCCATTCTAGTTTAAACCCTCCCCGACAGCACTAGCAAACATCACCCACCCCCCAAGGAAATTGGTCCTGTCCAGCCCAGATGTAACCCATCCAGCTTGTACTGGCCCCACCTTCCCCAGAACCGGTCCCAATATCCAGGAATCTGAATTCCTCCCCCCTACACAATTTCTCCAGCCATGTATTCATCTGATACATCCTGCTATTTCTGCTCTTGCTAGCATGTGGCACTGGTAGTAATCCTGAGATTGCTACCTTTGAGGTCCTACTTTTTAATTTACATCCTAACTCCCTATATTCAGCTTGTAGGATCTCATCCCTTTTTTTACCAATGTCGTTGGTACCGATATGTACCATGACAACTGGCTGCTTGCCCTCCCTCCTCAGAATGCACTGCAGCTGCTCAGAGACATCCTTGACCCTAGCACCAGCGAGGGAACATTCCATCCTGGAGTCTCTTTTACGGCCGCAGAGATGCCTGTCTGTTCCCTTTATGATTGAATCCCCTATCACTCTAGCCCTGCCACTCTGCTTCCTCCCCTCCTGTGCAGCAGAGCTACCCATGGTACCATGAACTTGGCTCTTGCTGCTTTCCCCTGAGCTATCTCCCCCAACAGTATCCAAAGAGATATATCTGTTAGAGAGGGGGATGGCCACAGGGGACTCCTGCACTACCTGCCTTCCTCTACTCTACCTGGTGGTCACCCATTCCCTTTCTGCCTTTGCAGCATTTGCCTGCGGTGTGACCATCTTGCTAAATGTGCTATCCACGACGATCTCAGCATCGCGGATGCTCCACAGTGAATCCACCTGCAGCTCCAGCTCCATAATGCGGGTAGCCAGTAGCTGCAGATAGGTACACTTCCTGCACACATGGTCGTCAGGGACACTAGAAGCGTCCCTAATTTCCCACATAGCACAGGAGGAGCATATCACAGGTGCAAGCTCTCCTGCCATGACTTACCTTTAGATTACTTAATTGCTCCCTTGAATTAAAAAATACTAATTACTCTAGGGGATTTGTTCTATTCCAAATGCTACCCACTACAATCTAAAGTCCTTACCTTTACTTGTGAAGCTACTGATAAATCCTACTAAAAATCAATACAGTTGACTAGTTAAAATAAACCTTACTCAAAAAAAAAAGCTACTCACTTATTATTAAGGTATTAACACACACGCACCCTAACACTGGTGTACAAACTCAGCAACTTAGAGTTATTCCCTGATAGCAGTTACTCACCAGCCAATCACCTTGCAGCTTTCCTGTGACATCACTGCTCACTTTGAATTCAAACTCCAGCGCGCCTGGACTCCTCTCCGCTGCTCTCCTGGAAGGTAAGTGCTCTAGGCCGCAATCCTCGGGCTCTATTTATCCACTCCTCGCTCCGTGTTCTTCCCGTAGGTCCTCTCTTCTCCGCTGCTCTCCCGGAAGTTAAGTGCTCCTTAAAGTAAAGGCCTGCTCAGGTCTGTAATTGAAACCCGACCCAAGCCCGACAGAACCAAATCCGACCCAAGCCCAACCCAGCCCGAGTCCTTTGATTTTTTTCCTGCGCCCGACCCGACCCAACCCGACCACTGGAATGAAGTTGATTATATTAAAGAGGTTGTGCTCTACCTTAGATGGAATCGCTCACTGCTGACTCGTGTGGAGTCCGGATGCACGTTTCCCGCCTTGGCGTCCTGGCTGTCACTGTGTCCGACCCGGCCTGACCTGACCCGAGCCTGAACGCTGGAGCCGGGAAGAGCGACCCAACCCATCCCGAACCCGACACATGTCGTCCGGCCCGGTCGGGATCGGGTCAAGTAGCCATGCTCTACTTTAAAGGCTACCTCTTTGACCAAGTGTTTGGTCATCTGCCCTCAACGCTCCTTATGTGATTCGGTTTTCTTATGCTCTAGTGAAACATCTTGGATGTTTTATTACATTAAAGGCATAATATAAATATAAGCTGTTGTTGTGAATAGTGTCATAATTTACCTCTGAAATACTTCATAGTTCCCTTTCCAGATTAAATAAGTTATCTATCTCCTACTTGGTAAAAACTGAGGTAAAAAAACTCAGCATTGTTGCAGCCTGTGTTAATATCAGTTAGCCTGCCCTTGCAGATCCCATTTCCAGTGGCTCTACTCCATCCCTCCGTTTTCTTTTTCTCTTCCTATAACTAAAATATTTTATCATTATCTTTCCCTTCTCTTGCCATAATCCCCCTGGGAGCTCATACTTGGATATAGTATGTGATGACAGAAGGGGTGGAAGAATGCAAGGTGACAAAAAGATAATGCTCGTAATCCACAACAGATCATTTTCCAAAACAATCAGTGAATGCTTTGGATGGAACAATTAGGAAGCACTCTCACCTCTGAGTCACCAGGTTCTCGGTTCAAGTCCCACTACAGAACTTGAACACAAAAATCAAGGCTAATGCTCCAAAGCAGTACTGACGGAGTGCAACACTGTTGGAGGTGCTGTCTTTCAGATGAGACATTAAACCAAGGCCCCATCTGTCCTCCCTGGTAGATGTAAAAGATCCCATGGCACTAGTTCAAAGAGCAGGGGAGTTATCCCTAGTGTCCTGGTGAATATTTATCCCTCAATCAACATCACAAAAACTCATTATCACATTGCTGTTTGTGGGATCTTGCTGTACAGAAATTGCTGCTGTGTTTTCTACATTGCAACAGGGACTACACTTCAAAAGTACTTCATTGGTTGTAATGTGCTTTGAAAGCAGAAAGCACTGTATAAATGCAAGTCTTTCTTTTTTTTCTCTTTAACTCTTCAGCAGAAATGATAGACTACTTTCTGTCACAGAGTTAATATTCTTTTCTTTATTTAATATACAATCTACTTTACAAAAATCAATCTTGTCTGATTGGCCAACTAATGCATTCAGTGGAACAAATGGAGAATTTTTATTTGGTGCATTGAAGCTTGACCTCCTGCCAAAACTCTCTGTAGCCAGGGCATTTCCAGTGGCCAACAAAGGTACTGCAGCACTGAACATTTATGCCTCAGGCTCATTTCAAGGTGCCCAGAGGGACAAACAGACAAACAAGTGAAGGAGGTGAGAGAGCTGGAGAGAGAGAGTGCTCGTGAGGGAGAAGTGTAAGAAAATTCATTTATAAAATGCCTTTCACAAAGTGCTTCATGCTCAATGATGCGCTTTTCAAAATGTAGTCACTTTTGTAATGTAAAAAATGCAGCTGCCAATTTGTGCACAGTAAGATCCCACAAACAGCAATGAGATAATGTCCAGATAATCTGTTTCATCATGTTGGTTGAGGGATAAGTATGCAGGACAGCCAGGAGAACTCCACTTCTCTCTTCTAAATCATGCTATAGGTTAATTTCTTTCCACTTTCAAGGGCAGACGGTATTGGATTTATTAGTTTTATATTCATAGCTTTGTAGAATGTTCTAGAGAGAGTCATAGATTCCGGTAAAGGTTAACTAAGAACTCTTTAGTATTTACAATTACCATATACACTCTCCACAAGCCACCTAAGCTAGCATCCTCCGTGCTGCTATACCTTCTTCTTCTCAAGTTCTATCTCATATGACTGTTATATCATCGCTCATACAGTGGGACGGGCCTCGCTCACTGTCTTCGGTATTAACCCTTTACATCTTATACTACATCTCCCCCCAAGTCTTTATCCAACATTTTTCCAAACATATATACATTTATGACTTCTCTACTACTCTCTCTCCCCCAAGTCTCTGACTTTCCAGATTCAGTTTCATCGGAGGTTTGACAACTCGCCCCAATCTGGTTGTAATCTGTCTGGGATGATCAGTAGTCTTCATAGGAAGTCTGAGTTGCTGACTTGATTTTTTCTTTCTGCGGGTTATAATATTTTGTTCAGTTTGACTTTGTTCATCTTCATCTGGATCTTGCAGATGGATTACTGGCTGTTGGTTTTGCAGAATAGGAATTACATTCCTCTGATCCCTTCGTATGTTCCCTTCATTCGTTTGTATAACATACAATCGCTGATAGTCCTCATGTTTATGGATTACTGTACCTTCTCGTTCCAGGTCATGTATCTGAACTTTTTGACTATTGTTTAATTTGGGTAAGCTTCTCAGTCAGACCGAGTGGCCTACCCCTGTTCCTAATTTATATGTTTGTTTGTCCGTATGTAAAATCTGTTCTTGTAATTCCAGGTTTGCTTCCTTCTGGAGGAGTTTTCTCTCCCTCGAACTTTCTCATAGTCTTGAGTCTTCAATCCTAGCATTAATTATTGAGGTAATACAGGAAGCTATGTTCTTAACTTCCTTCCCATTAGTAATTCTGCTGGTGATAATCCATACAGCAGTGGCATTGAACAATAAACTGGGATGATTGAAATAGAAAGATCTTCATTTTTCTCGCATAAAGATTTTATGGTTCTCACACCTCGTTCTGCCTTGCCATTGGATGGTGGATACCTACGTGAGCTCATAAGATGCAGAAAGCCCATCTTCATGGCAAACTGGATAAAACATTCATTCACGAGCTGTGGTTCATTGTCTGATAATATTTCATCAGGAATCCCATGTCATGAAAATGTCCGTATGGATTCTGATAACTACCTTGGTGGTCGTAGAATGTAATCATCGGACATCAATCCACCTGGAAAAGTAGTCGTGAATGATAATATATCACTTCCCACCAAACATGAATAAATCCATGCCTGTCCTTTGCCAAGGTGCTGTTAGAAATTGGATAGTCAACAGTGAGTGTGCGCTGTTCTGTTGATGGATGATCTACGGTTGCCCTCAATAACACATCGGCTGACGATTGGAAGGAATTGTTTACTTTGTTTGCTTGACTTTGGCTACCTTTACAATCAACTGCAGTTCCAAGCGTGTTGACCAGTAAAGAAAATTTTTGATTGTGTATGACGCATAAGAGAGTGAATTTTATAATCCCGCTACCAAAATCCGCAGAAGGCAAAAACAATGGATCACATGGAGGGGGTGGGATGGCTGTCCATCCCCGGCAATGGCATCAGCTGCCTGTGCGCAGGTGTGATGCCATTTTTAAAGGACTTTGAACCCTACCGTGAAATTTAAATATTTAATGAAACAGTGAATGAAAAAAATGAAATACATTTATTTTGCCCCTATCCTACCACCCCCAGTAACCATAAAATTAATAACTTGCCCTGACCCCCCAAAGCACTTACCTTGTCCACCTGACCTACCCCCACAAAGTGCATAAACCTTAACCTCAAAGCCTTCCCACCATCCCCTACACCAATGATGTTACTTTGACCCCCACCCCGCGCGACCCCCCCTCCCCCCGCCGCATTGAGAAACTTACCTCCTCTCCTCTCCCCACAAGCGTTCCACCTCGTTTCCCCAGATGGGGATCAGAAGTTGCGGAAGTGCTAACCAGCGGCAGGAAGACTGCAGTGGGATGGAAAGTGGTGGCGTAAGTATGATTAATGTATACATTTTAATTTATTTAAATATGCAAATAGGGGTCCTGTCACCGAGCGATGGGGGCCACCATGCGGCCTCGCTGCCACCGGCAATATCGGGCCAAGCCCTCCCGGCGTCGGGTTGCATGGCGGACCTCTCCCAGAGACATTTTCCGGTCCTTCCCACCACAAAATCCAACATCAGGGGGTCTGCAAAATCCAGCCCATGGTCTCTACCTGTTGTCTTCCTTTATGCTGAAGAGTTGCTTGGAATTTGCAGTTGTGTCCCACCTGGACCATGCAACTATATATCTGCTGGTTGCAGATAATGTCTCTTCAACCAACTCTCTTGGTCAGACTTGTCCCTTGTGTCAAGCTTAAAATTCGTGAGGTGTCCATTCACGTAGATGTCTGCTGTCCAGAAATCTTGGTCTGGATTACTGATTACTCCCAAGAACTCACCTGGTTCTGTCTTTTGTAGGCACTACTGTACTAGATTCCCTGCTGTTAGCGTGAAGGTCTTCTGCTTTGTACCTTTAAGTAAAGAAATTCTGCTGTGGCACATCTTACCATAATGTCCAGTTTTTCCACATTTGAAACACTCAGCTTTACTTGCTGGGCACTGCTGTTGGCTATGGGTCTTCCTGGCTCCACAATGTTGGCAAAGTTTTCCTATGTCATGCGTCTTCTCACCTGTATGGTTTTTCTGTTACTCAAAGTGTTTCCCTGGCTTTGGCTTAACCAGTTGGACGGGCATTGCACTCCTTCTCATCCACAGCTTGCCTTCAGCTCATAGGATGTCACTATTCTGTTTGCCAGCTTCAGCCTGTCTTACAATTTGAATGGCCTTTTCCAGTGTAAGGTCTTCCTTGGATTGCAACAGGTCTGACAAGGATATATCCGCTATGCTGATGACTATCCTGTCTCTGATTAGTTCTGTCTTTAATTCACCGCATTTGCAACCTTCTGTCAATCTATACAGATCATTAATATAGGAGGTTACAGATTCGCATCTGCGCCCGCTTATTAAATTTGGCTCTCTCCAAGATTTTATTGGTACGGAGATTAAAATATTTATCAAAGGCTTGGAGTACCTCTTTGAATTTTTCAGCAGTCTCATTGATCCCTTGTCAGAAATTACATCATCTGCAATCACCCCTATTAAATATAGAAGGCTGTTCACTCGTTCCACTTCAGATTTTGTATGGCGCTCGGAAGCAATTCTAAACTTTAAGAACCTTTTTACTCTGCAACAGCCAATTTTGAATCTCATTGGGTCCCTCTCAGGCATTTCCAATTTTGGATCCTTATTGCTCTCTTTATAGACTTTTTGTAGTCTTCCCCTTTCTTTAAGAAATTCTGTTTGGTTTTTTTTCAGGTTTGTCTGCTTTAATGGAGGTCCCCAGCTGTTTTTGAGAGTTCCCCGCTGTTTCAATAGGCTTTTTTTAGGGTTTTAACCTTCCTTGAATAAATTCACTTTGTTTGATTTATTCAGGCTTGCTTGCCTTAATGGAGGCTATTTTCGGGGGCTTCCCACTCTTTCCCACGTTCAGCCTAAGTGAAGGATTGGGTTTTTCCCCACTTTTGTTTTACTTTCTGAGCATGATGCCTTTAGAAAAGTACTGCAAGCTTTTCAAAGGCTTTTAACGCGATCCCTGACCATCGGTATAGCGACTCACCCGATCGCTGAATTCTACTTGTAGCCCACCGCGCTTCTGTTGTGCAGCCTGTATTTCTGTGCTCTGACTCACCACAGGTGTGGATCTCTTCACAGCCTCTTCTGCAGGTAAGTAGTTTTCTTACTATACCGGGCCAGTATTTATCTTTAAATTTATCTGCTTCTTCCAAAGGTAAGGAGATTTTCAGATTCTCCTGGTCATTTTCACTGCTGTTTACCATTGTTTTGCTGTTACCACCATGTTGGGCTTGTTGTGTTTGTCTTATTAGCATTGTAGGGCATTCTAGAGAAAGTCTTAGACTCCGGTAAAGGTTAACTAACAATTCTTTATTATTTACAGTTATTATATAGACTCTCCGCAAGCCAACTAAGCTAGCATCTTTTGTGCTGCTTGCGATAGCTTCTTCTTCTCAAGTAGTTCTCAAGAAGCAGCAGCGGCGGCGGTGAGAGTGGGAACAGACGAAAAGAGTCATGACCCGAGGCCCGAGACCAGAAGCAGCAGCGGTGGCGGTGAGAGATGCTCTGCTCTGTTTTGTTCAGTGGACCTGCTTGACCAACAAAAATCAAAGTGTGACATCACAACAGAGCTGGTAAGTGATTGGTGGGTATTTCTTCCGTGTCTCTTTGTGTTTTGGCCAAGTGATTTAGATCAGGAGACGTCATTACAGGATAAGACTGTACTTAAACAATTCTTTTTTAAAATACTGTGATCCAAATTAATTAATTAAATAGAATAGAGATTGCTGGGCAGGCGATGTGTTGCAGCTGTAGTATGTGGGAGCTGGTGGACGCCGTGCGATCCACAGTGACTACATCTGCAGCAAGTCTTGGCTGCTCGAGGAACTTCAGCTCAGAGTTGATGAGCTGGAGTCTGAGCTACGGACACTGTGACATATCGGGGAGGGGGAGAGTTACCTGAACACTGTGTTTTAGGAGACAGTCACACCCTTTAGATTAATTACATCCAGTCTGGGCCATGGTCAGGGACAGGAGGGTGTGACTGTGAGTGAGGCTGCTTTGGGGATCCAGAATTTAGTTTTGGAGGAGACTCAGCCAGTGCCCTTATCCAATAGGTACGAGGTTCTTGCTCCCGGTGTGGACGAGGGCACAGACTGCAGGGAGGGTTAGCGAACTGACCACAGCACCATGGTTCAGAGCACCATTCAACTGGGGGGAGAAAAGAGAAATGTAGTTGTAATAGGGGATAGCATAGTTAGGAGAATAGATACTGTTCTCTGCAGCAAAGATACAGAGTCCCGAAGGCTGTGTTGCCTACCTGGTGCCAAGGTTAAGGACATCTCTTCTGGGCTAGAGAGGAACTTGGAGTGGGAGGGAAAAGATCCAGTTGTCGTGGTCCACCTAGGTACCAACGACATAGGTAGGACTAGGAAAGAGGTTCTGCTGAGGGACTATGAGCAGCTCGCGGCCAAATTAAAAAGCAGAACCACAAAAGTAATAATCTCTGGATTACTACCTGAGCCACGTGCAAATTGGCATGCGGTAAGTAAGACTAGAGAGGTAAATGCATGGCTCAAAGATTGATGTGGGAGAAATGGGATTTGATTCATAGGACACTGGCACCAGTACTGGGGAAAGAGAGCTGGTCCGTTGGGATGGGCTTCACCTGAACTATTCTTGGACCAGTGTCCTGGCGAACTAGGGTTGTAGGTAAGGCTTTAAACCAAATAGTGGGGAGCGGGAGGGTTCAATTGAAGGGAAGTTTAAAAAGTCGATAAGTAATGAGAGAGCAGAGGTGCAGGATAGTGAAGGGGCATACATTAATCAGAGTGTGACAGGAAGGGACAGAGAATACAAGCATAAGAGTACAGCAGAAATTAGAACCAGAGTAGGTAAAAATGGTAAAAAGTCAAAGCTTAAGGCTCTTTAACTGAATGCACGTAGCATTTGTAACAAGATAGATGAGCTGACGGCACAGACAGAAATAAAAGAATATGATTTGATAGCTATCACTGAGACGTGGTTGCAGGGTGACCAGGACTGAAAACTCAATGTTCAAGGATATTCGATGTTCCGGAAGAATAGGCAGAAAGGAAAAGGAGGTGGGGTAGCTTTGTTATTAAAGGAAGGGATCAGTGCAGTTGTGAGTAATGATATAGGTGTAATAGATCGTGATGTAGAATCAGTTTGTGTGGAAATAAGGAATAGCAAGGGAAAGAAATCACGGGTGGGAGTGGTCGATAGGCCCCCGAGGATTTGCCTCTTTGTAGGACAAGATATTAATCAGGAAATAATGGAGGCGTGTAAGAAGGGCACTGCAATTATCATAGGTGATTTTAATCTGCATATAGACTGGACAAATCAAATTGGCAAGGGTAGCATGGAAGACGAATTTTGAGAGTGCATCAGGGATTGTTACTGAGAGCAATATGTTGCAGAACCTACCCGGGAACAGGCTATTTTAGATTTGGTATTGTGTAATGAGGTAGGATTAATAAGAGATCTCGTAGTTAAGGATCCCCTAAGGGGAAGCGATCATAACATGGTAGAATTTCACATTCCGTTTGAGGGTGAGCAACTCGGTGTCAAACCAGTGTCTTCAACTTCTTCTTTCTTTTGGGCCTCCTTATCTCGAGAGACAATGGATACGCGCCTGGAGGTGGTCAGTGGTTTGTGAAGCAGCGCCTGGAGTGGCTATAAAGGCCAATTCTGGAGTGACAGGCTCTTCCACAGGTGCTGCAGAGAAATTTGTTTGTTGGGGCTGTTGCACAGTTGGCTCTCCCCTTGCGCCTCTGTCTTTTTTCCTGCCAACTACTAAGTCTCTTCGACTCGCCACAATTTAGCCCTGTCTTTATGGCTGCCCGCCAGCTCTGGCGAATGCTGGCAACTGACTCCCACGACTTGTGATCAATGTCACACGATTTCATGTCACGTTTGCAGACGTCTTTATAACGGAGACATGGACGGCCGGTGGGTCTGATACCAGTGGCGAGCTCGCTGTACAATGTGTCTTTGGGGATCCTGCCATCTTCCATGCGGCTCACATGGCCAAGCCATCTCAAGCGCCGCTGACTCAGTAGTGTGTATGGCCGCTTCAAGGACTTCTGTGTTGGAGATATAGTCCTGCCACCTGATGCCAAGTATTCTCCGAAGGCAGCGAAGATGGAATGAATTGAGACGTCGCTCTTGGCTGGCATACGTTGTCCAGGCCTCGCTGCCGTAGAGCAAGGTACTGAGGACACAGGCCTGATACACTCGGACTTTTGTGTTCCGTGTCAGTGCGCCATTTTCCCACACTCTCTTGGCCAGTCTGGACATAGCAGTGGAAGCCTTACCCATGCGCTTGTTGATTTCTGCATCTAGAGACAGGTTACTGGTGATAGTTGAGCCTAGGTAGGTGAACTCTTGAACCACTTCCAGAGCGTGGTCGCCAATATTGATGGATGGAGCATTTCTGACATCCTGCCCCATGATGTTCGTTTTCTTGAGGCTGATGGTTAGGCCAAATTCATTGCAGGCAGACGCAAACCTGTCGATGAGACTCTGCAGGCATTCTTCAGTGTGAGATGTTAAAGCAGCATCGTCAGCAAAGAGGAGTTCTCTGATGAGGACTTTCCGTACTTTGGACTTCGCTCTTAGACGGGCAAGGTTGAACAACCTGCCCCCTGATCTTGTGTGGAGGAAAATTCCTTCTTCAGAGGATTTGAACGCATGTGAAAGCAGCAGGGAGAAGAAAATCCCAAAAAGTGTGGGTGCGAGAACACAGCCCTGTTTCACACCACTCAGGATAGGAAAGGGCTCTGATGAGGAGCCACCATGTTGAATTGTGCCTTTCATATTGTCATGGAATGAGGTGATGATACTTAGTAGCTTTGGTGGACATCCGATCTTTTCTAGTAGTCTGAAGAGACCACGTCTGCTGACGAGGTCAAAGGCTTTGGTGAGATCAATGAAAGCAATGTAGAGGGGCATCTGTTGTTCACGGCATTTCTCCTGTATCTGACGAAGGGAGAACAGCATGTCAATAGTCGATCTCTCTGCACGAAAGCCACACTGTGCCTCAGGGTAGACGCGCTCGGCCAGCTTCTGGAGCCTGTTCAGAGCGACTCGAGCAAAGACTTTCCCCACTATGCTGAGCAGGGAGATTCCACGGTAGTTGTTGCAGTCACCGCGGTCACCTTTGTTTTTATAGAGGGTGATGATGTTGGCATCGCGCATGTCCTGGGGTACTGCTCCCTCGTCCCAGCACAGGCATAGCAGTTCATGTAGTGCTGAGAGTATAGCAGGCTTGGCACTCTTGATTATTTCAGGGGTAATGCTGTCCTTCCCAGGGGCTTTTCCGCTGGCTAGGGAATCAATGGCATCACTGAGTTCCGATTTGGTTGGCTGTATGTCCAGCTCATCCATGACTGGTCGAGGCTGGGCTGCATTGAGGGCAGTCTCAGTGACAGCATTCTCCCTGGAGTACAGTTCTAGGTAGTGCTCAACCCAGCGGTCCATCTGTTTGCGTTGGTCAGTGATTATGTCCCCCGATTTAGATTTGAGGGGGGTGATCTTCTTGATGGTTGGCCCAAGAGCTCTCTTCATGCCATCATACATTCCTCTGATGTTTCCGGTGTCTGAGGCCAGCTTAATATGACTGCATAGGTGTTGCCAGTAGTCGTTTGCGCAACGCCTAGCTGTTCTTTGTGCAGTACTTCTGGCTGCTTTAAGTGCTGCGGATGTTAAATCGCTGGGGGCTTTCTTGTAGTTCAAAAGTGCAATGCGCTTAGCGGCTATGACAGGTTCCAGCTCTTCATTATGAGATTGAAACCAGTCTGCATTTCTCTTCGCACTTTTGCCGTAGGTGGTCAAAGCTGACTCATAGATGGCGTCTCTGATGTGGGCCCACTTGGTCTCAGCATCCCCTGTGGGAGTGTTTTGAAGGGCTGTTACAAGTGAATTTAGAAATTTTTGTAACAGCTGTGGGTGAGAAATTCTGCTCGTGTTGATGCGCGGGTGGCCCTTCTGCTTGGAATGATGCAACTTCTTTGGTCTGAGTCTAACCTTGCTGCACACCAGGGAGTGGTCGGTGTCGCAGTCCGCACTGTGGAAGCTGCGTGTGATTTGAACACTGTTTAAGGCGGCTCGCCTTGTGACAATGAGGTCTAGCTGGTGCCAACGACGTGATCTTGGGTGCCTCCATGAAACCTGGTGACAGGGTTTAGTGTGAAAGAACGAGTTGGTGATGCAGAGGTTAAACAAGGACAATTACAGAGGTATGAAGAAAGAGTTGTCTAAAGCCGGCTGGGAAAATAGACTACAGGGAAATTCAGTACAGGAGCAGTGGCAGACTTTTAAGCAGATATTTCATAACGCTCAGCAAACATTTATTCCAGTCAGAAGGGAGCACTTGATGAGAATGATGAACCACCCGTGGATAACAAAGAAAGTTAAGGAGAGTATCAAATCAAAAACAAAGGTGTACAAATCGTCAAAAACTAACGGGAGGCCAGAGGATTGGGAATTTTTTAGAAACCAGCGGCAGATGACTAAAAAACTAATAAAGAGGGAGAAAATTGATTATGAGAATAAATTGGCAAGAAATATAAAAACAAACAGTAAGAGTTTCTACGGGTATATAAAAAGGAAGAGAGTAGCTCAAGTAAGTGTGGGACCCTTAGAGGATGAAACTGGGGAATTAATAACAGGGAAGAGGGAAATGGCAAATAATTTAAACCAATATTTTGCATCAGTCTTCACGGTGTAGGACATTATAAACATCCTGACAATAATAGATGAGCAAGGTGTAAATGGGAGGGAGGAACTTGTAACAATCTCTATCACGAGGGAAAAGGTCCTGGACAAACTGATGGTATACTGTTTTGGATACTGTTGAGGGAGATGGCTCACCAGGGGAAGGCAGCAGTAGCCAGGTTCATGGCACCGTGGCTGCCTCTGCTGTTCAGAAGGGCGGGAAAAAGAGTGGAAGGGCTATAGTCGTCGGGGATTCGATTGTAAGGGGAGTAGATAGGCGGTTCTGTGGTCGAAAACGAGACTCCCGAATGGTATGTTGCCTCCCAGGTGCACGGGTCAGGGACGTCTCAGATTGGCTGCAGAACATTCTGAAAGGGGAGGGTGAACAGCCAGTTGTCGTTGTGCACATAGGCACCAATGATATAGGTAAAAAATGGGATGAGGTCCTATAAGCAGAATTTAGGGAGTTAGGAGCCAAGTTAAAAAGTAGGACCTCAGAGGTAGTAATCTCAGGATTGCTACCAGTGCCACGTGATAGTCAGAGTAGAAATGAAAGAATAGTCAGAATGAATGCGTGGCTTGAGAGATGGTGCAGGAGGGAGGGGTTCAGATTTTTGGGACATTGGGACCGGTTCTGGGGGATGTGGGACTATTACAAATTGGACGGTCTACACCTGGGCTGGACTGGAACCAATGTCCTTGGGGGTGCTTTTGCTAACGCTGTTGGGGAGGGTTTAAACTAATGTGGCAGGGGGATGGGAACCAAATGAGGAGGTCAGTGGACAGTAAGGAGGTAGTAACTAAAGCCTATAAGGAACTAGATAAGGAAGTCAGCATGACGAAGGGAAAGAGTAGACAGGGAGCAGATGATGAACGCAAAGGGACTGGTGGTCTGAGGTGCATTTGTTTTAATGCAAGAAGTGTAGTAGGTAAGGCAGGTGAACTTAGGGCTTGGATTAGTACCTGGGAGTATGATGTTATTGCTATTACTGAGACTTGGTTGAGGGAAGGGCATGTTTGGCAACTAAATATCCCAGGATATCGATGCTTCAGGCGGGATAGAGAGGGAGGTAAAAGGTGTGGAGGAGTTGCATTACTGGTCAAAGAGGATATCACAGCTGTGCTGAAGGAGGGCACTATGGAGGACTCGAGCAGTGAGGCAATATGGGCAGAACTCAGAAATAGGAAGGGTGCGGTAACAATGTTGGGGCTGTACTACAGGCCTCCCAACAGCGAGCGTGAGATAGAGGTACAAATATGTAAACAGATTATGGAAAGATGTAGGAGCAACAGGGTGGTGGTGATAGGAGATTTTAATTTTCCCAACATTGACTGGGATTCACTTAGTGTTAGAGGTCTAGATGGAGCAGAATTTGTAAGGAGCATCCAGGAGGGTTTTCTAAAGCAGTATGTAAATAGTCCAACTCGGGAAGGGGCCATACTGGACCTGGTGTTGGGGAATGAGCCCGGCCAGGTGGTTGAAGTTTCAGTAGCGGACTACTTTGGGAATAGTGATCACAATTCCGTAAGTTTTAGAATACTCATGGACAAAGACGAGAGTGGTCCTAAAGGAAGAGTGCGAAATTGGGGGAAGGCCAACTATACAAAAATTCGGCAGGAGCTGGGGAATGTAGATTGGGAGCAGCTGTTTGAAGGTAAATCCACATTTGATATGTGGGAGGCTTTTAAAGAGAGGTTGATTAGCGTGCAGGAGAGACATGTTCCTGTGAAAATGAGGGATAGAAATGGCAAGATTAGGGAACCATGGATGACAGGTGAAATTGTGAGACGAGCTAAGAGGAAAAAGGAAGCATACATAAGGTCTAGGAGGCTGAAGAAAGACGAAGCTTTGAAAGAATATCGGGAATGTAGGACCAATCTGAAACGAGGAATTAAGAGGGCTAAAAGGGGTCATGAAATATCTTTAGCAAACAGGGTTAAAGAAAATCCCAAAGCCTTTTATTCATATATAAGGAGCAAGAGGGTAACTAGAGAAAGGATTGGCCCACTCAAGGACAAAGGAGGAAAGTTATGCGTGGAGTCAGAGAAAATTGGTGAGATTCTAAACGAGTACTTTGCATCGGTATTCACCGAGGAGAGGGACATGACGGATGTTGAGGTTAGGGACAGATGTTTGATTACTCTAGGTCAAGTCGGCATAAGGAGGGAGGAAGTGTTGGGTATTCTAAAAGGCATTAAGGTGGACAAGTCCCCAGGTCCGGATGGGATCTATCCCAGGTTACTGAGGGAAGCGAGAGAGGAAATAGCTGGGGCCTTAACAGATATCTTTGCAGCATCCTTAAACACGGGTGAGGTCCCGGAGGACTGGAGAATTGCTAATGTTGTCCCCTTGTTTAAGAAGGGTAGCAGGGATAATCCAGGTAATTATAGACCGGTGAGCCTGACGTCAGTGGTAGGGAAGCTGCTGGAGAAGATACTGAGGGATAGGATCTATTCCCATTTGGAAGAAAATGGGCTCATCAGTGATAGGCAACATGGTTTTGTGCAGGGAAGGTCATGTCTTACCAACTTAATAGAATTCTTTGAGGAAGTGACAAAGTTAATTGATGAGGGAAGGGCTGTCGATGTCATATACATGGACTTCAGTAAGGCGTTTGATAAGGTTCCCTATGGCAGGCTGATGGAGAAAGTGAAGGCGCTTGGGGTCCAAGGTGTACTAGCTAGATGGATAAAGAACTGGCTGGGCAACAGGAGACAGAGAGTAGCAGTAGAAGGGAGTTTCTCAAAATGGAGACGTGTGACCAGTGGTGTTCCACAGGGATCCATGCTGGGACCACTGTTGTTTGTGATATACATTAATGATTTGGAGGAAAGTATAGGTGGACTGATTAGCAAGTTTGCAGACGACACTAAGATTGGTGGAGTAGCAGATAGTGAAGGGGACTGTCAGAGAATACAGCAGAATATAGATAGATTGGAGAGTTGGGCAGAGAAATGGCAGATGGAGTTCAATCAGGGCAAATGCGAGGTGGTGCATTTTGGAAGATCCAATTCAAGAGTGAACTATACAGTAAATGGAAAAGTCCTGGGGAAAATTGATGTCCAGAGAGATTTGGGTGTTCAGGTCCACTGTTCCCTGAAGGTGGCAATGCAGGTAAATAGAGTGGTCAAGAAGGCATACGGCATGCTTTCCTTCATCGGACGGGGCATTGAGTACAAGAGTTGGCAGGTCATGTTACAGTTGTATAGGACTTTGGTTCGGCCACATTTGGAATACTGCGTACAGTTCTGGTTGCCACATTATCAAAAGGATGTGGATGCTTTGGAGAGGGTGCAGAGGAGGCTCACCAGGATGTTGCCTGGTATGGAGGGCGCTAGCTATGAAGAGAGGTTGAGTAGATTAGGATTATTTTCATTAGAAAGACGGAGGTTGAGGGGGGACCTGATTGAGGTGTACAAAATCATGAGAGGTATAGACAGGGTGGATAGCAAGAGGCTTTTTCCCAGAGTGGGGGTTTCAATTACTAGAGGACACGAGTTCAAAGTGAAAGGGGAAAAGTTTAGGGGGGATATGCGTGGAAAGTTCTTTACGCAGAGGGTGGTGGGCACCTGGAACGCATTGCCAGCGGAGGTGGTAGATGCGGGCACGATGGAGTCTTTTAAGATGTATCTAGACAGATACATGAATGGGCAGGAAGAAAAGAGATACAGAACCTTAGAAAATAGGCGACATGTTTAGAGAGAGGATCTGGATCGGCGCAGGCTTGGAGGGCCGAAGGGCCTGTTCCTGTGCTGTAATTATCTTTGTTCTTTGTTCTTTATATCTTTGCAGCATCCTTAAACACGGGTGAGGTCCCGGAGGACTGGAGAATTGTTAATGTTGTCCCCTTGTTTAAGAAGGGTAGCAGGGATAATCCAGGTAATTATAGACCGGTGAGCTTGACGTCAGTGGTAGGGAAGCTGCTGGAGAAGATACTGAGGGATAGGATCTATTCCCATTTGGAAGAAAATGGGCTTATCAGTGAGAGGCAACATGGTTTTGTGCAGGGAAGGTCATGTCTTACCAACTTAATAGAATTCTTTGAAGAAGTGACAAAGTTGATTGATGAGGGAAGGGCTGTAGATGTCATATACATGGACTTCTGGAAGGCGTTTGATAAGGTTCCCCATGGTAGGCTGATGGAGAAAGTGATGTCGCATGAGGTCCAGGGTGTACTCGCTAGATGGATAAAGAACTGGCTGGGCAACAGGAGACAGAGAGTAGCAGTGGAAGGGAGTTTCTCAAAATGGAGACGTGTGACCAGTGGTGTTCCACAGGGATCCGTGCTGGGACCACTGTTGTTTGTGATATACATAAATGATTTGGAGGAAAGTATAGATGGTCTGATTAGCAAGTTTGCAGACGACACTAAGATTGGTGGAGTAGCAGATAGTGAAGGGGACTGTCAGAGAATACAGCAGAATATAGATAGATTGGAGAGTTGGGCAGAGAAATGGCAGATGGAGTTCAATCAGGGCAAATGCGAGGTGATGCATTTTGGAAGATCCAATTCAAGAGTGAACTATACAGTAAATGGAAAAGTCCTGGGGAAAATTGATGTCCAGAGAGATTTGGGTGTTCAGGTCCATTGTTCCCTGAATGTTGCAACGCAGGTCAATAGAGTGGTCAAGAAGGCATACGGCATGCTTTCCTTCATCGGACGGGGTATTGAGTACAAGGGTTGGCAGGTCATGTTACAGTTGTATAAGACTTTGGTTCGGCCACATTTGGAATACTGCGTGCAGTTCTGGTCACCACATTACCAAAAGGATGTAGATGCTTTGGAGAGGGTGCAGAGGAGGTTCACCAGGATGTTGCCTGGTATGGAGGGCGCTAACTATGAAGAGAGGTTGAGTAGATTAGGATTATTTTCATTAGAAAGACGGAGGTTGAGGGGGGACCTGATTGAGGTGTACAAAATCATGAGAGGTATAGACAGGGTGGAAAGCAAGAAGCTTTTTCCCAGAGTGGGGGATTCAATTACTAGGGGTCACGAGTTCAAAGTGAGAGGGGAAAAGTTTAGGGGGGATATGCGTGGAAAGTTCTTTACACAGAGGGTGGTGGGTGCCTGGAACGCGTTGCCAGTGGAGGTGGTAGACGCGGGCATGATAGCGTCTTTTAAGATGTATCTAGACAGATACATGAATTGGCAGGAAGCAAAGAGATACAGACCCTTAGAAAATAGGCGACATGTTTAGATAGAGGATCTGGATCAGCGCAGGCTTGCAGGGCCGAAGGGCCTGTTCCTGTGCTGTAATTTTCTTTGTTTGTTCTTTGACTAAAGGCAGACAAGTCACCAGGACCCGATGGCCTGCACCCAAGGGTTTTAAAAGAAGTGGCTGCAGAGATAGTGGAGGCATTGGTCAGAATATATCAAAACTCACTGGATTCCAGTAGGGTACCAGCGGATTGGAAAACTGCTAATGTGAAGTTCCTATTCAAGAAAGGAGGGAGACAGAAAGCAGGAAACTATACATCAGTTAGCTTAACATCTGTCATTCGTAAAATGCTAGAGTCCATTATTAAGGAAGAAATAGCAGGACATTTAGAAAAACATAATGCAATCATACAGAATCAACATGGTTTTATGAAAGGGAAATCATGTTTGACAAATTTGTTAGAGTTCTTTGAGGATATAACAAGCAGAGTGGATAAAGGTGAACCGGTAGATATCATGTATTTGGATTTTCAGAAAGCGTTCGATAAGGTGCCACATAAAAGGTTATTGCACAAAATAAGAGCTCAGGGTATTGGGGGTAATGTGTTGGCATGGACTGAGGATTGGCTAACACACAGAAGGCAGAAAGTCGAGATCAATGGGACTTTTTCGGGTTGGAAAGCCGTAACTAGTGGGGTGCTACAAAGATCGGTCCTCGTGCCTCAACTATTTACTACCTATATCAATGACTTGGAGGAGGGGACAGAGTGTAGTATATCCAAATTTGCTGATGATACAAAAATAGGTGGGAAGGCATGTTGTGATGAGGAGACAAAGAATCTGCAAAGGGATATAAATAGGTTAAGTGAGTGGGCAAAAACTTGGCAGATGGAGTTCAATGTGGGAAAGTGTGAGGTCATCCACTTTGGTAGGAAGAATAAAAAGGCAGATTATTATTTAGATAGAGAAAGACTACAAAATACTGCAGCACAGAGGGATCTGGGTGTTCTTGTACATGAAACACAAAAAGTTAGCATGCAGGTGCAGCAAGTAATTAGGAAGGCAAATTGAATTTTGGCCTTTATTGCTGGGGGGTTAGAGTTTAAAAATAGGGAAGTTTTGTTACAACAGTCCAGGGTGTTGGTGAGGCCACACCTGGAGGACTGCGTACAGTTTTGGTCCCCGTATTTAAAGAAGAATATACTGGCATTGGAGGCAGTTCAGAAAAGGTTCACTCGGCTGATTCCTGGGATGAAGGGGTTGTCTTATCAAGAACGGCTGAACAGGTTAGGCTTTATTCATTGGAGTTTAGAAGAATGAGAGGTGATCTTATTGAAGCATATACGATTCTAAGGTGGCTTGACAGGCTAGATGTTGAGAATATGTTTCCACTGGAGGGGGGGAATCTCGAACTTGGGGACATAGTTACAGAATAAGGGGGCACACATTTAAAACTGAGATGCGTAGGAATTTCTTCTCTCAGAGGGTGGCGAATCTCTGGAATTCTCTACCTCAGAGAGTTGTGGAGGCTCGGTCACTGAATATATTTAAGAAGGAGGTAGATAGATTTTTGAAATCTCGGGGAGTTGAGGGGCACGCGGAGTAGGCCCGAAAGAGGAGTTGAGGCCTGGGACAGATCAGCCATGATCTTATTGAATGGTGGGGCAGGCTTGAGGTGCTGAATGGCCTACTCCTGCTCCTATTTCTTATGTTCTTATGTACATCATCGCTCATACAGCAGGAGGGGTCTCTTTCACTGTCTTCAGTATTAACCCTTTACATCCTTATATGACATCTCTCCCAAATCTTTATCCAACATTGTCCAAACATATATATATATATTTCGTCATAGAGTTATGCAGCACAGAAACAGGCCCTTTGACCCATCGTGTCTGTGTCGGCCATCAAGTATCTATCTATTCTAATCCCATTTTCCAGCACTTGGCCCGTAGCCTTGTATGCAATGGCATTTCAAGTGCTCATCTAGATACTTCTTAAATGTTGTGAGGGTTCCTGCCTCTACCATCCCTTCAAGCAGTGTGTTCCAGATTCCAACCACCCTCTGGGTGAAAATTTATTTTCCTCAAATCCCCTCTAAACCTCCTGCCCCTTACCTTAAATCTATGCCCCCTGGTTATTGACACCTCTGCTAAGGGAAAACTTTCTTTCTATCTACCCATTTATGCCCCTCATAATTTTGTATACCTCATGTGGTTCCCCCTTAGCCTTCTCTGCTCTAAGGAAAACAACCCTAGCCTATCCAGTCTCCCTTCATAGCTGAAATGCTCCAGCACAGGCAACATCCTGGTGAAACTCCACTGCACCCTCTCCAGTGCAATCACATCCTTCCTATAGTGTGGTGACCAGAACTGTACACAGTATTCCAGCGGTGGCCTAATTAGCATTTTATACAGCTCCATCATAACCTCCCTGCTCTTATATTCTATGCCTCGGCTAATAAAGGCAAGTATCCTATATGCCCTCCTAACTACCTTATCTACCTGTTCTGCTGCCTTCAGTGATCTATGGACAAGTACACCAAGGTCCCTCTGACTCTCAGTAGTTCCTAGGGTCCTACCACCCATTGTATCTTTCCTTGCCTTGTTAGTCCTCCAGAAATATATCACCTCACACCTCTCAGGATTAAATTCCATTTGTCACTGCTCTGCCCATCTTACCAACCCATCTTTGACTTCTCTCCCACTCTTTCTCCCCACAAGTCTCTGACTTTACAGATTGAGACTCGTCGGAGGTTTGACAACTCTCCCCCACCTGGTTGTAATCTGTCTGGGACGATCAGCAGTCCCCGTTGGAAGTCTGGGCTGCTGACTTGATTTTTCGTTTCTACGGGTTATAGTATTTCGTTCTGCTGCAGACGAAGCGTCTGTTTAAAGCTTCATCTGAAAGATGGCAACTCCAATAGCGCAATACTGAGAGTGTGTGATGCCACAACTACTTTCATAAACGCTTATGGTAGGAATCAATTCAACATTTGATCACTGAAACAGGGGCTCATTTGACAGATTCCAAAAGTCAGATTTGCAACCAGTAAGTTCAATCACGATGCTGCTGGCTGCAAATTGTTGATTTCACTACCAACATAAATTCATTCCTTACCATATAACAGCCATAAGACATCACCTGTTCTAAAGACTTTCAGCCAATGAGTGACCTTGTTTATAAACTGAATTGACTAATCATCATTCATAATTATTCATAATGAATAAGGAACATGTCGATATTGGCATACCTGAGCTTGTCAGTCTCAATTCACATGTGCCTGTCTACAATGAAATTGCGAGTGTCCAGAGCTTTCTCGTGCAATGCATTCTTTCGCTAACAGATATGTGTCTATGGCCTAATCCCAAAGGTTTTGCGGTGTCTGTCAGCACAATGAAAAATCTGGAAGGGGAGACTTTAAATATGCTCGGAAGAGTTAAAGCAGTAATTATGATTACCCAATAATGAGGATAAGTGACTTCAGGTTGTGGAGAGACTAGTGAAGCTGTGAACATTCTCCTTCGAGCTAAGAAGGTTAAGAAGAGATTTAATGGAGGATTTCAAAATTATGAAGGGTTTTGACGGAGTAGATAGGGAAAAACAATTTCCACTGGCAGCAGGGTTGTTAACCAGAGGACACAGGTTTATGAAAATAGGCAAAAGAACCAGAAGGGCGACGAGGGGCATTATTTTTACACAGCGAGTTGTTAGGATCTGGAATGCACTGCCTGAAAGGGCGGTGGTCGCAGATTCAATAAAAACTTTCAAAAGAAAATTGGTTATATACTTGAAAAGGAACATTTTTCAGGGCATTGAGGAAAGTGTAGGGGAATGAGGCTAAATTCAAAGAGCTGCCACAGCCACGATGGGCTGAATAGCCTCATTCTGTGCTGAATGCTTCTACGGTTCTATGAACTCACTTACTATCTAACCATTATTTTGGTTGAAGTGTGTCAATGGAAACTTCTGGATATTAATAAAGTTTCACAGTTAAGCTTTTAACTGGTTGACCTGAGTTTGTATTCATTTTCCAGCTCTATTACGCACGTTAGGAAGATTCCCGTTGATCACAAGCTTTGTTTATCTCAGCTAGATCATTTGTCTAGCCTGACATCAATCAAATCCCCCACCAGCGGCTCAGCCAAGGATTGATGTTGATCTCCACTTGGATGTTCTCCTCCGTCTCCTCACCACAAGGCAGATCAACGGGGATGAGAAAGAAAAAAGAAATCACCAAATCAAAGAGCAATAAGAAATAAAACCTGATGTTGAATTACAGTAAAAACATATTTCAAGCAGCATTAATGAATTATTCCATTCTGTTCTCTTTGCAGCATTTTTTAATGAGAGGAAGTATCAACTATTTGCAATAAGATGTAACTATGATGTAACAATGTAACTATTTGTAACTATGATGATAGTCTCGGCACGTCTATTGTTCACAATCGGAGCTACTGGTTACTAAATTAGCCTAAATAAACTTGGATAATTTATCCCAGGCAAACATTAATATTTCAATATTGATATATTTCAAACCAATACAACTACAGTAGAGGATGAGGATAAAATACCAGAAATATGAGGAAAACTAAAACTAAATCAAGGGTTGGAATTTGCTAGATTTATTACATGTAAAAAACATTAATGGTGAAAATAATAAGACTAAAAGATAGACAAATCTTCAGGACCTAATGGTTTCTACCCCAAGGTATTCAAAGAAGTAGGTGAGAAAATTGACGATAATCTAGACATGATCTTCCAAATCTCTCTTGCTTCAGGAATTGTCCTCCTGGATTGGAAAATTTCCAAATGTCACTCCATTATTTAAAAAGGTTAGGAGTGTTACATTGGGAAAGTATCGGCCGATTACTCTAATGTCTGTCATGGGAAAGTTACGAGAATCTGTCTGAGGGACAGCATGACTGCATATATGGAGAAATATGAACTGATCAGAGAGAGGCAGCAAAGGATGAATTCTGTCAAATGGAGTTGGAGTTTTTGAATCAGAATCATAGAATAGTACACCACAAAAGGAGGCCACTTGTTCCATCAAGTCTCTGCCGGCTCTTTTCAAGAGTGATCCAGTTGGTCCCATCACCCTGAAAACGTATCCAATTATTTATCCAATTCCCTTTTGAAAGCTACTACTGAATCTGCATCCACCACCCTATCAGGCAATGTCTTCCAAATCCTAACCACTCATCGCATAAAAACGATTTTCGTCATGTTGCCTCTGGTTCTTTTGCCAATCATCTTAAATCTGTGCCCCTTAGTTATTGACCATTCAGCCACTGGAAACTGTTTCTCTTTATTTAATCTATTTAAAAACTTCATGATTTTAAACACTTCTAACATATCTCTTCTTAGTCCTTTGTGCTATAAGGAGGACAACCCTAGGTTCTCCAGTCTATCCACATAACTGTAACCTCTTATCCTTGGAACAATTCTCTTCTGTACCCTCTCTGAAGTCTTCCTAAAGTCTGGTGCCCAGAAATGGACACAATGATCCAGCAGGGGCTGAACTAGTGCTTTATGTAGTGTTGTGACTGAGGTTGGAGGAATGCACTGTCTTTCTCTAGTTCCACTACTGCACTGGTCACAACATATATTTAAATGTTTTACCCAGTTACCGATACTTCCAATTATATACTTTATCTATATTAGTTTCAGAATAAAAATAGGCCAACCAGGTTTCTTTGATAAACAACAAAATTGTTGATTTATTATAAAACAAGACTTATTCAATAAAGATGCAAAGCTTATTAGCACACAGTTTGAAATATGGAAGTATAAATATCTACCCTTCTAAAATAATCTATCACACATGCAGACACACACACGTTAAAGAAAAAAAATAAAGAAAAATTTTAAAAACTGGCACTGCAGAGATTAACTGTTAAAAAATACTTTGGCCAAGTTATTGTCAATTCTTGAAGAAAAAAGGATAAGATATGGAATGTTCCAGATGGCCCTTTGGTCTGGCGTCTGGGTACATGTAGACAGCTGTCACTGGGGTCTTTCTGGAGCAGTTCTATTCAGGAGACGTCGAGGAGTAGTCTTGCAGGCTTTTCAGGAAAATTACTGCATCCACGGTTTCAACTATCACACTGGATTCTCAGAAGACTTTTCAAAACTGGTGGCAAAAGATGAGTTGGGTGGCTTCTCTCTTAGTAGGCAACACGCCAGTTGAGCATTCAAACAGTCCATGCCCAAATCAGAAAGCCAAAACTCCTGACAACCATAAACCTAGACATGTGACTTCTCTGTAAACATCTCCAATAGCCAGCAAGGCTCCTTATGTTTATTTAACACTTCATTGTCTCTTCCAGTAAGTGTTTTTTTAAATCCAAAGTGTCCTTCCAGTAACCTTTAAAGAAAAAGCAAATCCAGGCATCGCCTCAGTCTTTCAAATGAACCAATTTTCACAATCTTTTAAACATGAGTCCTCAAAAAAATATTAACAATGGAAGCACCTTCACGCCAATAGATTTAGCATAATTCCTGGCTTTTGCACTCGATGCCTCTATTTATAAAGCCCAGGATCTCAAATGTTTTATTCCCTGCTTTGTTACGCTGTTCTGCCAGCTTCAAAGATTTGTGCACAAACACCACAGGTCTCTCTGTTCCATTTGTACTGTTTAGCTTGTATTGTGTCTCCTCATTCTTCCTACTAAAATGTGCATTGAATTTCATCTGCCATGTTTCCACCCATTCTACCAGCCTATCTATGCCTCTTGATGTCTATGATTATCTTCCTCAGTGTTAACTATACTTTCCAGTTTCGTGTCATCTGCAGATTTTAAAATTGTGTCCTGTACACCCAAGTCCAAGTCAAAAACAACAGAGGTCCTCGTACTGAACCTTAGGAAAGATCACTGTATACCTCTCTCCTGTCTGAAAAACAGCCATTCACCACTATGCTTTGTTTTCTATCCATTAGCCAATTTTATATCCATGCTGCCACTGACCCTTTTATCGCCAATTTTGTTAATAAGTTTAATATATGGCACTTTATCAAATGTCTTTTGAAAGTCCATATAAAATCATCAACCGCACTGTCTTCATCCACCCTCTGTTACCTCATCAAAAAACTCAATCGTTAATCAAACTAGATTTGCCCTTAACAATTCAATACAGGTCTCCTTTTTCAGTCCATGATTGTCCAAGTGGCTGTTAGTTTCCTCCTGAATTATTGTTTCTAAAAATGTCTCCACCACAGGTGGACTTGAAATTGTTAGGTTTATCCATCTCCTCTTGTTTGAACAAGGGTGTAACATTTGCTATCATCAAGTCCTCTGGCAGCACCCTGTATCTAATGACGATTGCAAGATTAAGGTCAGTACCTCTACAATTTCTGCACTTACTTCCCTCAGTAATCTAGGATGCATTACATCTGGATCGGGTGACTTATCTATTTTAATTACTCCCAGACCTTTTAGTCCATCCTCTTTAGTTATTTTTAGTTCATTCTTACAACCTCCTCATTTACCCGTAGTCCTCTTCCTTGGTAAACACCGATGCAAAGTATTCATTTCATACCTCAGCGATGTCTTCTGCCTCCACCAATTGATTTGCATTTTGTTGCCCCACTGCTCCTCTGACAACCCTTTTACTGTTAATATGCCTACAGAAAAACCTTGAATTCCCTTTTATGTTAGCTACCAATCTATTCTCATACTGTCGCTTTGTCTGTTATTTCCTTTTTTCACTTCTCTGTGCTTCTTATATTCAGCCTGATTCTCGCTTGTATTATCAAGCTGGCGCCTATCCTACACGCCCTTTTTCTGCTTCATGCTACTCCCTAACTCCTTCACCATTCAGTGAGCTTTGACTTTGGTTTCCCTCCCTTTCACCATTGGGGAAATGAACCTAAACTGTATCTGAACAGATGTAACTAATGTGGTAGATAAAGGAGTCTCTATTGATGTTACATGAACTTTCAGAAGGCATTCAATAAGGTTCCACATAAAGACTGGTAACAAAGATGAGAGCTCATGGAGTTGGAGGCAATCTATTGGCAGGGGTAGGGAATTCATTAGGAGATAGGAGACGGAAAGTAAGGGTATTCAAATTGACAGGATGTGACGACTGGTATCTCCAGGAATCAGTACTGGGGCCTCAGCATTTCATCATACTTATAAGTGACTTAGATAAAGGATTAGAGAGCCATATACCCATTTGTTGACATCTCCATGTCAGGTGGCGCAATTAATAGTGTAGATAGGAGAAGAAAGATTGCAAAGGGACATTGATAAATTAATTGAATGGGCAAACCTGTGAGAGATGAAGCTCAACATGGGGAAGTGTGAGGGCATCCATTTTGGGACTAAGAAAGATAGGTCAGAGTATTTGCTAAATGGCGTGAAGCTAGGATCTGCAGAGGAACAGAGAGTTTTAGGGGTCCAAATACTGCAATCACTGAAAACTAGTGGATGCTGGAATGTAAAGGGGTAGAAGCAATGTGATGTTACAAGTATATGTTACAACTATGTGAATCTCTGGTTACATTCATTTAGAGTACTGAATTCAGTTCTGGGCACCACTCCTCGAGAAGCATATATTCGCTGCAGGGGTTTGCTCAGGGCAATGTCCTAGGCCCAACTATCTTTAGCTATTTCACCAATGACCTTCCCTCCATCATAAGATCAGAAGTGGGGATATTCGCTGATGATTATACAGTGTTAGATACCGAGGAGGGCTATTGTCGTCTGCAAAGGGACTTGGATAGGTTGCAGTGTTGGGCTGAAAAGTGGCAGATGGAGTTTAACCCTGAAAAGTGTGAGGTCGTCCATTTTGGAAGGACAAACACGAATGCAAAATACTGGGTTAACGGTAGGGTTCTTGGGCATGTGGAGGAGCAGAGAGACCTTGGGGTCTATGTGCATAGATCGTTGAAAGTTGCAACTCAAGTGGATAGGGCTGTGAAGAAGGCATATGGGGTGTTAGCGTTCATTAGCAGAGGGATTGAATTTAAGAGCCGTGAGGTGATGATGCAGCTGTACAGGACCTTGGTAAGGCCTCATTTGGAGTACTGTGTGCAGTTCTGGTCGCCTCATTTTAGGAAGGATGTGGAAGCCTTGGAGAGGGTGCAGAGGAGATTTACCAGGATGTTGCCTGGAATGGAGAATAAGTCTTACGAGGAAAGGCTGAACATTCTAGGCCTCTTCTCATTAGAACGGAGAAGGATGAGGGGTGACATGATAGAGGTTTATAAGATGATCAGGGGAATAGATAGGGTAGACAGTCAGAAACTTTTTCCCCGGGTGGAGCAAAGCGTTACAAGGGGTCATAAATTTAAGGTGAAGGGTGGGAGATATAAGGGGGATGTCAGGGGAAGGTTCTTTACCCAGAGAGTGGTCGGGGCATGGAATGCCTTGCCTGGGGAAGTTGTTGAGTCAGAAACTTTAGGGACTTTCAAACGGCTTTTAGATAGGTATATGGATAAAGGAGAATGATGGGGTATAGATTAAATTGTCCTTGACAGAGGACAAAGGATCGGCACAACATCGTGGGCCGAAGGGCCTGTTCTGTGCTGTATTTTTCTATGTTCTATGTTCTATGTTACGCTCCATTCACAATTCCTTAGATAATGAAGCAGTCTGAGCACGAATGCAACAAGACCTGGAAAACATTCAAGTTTGGGCAAATAAGTGGCAAGTAACATTCAAGCCAAACAAGTGCCAGGCAATGACCATCTCCAATGAGACAGAGCCTAACCATCTCCCCTTGACATTCAATAGTATTACTATGACTGAATCCCCCACTATCAACATCTTGGGGGTTACCATTGACCAGAAACTCAAGTGGACCAGCCATATAAATACTGTGGCTATAAGAGCAGATCACAGGCTGGGAATTCTGCAACAGGTAACTCACTTCCTGACTCCCCAAAAACCTGTCCATCGTCTACAAGGTACAAGTCAGGAGTGTGTTGGAATATTCTCCACTTGTCTTGATGAGTGCAGCTCGAACAACACTCAAGAAGCTCGACGCTATTCAGGACAAAGCAGCCCACTTGATTGGCACCCCAACTACCATCTTAAAATTTACTCCCTCCTCCATCCGCGCACAGTGGCAGCAGTGTGTACCATATGCAAGATGCACTGCAGCAACTCACTAAGCATCCTTCGACAGCACCTTCCAACTCATGACCTCGATCACCTAGAAGAACAAGGACAGCAGGCACATGGAAACACCACCACCTGCAAATTGCCCTCCAAGTTGCACACCATCTTAACTTGGAAATATATCGCCGTTCCTTACTGTCGCTGGGTCAACATCCTGGAACTCCCTTCCGAACAGCACTGTGGGTGTTCTTACTCCAAACAGACTACAGCGATTCAAGAAAGTGGCTCACCACCATCTTTTCAAGGGGTAATTAGGGATGGGAAACAAATTCTGGCCTTGCCAGCGATTCCCAAGTACCATGAATGAACATGAAAAAAAGTCTAACTGAAATGAAGTAAGATGGAGAATTCCAATTCATTGTTATCCCTGAGATAAAGCAATCAAACTCTTCTTCAACCCAACCTAAAGCAGATGAAGTTCATTACGATATTGGTAGGTTAGAGTGCCAACAAATCTTGAGGTTTAGGATTGTGAAGTGAGTGCGAGCCTCCTGAATATTGAAGATTGATTTTGTGCAGCAAGCAAATACCCTTGGAGCAAGGTTTTAAGCTATGAATAATGCCTCTATAATTAACATGGATGGTTTTCTTTGAGACTGGGAGTTTGTGTGAAGAACTGTGGGCATGAAATTATAACTCAAGGCTGATTGGAGCAGGATATGGATTTAAGACTGCATCATACTTTTGGACATCTGCTGCCATTCTCCCCCTTTTTCCATCGCCCAGCATCCCAAACATTCCTTCCAGGTGAAATAGCAATTTACTTGTACTTCTTCCAACTTAGTATAATGCATTTTCCGCTCATGATGCATTCTCCTTTACAGTGGCAGAACAAATGCAGATAGGGTGACCGCTTTGTTGAACACCTCTCTTCTGTCCCCAAGTGTGACTTTGAGCTTCCAGTCACTTGTCACTTTAATTCTGCATCGCACTTGCACTCTGACCTCTCTGTCCTCAGCCTCCTACACTGTCCCAATGAAGCTCAATCCAAACTCAAGGAACAGCTCCTCCTCCTTTGGTCAGGCACTTTACAGCCTAATGGCTTCAACATTGAGTTCAAAAACTTTATATCATGAACACCGCTCCTATTTTCTCAGACAGCAAGTGCGGCCGTGAAAGGCAGCCCCCGCGACGCCAACGATCCCCCCGGAAGGGTTTCCCCTCCATCCCATGGGGCATACTGCCCTCAGCCCCTTAAGTTTTAATTTTTACTTATGTGCCTAAAGGTGCCTCCATTTTGACACACCCTCTTGATCCCAGACCTGCCTCAGCAGTACCCACCTCTCCTGCTGGCACTGCTAAGGCTTCAGAGCTGTCGGTCCTCCGATTGGGCTGGTAGTATCAGGAGCCCACCTGCAGTAAAATCGCCGAGTTGGTCCCGCTGCTGGCAAGTGCGGGCTCAGGACCCACTTTTCGGCCTGATGTTGGGGTCCAGAAGCCCGTGGTCAAATTCAGCTCGTTAACTCTCTTTCTCCTCCCCACAGATGCTACATGGCCTGCTGAGTATTTGCAGCGTTTTCTGTTTTTATTTCTGCTGCCGTTAGGTGTTTAGATAGAAGAAAGCGTAACGATGTGAGAGTACAGAAACTGATTCCTAAGAACTGAAATTAAATGTGCAACAGTCTTACGATTCATGTCACCTAATTCAGAAATTTCTTCAACCATTGCGACAGTGCATGCTTAAACTAAGTAACACACCATCCTGGACATTTATTGTGGCTAAGCCAATCTTCCAAGATTCCAGGACTAACAACATTGTGGGAGCACCATCACTAAGAGAAGTACAATATTTCAAGAAGAACCACCACCTTTTAAGGGCAACTAGGGATAAGTAATTTATGTGGTCTTGCCAACTTCTGGAGATCTTAATAAAAAGAGCTATCCACTCATTATCTTTGTTTAATATTGTACTTTGCTGCTTTTTCTTTAAAACACTTCCCTGACTTACTTTATGGCCAAAATGGAATAAAAGAATTGAACTTCCATACGCTCTCAGTTCTGCAATAAATTGACATTTCCTTGTTAAGCATGTCTAATTTCCTCACATCTAACAAATATGTTTCAGAGTAGTCTGGAAATAGTTGTTATTGGCTGATGGCCATGCTGAAAATGAGAGCACTAACATCAAGTAATGAACATTATTTAATGGAGTGAAACAGGAGGTAGACTAGTTTAACCAGGAAACCAAGCTGCACAAATTAATTGGTGCAGATGTACGTGCGATGAGCCCCAAGCCAGTGTTGGCTCTCCTTAATCATCAGACTTTTCAAAAAGGCCTCATCCTCCATCACTCGAGTTGCCAACCCTCCAGGATTGTCCAGGAGTCTCCAGGAATTAAATATTAATCTCCAGGGCACTGTGGATGAGCAAACCGGGAGAAAAATCAATTGGACTGAAAGATAAGTGCTTTTCCCCCAATTTCTCTGAATACTTTTGCTTTTAGTCATAAAAAAATTGGGAATGGGCTAAAAATAAAGGCTGTTTGACTAACAGTCAAGAGTGATCCAACCGAGTAATGAAATCTGTTTGTTTCCCAATTGGTACAGGAAGGCCAATCAGAGGTGTAGAGCGACCAATGACAGAAGGGTAGGGGTGGGGAGCAGCTGGAGATCAGGTGATGAAA
Organism: Heterodontus francisci; assembly: GCF_036365525.1. Classification (NCBI taxonomy): domain Eukaryota; kingdom Metazoa; phylum Chordata; class Chondrichthyes; order Heterodontiformes; family Heterodontidae; genus Heterodontus; species Heterodontus francisci. The sequence continues at coordinate 12,681,571 of NC_090408.1, read as the reverse complement.
CGTCCAGGAATATGTCCAATCAGAGTTGGTAACTACATTCACCGTGCACTCAAAGACAGGTAGGAGTATCTGCAAATTGCTCATTCTTCCAGGTAGCAGACTTAATGAAACCGTACAACTGTTAGTCACACTTGATTCCTGGGATCTTGTATATATCTGCTGGACAGGAGTGGGTAAATTTCATTTGCAATCCATTGGTGTGTCAGAAATTAAACATATCAAACATAGTCAATCTTTAAGATTTCCATCTGAGCCCTGGAGTAGCGTTTCTTGCTTGATTCCTGTTATTGATGTGCCTTTGAGACACTGAAGTCTCTGTTCAGTGATGATTGACCTCATTCATGCTTTATATTTATTGATGTGTTATTTCTGGTAACTTAAGGGTAAATCTTGTCTTTTTGCGTTCACGTCACGAAGCCTTGCCTGCTCAAGCTTGGAAACTGAGAAATCATTTGCACAGAGCTCCTGATTTTTTGTCCATTGATTTTTAATGGAAGGAAGATCAGGGTCTGTCTGCCAGTAATTTCCTGATCTCTTCTGCTGGGTGAGATTTCGCACTGGTAGTTAGACATGTATTTGTACAATTTGGGTAGGATTTGATAACCGTTTGTTGGTGCTTATAGGAAATCTCTGTGCGAAACTGATCTCTAAATACATTTTTTTTAACTGCACCTGGCAGGAATATACATCACTGGCTGTATTTATTTTGATTTTTAAAAGCTGTTTTACTATTTTCTCCCATTTGTCAGAACCTCCACAACACGTCCAAGGGAACGGGCAGTTAACCTGTTTAAGCTTTTAGCCGTGCTGCTGTGCCTCATGCAGGAAGCCTGGCTAAGAACAGAAACTCATCACTTGGAAGCAGAGATCTGCAGGCCTTTGATTAAACAAAACAAAGTGCCCCAACATTCCTCGGGAACCACATTATGTCCGAACAGCAGGGTGGAAACCCCACCTCAAATCCTAGGGATTGAGTTGTTTAAACCAATGGCAGATCACCTGTGCCTGTATGGGCTGGCCTATTTTGCCTCAACCCATGCTGTCCCTGTAAGGTGAGAGGTGCCATGCTGCTCCGTCTGAGGTCCCCTCAAGGTCCAACTGGGACAAGAAACAAAAATGTCTTTGGTCTTCTGATGCTAGAAAGGTAATTGGTCCCTTATACCTTACTGATTGATTGCCTTAGTCTACCTTTAGAATGCCTCATAGAGATTCATGCCAAGTCTTGATTGAGCATAGGGGGAATATGCAAAGCCCAGGAATTCCCTAGAATGCCCCCTTGATGTAGGTGACGGGTGGAAGATCCATCTACGGCTCTCCCAAATGAAACTTAAAAGTGTGGTCTGAATGGGATGGAATTCCAGTGGAATCAGGCTCCAACCATTACTCTTGATCCCCATTCCCTCCCAGCCCATCAGCACATTCAGGAAATTGACTTTAGACCTCTCCCAACCCAGGAACTTTGGGGCCAAAGTGCTAAGTTTAATGAAGCTTCACAGGGAGAGCAGTCAAATTCTGGGCAACACACTTTAGATAGGTTGTCAAGGCCTTGGAGAGAGTGCAGAGGAGATTTACTGCAATGTTACCAGGAATACAGGGTTTCAGTCTGTGACGAGACTAGAGAAGCGGGGATTGTTCTCCTTAGAGCAGAGAAGGTTAAGGGGAGATTTAATAGAGGTGCTCAAAATTATGAAGGGGTTTAAATAAGGAGAAAATGTTTCCAGTGGCAGAAGGGTCAGTAATGAGAGGGCACTGATTTAAGGAAATTGGCAAAGGAACCAGAGGCAAGCTGAGGAAATTTTTTTTACATAGTGGTTGTGTTCTGGAATGCACTGCCTGAAAGGCTGGTTCAAACAGATGCAATAGTAACTTTCAAAAGGGAATCAGATAAATACTTGAGGAAATATTTGCTGGGTTGTGGCAAATTGCAGATGAATAGGACTAATTAGATAACTGTTACAAAGACCTAGCACAGGCAAGGTGGCGTAAATGATTGATTCTATGAATCTAAGTTCCTACTGCTTCTTGTTTCATGAAAATAACAAAATAGTCGTTTGGTATTACAGAACTTGAGTCTTGCTGAAAATAAAGACATAGGGCTGAATTTTACCAGCCCCTCGCGCCGCCAGTCGTGGCGTGGGGGCTGATAAAATGTGGCGGGGAGAGGCCCGCCTCGATCTATGACGTTCGAAAAGGGCCCGCCGCATATTATCAACGGCAGGGGGATGTCTCCACATTGAGTTCCGATGCGAGAACCTGGTGAGGAGGGGGGGAGTAATAAAAATTTCAGGGTGGGAGGGGAAATCAATTTTTATTGGATGTGGAGATGGTGGGAAAGGGTTACAGGCCAAATGTTATAAGTTTATAGGGTAAAGTTCGGATAGGGAAAAAGGAATGTGTTGGTCATTTCGGGCATTGAAATGACCATTGTGGGGTTGGGACAGGGCCATCTGCATATTTTTTAGTGTTTCATAAAATTTTAATGCTGCTGCCCATTTCAGAATTTAAGGTATTTGTAAGGGCTTAAAGCCCTTTAAAAATGGCGCCTGCGTGGTGGCGCCGGGCGCCATTGCCGGGGACACGGAGGCTGCACCTACTATTTAACTGAAATATCGCGGGAGCTCCTCGGTGGCCGCTGAATGCAGGCACCACGCTGAGTACAAAGAGCGCCGCCACGGAGCGCGGCACCTGAATAAAATTCAGCCCATTATGTTGAAGCTTTTTGTCTTGCACTCATCAGTACAATCCACAAGAATACCAATGTAAGGGAAAACAACGAATTAATACTGCATGAGAAGAGAATGCTGATTGGTTGGCAAGTGAACTCTGATTGGTAGAGGTGTTACCATAGAGAGTGCACCAGTTAACGGGGCCTGACAGCTTGGCAGTTAACTGTCAGTCTAACTACTACCAAGCCAACTAGCTCTGTCCTTCTCTGTTACAAACTACTTGGGTTTACGTTCCCAGGCTGTACCGCTGAGAGCCAGAGAAAGACAGAGGGAGAGATTGAGAGTCCTTTGACTCCTCCCTTAACTTTGTTTTTGCCAAACTGTCAATCACTGAGGGCTCCAAATTGAACCCACCATCAGGAACAACATATTTTTCATTGCTTACTTAAGGCAGAATATTTGTCTATCAACACTGAATGAACAAAAACACTTTTGCTGATAGTCCAGTTTACAGCTAACTGACTCCTGGGTTTCTAATTGTCTTAAACCTGCAGAAATGTGCAGTCTGATGGGCAGCCTGTGTCTTTTTGAGTGCCTTGAAAAAAAGAAAAAAGAAAGACTTGCTTTTATATAGCACTTTTCACAACTACTGGACTTCTCCTTACAGCCAATGAAGTATATTTGAAGTGTAGTTACTGTTGTAATGTAATCCAATTAACAACTCCAAGAACCAGGTCAGCAGCTTAGAATCTAAAATACGGCATTTCCTTTGGAGCCAATCTCATAGAAGCTCAATGTAATCATTACAGCAATGTCATTAATTTAAAAAAATGATATCTATGACAGTACAGTCCCTCTCACTTATATTGTCCACATTTATCACAGATAGCCACCAATATCGAGCAAAATAGTGTTGACCGTTTGCTGTTACATGGGAGTCAATTACAAAGACGCTGTTTATAACATACTAAAGGTGCCGAATATTTGTTGTAGTTCAATAAGTGCCTACTCTGCATTTACCTGTTAAAAGGGCTCTGCAGATTTTAGACGAAATTGAGTCTTCAAGTTGTTCCAATCAGCTGTTCACACCCTGTTAAAGTTCAATTACCTTGGTGATGAGATTCTGGATGCGATTGATAAGAATTAGAAGAGGCAGTTGCTAAGTGAGATCTGATTTTAGATGTGTTGATGTATTTTTAGATGTATTTACCTATTGGTTTTATTGCCTACTGTGTGTACGAGTAAATCACATAAGCACCAACATGCCCACTATAAACAATCGGAACTGTACATGTAAACCCAGAACTGTATATTCAGATTCATTGTGTGCCTGTGTGACAGTCACTCGGGCAAATAACATTTGCTAACATGACGATTGCAGTGCTAACCATGAACTGGGGAGAAGGCCATGGTTTCACCATCCGATACTCTCCCTGTTGTTCTCCAAAACCTATCACCTCCAGTCTGGCCCCTGGTGTTTGGTGTTGATTATGTGGTATCTTGCCTTGCAAGCAGAGGAATACCACATAAGTTTTGCAAGTATATTGACCAGAGGCAATATCAAACACCTGCCCACCTTCAGGCGAACACTACATATTGAGAACCAAGGCTGTCTTGCATAAAATCTCCATAAGAATTATTGTTGTCCATACAAGTTCCCATGTGTATTTCCTAATTGTCCTTCTTTGGCCTCCTTATCTCAAGAGACAATAGAGGTGCCTGGAGGTGGTCAGTGGTGTGTGGAGCAGCGCCTCGAGTGGCTATAAAGGCCAATTCTAGAGTGACAGGCTCTTCCACAGGTGCTGCAGAAATATTTGTGTGTCGGGGCTGTTACACAGTTGGCTCTCCCCTTGCGCTTTTGTCTTTTTTCCTGCCAACTGCTAAGTCTCTTCGACTCGCCACACTTTAGCTCCACCTTTATAGCTGCCCGCCAGCTCTGGCGAACGCTGGCAACTGACTCCCACGACTTGTGATCAATGTCACAGGACTTCATGTCGCGTTTGCAGACGTCTTTGAAGCGGAGATATGGATTGTAATGATAATTGTAACTGTATCTTATCTGCTAAGTCTCCCCATTCATATAAAGAATTCCTGGTCCAGGTTTTGTTATAGAACCGTAGGTGTCTGCAGCAAAAAAAGACACCATTCAGCCCCTTATGTCTACACCAATTCTTTGCTCAAGCAGTCTCCTCATAGACCTGTACCTTCCTTTGCTTCAATAGCCCCAACTAGCTGGAGCTTTCCCTCTAGAAAAGAGAAGGTTGAGAGGTGACCTGATAGATGTCTTTCAAATTAATTTGGGGCTTGATAGGATAGTTGTAGAGAAGATGTGAGGGAGTCTAAATCTTGGGGCCATTAATACATGATGGCCACTGATAAATTCTATTCAGAAACTCAGGAGAAACCTCTTTACCCAGAGAGTGATGAGAAGGCGGAACTCATTATCACATGGAATAGTTGAGGCAAATAGCACGGATGCCTTTAAAGGAAAGTGAGATAAACACAAAGGGAGAAAGCAATAGATGGATTTGTGGATAAAGTGAGAAGTAAGGTGGGAGGAGGCTTGTGTGGAGCAAAAACACTGACATAGACCTGTTGGGCTGTATGGCCTGGTTCTGTGCTGTAAATACTATGTAATACTATGCAAATGCTGATCCATTTTCCCTTATGAGCTTCCACAGTCTCTGCTTCACCTAATCCATGTGGCAAAGTACTTCACGCTTCAATAGATAGGCTATAGTATCCCATTAGCCTAGAGGTTGCTGGGCTATAAATTTCAAATGTCAGAACTCGAGTTGGCTCCCCATCTGGAACTGCTCATGGTGCCACTGAATGTCCACTTAAATGTTCACATGAAAAAATATACTTTAACCGACTTTATTCCCTCCATATGGAGGTTGGATCCGCATTTTGTGATCACCAGAGTGAAAGTTATAAATCTCTAAACAGTAAGATGTACTAAAATAAGTCCCATTCTTACCACATGGAGATCGTTACAGGCCTTAGAAGTATCGCCAGTGAGACCAAAGAACTGAATGGCTTGATTATTATCATGTAACATGGACTGCATACATTTTTGGCAGGCTACCAAGTTTGATGAATAGGTAGCCTCACTGGCTACTTAATGAAAAGAAGGAATTTCTATTCCCAGCAGCTATCTGTGGAGTTAGATATGGTTTTAAAAGGTGGAATTCTAGTAGTTTAACCCCTCCCACTGCCCTTCCCCCACCCAAGTAAAACTTTCCTTTTCGCTCCTTGGGTCCCAACTAAGAAATGTTTAATTTAATAGTCATGAGACTTGGACTATTGAAGGAGTGAAAACTCCCTAAAATGACTAGTCAAATGAGGTCGTTTTCTGGCTTCTTATTGTCTCTCTTGTTTGAGTTAAGGCCTCTTTATGGCATTTTCATCCTAAACTTTGCTCCTTTCAGTGAAAGAGTTTGCATTCACGTATCATTTTTCATGACCTCCGTATTTTAAAGCCAGGCAAATACTTTCAAAGGGAAATACAGCAGCCAATTTTTGCACAGCAAGATCTCACAAACTGCCATGCAATAATAATCAGATAATCTGTTTTTAGTGATGTTGGTTGTGGAATAAATATTGGCCAGCAAGCAGGGGAGAATTTCTTGGTTTTCCATTTTTTGTTATTGTTGCAAAAAGAAAAATCAAAGGAATGGCTTCAAATGGTCTTCTGCTGAGATGGACAAAACAAGTCAGAACTCGTTCTCTCCCCATCCTCCAGCTGTTTACCCTGACAGAATATTTCCAGTTGCAAGTAATGCAACATACCTCTGTAACTTAACCTGTGTTGATGGGTAGAGGCTGTCGTCTCCAAAGCTGGCAGGTGTAAATGATTACTATAACTATCATGTTTAATTCAGGAATCCCATAAATTCCTCTTGCTTGCTAAGCTTCAAGAACTGATGTTAAGTAGATATACATTGCTAGCCATTCTGACCCAGCATAAGAGCTTTGCCACCCACCATTTCTTGGCAAGGCTCCAGTTGAACGCCAATCAAATGACGAGTGGCATCATACTTTTGGATATATGCCAGCAGCGGATTTTGATCTAAGATAATTAACACTGACTTTTTGTGTATATGAAAGAATGGTTTTGTTTAAATCTGTTCAATGAATGAAGTCAGTCTGTGAATCATACAAGGCTGATTTAATGAGCTCCATCCTTCTCCTGCTATGCTGTTGTTGCATCTCTTGCAGCGATGCATCCCGATTCCAACAGTTTTTTTTTAGTTTAAGTCTGATATTTTCAAAGGGATTGGAGGAAGACTGATGAAATTCAGAGCCTTCTGATCGGAAGTGTCATGTAGGTGCATGGAAAGATCACAGAGCCAACACCCTGAGCTGTACGTATGGCCCTGACAGGAACTGTTCTCCTGCTGGTGTGAGGTCAGATTACTGTGTAAAGAACCAGAGTAGTGGACAAAGACCTGATAAGTAATAAAATGCATAGGCAGTATAGCAACATAGAGAATTATAATGAAGCAGGGTTAGATGAAGAGGGATGTGAGCAGGCACATGTGGAGCATAAACATGCACATAAATGTTTCATTTATTTAGAGATACAGCACTGAAACAGGCCCTTCAGCCCACCAAGTCTGTGCCAACCAACAACCACCCATTTATACTAATCCTACATTAATCCCATATTCCCTACCACATCCCCACCATTCTCCTATCTACACTCGGGGCAATTTACAATGGCCAATTTACCTATCAACTACAAGCCTTTGGCTGTGGGTGGAAACCAGAGCACCCAGCGGAAACCCACACAGTCACAGGGAGAACTTGCAAACTCCGCACAGGCAATACCCAGAACTGAACCCAGGTCGCTGGAGCTGTGAGGCTGCGGTGCTAAACACTGCACCACTGTGCCGCCGAAAGCATGTTAGAGGAGCACATTTCTTTGTAAGAAGGGAGCAAGTTCATTCATTTTATAAAAATACATATTTTTTAAATCTGTTGTCATGAAGACCCCCACCGGTCAAGAATGAGGCATATTAATTTTGTCATATGAACATTAATTTTAAAGTGTTGCTGGAGTGGAGAGATGACTTGTTTAAAGAGATCAGCAGTGGCTGGCAAAAAATTTGCAATGTAAGCGACAGTCGCCTAGGAAAAGACAATAGGAACTGCTCACTGATTCAATTAACAGAGATTGGTCTGGGCAATGGTGATCCACATCTTAACGTTGTAAGAGACAGCACTACAGCCCACCATTCTCCCCCCACAACTAAGAGCTTTGGAATGCACAAATGCAGGAGTTTGTCCCAAATAACAAGTCACATGACTAACCTGCTGGCCCAGGTCTAGTTTTAAACTGCTCACGGGACAGCTTCGGTCAGACCGCAGATTGCAACTGAACTTGGAAGAAGAGAGCTTCTCTCCTGGCGAGCTGACTCTCTCGCATGAATTTCCAGATCCACTGAAGACACTTAAACCTCAAGAGAGAAGACTCCTACATTGAAACAAGTTTGAAAGCGTGCACTGGGCCCCAACGAAATGGCAAGACTTACCGGCAACCAAAGACTCTACATCGAACTCAAAGGACCGTAAATAGAAACCCAGCTATTGGCTCAAACTTTTTCCCTTTATTCTTTCTACTTTTTTTGTCTCTATCTGCGTGTGTTTATCGCATATGCATGCTAGTGTGGTCGTGTCACATATTTATAGTCATTAACCTAATTAGAGTTTAAGATTAATAAACCTCCACCGTTCTTGTTTAAATCTAAGAAAACCTGTCTGATTGATTTCTTTGCCTTACAATTGGAAAGCAGTGAACAGGGATTCACTGAGGGGGGAGCTAAAAACACAGTTTTTAAAATTAAACCCTGTTACGGTTAAACCAGGCAAATGCTTAGAAGGAACCCCTAGACCCCTTTCTCACCATAACACTGTGCTTCAGATGAAGAAAAAGCAAACAGCATTGAATGATACAGCACAGAAGAGGCCATTCAGGTCATCGTGCCTGTGCTGGCTCTTTGAAACAGTTATCCAATTAGTTCCACTTCCCTGCTCTTTCGCTGTAGCCCTCCAATAGTTTTCATTTCAAGTATTTATCCAATTCCCTTTTGAAAGTCATTATTGAATCTGTTTCCATCATCCTTTGAGGTAATTCATTCTAGAACAATCATGGGCCTGTTGGGCTGAATGGCCTGTTTCTCTGTTGTAAATTCTATACGGTAAGAAATACTCGTATAGAAAGAAATAGAGACTTCCTGTATTGGGAGCGCGCATATGGATACTCATACTGTGAGATTATTAATGCTGATTTTAATGCCAGTGAGAGGCCTCCCACAATCAAAGTTTTTTTCACCTCAGCAATCCACAGCTCTAGGTGACCTATTTGCGACCTATGCTAATGTCTGCAGAGGTTTGCTGTTCAGAGACTCAGAACATCAGGGTTATAAGTGTTGACTGACTTAGATGCAAACTGAAGTGACCTGTCTGTGACCTGTGCAGGGGCACAGCTTTGAAAGGCCAGCGATACAAGTATAAACACCACGTTCCAAGTCTTTGAATGTCAGCCATGTTATTGTATGAACCTATCAAGCATGTCTGACCCAGAACTACAAATGTAAAAATGGCATCTATTTTTAAAATAGTAAAATGAATATGGTGCGCTTTTAGATATTTCCAAGTTATTAAGAGAGAACTTACAGTTTGTGTAGCACTTTATCACAGAGGCAGTGTAGAGTATTTCACAGCCAATTAACTATTTTGTGAAGTTATTGCTGTTATCTGGACAAATGCAGTGATCAGTTCGCACACCACAAGCTCCAGCAGGCAGCAAGTGAGATGGATGGCACTTTAGTCTGTTTCTGGTAGTGTTGATTGAGGGAGGAATGTTGGCCCATTCCCACATGATCCCTGTGTTCCTCCCAGTGCCGTGGCTTTTGCATTGCAGTAGGCCAGCAGACAGGTAATCAGTTTATAACATGTCAACCAAAAGACTGAAGTGTCAGCCTAGGCTATGTGCTGATATCCAAGAGTGGGGCTCAAACACAAACCCTTATGATAGAAATGAACATTTTACCAATTACGCCAAGCTTGCATTTGGAAAATGCAGCTTAAAATACATTCTAGCTCTTCTACTGGTTCAAGGTTTTAGATAATACATGTTGTGAATTCCCATATTTGTTTAGAATATTGGATTTCATCCAGTTGGGTGGCCTCACATGAGATTAATGATCATAGATAAGAGCTATTGGTCGGAATTTTACATTGGAAAAGACCAGTCAAAAAGTCAGGGGAGAACCCACCTTCACCGGGCTTAGGAGGCACACTATGGTTTTACGTGGCCCAGGCCCTTAATTAGCAGCGGGTGGGATTTTCGCACCTCTGAGGCAGGAAGACCCGCATCCAAGAGTTGCTGGCCAATCAGCGGGCCAGCAGCTCTCAGTCCCAGCAGCGCCACCAGGAGTGGTGGCCACTGCTGGGACTGCAGCCAGGGAGTGGCGTAAGAGGGACCTCACTGGAGAAAATTGGCCGTGCCCCGGCAAGGCAAGGGGGCTCGGTTAGGAGGGGGGAGGGTATGTATTTCAGTGGGGGCAGTTGGGCTGTGGGGGAGCCCTCCTTGGGACACAGGATGCCCGATCAGGAGGGCACCCCCTCTCCCCAACCCCGCACCAGCCTGCAAGCCGGCCGCCAGAGTTTACTGGGCGGCCTCCTGGGGGGTCTGAGCCACCCGCCTGCCACTGGTAATATCTCAGCAGTGGCAATTAATTGGCCACTTAAGGGCTGTAATTGGCATGGGGTGGGCAGGCTATTTCTTGCCACCGCCGCCCCTTGTAAAATTGCAGTCGGGGCGGAAAGGCGATGGGAATGGCAATCCCCTGCCTCCCACTCAATTTTATGACTCCCCCACCTCCCCAAACGCTTCCAGCCCACTCCTGCAGGGGGAGTAAAATTCTGGCCATTGTGTGGGCTGCATTACTGAGTTCCCAAAAAGCAAATATTGGTGGCACAGTGGATTGACACAAAACGGAGGCATCATCAATTGTTTAATTGGTCAAAGATTAAAGCAGAATCCAATTAGAGGCATTCTCCTTCATGAAAAAGCCTCTGATTATTAGCGGATGAAGAATCATAGAATTATAGGACTAGATATTAGTTTGGAGGTGGGCTAGGGGTGGGGGAGAGGGGCAACTGTTTCCTGAATGCCCTCCAGTGTGGGGTGGGCAACTGGGTAGCTTAGTGAGCTTGGGGTGACACTCATCCTCCTCCTGGTACACAACAGTGCTGTAATGATTCAGCCCATCTTGCCTCTTTTCATCCGCTGGTTAACCAAGGCCAGGGTAGGCACCACCTATGGTTAAAAATAAAAGCAGAGTTAAAATGAAGGTGCACAGCCTCATTAGAATATTTCAATGATCAACCCGCCTCCTGTGAGCGGATTGGTTGACCACCCCTAGTCCCGCCTCCGTTAAAACCGAAAGTTGGCAGCTTCAAGATGGACTGGGTTCCCATTTCAGACTTATAGCTTTTTAATCTGCCAACCATTGTTGGGGGTTAAAATTCCCCACATAGAAACATAGAATAATAATAATAATAATAATAAAAATAATCACAGAAGGAGGCCATTCAGTCCATCAAGTCAGTAACAATTCTTTCAATGAGCAATCCAGTTACTCCCAGTTCCCTTGCTCTTTCCCCATGTAATTCTTTATCCTTCAAGTGTTTATCTAATTCCCTATTGAGGGTGAATATTGAATCTATTTGCACCACGCTATCAGACAGTGCATTCCAGATACTAACCACTCATTGCATTACAAAAAGCTTCTTCCCACATCACCTTCAATTCTTTTGCCAATCACCTTATATCTCTGTCCTCTGGTTATCAGCTATTGGAAACGGTTTCTCTTTATTTACACTAGTTAAATCCTTCTTAATTTCAAACATTTCAATCAAATCTCTTCTAACCTTCTCCACTCTAAGGATAACAACCCCAGCTTCTCCAGTTTATCCATTTAACTGTAATTCTTCAAATCTGGAACCATTCTATTAAATCTCTTCTGTACCCTCTCCAAGTGTATTGCTCTGTTTGGGTGATGTGCCTGCCATAGATAAATAGCTGCATCTATGTGGAAGTAGTGAGAGGCTGGCAGCATTGGTAAGTGTGTGATGGTAAGGCTGTGTATTTGGATATTGGGGGCTGGATCTTGTTCTCCTTTTAATGGTGGGTTTCATAGCGGGGAGCGGCTGGGGCAGCAGTGGCCACCACGGAACCCAATGCTGGAATTACCGGTTACAATTCTCTTGGGGGGCGGGGTAGGCCGACGACAGCCTTCCAGGCCAGAGGCCAACTGAGGCCCTGAAATGGCCTATTAACAGCTACTGAAGGGCCTCAAGGGCCTCTTCCTGCCGCTGCTGGAATCTTACCAGCGGTGGGAGGCGGGTCCGAGGCCTCTGTAGTACCGGCAGTGGCCAGCGACCTGTGATTGGCCCGCACCTCTTGGGGGTGTGATCTTGCCCTGATTAAGTCTTTAAAGGGACGGGGATTCCGTCTCCTTAAACTTTCACCCCAAAAGACCGGAGGATTGCTCCGGGGGGGCTGACAAAATTCAGAGGTGGGGTTCCCCTGACCTTTTTGGCCTGGCACCGGGAGCCCCCTGTCCGACACAAATCCAGCCCTAGGCACAAGTCCTGAGTGCCATGGAGAGCTGCTGAGTGAGTGATGGGCGTGTGGTGCATTGAGCAGCATAACAGCACTGTGGTGTTATGGTGGGTATGAGATGCCATGTGGTGATAAATTAACAGACATGATTACCTGCATGAAAACATTTGACTTCTTGTCGCACTGCTACCAGGTCCTCAGGAGTTGACCTTTCTGATGATTTGCTTCCACTCCATTCTGAGGCTCTCCTCCTGCCCACTTGCACCACCAATGCCTCCAACGCCAAATTTGTTGCTATGGATCCTCTGTCTGCCCTGGCATTTGGTTTCCATAGCACCATAGAAAAGTTACAGCACAGAATGAGGCCAGTCAGCCCATCATGTCTGCGCCAGCTGATAAAACTAACCATCCATTCTAATCCCACCTTCTAGCACCTGATCTGAAGCCTTACAAGTTGTAACACTTCAGGTGCAGGTCCAAGTACCTTTTAAAATAATTGAGGGTTTCTGCCTCTCCCACCGATCTGGCGAGCAAATTCCAGACACCCACCACCCTCTGGGCAAAAAAATCTTTCCTCATGTCCCCTCTAACCCTTCTACCAATCAGTTTAAATCTGTGCCCCCGGTAATTGACCTCTCTGCTAGGGGAAACAGGTCCTTCCTGTCTACTCTATCTAGGCCTCTCATAATTTTGCACACCTCAATTAAGTCACCCCTCAGCCTCCTCTGTTTTAAGGAAAAGGTGGCACAGTGGTGCAATGGTTAGCACTGCAGCCTCACAGCTCCAACGACCCAGGTTCAGGTCTGGGTACTGCCTGTGCAGAGTTTGCAAGTTCTCCCTGTGACCGTGTGGATTTCAGCTGGGTGCTCCAGTTTCCTCCCACAACCAAAGACTTGCAGGTTGATAGGTAAATTGTCCATTGTAAATTGCTCCTAGTATAGGTAGGAGAATGGTGGGAATGTGGGATTAATGTAGGATAAGTATAAATGGGTGGTTGTTGGTTGGCACAGGCTTGGTGGGCTGAAGGGCCTGTTTCAGTGCTGTATCTAAAAATAAAACACCCCTAGATGATCCAATCTTTCCACATAGCTGCAACTTTCAAGCCCTGACAACATTCTTGTAAATCTCCTCTGTACCCTCTCCAGAGCAATTATGTCCTTTCTCTATTGTGGTGACCAGAACTGTAAGCAATACTCCAGCTGTAGCCTAACCAGCATTTTATACAGTTCCAGCGTTACATTCCTGCTTTTGTATTCTATACCTCGGCCAATAAAGGAAAGCATTCCATATGCTTTCTTCACCACTTTATCTACCTATCCTGCTACCTTCAGGAACTTGTGGACATGCACTCCAAGGTCTCTCACTTCTCCTACCCTTCTCAAAATCCTCCCGTTTATTGTGCATTCCATTACTTTGCTTGCCCTCCCCAAATGTATTACCTCAGAGTAAAGGCCTGCTACCCGACCTGAACCCGACGGGACCTGACGACATGTGTCGGGCTCGGGTCGGATTGGGCCGCTCTTCTGGGTCCGGCTTTCAGGCTTGGGTCGGGTCAGGTCGCGCCGTGTCCGGGTCGTGCTCGGCTCGGGCTGGACACACACGGTAAGTGCTCTGCTGGTAAGTATTGAAATTAAAAAACTTACCTGAGCTGGGAGTCCGGGATGAAACTGAGTCTGCGCAGTGAGCGAGTGATGTCACTATAACGTCATAACGCATGCGCTGCAGCTTCGTCTTCACAAAGGAGGACACAAATATCATACCAGAAATGTTGGGGAACACAGGGCTTAGTGAGAGAGAGGAACTGAAAGAAATCAGTATTAGTAGAGAAATGGTGCTGGGGAAATCGATGAGATTGAAGGCCGATTAATCCCCAGGGCCTGATGGTATGCATCCCAGAGTACTTAAGGAAGTGGCCCTAGAAATAGTGGATGCATTGGTGGTCATCTTCCAAGATTCTATAGACTCTGGAGCAGTTCCTACAGATTGGAGGGAAGATAATGTAACCTCACTATTTAAAAAGGGAGGTAGAGAGAAAACAGAGAATTATAGACCGGTCAGCCTGACGTCGGGAGAGGGGAAAATTCTAGAGTCCATTATCAAATATTTTACAGCAGAGCACTTGGAGAACACTGGTAGAATCGGGCAGAGTCAACATTGATTTATGAAAGGGAAATCATGCTTGACAAATCTACTAGAATTCTTCGAGGATGTAACTAGTAGAGTTGATGAGAGGGAGCCAGTGGATGTGGTTTATTTGAACTTTCAGAAGGCTTTCGACAAAGTCCCACATAAGAGATTAGCGTGTAAAATTAGAGCGCATAGGATTGGGGGTAGTGTATTGCGATGGATAGAAAATTGGTTGGCGGACAGGAAACAAAGAGTAGGGATAAATGGGTCTTTTTCCGAAGGGCAGGTAGTGACTAGTGAGGTACCACAGGGATCGGTGCTAGGACCCCAGCTATTCACAATATATATTAATGATTTAGATGAGGGAACTAAATGTAATATCTCCAAATTTGCAGATGACACAAAACTGAGTGGGAGGGTGAGATGTGAGGAGGATGCAGAGAGGCTTCAGGGTGATTTGGACAAGTTGAGTGAGTGGGCTAATGCATGGCAGATGCAGTATAATGTGGATAAATGTGAGATTATCCACTTTGGTGCAAAAACAGGAAGGCAGATTATTATCTGAATGGCAAAAACAGGGAGAGGGGAATCAAGACCTGGGTGTTCTCGTACACCAGTTGCTGAAGGTAAGCATGCAGGTGCAACAGGCGGTAAAAAAGGCAAATGGTATGTTGGCCTTCATAGCGAGAGGTTTCGAGTACAGGAGCAGGGATGTCTTGCTGCAATTATACAGGGCCTTGGTGAGGCCACACCTGGAATATTGTGTGCAGTTTTGGTCTCCTTATCTGAGGAAGGATGTTCTTGCTATAGAGGGAGTGCAGCGAAAGTTTACCGGACTGATTCCTGGGATGGTGGGACTGACGTATGAGGAGAGATTGAGTCGGTTAGGATTATATTCACTGGAGTTCAGAAGAGTGAGGGGGGATCTAATAGAATCCTATAAAATTCTAACAGGACTTGACAGGGTAGATGGTGGGGGAGTCCAGAACCAGGGATCATAGTCTAAGGATACGGGGTATTGTATGTTTTCAAGAAGGAGTTAGATATAGTTGTTGGGTCTAAAGGGATCAAAGGGTATGGGGCGAAAGTGGGAACAAGCTTCTGAGTTGGATGATCAGCCATGATCATAATGAATGGCGGAGCATGCTCGAAGGGCCGAATGGCCTACTCCTGCTCCTATTTTCTATGTTTCTATGTTTCGTAGAGCTTCCCAGTCATAAGCCAAATAAAGGGATGGTCGGGTCGGGCTCAGGTGGGGCTGAGGGAGGTTGGGCTCGGGCCCAGGGCGAAATTGGAGGGACTCGGGCTGAGTCGGGCTCAGGTTTGCTGTGGTTCGGTCGGGTTCGAGTTGGGTTCTTTTTCCCGACCTAAGCAGGCCTTTACCTCAGACTTCTCCGGATTAAATTCCATTTGCCACTTTTCCACCCACTCAATCAAACCATTGATATCATTCTGGAGTCTACAGCTGTCCTCTTCACTATCAACTACACGGCCAATTTTTGTGTCATCTGCAAATTTCCCAATAATGCCTCCCACATTTAAGTCCAAATCATTGATATATACCACAACCAGCAAGGGACCCAACACTGAGCCCTGTGGAACGCCACTGGAAACTGCCTTCCAAGAATTTCCATTGCAGCAATCTTTTTGTCCAGCTTCCCTTTAAGAGACAGCCTGCTTTTTAAGAATGAACAGGCTGCCTGAACCATATGATCATCAAACAATGTTGCCGGACGCACGCTGTGTATAGAGCTTGCCAGCAGTATTAAAAGGCAGAGATGAGTTTTGGCCTTGTGACAGCTAACGTCATAATTACTCAGATGAGGTGAGTACATAAATTTTGTGTGCTGCTCATCTCGGTTGCAATGGGTGCAGGCATGTTGCAATTCATGACCCTTGCACCTAAAAATTGTGAAAAACAAATTTCTAGCCCAGGATAGCCCTGTGGGTCCTTACAATTCCCAGCCTCACATCAAGGAAGGCATCACTAAAAAAGTGGATGCAGCCTTTGAACGTGTGGACTCCATTTTGCCAATTCCTTCTGCTCTACTCCCAACTCGAAAATACACCAAAGTTTCATGTTTGCAATGTCCCTTTAAATTCTGGAGTCGAAATCAACGCCTGCAGGTCATCATCACGCCCACCCATGCTAATTGATCGGGAAACCTGAAAGTGATATGTTAATGCAGTGCCTGGATGAAAAAGCCACCGACATAAATGCTGCACTTGTTTCCGGGTTTCCTGTGTGCTACCAGACACCACCCACTCCCAACATGTCACAAACTTAAAATGCAGCCCAATATTCCAGCTTGGGTTGAGCTAGTGTTTTATATAGGATTTCCATAACTTCCAGACTTCTTTACTCTGTGCCTCTGTTTATATAGCCCAGGATTTTATATGCCTTAATAACTGCTTTGTTAACCTTCAAAGAACATCTCTTTATTTCACTCCTGTTGAAGTGGTGCCAATGAGCATGTATTGTCTCTCCCCATTATTCCTACCAAATTGTATCACCTCACGTTTTACTGCACTGAATTTCATCTGCCACGTGTCACCCACCCATTTCCCTTCGCCTATCTCTTGAAATTTATGAATTGAAATCTTCCTCCATGTTTACCACAATTCCAAGTTTCAAATATTGTGCCCTGTACTTCCAAGTCCAAATCATTAACATATATCAAAAACAGCAGTGGTCCTAGTACTGAAACCTGGGGGAACACACTGTGTACCTCCCTCCTGTCCGTAAAACAGCCATTCGCCACAACTCTGTTTTCTGTGCCTTAGCCAATTTTATATCCATGGGCTTCAATTTTGCTCACAAGCCTAATATGTGGGACTTGATCGAACACCTTTTGAAAATCCATATACACAACATCAACTGCACTGTCCTCATCTGCCCACTCTGTTACCCCATCTAAAAACTCAATCAAGTTACTCAAATATGATTTGCTCTTAGCAATTTATTGCTGGGTCTCCTTATTAGTCCATGTTTGCCCAAGTGGCAGTTAATTTTCTCCTGGATTATTATTTCTAAAATGTTCTGACTACTGCCATTAAACTGACAGGTCTGCAATTGGAGGGCTTATCCTGCTCTATTTTTTTGAACAAGGGTGTAAACTTTAAAATGTTCAAGTCCTCTGGCACCACCCCTGTATCTAAGGAGGATTGGAATAATGTGGCCAGCAGATCTGCAACGTCTACGCTTATTTTGAGTGAATGAAAGATAGTGTGGTCAGCACTGGATTTGCAAAAGAAAGATCATGATTGACTAATTTTGACAAAGTAACAGAGAAGGTTGATGAAAGGAATGCGATGGATGCTGGTCGAAATAGATTATATAAAAACCACAGACAGCGGAGAGAGGCTTCACTTCAAAAAGCGCGCGGAAAGCGGAGAGAGGCTATCATCTATCCTATTCTTTACCCTATCCTCTATCCTACCCTCTGTCCTATCCTCCGTCCTATCCTCCCGCCTATCCTCTATCGTATCCTATAACCTATCCTCCCGCCTATCCTCCATCCGATCATTTATCCTATCCTCCATCCTATCCTCCCGCCTATCCAATATCCTATCCTCTATCCTATCCTCTATCCTATCTTCTATCCTTTCCTCTATCCTATCCTCTATCCTATCCTCTATCCTATCCTCTATCCTATCTTCGATCCTATCCTCTATCCTATCCTCTATCCTATCTTCTATCCTTTCCTCTATCCTATCCTCTATCCTATCCTCTATCCTTTCCTCAATCCTGTCCACTAGCCTGTCCTCTATCCTATCCTCTTTCCTATCCTCTAGCCTGTCCTCTATCCTATCCTCTATCCTATCCTCTATCCTATCCTCTAGCCTGTCCTCTATCCTATCCTCTATCCTTTCCTCTGTCCTATCCTCTATCCTATCCTCTATCCTATCCTTATTCCTATCCTTTATCCTATCCTCTATCCTATCCTTTATCCTATCCTCTATCCTATCCTCTATCCTATCCTCTATCCTATCCTCAAGCCTGTCCTCTATCCTATCCTCTATCCTATCCTCTATCCTATCCTCTCGCTTGTCCTCTATCCTATCCACTATCCTATCCTCTATCCTGTCCTCTATCTTATCCTCTATCCTATCCTCTATCCTATCCTCTATCCTGTCCTCTATCCTATCCACTATCCTCACCTCTATCCTATCCTCTAGCCTGTCCTCTATCCTATCCGCTTTCCTATCCTCTATCCTATCCTCTATCCTGTCCTCTATCCTAACCTCTATCCTATCCTCTATCCTGTCCTCTATCCTATCCTCTAGCCTGTCCTCTATGCTATCCTCTATCCTATCCTTTATCCTATCCTCTATCCTATCCTCTATCCTATCCTCAAGCCTGTCCTCTATCCTATCCGCTTTCCTATCCTCTATCCTATCCTCTATCCTGTCCTCTATCCTAACCTCTATCCTATCCTCTATCCTGTCCTCTATCCTATCCTCTAGCCTGTCCTCTATGCTATCCTCTATCCTATCCTTTATCCTATCCTCTATCCTATCCTCTATCCTATCCTCTATCCTATCCTCTAGCCTGTCCTCTATCCTGTCCTTTATCCTGTCCTCTATCCTATCCTCTGTCATGTCCTCTATCCTATCCGCTATTCTATCCTCTATCCTATCCTCTATCCTGTCCTCTTTCCTATCCTCTATCCTATCCTCTATCCTATCCTCTATCCTGTCCTCTATCCTGTCCTCTAACCTATCCTCTATCCTATCCTCTATCCTATCCTCTATCCTGTCCTCTATCCTGTCCTCTATCCTATCCTCTATCCTATCCTCTATCCTATCCTCTATCCTATCCTCTATCCTATCCTCCAGCCTATCCTCTATCCTATCCTCTATCCAGTCCTCTATCCTATCTTCTATCCTATCCTCTATCCTATCCTCTATCCTATCCTCCATCCTATCCTCTATCCTATCCTCTATCCAGTCCTCTATCCTATCTTCTATCCTATCCTCTATCCTATCCTCAAGCCTATCCAGTATCCTCTCCTCTATCCTATCCTCTATCCTATCCTCCATCCTATCTTCTATCCTATCCTTTATCCTGTCCTCCATCCTATCCTCTTTCCTATCCTCTATCCTGTCCTCTATCCTATCCTCTAGCCTATCCTCTATCCTATCCTCTATCCTATCCTCTATCCTATCCTCTATCCTGTCCTCTATCCTATCCTCTATCCTATCCTCTATCCTGTCCTCTATCCTGTCCTCTATCCTATCCTCTATCCTATCCTCCAGCCTATCCTCTATCCTATCCTCTATCCAGTCCTCTATCCTATCTTCTATCCTATCCTCTATCCTATCCTGAAGCCTATGCAGTATCCTCTCCTCTATCCTATCCTCCAGCCTATCTTCTATCCTATCCTCTATCCTATCCTCCAGCCTATCTTCTATCCTGTCCTCTGTCCTATCCTCTCGCCTGTCCTCTATCCTATCCTCTATGCTTTCTTCTATCCTATCCTATTCTTTACCCTATCCTCTATCCTACCCTCTGTCCTATCCTCTGTCCTATCCTCCCGCCTATCCTCTATCGTATCCTATAACCTATCCTCCCGCCTATCCTCCATCCTATCATTTATCCTATCCTCCATCCTATCCTCCCGCCTATCCAATATCCTATCCTCTATCCTATCCTCTATCCTATCTTCTATCCTATCCTCTATCCTATCTTCGATCCTATCCTCTATCCTATCCTCTATCCTATCCTCTATCCTGTCCTCTTTCCTATCCTCTATCCTACCCTTTATCCTATCTTCTATCCTATCCTCTATCCTATCCTCTATCCTGTCCTCTATCCTATCCTCTATCCTATCCTTTATCCTATCCTCTATCCTGTCCTCTTTCCTATCCTCTATCCTATCCTTTATCCTATCCTCTATCCTATCCTTTATCCTATCCTCTATCCTGTCCTCTAGCCTGTCCTCGATCCTGTCCACTAGCCTGTCCTCTATCCGATCCTCTTTCCTATCCTCTAGCCTGTCCTCTATCCTATCCTCTATCCTATCCTCTATCCTATCCTCTAGCCTGTCCTCTATCCTATCTTCTATCCTTTCCTCTATCCTATCTTCTATCCTTTCCTCTATCCTATCCTCTATCCTGTCCTCTAGCCTGTCCTCTTTCCTATCCTCTATCCTATCCTTTATCCTATCCTCTATCCTATCCTCTATCCTATCCTCTATCCTGTCCTCTATCCTATCCTCTATCCTATCCTTTATCCTATCCTCTATCCTGTCCTCTAGCCTGTCCTCGATCCTGTCCACTAGCCTGTCCTCTATCCTATCCTCTTTCCTATCCTCTAGTATGTCCTCTATCCTATCCTCTATCCTATCCTTATTCCTATACTTTATCCTATCCTTTATCCTATCCTCTATCCTATCCTCTATCCTATCCTCTATCCTATCCTCTATCCTATCCTCTCGCTTGTCCTCTATCCTATCCACTATCCTATCCACTATCCTATCCTCTATCCTGACCTCTATCCTATCCTCTATCCTATCCTCTATCCTGTGCTCTATCCTATCCTCTATCCTGTCCTCTATCCTATCCACTATCCTCACCTCTATCCTATCCTCTATCCTATCCGCTTTCCTATCCTCTATCCTATCCTCTATCCTGTCCTCTATCCTAACCTCTATCCTAACCTCTATCCTATCCTCTATCCTGTCCTCTATCCTATCCTCTAGCCTGTCCTCTATGCTATCCTCTATCCTATCCTTTCTCCTATCCTCTATCCTATCCTCTATCCTATCCTCAAGCCTGTCCTCTATCCTATCCGCTTTCCTATCCTCTATCCTATCATTTATCCTATCCTCTATCCTATCCTCTATCCTATCCTCAAGCCTGTCCTCTATCCTATCCGCTTTCCTATCCTCTATCCTATCCTCTATCTTGTCCTCTATCCTGTCCTCTATCCTGTCCTCTATCCTATCCTCTATCCTATCCTCTGTCATGTCCTCTATCCTATCCTCCATCCTATCCTCTATCCTATCCTCTATCCTGTCCTCTCTCCTATCCTCTATCCTATCCTCCATCCTATCCTCTATCCTATCCTCTATCCTATCCTCTATCCTGTCCTCTATGCTATCCTCTATCCTATCCTTTCTCCTATCCTCTATCCTATCCTCTATCCTATCCTCAAGCCTGTCCTCTATCCTATCCGCTTTCCTATCCTCTATCCTATCATTTATCCTATCCTCTATCCTATCCTCTATCCTATCCTCAAGCCTGTCCTCTATCCTATCCGCTTTCCTATCCTCTATCCTATCCTCTATCTTGTCCTCTATCCTGTCCTCTATCCTGTCCTCTATCCTATCCTCTATCCTATCCTCTGTCATGTCCTCTATCCTATCCTCCATCCTATCCTCTATCCTATCCTCTATCCTGTCCTCTCTCCTATCCTCTATCCTATCCTCCATCCTATCCTCTATCCTATCCTCTATCCTATCCTCTATCCTGTCCTCTCTCCTATCCTCTATCCTATCCTCTATCCTGTCCTCTCTCCTATCCTCTAGCCTGTCCTCTATGCTATCCTTTATCCTATCCTTTCTCCTATCCTCTATCCTATCCTCTATCCTATCCTCAAGCCTGTCCTCTATCCTATCCGCTTTCCTATCCTCTATCCTATCCTTTATCCTATCCTCTATCCTATCCTCTATCCTATCCGCTTTCCTATCCTCTATCCTATCCTCTATCTTGTCCTCTATCCTGTCCTCTATCCTGTCCTCTATCCTATCCTCTATCCTATCCTCTGTCATGTCCTCTATCCTATCCTCCATCCTATCCTCTATCCTATCCTCTAGCCTGTCCTCTATCCTGTCCTCTATCCTATCCTCTATCCTGTCCTCTATCCTATCCTCTATCCTATCCTCTATCCTGTCCTCTATCCTATCCTCCATCCTATCCTCTATCCTATCCTCCATCCTATCCTCTATCCTTTCCTCTATCCTATCCTCTATCCTATCCTCTAGCCTGTCCTCTATCCTGTCCTCTATCCTATCCTCTATCCTGTCCTCTATCCTCTCCTCTATCCTATCCTCTATCCTATCCTCTATCCTATCCTCTATCCTGTCCTCAATCCTATCCTCTAGCCTGTCCTCTATCCTATCCTCTATCCTATCCTCTATCCTATCCTCTATCCTATCCTCTAGCCTGTCCTCTCTCCTGTCCTTTATCCTATCCTCTATCCGATCCTCTATCCTGTCCTCTAACCTATCCTCTATCCTATCCTCTATCCTATCCTCTATCCTGTCCTCTATCCTATCCTCTATCCTATCCTCTATCCTATCTTCTATCCTATCCTCTATCCTATCCTCTATCCTATCCTCTATCCTATCTTCTATCCTATCCTCTATCCTATCCTCTATCCTATCCTCTATCCTGTCCTCTATCCTGTCCTCTAGCCTGTCCTCCTTCCTATCCTCTATCCTATCCTCTATCCTATCCTCTATCCTATCCTCTATCCTGTCCTCTAGCCTGTCCTCCTTCCTATCCTCTATCCTATCCTCTATCCTTTCCTCGATCCTGTCCACTAGCCTGTCCTCTATCCTATCCTCTATCCTATCCTCTATCCTATCCTCTAGCCTGTCCTCTATCCTATCCTCTATCCTATCCTTTATCCTATCCTCTGTCCTGTCCTCTATCCTGTCCTCTATCCTATCCTCTATCCTATCCTCTATCCTAACCCCTATCCTATCCTCTAGCCTGTCCTCTATCCTATCCTCTGTCCTATCCTCTATCCTATCCTCTAGCCTGTCATCTATCCTATCCTCTATCCTATCCGCTATCCTATCCTCTATCCTATCCTCTATCCTAACCTCTATCCTATCCTCTATCCTGTCCTCTATCCTATCCTCAAGCCTGTCCTCCATCCTGTCCGCTTTCCTGTCCTCTATCCTGTCCTCTATCCTATCCTGTTTCCTATCCTCTATCCTGTCCTCTATCCTATCCTCAAGCCTGTCCTCCATCCTGTCCGCTTTCCTGTCCTCTATCCTGTCCTCTATCCTATCCTGTTTCCTATCCTCTATCCTATCCTCTATCCTATCCTGTTTCCTATCCTCTATCCTGTCCTCTATCCTATCCTCTATCCTATCCTCTATCCTATCCTCTATTCTGTCTTCTATCCTATCCTCTATCCTATCCTCTATCCTATCCTCTATCCTATCCTCCAGCCTATCCTCTATCCTATCCTCTATCCAGTCCTCTATCCTATCTTCTATCCTATCCTCTATCCTATCCTCTATCCTATCCTCCATCCTATCCTCTATCCTATCCTCTATCCAGTCCTCTGTCCTATCTTCTATCCTATCCTCTATCCTATCCTCAAGCCTATCCAGTATCCTCTCCTCTATCCTATCCTCTATCCTATCCTCCAGCCTATCTTCTATCCTGTCCTCTATCCTATCCTCCAGCCTATCCTCTCGCCTGTCCTCTATCCTATCCTCTATGCTTTCTTCTATCCTATCCTCTATCCTATCCAGTTCAGTGTAACGAGCCCTTTGAAGAAAATCAATTGTGACATCACCGGCAAGCAGGTCAGTGATTGGTTTGGGAAGAAGTTAGCTGTTTCGTGAGTATCTGGTAAGTGGTTAAGGTCCATTCTAATCCTAACGTTTAAAATATTAAAGGAACTCAATGTCAGCTTAATAAAATATATAAAAAAGGAAAGTAAAATAAATAATTGAATAAAATAAATAAGTAGTTAATTGAAACACATGAACGATAGCAGGACCGGTGATGTGTCATGACTACAGCATGTGGGAGCTCCTGGATGCCAGTGTGATCCACAGTGTTTGCGGCTCAAAGATCTTCGGCTCAGAGTCACTGAACTGGAGTTCGAGCTGCAGATGCTGCGACATATTAGGCAGGGGGAAAGATAGCTGGACACTTTGTATCAGGAGGTGCTCACACCCCTTAGGATAGGGTCTTCTGATTTGGTCAGTGGTCAGGGACAGGAGAGTGTGGCTGCAGCTGAGGCAGGTAAGGGGACCCAGTGGGCAGGAGTGCAGGAGCCTCAGCCTTTGTGGTTGTCCAACAGGTTTGAGGTTCTTTCAGCTTGTTTGGATGAGAGTGGGGGCTACATGGTGGATGGGCAACCTGACCATGGCACCATGGTACAGGAAGCCATTCAATGGAGGGAGGAAAAAGGAATGTAGTGGTAGTAGGGGACAGTATAGTTCGGGGGATTGACACTTTTCTCTGCAGCAAAGAGTGAGAGTCCAGACGGCTGTGTTGCCAGGGTTCAGGACATCTGTTCAGGGCTCGAGAGGAACTTACAGTGGGAGGGGCAGGATCCAGTTGTCATGGTCCATAATACGAAAGACATAAGCAGGACAAGGAAAGAGGTTCTGCATAGTCAGTATGAGGAACTAGGCGCCAACTTAAGAAGCAGAACCTCAAAGATAATAATCTCTGGATTATTACCTGAGCCACTTGCAAATTGGCATAGGGCAAATAAGATTAGAGAAATTAATGTGTGGCTCAAAGACTGGTGTGATAGAAGTGGATTCTGGTTCGTGGGGCACTGGCACCAGTATTGGGGAAAGTGGTGGCTGTACCATTGTGATGGTCTACACCTGAACTGTGCTGGGGCCGGTGTTCTAGTGAGCTGCATAACCAGGGAATTGGAGAGGGATTTAAAGTGAATAGTGGGGGCAAGGGATCAAATTTGGGAAGATATGATAAATTAAGAAGTAGAGTCAAGGCAAGAAAGAAAGGTATTAATATGGGAAATAATAAACAGACTATGACAGGAAGGGATAGAGAGTACAAATCTAAGAGTAAATCAACAGATAAGGCTAGAGGTTACAAAAATAATAAAAGGACAAAACTAAAGGCTCTGTATCTGAATGCACGTAGCAGTCAAAACAAAACAGATGACAGCGCAAATAGAAATAAATAAGTACGATCTGATAGCCATTACAGAGACATGGCTGCAAGATGACATAGATTGGGACCTGAATATTGAAGGGTACATGGCATTTAGGAAGGACAGGAAGCTAGGAAAAGGTGGAGGGTGGCTCTGTTAATTAATGACGGTATTAGCGCAATAGAGAGGGATGACCTAAGTTTAGGAAACCAGGATGTAGAAGCAGTTTGGTTAGAGAAGAGAAATCATAAAGGCAAAAAGTAACTTGTGGGAGTGGTGTACAGGTCACCTAACATTAACCACACTGTAGGGCAGGGTATAAAGGAAGAAATAATAGCAGCCTGTCAGAAAGGTACAGCGATAATCATGGGGGATTTTAATCTACATATTGACTGGAAAAATCAGTTGGGCAGAGGTGGCCTAGATGAGGAGTATATAAATGTTTTCGGGATAATTTCTTGGAACAATATGTTCTGGAGCCAACCAGAGAGCAGGCTATACTAGACCTAGGTATTGTGCAACGAGATAAGATTAATTAACAACCTCCTAGTTAGGCGCCCCAGGTAGCAGTGATCATAATATGATTGAATTTTATATTCAGTCTGAGGGAGAGAAGAGTGGGTCCAAGACCAGTATTTTAAATGTAAATAAGGTCAATTATGAGGGCATGAAAGCAGAGCTAGCTAAAATAAACTGTCAAATTAGGTTAAGGGATAGGTCTGCAGTGGCAGACATTTCAGGGGATATTCTGAAAAATACAGAATAGATACATTCCAATGAGAGAAAAATTCCAAGGGGTGGACCTGCCATCTGTGATTAACTAAAACAGTTAAAGATAGTATCAAACTAAAAGAAAAAGCATATAATTGCACAAAGATGGGAGGCAGGTCAGAAGATTGGACAGAATGTAAAAAACAGCGAAGATTGACTAAAAGATTGATAAGGAAGGTAAAATTAGAGTACGAGAGAAAGCTAGCTAGAAATATAAGGACAGATAGTAAGAGTTTCTATAGATACTTAAAAAAGAAAAGAGTTAACAAAGTGAATGTTGGTCCTATAGAAAGTGGGTCTGGGGAATTAATAATGGATAATAAGGAGATGGCAGATGAATTGAACAGTTATTTTGCATTGGTCTTAACTATAGATGATACAAATAACGTCCCAGTATTAGCTGTAAGTCAGGAAATGGAAGGGAGGGAGGAACTCAAAAAAATTACAATCACCAGGGAAGTGGTACTGAAAAATTGTTGGAGCTGTGGGCTGACAAGTCCCCGGGTCCTGATGGACTTCATCCTAAGGTCTTAAAAGAAGTGGCTAGTGAGATAGTTGATGCGTTAGTTTCAATTTTCCAAAATTCCCTAGATTCAGGGAAGATTCTGCTAGACTGGAAAATAGCGAATATAACTCCTTTATTCAAAAAGGGAGGGAGATAGAAAGCAGGGAACTACAGGCCAGTTAGCTTAATATCTGTCTTAGGGTAAATGCTAGAAGCTATTATTAAAGACGTTATAGCAGGGCATTTAGAAAAATTGGAGATAATCAGGCAGAGTCGACATGGTTTTGTGAAAGGGAAATCATGTTTAACCAATTTATTGGAGTTTTTTGAGGGAGTTACATGTGCTGTGGTGAAGGGGAACTGGTGGATGTATTGTACTTAGATTTCCAGAAGGCATTTGATAAGGTGCCACATCAAAGGTTATTGCAAAAAATAAAAGCTCATGGTGTAGTGGGTAACATATTGGCATGGATAGAAGATTGGCTCTCTTACAGGAAACAGAGAGTAGGCATAAATGGGTCATTTTCTGGTTGGCAAGATGTAACGAGTTGTGTGCCACAGGGATCTGTGCTGGGGCCTGAACTTCTTAGAGTTTATATAAACTACCTAGATGTATGTTATGGTTGCTAAATGTGCCGATGACACAAAGATAGGTAGGAAAATAGGTTGTGAAGAGGAAATAAGGAGGCTACAAAAGGATATAGCTAAGTTAAGTGAGTGGGCAGAGACCTAGCAAATGAGGTATAATGTGGGAAAATGCAAAGTTGTGCATTTTGGCAGGAAGAATACAAAGAAGCATATTATCTAAATGGTGAGAGATTGCGGATCTCTGAGATGCAGAAGGATCTGGGTGTCCTAGTGCATGAATCGCAAAAGGTTAGTATGCAGATACAGCATGTAATTAGAAAAGCTAATAGAATGTTATCGTTTATCGTGAGGGGAATTGAATACAAAAGTAGGGAGGTTATGCTTCAGCTATACAGGGCATTGGTGAGACCACATCTGGAGTACAGTGTACAGTATTGGTATCCTTATTTAAGGAAGGAAGTAAATGTGTTGGAAGCAGTTCAAAGAAGGTTTACTGGACTAATACCTGGAATGGGCTGGCTATCTTATGAGGGAAGATTGGACAAACTAGGCTTGTATCCGCTGGAATTTAGAAGAGTAAAAGGCGACTTGATTGAAACATATAAGATCCTGAGGGGATGGATGTGGAAAGGATGTTTCTCCTTGTGGGAGAATCTAGAACCAGGGGTCACTGTTTAAAAATAAGGGGTCGCCCATTTAAGATAGAGATGCGGAGAAATACTTTCTGTCAAAGGGTCATGAGTCTTTAGAACTCTCTTCCTCAAAAGACAGTGGAAGCAGAGTCTTTGAATATCTTTAAGGCAGAAGTAGATAGATTCTTGAGAATTGGTCCTGACCAATATTTATCCCTCAAGTAATACCACTAATAGTCATTTGGTAGTACAGAACTTGAGTATTGCTGAAAATAGGGACATGTTGTCAAAGCTTTTCATCTTGCACACATCAGGACAATCTGCAAGAATACCAATGTAAGGGAAAACAACAACTTTATACTGTATGGGAAGAGAGTGCTGATTGGTTGGCAAGTGAACTCTGATTGGTAGAGGCATTGCCATGGAGAATGCACCAGTTTATGTGACTGACAGTTAACTGCCAAGCTTTTTTTGAAATTTAAACCAGGCAGTTTGACTCTGATTGGTCAAGGCATCGCTCTGAGGAATGAACCAGCAAATGGCTGTTACTTATTTTGTTTAGCTGAAACAGGCGCAATGTTTGTACATGTTCTCTCTGTCTGCAAAGAACAGGGCCCTGTGTATTAATATATGTAGCTTCCAGTACGTGCAAATGCGCCACACAGCGAGCCCTACTGACAACCTAAAATTGGTTGTCAGCGTAATTCTTAGCACACTGAGGATTATTTAGAAAATGTTGTCCAATTGCAGACACTGTGTTTTGAGTTTTGCATCGCAGGCTTAATATCCCTAAAATATATTGTCTGTTCATGATCACATTTCTCTTTGTGAGACCTTCCTCAGCGCAAATTGGCTACTGTGTTTCCTATATTATAACAGCGACTACATTTCAAAAATACTTAATTTGCTGTGACGTGCTGTAGGGATGTCCTAAGGTCATGAGAGGTGCTATATAAATGCAAGTTTTTCTTTTCTTTAAATAGGGAAATTGAGTCACCAGTCGATGAACACTTAAAAGGCTTAGTGAGGAAAGGGTATGAAAAATGTGATTGCCCTCTGCTGCAAAACATAGCCAAGTTGCATTGTGCTCACATGGGTTAGGGAGGGTGGTTGGTGTTGGAGGCGAGGAACAGGCCTCAGGCCTGATTTGCCCCTGCGCATCGTTCAGCCCCAGCTGTAGCAGAGCACCCAGCAGATAATCAGCTATGGTCCTCGTTCAATTTTTCCGTCAGTCTCTAACAAACTGCCTCAATCTGACCCAAACTGCCTCAATCTTTCACATGAATGTTCTCCTGCAATAAATTACAGCCACAATTCATCTGTTGAGCCAGAAAAGCAATTCTCAACAGTTAAGATTGGAGCTCTTGATTCTGGAGAAGTTAAGGTGCAGTCTGGACCAGCTCTCTGCCTTACAGTAATGGTAGCTTGGAAAGCAAAGACTCTTTCTTATCAGCTACTGGAATCATTTTTTTGCTAAAATGTGGGAGTACTGTTTCTGTTGATGGTAGGACATTAAAACTGGACTGTGGGAGTCGACCATCATTTGAAACCGGTTCTTTAGAAATGGGTTTTACAATTTTGTTACATTGCCCACTAAGGAAATGCTCCTGCATAGCTTCCAACAAAAAAGCAGTGATTAACTCCTTAAAAAAACAAGCTAGATAAGTATTTTGTGCATAAGTCTGAGAATTGTAGGACTAAGCGCTTGGCTTAGTGGTAGCACTCAAGTCTCAGAGTTAGAATGTTGTGCAATCAAACCCTGTTCCAGAGACTTGAGCACAGAATCCAGGTTGACATTGTTGGAGGTGCCATTTTCAGATGAGACGTTAAATCATGTCTGCCTGCTCAGGGGAACATAAAAGACCCCATGATACTATGCAAAGAAGAGTAGGGGGAGATGCCCTGTCCAACATTCAACCTTCAACCAATATCAGTAAAAGTAATTGAGGTAGATCTTGAATTTTTGTGATAGTGTAGAACAGGTCTTGGGAGTTGGCGGAATTTCACCTCCTCAGTGGTTTTGCTTCTGTTCCTGGTAATACTAGCTCTGAAGAAGAAAATCTCAATGATGAGACAGTAGGGCTGATCTTCCATGTACACGGGATGAAGGGAGCATCACTCGTCCGCCTCTTGTAACAAGAGATCACGTGCCTTTGATTTCCAGATGGGTGCGACTCATTACTGGCAGTGCCAACATTGAGTATCTGTTTGATCTGCCAACTGGCACACCACAACATGTATACACCTGCTTCCTCCTATCAAGCCCAGCATTAGACTATTCCAGGAGGTAATTAACAGACCATAATAGCAGCTTTCCTTCCCCCTGCTGCTAGATATAAAATCAATCCCAGTTCCAGACAGCAGGAAATTCATGCCTCAATATAATGAATGAACTAATTTCCCCTCCCTCCTTTTTATTGAACATTATGGTTGTTATTAATGTGCAGTGTGTATGTTTCTTTAAAAGCTGTTAGGACTGATGTTTCAGTCCTAAAAGAGAACAATTATTGGGTCTGTGTTAATTTGAATTCATCTGAACCCTAATCCCAGTGACATGATAAAATGTTAGCCTTGTCCTGCTGTTATTATATCTGTGTAGGTCTTGATTACAGAAAAAATGGGAATGGCAAATAGATTTATTCATCAAGGGCTGACAGACAAGAAACACATTCTAATAAGTAGAGAAAATGAGCAATAAAACTCTTCAAAGACAAAATCAAACCAATTATTGTTTGACACGCTGTCTGAATAATTCTAGCATCATAAACAGTGCAATCTTCCGACTGCCAGAAACATTCCCAATGCCAACAAGAGAAAGACTGTTTATTTCTACTCTCAGCCTCCCTGTCTCAGTCCTTCTCCTCCCAAAGACTGCCAGCAGCTGCTCAAAGATACTCACATTACCACAACAAGAGTACAGATTAAATTTGTGTTTATTACATCGTACTGCCACTGCTGTCAGTCACTGATAATCAATAGTCCAATCAGACACATTTTCTATTTTGTCAACAGGTAGATGTTTCCCATAGGTCTTGTTTACTTTGAATGGGTTCAGTCTGAAGGGACTGCCAATATTTTGACTTCAAACTCCAAACTCATGATGATGTAAATATGTTGGAATCAAAGCAAGAGAGAGAAAAAGAGTTAGTTTCTCAGTGCCATACACATTGAAATCTCTAATGGATTCTACTTTGTCACTTCTACTTTGGAACTTCAGCTATTGGATTAGGAGATTGTGGGAACCCATATTTTCCAATTGGTCGGGGGGGAATGATTGCCGTTCCTCCGGCCTGGGTATTCTGCTGCGGGGAGGTAACATCACCATCTCCGAAGTTAAGGAGGTGGTGGGCGGTCGCCTCCTCGTAGCTGACGTGATGTACAACAACGCTCCGCTCTGGTTGATCAACGTGTACGCACCGGTACAACGCAGCGAGCGGCTGACCGTCTTCCAGCAGCTCCCACTGCTGCTGGCGACGTCCAGGCCGGTCATCCTAGGCGGTGACTTCAACTGCATCATCGATACGGCTGGACGATCCGGCAGTGACGACAGCAAACTGGACGCTATGTCCAGATTCCTAATGGAAACAGCTAAAGATGCCAAACTGCACGACGTCTTCAGCAAACCTGCAGACGGAGCGCAGCGCAGATACACATGGTCAAGATCTGACGGGTCTGTCCGTTCCAGGATTGACTTCCTGTTTGTGTCCCGTGCTGTCACGGTTAGATCCACCGACGTCAAGCCGGTGTTCTCCGACCACTGCCTCTTACTGGCCGACTGTCACTTACAGGACGAACAGCGGGTTGGCAGAGGGACATGGAAGCTCAATGCTACACTGCTGACCCCAGACAACCTTGAGGAACTCAAAAGGGATTACAAAGGTTGGAGGACCGTGAAACCCCTCTTTGAGTCTCCAGTTCACTGGTGGGAAGCGATCAAGGAGAACATCAAGAGGTTCTTCATCCACAAAGGTGTTCAGAGGGCGAGAGAGAGACAGAGGGAAATGTCCCGACTCCAGAAAATTATGCAAAATCTACTCCGGTTGCAGTCAATGGGGGTCGAGGTCAAAGAGGATGTCCAAGAGGTGAAGAGCCAGCAGGCCTCGCTCTTTGCCAAGGAGGCCTCCAAGATCATATTCCGGTCCAGAGTCCGCTCCATCGAGCAGGATGAGTCATGCCTGCGTTACTTCTTCCAAAAGGTACACAGAGAGAGCTCTGTTATCAGCAGCCTGAAGGAAGAAGATGGCTCGGTAACGTCTTCGCAGTCTGACATACTAAGGATCAGCAAATCCTTTTATGCTGGGCTGTATGACGCGAAGCCCACAGACAGCAGAGCCTCCCAGTCCTTCCTGTCATCTATCACAGAGGTCTTAGATGACAGCAGGAGGGAGAGATTGGACAAGCCGCTAACTCTGGACGAGCTGACAAAGGCCGTCGAGTCCTTCGAGACGAGTAAAACCCCTGGGAGCGACGGCTTACCGGTTGAGTTGTACTCGGCCCTGTGGGACTGGGTCGGCCCGGACCTGCTGGAAGTGTACGAGAGTATGCTCCTGGCCGGCAGCATGTCAGAATCCATGAGGAAAGGCATCATCACCCTCATTTACAAGCAGAAGGGGGAGAGGGCAGAAATCAGAAATTGGCGGCCCATCTCACTGCTTAATGTTGACTACAAGATTCTGTCCAAAGTCATAGCCAGTCGAGTCAAATCTGCTCTGGAGTTGGTGATTCACCCCGATCAGACCTGTACTGTACCCGGCAGGAAGATCTCTGATAGTCTCGCGCTACTCAGGGATACGATCGCCTACGTACGGGACAGGAGGGTGGACACCTGCCTCATCAGCCTGGACCAGGAGAAGGCTTTTGACAGGATATCGCACACCTACATGATGGACGTGCTTTCCAAAATGGGGTTTGGGGAGGGAATCTGCAATTGGATCCAACTGCTCTACACAAACATCAGTAGCGCAGTCTCAATCAACGGGTGGGAATCGGAAAGTTTCCCGATCAAATCTGGAGTCAGACAGGGCTGTCCTCTCTCCCCGGGCTTGTTTGTTTGCTGTATTGAACCCTTTGCTGAGTGTATTAGGAAGGATGCGAGCATAAGATGGGTGACAATCCCAGGCAGCGGAGGCACTCAGGTTAAAACCTCCCTGTACATGGATGACGTCGCCGTCTTCTGCTCGGATCCGCTGTCTGTGCGCAGACTGATGAGCATCTGCGACCAGTTCGGGAGCCAAAGTTAACCACGGCAAGAGCGAGGCCATGTTCTTTGGGAACTGGGCTGACCGATCCTTTGTCCCCTTCACCGTCAGGTCAGATTACCTGAAGGTGCTGGGGATATGGTTCGGAAGGGCCGGGGCGTGCACCAAAACCTGGGAGGAGCGAGTAGCCAAGGTACGACAAAAGTTGGGCATGTGGGGGCAGCGATCTCTCTCCATTGTGGGTAAGAACCTAGTCATCAGGTGTGAGGCGCTCACGTTGTTGCTGTACGTGGCGCAGGTCTGACACATACCCCACTCCTGCGCTGTGGCAGTCACCCGAGCCATTTTCCACTTCATCTGGGGATCTAAAATGGACCGGGTCCGGAGGGACACGATGTTCAAATCTCTGGACAAGGGTGGGAAAAATGTACCCAACGTGGCTCTCATCCTGATGACCACCTTCGTGTGCGGCTGCATCCAGCTGTGTGTAGATCTCCAGTACGCAAACTCCAAGTGTCACTACGTGCTGAGGTTCTATCTGTCCCCGGTGTTGCGAAGGATGGGCCTGGGCACATTGCCGCGGAACGCTCCATGCAGTTGGGCCGTGCCGTACCACCTATCCTTCGTGGAGCAGTTTCTGCGGGAAAACACCTTTGACCACCGGTCCATCAGGCAGTGGTCTGCACGGAATGTCCTCAAGGCCCTACGGGAAAAGGAGACGGTGGATCCTGTCGGATGGTTCCCCAAGCAGACCGTCAAAGTCATTTGACGGAATGCCTCATCACCAGAAGTTTCAAACAAGCACCAAGACGTAGCTTGGCTGGTGGTGAGAAGGGCCCTCCCCGTCAGATCCTTCATGCACACCCGAAGTCTCGCCCCCTCCGCACAATGCCCCCGTGGTGGCTGTGGTGGGGAAGAGACGGTCGCCCACCTCCTCCTGGAATGTGTCTTCGCAAAGCAGGTGTGGAAAGAGATGCAGTGGTTTTTGTTGAGGTTCATCCCAAGCAGCTCTGTAACACAGGAGTCTGTGCTCTACGGGCTGTTCCCAGGGACGCACACCGAGACCATCATCAACTGCTGCTGGAGGACTATCAATTCGGTGAAAGACGCCCTTTGGTCTGCCCGAAACTTGCTGGTCTTCCAGCGCCGAATGTTGCAGACTGGCACATTCCAAGGTCCAGGACTACGTTCTGAGGGACGCACTAAAGCTTGGGGCAGCCGCAGCAAAGGCTCAATGGGGAAAGACCACAGTGTAAGGACCCCCACCAAGCTGAACTGAGGGCTGGACCCATGAGAAACCCCTCGAACTGTATTGTTGATATTTTCATTTGCTGTAAATGTAAAATTGTAATTGGCATGACAATAGTGAAAGGGAAGGGTTGTGAAGAAACTCATGATAGTATAGAAGGAAACTGATCTCCCTTGCAATGTTTGTATTTTTTGGTGCTGTTTGAAACTGTTTGGCAATGTAATGTTTGCAGATTTTTATGAATAAAGTATATTTTGGAAATTTAAAAAAAGCTCTATTGCTGTGGTGGGGAAGAGACGGTCGCCCACCTCCTCCTGGAATGTGTCTTTGCAAAGCAGGTGTGGAAAGAGATGCAGTGGTTTTTGTCGAGGTTCATCCCAAGCAGCTCTGTAACACAGGAGTCTGTGCTCTCTGGGCTGTTCCCAGGGACGCACACCGAGACAAACATCAACTGCTGCTGGAGGACTATCAATTCGGTGAAAGACGCCCTTTGGTCTGCCTGAAACTTGCTGGTCTTCCAGCGCAAAGAGTTGTCCACCACCGAATGTTGCAGACTGGCACATTCCAAGGTCCAGGACTACGTGCTGAGGGACGCACAAAAGCTTGGGGCAGCCGCAGCAAAGGCTCAATGGGGAAAGACCACCGTGTAAGGTCCCCCCACCAAGCTGGACTGAGGGGCTGGTTCCATGGGAAACCCCTCGAACTGTATTGGGAAAATCTTGTCTCCTGTAAAATGTAAAAATGAATCTGGCACGACAAATGTGAAATGGTAGGGTTGTGAGGCAACTCATGATTGTATTGAAGGAAACTGATCACCTTTGCACAGTTTGTATTTCTTGACTTGGTGCTGTTTGAAACTGTTTGGCAATGTATTTTTTACAGATTTTTATGAATAAAGTATATTTTGGAAATAAAAAAAAAGTAGCTCTATTGCGTCTGAGCAGCTTTTAGCTCAGGCCCTACTCCAGAGACTTTAGCATATAATCCAGGTTGACTCTTCAGGGAACAATGCCGTTTGGAGGTGCTGTCTCCCGGGTAAGACATTAAACCAAGGTTCTACCTGACCAATGGCATGTGAGTGAAAAAGACAAGGGTGAAGCATTTGAAACTATTTTCCGCCAAAAGTGCCAAGTGACTGATTCTTCTCAGCCTTCTGCTAAATTCCCCACCAGCACCGATACAAATATTCAGCTAATTTCAATTAACACCACATGATGTCAAAAAAAAACCCTCAGTGCACTGGAAAGGCCATGGGATCCATCATCCCAGCTGCATTCCAGAACTAGCTGCACATCTAGCCAAGCTTTTCCATTGCTGCTGCAACACTCAACCATATGGAAAACCACCCAATTATGTCCTGTCTACAAAAATCTTGCCCCAAACATAGACGTAAGAGCTGAAATCCAGAGCTGAGTTGAGAGTGACTGCCCTTGACTCCAATGGCCCCTAGTAAAATTGAACACAATGAGGATCAGGAGGAAAACTCTCTAGTGGCTGAAATCATGCTTAGCACAAAGAAAGATGGTTTCTGGAGGCCAATCATCTCAGCCCCAGGACATCATAGCAGTTGTTTCTCAGTGCAGTATCATAGCCAACTGTCTTCAGCTGTTTCCTTAATGATCTTCCCTCAATCATAAGGTCAGATTATGGGGCTTTTCGCTGATTTTTGCACTCTGTTCAATTCCATTGGCGAAATCTCAGATAATGAAGCAGTTCGTACCTGCATGTGGCAAGATCTGGACAACATCCAAGCTTGCACTGATAAGTGGTAAGTACTATTCACACCAACAGGTGGCAGGCAATGGCCATCTCCAATAGGAGGGAGCGCTTAGCAGGCAATGGCATTACCATCATCAATTGCCACACAAACAACATCCTGGAAGTCATCATTGGCTAGAGGTTCAACTGGACCAGCTACATAGTAGCCTTGGCTGGGTGTTTTACAATCACTTCCTGATTTCCCCATAGCTTCTCTATTATCTGTGAGATACAAATCAGGAGTGTGATGAAATACTCTCCACTTGGCTGCATGGGTGCAACTGTAATTGTTATATTTTGTACCCCAAGCATGAAGAAACTAGAGTCTTGATTTATGTGTATGTGTAAGCTTTAGTCAGATGGCTGACTGGATCTGTCTTCGTTTCACTTTTAGAACCATGCCCGCTCAAGGTTGACTGAGGAATAGTGAGCAGTCCTACAAACACAGCACAGAACAATCAATCACTGAGCAATCAAACACAACAGTACCAACATTCAAAAAGCAGGCAGTTAAGGAGCTCATTGAGATTCAAAGGTCAATGACATCATGAAGAGAGTGACCACATTTTAACCGGCAGCACGAGGTCAGCAACTAGTGCAGATCTCACCAGGCAACTCAGTGCCAAGAATTAGAACATGCCTCCAGGTTTCACAAGGAATCTTGATCTTCCCATGCTCTGGACTTCTTGAGGTGGAATCAACACTGCCATATTGGTAAAGGCTGCGTTGTAGGCATCATTGTCAGTGGCCTAAAATAGGTATTAGGCCCCTTACACATGGAAACAAGAAACTGAACACCTGTTGTAGACCTGATTCCAGAAGGTGGTTTGGATTGAATGGAACAGGAACCATTATGACACCAGCAGGGACAAGTAGGGACAGGTATCTTTTCACATGGGAAGTCAGATCATTCTATGTGACATTTTTCATGAGAACCTCAGCTGTAAGTGATCTTTTTTAGTTGAATTAAAGAAAGAATTACATTTCTATAGCACCTTTCACAATCTTAAGTTGTGCCAAAGTAATGTGTTGCCAATTTTTCTTATTCATTCGGGGGATGTGGGCATCGCTGGCTAGGCCAGCATTTATTGCCCGTCCCTAATCGCCCTTGAGAAGGTGGTGATAAGCTGTCTTCTTGAACTGCAGCAGTCCTCGGGGTGTAGGTACAGCCACAGTGCTGTTAGGGAGTTCCAGTATTTTGACCCAGTGACAGTAAAGGAACTGCGATATATTTCCAAGTCAGATGGTGTGTGGCTTGGAGGGGAACTTGCAGGTGGTGGTGTTCCCGTGCATCTGCTGCCCTTGTCCTTCTAGGTGATAGAGGTCACGGGTTTGGAAGGTGCTGTCAAAGGAGCCTTGGTGAGTTGCTGCAGTGCATCTTGTAGATGGTACACACTGCTACCATTCTGCGTCGGTGATAGAGGGAGTGAATGTTGAAGGTTATGGCTGGGGTGCCAGTCAAGTGGGCTGCTTTGTCCTGGATGATGTCAAGCTTCTTGAGTGTTGTTGGAGCTCCACCCGTCCAGGCAAATGGAGAATATTCCATCACACTCCTGACTTGTGCCTCGTAGATGGTGGTCAGTCACTAGGGAGACAGGAGGTGAGTTACTCGTGGCAGAATTTGCCAGCCTCTGACCTGCTTTGTGGCTACAGCATTTATGTGGCTGGTCCAGTTCAGTTTCAGTGACCCCCAGGTTGTTGATAGTAGGGAACTCAGCAATGATAATGCCATTGAACATCAAGGGCAGATGGTTAGATTCTCTCTTGTTTGAGATGGTCATTGCCTGGCACTTGTGTGGCGCGAATGTTTCTTGCCACTTATCAGCCCAACCTGGATGTTGTCCATGTCTTGCTGCACATGGACATGGCTGCTTCAATATCTGAGGAGTTGTGAATAGTTCTGAAAATTGTGCAATCATCAGTGAACATCGCTAGGTCTGACCTTATGATGGAGGGAAGGTCATTGATGAAACAGCTGAAGATAGTTGGACCTAGGATACTACCATGAGGAACTCCTGCAGTGATGTCCTGGGACTGAGATGATTGAACTCCAACAACCACAGCCATCTTCCTTTGCACTAGGTATGACTCCAACCAGCAGAAATTTTTCCCCCTAATTCCCATTGACTCCAGTTTTGCTAGGGCTCCTTGATGCCAACCTCGGTCAAATGCTGCCTTGATGTCAAGGGTAGTCACTTCTCACCTCACCTCTGGAATTCAGCTCTTTTGTCCATGTTTGGACCAAGGCTGAAATGAGGTCAGGAGCTGAGTGGCCCTGGCGGAACCCAAACTGAGCGTCACTGTGCCGGCTATTGGTGAGCAAATGCAGCTTGATTGCACTATTGACGACCTCTTCCATCATTTTGCTGATGATCGAGAGTAGACTGATAGGATGGTAATTGGCCAGGTTGAATTTGTCCTGCTTTTTGTGTACAGGACATCCCAGGGCAATTTTCCACATTCCTGGGTAGATGCCTGTGTTGTAGCTGTACTGGAACAGTTTGGCTAGGGGCGCGGCTAGTTCTGGCACACAAGCCTTCAGCATTATTGCCAGAATGTTGTCAGGGCCCATAACCTTTGCAGTATCCAGTGCCTTTAGCCATTTCTTGATATCACATGGATTGAAACAGATTGGCTGAAGACTGGCATCTATGATGTTGGGGACCTTAGGAGAAGGCCGAGATCGATCATCCACTCGACACTTCTGGCTGAAGATGGATGCAAATGCTTCAGCCTTATCTTTTGCACTGATGTGCTGGCCACCTCCGTCACTGAGGATGAGGATATTTGTGGAGCCTCTTCCTCCAGTTACTTGTTTAATTGTCCACCACCATTCAAGACTGGATGTGGCAGGACTGCAGAGTTTAGAATTGATCCGTTGGTTGTGGGATTGCCTAGCTCTGTCTATTGCATGCTGCTTACGCTGTTTGGTATACAAGTAGTCCTGTGTTGTAGTTTCACCAGGTTGACACCTCATTTTTAGTGATTCCTGGTGCTGCTCCTGGCATGCCCTCCTGCACTCTTCATTGAACCAGGCTTGATCCCCCGGCTCGATGGTAATGGTAGAGTGGGGGTTATGCCTGGCCATGAGGTTACAGATTGTGGTTGAGTACAATTTGTCTGCTGCTGATGGCCCACAGCGCCTCATGGATGCCCAGTTTTGAGCTGCTCGATCAGTTTGAAATCTGTCCCATTTAGCACAGTGGTAGTGCCACACAACATGAAGGTGGGTACCCTCAATGTGAAGACAGGACTTCGTCTCCACAAGGACTGTGTGGTGGTCAATTCTACCAATACTGTCATAGACAGATGAACCAGCGACAGGTAGATTGGCGAGGTCAAGTCGGTTTTTCCCTCTTGTTGGTTCACCACCTGCCGCAGACCCAGAGTAGCAGACCGCGTCCTTCAGGACTCGGCCAGCTCGATCAGTAGTGGTGTTAATGAGCCACTCTTGGTGATGGACATTGAAATCCCCCAACAAAAGTACATTTTGTGCCCTTGCTACCCTCAGTGCATCTTTTAATTGGTGTTCAACGTGGAGAAGCACTGATCCATCAGCCGGGGCAGGGGAGGGGGCAGTTGGTGGTAATCAGCAGGAGGTTTCCTTATCTATGTTTGACCTGATGCTATGAGACTTCATGGGGTCCAGAGACAATGTTGAGACTCCCAGGGCAACTCCCTCCTGACTGTATACCACTGTGTCACCACCTCTGGTGGGTCTGCCCTGCCAGTGGGAAAGAACATACCTAGGGATGGTGATGGTGGTGTCTGGAACATTATCAGGTATTATTCCGTGAGTATGACTATGTCGGGCTGTTGCTTGATTAGTCTGTGGGACAGTTCTCCCAATTTTGGCACAAGCCTCCAGGAGGAAGGCGAAGGAGGACTTTGTAGGTTCGACAGGGCTGGGTTTGCCGTTGTCATTTCGGGTACCTAGGTCGATGCCGGGTGTTCTGTCCGGTTTCATTTCTTTTCTTGGACTTTGTAGCAGTTTGCCAATAACGTACCTTTGAAGTGTTGTCACTGTGCAATGTAGGAAACACTGCAGCCAATATGCACACAGCAAGCTCCCGCAAACAGCAATGTGGGAATGACCACACCATCTGTTTTAGTGATAAATGTTGGCCAGGAGACAAGGAAAAACCCTCCTGCTCTTCTTCGAAATAATGGGAGTCTCAGTTTAACATCTCATCTGAAAGGCAACAGCACCCCTCAGTACTGCACTTTATTGGGAGTGTGAGCCTTGATTTTCTTTTGCTCAAGTCCCTGGACTGGGGCTTGAACACACAAGCTTCTGGCTCAGAGGGAGACAGCACCTATCAGTTGACTCAGAGCCAATACCTAACTACAGCTAAAACAGCCAATAAATCCAGTGTGAACCAACTGATGTTTCACTGTTTCTGGTATATATTGCAGACGATTGTTGACTAATGAATCTGCAGCACCTCAGAATGTCAGTGAAACAAGCAACCAAGCTTTAACAATTGGACCAACTAATGCAATATTCAATTCTTTACTGAACAAAGAGCTGGCGGATTTCCCATTGTCAAGATGGATGGCTGGGCTGAACAGGAAGAGTGCTTTGTTTTGTGATAAAAATCCATAGGAGTTTTAACAATGGGTTTCTAATTGGTTCAAATTGTAGAGCACAATATTCTCTGCAGGACTTAAATAATGCAAAGTGGGTCATAATGAGAGGGATACTTCTTTGAAAGCACAAATATGTCCACGCAAAATATGTACTCTTGCTTCTCTGCCAAAATGTCAACTGCAGTGTGTGGCTGTACTGAGCTGGTCTCATCATGGTGAGCAGTTACCAGGTTTCATCCTTTAATGTAATAGTTCTGACAGCTTGCATACATTTACATTGATGAATATAATCTGCAGCATTAGAAAACTACAAAGAGTCATGAGGAAATCAAGATTCTTTAATACCGACAAATCTAGCGATTAAATGCTCCATGAGCTTTCTTTTTAATTAAATCCTGCAAGAAATAAGAATGTTGGGGCATTTCTCATTAATGCTGGATGCACACATGACCGGGTTTGTCAGAGGTTTGTGTTGAAACAGTTATATCAGACACTGTATCGTTAGATTCACTGAACCGTTAACAGGGTATAATTAAATACTCTTATCACATGGAGAACCATTAAATGAGTGTCAACTCTTCCATCCGATTTTATTTTTAAACGCAACTGCTAGAAAGCACAATTTTATTCTGTGTACTTTCTCAGAGATTGGTGTTAAGTCATGCACAACTTTGGAGCTAATTAAGGTACACTGTAGGACAAAGGAATTGCTGGATGAAAGAAAACCAAGATCCATCCAGTTCACCTTCTATGTCCTGGTAGTCGCATGATACAATGATAGCGGAGTTTTTTTTTTCTCTTTCATGGGATGTAGCTGTCACTAGCAGGCCAGCAGTTGTAGCCCATCCCTAATTGCCCTTGAACTGAGCAGACTGCCAAAGTCATTTGGCAGAACGTCTCATCGGCAGAACTTTCAAACAAGCACCAAGACGTAGCTTGGCTGGTGGTGAGAAGGGCCCTCCCAGTCAGATCCTTCCTGCTTGCACAGAATCTCACTGCCCTCGAGCTGGCTATGGTGGGGAAGAGAACATCATCCACCACTTTCTGCAATGTGCCTTTGCAAAGCAGGTCTGGAAAGAGATGCAGTTGCTTTTATCGAGGTTCATCCCAAGCAGCTCCATAACACAGGACTCTGTGCTCTACGGTCTGATCCCAGGGGACACACACCAAGATAAACATTAAACGCTGCTGGAGGACCATCAACTTGATGAAAGACGCACTTTTTTCTGTCCAAAACTTGTCGGTCTTCCGATGCAAAGAGTAGTCCACGACCGAGTGTTGCAGACTGGTCCAAGGTCCAGGACTACGTACAGAGGGACGCACTAAAGTTTGGGGCAGCTGCTGCAAAGGCTCAATGGGGAAAGGCCACTTTGTAAGGTCCTCCTGCCATAGTACACTGAGGGGCTGGAATCCGTGTGAAACCCCTTGGGTTGTACGCACCAGAGAATGTTTTTGGTATGTAATGCGAATATACATTGTAAATATTACTTAGAATGGCAAGAGTAGTGAGGCACCACATGTTCTGTATTGAAAGGAACTGATCTTTATTGCACTTTATGTAATGTCCAATATGAATTGTTTTGTAAAGCATTTTTAAATTTTTTATGAATAAAATATATTTTTGGAAAAAAATGTCGGGGGGTGCAGAAGGCCTGTCGACTTCCCATCACAACTTGATTAAGTCGGGGGTGGGATAGGCCGATGACGGCCTTCCTGCTCAGAAGCCAATTGAGGCTCTTAAGAGGTCTATTATCAGCCACTTAAAGGCCTCTTCCCACTGTTGCTAGCATTAAGCCAGCGGCGGGGCAGGGCTCCACCACGTGGGGAGGTCGCCCGGTAAACAATCTGTGTCATAGAAACATAGAAAATAGGAGCATGAGTCGGCCATTCAGCCCTACGAGCCTGTACCGCCATTCATTATGATCATGGCTGATCCTACAGAGGGCTCCTGCTGGCAAACAACCCACCTCCCTGAACCCCTCTCCCCCTGCTCTCAATGTTCACCCTGCCCCCTCCCCCCCAACCTCCCGCCTCACTTACCTTGTATCCGAGTCTCCAGCGCTGAACATGGTTTCGAGGTCTCTTGTAGTACTGGCAGTGGGCACTGTTCACAATGCTATTGAGCTCTTGGAGGCGGGATCCCTGTCTTTAAAGAGATGGATTTCCCAGCGCTGGGCTGTTAATTGCCCGGGCGCCGTAGAATTGTGCCATGGGGCGTGGGGGGGTGTGGGGGGCTCCAAATGGCCGAGGTGGGCTTCTCACTGTTTTTTCGGCCTGGCACCGGGAGCCCCGTTGGTGTGACTAAATTCAGCCCAGCATGACAACTTGTTGGTGCGATAGATGGTTGACCCACTAATAGGCAGAGGGGACAACCTTTATAGGAAATAATTGCATGGGCTGTAAGTGCAGTAATCTGCTGGCCTTTCACCTACCAGTCTCTGTACACTTAAGAGCTCATCCATTCATCCATCATGCCTGTGCTGGCTAATCTACATTGGCTCCTGATCCGCAATTCCTGGATTTTTAAATTCTTATC
The DNA here is from genome assembly GCF_036365525.1 of Heterodontus francisci. NCBI lineage: Eukaryota > Metazoa > Chordata > Chondrichthyes > Heterodontiformes > Heterodontidae > Heterodontus > Heterodontus francisci. The sequence goes on along the minus strand of NC_090408.1, from coordinate 12,638,429 downwards.
TGTGTTTTCAAGCATGGCTTTGCCCCTTCTCTATCTCTTTAATCTCCTCAAGTCCTACAACCCGCCAACATTTCTGCATTCCTCTAGTTCTGACCTCTTGAGCATCTCTGATTTTAATTGCTCCACCATTGGTGGCAATACCTTCAGCTGCCTTGTCCCTAAGCTCTGGAATTCCCTCCCTAAACCTCACCGCCTCTCTACCTCTCTCTCCTCCTTTAAGACGCTTCTTAAAACCTACATCCTTGATTGAACTTTTTGTAAACTGCCCTAATGTCAATGGCATCCTCTTCTTCGATGTGCACTCCCAGCAGTGGCCACTGCTGCCAGTGGGGCTGCTGAGACTGCTGATCTATCAGCCCTCCAATTGGCCGGTAGATCCTTGATCAGGATGGCCGCCCCTGACAAGATGCAACCCAACTTTCGGGCCCATCCCGGCAAGACCCCCTACCATGAGAACAAAATTCAGCCACAGATCCTGTGGCAAATCCTGGGATGGGGACCAGCTGCATTCTAGATAAACTCATGAGCCATCCAGGGAATTGCTCACAGTTGGAACTGTCAGCGATGACAAAGAACATTCCATTAATAACTACATTTTGTTCTCTGTTTCTGTCATTGAAGCAAGGTTTCAAGCAAATCCTTCGATAAATACAAAACTATTAGAAGTGATTGCAGATGCTGTGATACCAACACTCATGGCAGCTTTGCACTGGGTCCTGTCACACTAAACAAACATGGTTGTGAAAACACAAAAAAACTCTGGTCTCACATAAATAGAATTAGCCAGGGAAATTCATCTCACAAAGAAAATAGTGCCTACATTGCAAACTTGACCTGATGACCTGTGTGTAGTGAGGGGGATGTCGCCCCTGCTCGTTCCATGACAGCTGTGTTACCTTATAACAATCCATAAATCATCTCGTCAAAACTGTACCATAAACTCTTAACTAGATCTCAATTGATCACTGGATGTCAAGTCATTTGAAACTCCATGATACCTTTGATCTAAATGGAAGATGGGGAAAGAACACTGAATCATACTGAAAGAATAGTGCAAATTTAATCCAGTTTAAGAAAAAGACAAATAGTTTATGCTGATTTTGAAATGACTAAATTAATGTTGCTAACTTATCTGAATGGATTTTGAGCAATTTACATTTTCTTTCAGTTTCTATGTTGTCATCTTATGAGTTATGTTCCACTAAGTGTTTTTCTTAATGTTTTAATATGGGAGAATCTCACACACTGTAAATGGACCCTGGTTTGAGGCCCAGTTAGGATGTAACAGCTTGTCTCAAGTAAGTATGCACCTTCGGTAACTAACTCCAGGGCCGAGGCTCTGATCAAAACTCAGCTGCCTGGTCTTCTCCTGCAGGGCTGTTCCTATGTGATTGAGGTCTGAGGCCCAACATCTGAAACTACTCAGAGCTAAAGGCCTGCTCGGGTCTGCAAATGAAACCCGACCCAAGCCCGACAGAACCACATCCGACCCGAGCCCGACCCAACCCGTGTCTTCTCATTTTTTCCCGCGCCCGACCCAACCCGGCCCGACCACTGGAATAAAGTTGATTATATTAAAGAGGTTGTGCTCTACCTTGGATGGAATCGCTCACTGCAGACCAGTGCGGAGTGTTTCCCGTCTTGACGTCCTGACTGTCACTGTGTCCGAATCGACCTGAGCCCAAATGCCAGACCTGGAAGAGCGACCCGACCCGACCCGACACATGTTGTCAGCTCCCGTTGGGTTCGGGTGGGGTAGCCATGCTCTACTCAGAGCCGACCATTTGCATGCCGGGTAAGTATCCTGGGCAGGGTTGTGAGGTGTGAGGGATGTGGAATCTGGAATTTCAAGGTCTTGCTTTTGAAATCGCTCAAGTGTGTACAGAGTTATGATACACAGTGATGCCTTTTCTTACATTTAGTCTGTTTTTGGTTCCACTCCATCAGCAGCAGACACTCTTTCGGTTGCTAATTATATTCTCTAAATCCCGCCAACCTTTTTACCTTCCTCACTGCATTCAGAGACATCCCCAAAATCCTTTTCTCCAATAAATGCACCGTTGTCCTTTACAAAACCTTCTGTTTCCCCCTGCCTCCCCTCTCGCTTGGTGTTAACTGTCTGTCCTTCACCTTTGAGCTACTTTGAGATAAAGATGGCTTCTACTGCTTGGCAAATTGGCAGGAAAGATTATCACTGGAAGAATGAAGGGGAAAGGAGATCAAATTTCTTCACTCACTTGCGGGGTCTGGGCAGGGATGAAATTTTGTCTTTGTGCTTTCAGGTAAGACAGGTGATACTGAATCAGGAGATATTTTATACGATTGTACAAAGTCAAAATATTGTCAGAATCCGTCGAAGATGTAGGCTCTGAATTTCTATGGGATTCTCCTGATCTCCCACTGTAACCTTAGTGAATAAATGTGTGGGACCCACAGAGTAATGACTATTGTTAGCTGTTTATGCTGACCTTCTAAAGCCTGATTAAATCTGCTTTGTCATATCTGCATAATAGACAGTATTACTGTTAATATTTCTCAACAGTAATGTTGTGTGTTTCAATTTAGTGGCTGCTCTAATACTCGTTAACAGTCTCTCTTTGGCTCCTTTCTACTCTTCCTCCCGACAATTAGGTAACTTCAGATTGCCGGTGCCCTTTGTACAGTGAGTCAAGAAAATTGTTTGATATTAAAAGGCAGCTCTTATACCGATTATTAGGAGGCTCATGTTATCCATATCCAAGAAGGCGGCTCACTACCACCTTCTCAAGGGCAACTAGGGATGGGCAATAAAAGCAGGCAGTTTTGGTGATGCCCACATCCTGAGAATAAAGATTGAAAACAATTCATCCTCTTTGCTCAATTCTTGTACTTTGCTTCAGGTCAGCCACCTGCTTGTGCATTTATCCCTCAAATGTGGGTGCAGCAGTAACAATTTGCATTTATATAGAACCTTTACCATAATAAAACATCTCAAGGTACTTCACAGGAGTGTAATCAAGCAAAAACTGACACCAAGCCGCTGGGGGGGCCAAAGAATGTCCAAATTAGGGCGGCACAGTGGCGCAGTGGTTAGCACCGCAGCCTCACAGCTCCAGCGACCCGGGTTCAATTCTGGGTACTGCCTGTGTGGAGTTTGCAAGTTCTCCCTGTGTCTGCGTGGGTTTCCTCCGGGTGCTCCGGTTTCCTCCCACATGCCAAAGACTTGCAGGTTGATAGGTTAATTGGCCATTATAAATTGCCCCTAGTATAGGTAGGTGGTAGGGAAATATAGGGACAGGTGGGGATGTCGTAGGAATATGGAATTAGTGTAGGATTAGTATAAATGGGTGGTTGATGGTCGGCACAGTCTCGGTGGGCCGAAGGGCCTGTTTCAGTGCTGTATCTCTAAAAAAAAAATAGGAGGCCCCCCCCCCACCTCCCACTCCCCGCCCCTCCCCACTACCCCCCCCCCCCACCACCGAACCTGTTGCTGATCACCCTGCCAGTTTCCCCGCATGGCAGAGGGCCTACCCGCTGCTGGTAAAATACCAGCGATGGCAGGAAGTGGTCCTTAATTGGCCACTTAAGTGGCTCAATTGGCCTCTGGACGGGAGGACTGTCCGCCACCTTCTCCACCACTGGCAAGATGACATGGCGGCTGGAAGGCAATGGGTACATTGCCCCCACCTTCCCTAACCATTTTAAGGCCCCCCATAACCTCCCAGCCAATCGCCAGGTGGCTGGTAAAATCCAGCCCAGCGCCTTTCCACATTGGCTCGCTTCCTCTGTCACAGGTTCTCCTGAAGGAGTGGGTTGATTGAGCCCTAATATGCACATGTGAAAATGATGGGCAAGTAAAGACCACCTAGTCCATCAAGCCTATCCTCACTGGAGCATCCCGATTAAAGCCCTTCCCCTTGCAGTCATGGAATCTCCCGGGAGAGGCAAAGGAACAGAGGAAAGCTGTGGGCCATCAGGGAAAAAATAGCCTGGAAATTCTTCTCTGATCCCCGAGGCAGATCAAAATCAGTTCAGGAGATGACAAGGACAACTTAGCTTTTTCTGTTGCGATCCTCAGTCAAGAACATGTCTAGTTTCTCCTTGAAGGTATACGGAGAGTCAGCACCCACCTAAGCAGCTGAAGGTATGGCTGCCAATGTTGGAACGAAGGAAGTTGGGGATGTATAAGAGGCTGGAATTGGAGGAGTGCAGACATTTTGGAGGGTTGTAGAGCAGAAGGAGGTTACGGAGATAGCTCCTGCCCTTCCTAACTTGCATGGGCTCTCAGTTCCTCAGATTTCAACTTCTCGCTCATATATTTAAATCCCTTCATGGCATGGACCCTCCCTCTCGATGCAACCTCCTCCAACTGTACACACACTCCCCTTTTCCCCAAACTCTCCATTCATCTAACTCTGGTCGCCTGTGCATCCTCCTTCCCCACTTCACCCATGGCAACCACCTTTTCAGTAATTACCACCCTAAACACCTCCACCTCATAGCCTCAGGCATAACTATGGAGGCAAGTGCTGGAGCAGCCCCAAGTATCCAGCTCACCGTTCGATGGTGGACTGACATCGAGCTAGTGCTGCTTCAGCTACTTGTTCTGGAAAACCTTAAACCTCAGTCCGTGATTTGACAACCAGGCAGGTTCCAGCTGCTTAGTGACAATAAAAAGTTGTCAAAATGACAATCACATCCTTGTGAAACTGCCTTCTACAACAGGCCCACATCAAAGAACGTAACCGAGTAAATCAGATGTCAGGGTGGTGTTTAGACAGAAATGTGGCCTTAACTCTGGCCATACTTCTGACCATAACTGTAGCAGGAGGCCACCAGAACCCCAAGGGAAATGATCAAGTGTCTGTTATCCGAAGAGATTCCACTGGTCTCCTGCTGAGGTCAAGGTGAGAGGCTGGAAGATCCCTGCAGAATCTCTGGGCCAAAGGCACAGACACTGAGAAGCACATTGTTGCCTGCTACAGTAGAGACTTGTTAGCAGTGCAGTGTGAGGAAGCCAGCTATAGTGAGTGATGTGCTGGAAAGGACTGCTGGTTAGAAAAGGAATTCCAAAATCATGAGGCAGAGAAGCATCATTCAATTGCACAAAGCTGATGTCCACCACTGTGGATCTGGGCTCCAGATCCATTAATATTTTAGCTGCAAATTTTCATTTCTTGCAGATCTGGTGATCAGCCGACAAATTACGAGCTGTCAGCTGTCATTAGAATTATATATTCCATAACTTTTTGGTGGAGAATGTTGGAGATTCACATGAGACTTGGATAAAAGCCAGATTTAACTAACCTAGAAAAACAGTCCATACGAGTAATTTATTAATTGCTGACACTACAGCAGATGTGGGCCTCTGTATAAATCTTGAAGGGTCGGTATTTAGGTCGGGTCGTTCTGATCTGAGCTGAATATGATCACGTCGCTGCATAAACAGAAAAGAACTCTTGTTCCGTTCACTCCCTCCATGGATAATCAGTTACTTTTAACAGCGCTGAACACAGTGACAGCATGACACTCCACAGTCATTTACAGCATTCGAATTACAGAGGAAAACCTGTTTCCTAATCAACCTGATGTACCTATGCAAATGAAATCTCACAAACATACTTTAACAATCTTTATTGAGCTCTGGTTAGGCCCCAACTGGAGTACTGCGTCCAGTTCTGGTCACCACACTTCAGGAAGGGTGTGAGGGTCCTTGAAAGGGTGCAAAGGAGGTTTGCCAGAATGGTTCCAGAATGGAGGATTTTATTACAAGATTAGGTTGGAAAAGCTGGGTTTGTTCTCCTTAGAGCAAAGGAGATTGAGGGGAGATTTAATAGAAGTATACAACATTATGACAGGCTTAAATATGTTAGACAAGGAAAAACGGTTCCTATTAACAAATGGTATAAGGACTAGGGAACACAGATTAAAAGTTTTAGGCAAAAGATGGAGGGGGAATATGAGGAATATGAGTAGCCATATAAATACCGTGGCTAGAAGAGCAGGTCAGCGGCTAAGAATCCTGCAGTGAGTAACTCACCTCCTGACTCCCCAAAGCCTGTCCACCATCTACAAGGCACAAGTCAGGAGTGTGATGGAATACTCTCCACTTGCCTGGATGGGTTCAGCTCCAGCAACAGTCAAGAAGCTCGACACCATGCAGGACAAAGCAGCACGTTTGATTGGCACCCCATTCACAAACATCCACTCCCTCCACCACCGACACACAATGGCAGCAGTGTGTACCATCTACAAGATGCACTGTGGCAACGCACCAAGGCTCCTTAAACAGCACCTTCCAAACCTGCAACCTCTACCACCTAGAAGGACATGGGCAGCAGATGCATGGGAACACCACTACCTACAAGTTTCCATCCAAGCTACACACCATCCTGACTTGGAATTATATCGCCGTTCCTTCACTGTCGCTGGGTCAAAATCCTGGAACTCTCTTCATAACAGCACTGTGGGTGTACCTACCTCCCATGGACTGCAGCTGTTCAAGAAGGCAGCTCACTACCACCTTCTCAAGTGCAATTAGGGATGGGCAATAAATGCTGGCTTAGCCAGCGACGCCCACATCCCATGAATGAATTTTAAAAAAATCTTGCAGGGCTATGGGAATCAAGCTGGGGAGTGGGACTGACAGCATAGCTACGTGGAGAGCCGGCATAGACACAATGGGCTGAATGGCCTTCTTCTGTGCCATAAATGACTCTATGTTATATAAAATATATATCCTCCAAGGGTTATTAGTCTGGAGTCTCAGTCTGTGAGTCATTCATGGAAATAACGATAAATGAACACAATGGCATCAATTTTCCTATATATTGATGCTTGGGCCCAGCAGAAAGTTGCTATGAGAAGACTGCAGTATCTAACTTGTTTGCAGGACAGAAATTTTCCAATGCTGTGGAGGACTTTCCAATAAGCTATGCTGGTCAAGACCCACGGGAGGTCAAGGAAGATCCACACTCTAACTGGATGACATTTTGAATAATCTGGCAAATCTAGGGGGCACACCACGAACTTGGAACCAATGCACAAGCATCCTGACTGCAGAAATAGTGATTCAAAACAAAACCAAAGCAGTCATTTTATGAATTTATGAAAAGTAGATCCTATGGATGGATGCCTGAATTCTGGATATTGTTATGAAGGTCCTTCTATTTTTAAATATTTTTTGAGAATTCATGTTTTAGAATTGTGGAGATGGATTCATCAGAGGACTGAAATGATTCGATAGATGCTGGACTTTTTTTTTGAAGGGTCACTGGAAGGATTCTGTTTAAAAACAACATTTACTGGATGTCACATGTCTTCAGCTAAGTAAACAACAGGTGCCTTCTGATTATGGGAGTTGTTTACAAGAGAAGTGACATGTCAAGATTTATGATGCTCAAGAGTGGGTTTCATTTTTGAATACTGTTTTGAGTCTGTTGGATTTGTCGCCTGCTGAAAGAAAAACCCAGCTCATCTTTTCTCCACCTCTTTGAGAAACCCTGAAAAAAATCCAGTGTGTGATAGCTGTAACACCTGATGCTGCATTTTTCCTGAACTTTTGGAAGATTTCCTGTCGACATCTCCTGAATGAACTGCTCCTGAAAAGATCCCAGTGACCCAGAATATTCCAGTCTAGCAGGCCCCGGTGATGACAGCAATCAGGAAGGATGGAGTGATCAGGAGGAAATGGGGGGGGGGGGTGCAATCAGGAAGGGGAGGGAGGCGGCAATGGTCTTTGTCACTTCAGTGGAGCTGGGAAAAAAATCCAGCGCCTTCCAGCTCCACAGTCAGGTAAGCAATTTTTATTAAAAACTCAGTTTAAAAAAAACTTAAAGCTTAAAACTCACATGGGCCACATGTAGACCATGAATCCAATGAAGGCCATGTAGCCCATGAGGGCTGGAAGCTATATTGGTCATGTATAATGTTTAGTTCATGGTGTAGACCATGCTGCCAGCTGTGTACAAGGCAGACCAGTTTTGCATATTGGATGCTTCAGTCCCATTTTGCACCAGAAAGTGGAATCTGCATCATTAAATGTTGCTGAAATAAGCAGCTGGCCATGGATATTATGGTCTCCTGGATTACTGCACAGAATAGTTAGATAAAGTACCATTACTAGAACATATGAGAACATGTCCTTCAAGTTGCAGCTCCTTGAACATTGTTCTGGAATCAGTGGAGTATGTGTGTTGTTCCGATCAGCTAAGGAGGGGTCAAAAGGCTCCCCTCTTGTCCCTCTCCTTGTTTGACCGCAACAGGATTTATTTCTTTTAAAAAATGAATGTGCTTACCAATTCAGTGAGTGTTTAACCCTTTTATGTGCTGTGATCATAAAAGAACCAATCAGACAGGTTTGCTTGAGTTTAAACATAAAGAGGTTAGTTTATTGTACTTAAAACTAAAAGCCCGATCTAAGTAAAATAATAAACTACGCTCCAACTTTCGCACACTCACACACACAAGAATCACACACACACACAAATACGTTTCAGAGTGGAGAAGAATAGATTTATTGGATTAGAGTCCTGAACAATAAAAAATAATATACAGTCTATGGATTCTGGTAATTCAGTTGTCTTCCTGCTGAACTTGGTGGTCCTGAAGTTTTTGACCAGTAGATGTGGCCGACTGGTTCAGGGTTTTCTTGGAGACAGTGATGCAGATAGTTTCCTTCCTGGAGTCTCTGTCTGCAGCAATGATATGCTTGGATGGCAGCAGCCTGCAAGCAGGGTTCGAACTTGTGAGGTTACGTGGAGAGAGAGGGAAAGAGAGAGAGATAGAGAGATAAGGAGAGCCCACTTGGTTCCTTCACTGGTCAATCTCACGTGCTTGTCTGTCTGTAGAGAGAAGTAACAGTTAGTTGCACACAGATGGAGAGTCTGTCACATGATGGCCCAGTGTATTCTCTCTTTTGCAACTTAATTAGATCTGGTCTAAGAATTCCAATCTCTCCCAGGTCCCATTGTTTCAGTGTTTACCCTTTGAGTGGTCCATCTCAACCAGTGTTAATATTCCAAGATTGCCTTTAATGTCTTGTTAATAAAGGCAGGGCAGGTAGCCCATTCAAAATTCTCAGGCTATTGTTCTGGTTGGAGATTTACCAAACCTACGTCTCCAACTCGATACATTGGTATGTTGGGTATTTCAATGCAAATTGCAGTGGCCATTTTAGCTGCCAGCAATGACCTTTTATCAGTTCTTTGTCTCCTGCTTTCTTTTTAAAGTTCAAATCAGGTTTTCAAATGATGGATTAAAAAAATCACGATTCAGCACAGCATGTGCTCATGACGGTATAGTTTGGTACACTGGAGGGTTAGATCCTACAATCTGCTCCATGCAAAGCTTGTCTACACAAAATACTTCTACCACCTGTCTTCTGATTCCTGGTGATCTGGGGCTTGTTCCCACTGCAGCATACTGTCATGGTGGTGAGCAGGAGCTTTATTATTGTGAAGGCAGAGTTCTGGGATGTGGGAGGAAGGGGAGATGTTGGCTTGTGCTGCAGTTTGCAGAATGGTTCCTGGATCCTGGAGGTGGCAGTATAGATCCGATGGAATTGATCAGTCAATTCCAGGCACTTATTCTTGGGATAGATGGTGATTCTCAAGACTTTGCTGCCCAATTGTTGTGCCTAAGATTTGAGAGGCAGATATATCCGCACCTATTTGGGAAGCTAGGCATTTAATGCACTTTTGCTTCTCAGTCAGAAGGTCAAGGATTCACGTTCCAGTCCAGAGACGCAACCACATAACCTTGGCTGACACTTCAATGCAGAACTGAGGGAGTGCTGCACTGTCGGATGTGCTACCTTTCAGCTGAAACATTAAGCCGCGATCCCACCTGCCTCCTCAGGTGGATGTAAAAGAGCCAATTGCATTTTTCCGAAGAAGAACAGGAGATTTCTTCCAGTGTCCTGGCCAACATTCCTTATGTTAACCAAGATAATTTATATTGTTGCTGTGTGGGGCCTTGCTGTGTTCAAATTGGCTGCCACCTTTTCCTACACTACCACAGTGACTACACTTTAAAAGTAAGTACAAAGTGCTTTGGGATGTCTTGAGGCCATAAATGGTGCTGCAGAAATGCACATTTTTCTTTTCTTTTACAAGCATGATCATTTGACTGGCAGATGAATTTTTCAGATAATTTTATTGAGGGACCAGGGCTGCTGTGCTAAGGGCTCTGACAGTGGTATAGACGGAGAATTCAATTTCCCCTTCCCAATAATGGTATAGGATATTGGAATCTAGTTCAGATTGGCATAGATACTGGTTAGGAGAGGAACTATTTTTCTCTACAAATGTGAGGGTTTGAAAGCTTGAATATGACTGCTTTACTGCGGTATCTGCAAGCTGTCTCTAAGCATGAATAGGGATAAGATTCTGCTTTGTACGGAATTGTGGAATACTTTACTTGTGTGAGTAGTTTAGTTTGCATGGTAAAAGCTGCGCAAAATCCATGATTCTTTGGAAGGTGGCTGGTATTTTATCAACATTTTATCTTCTAGGTTGATCTTTTTTAACAACATTGTGGAAGTTTTAAATATATCAAGGAGGGTCCTGGCTTCTGGGTTTTCAGCTCTGTGAGAAGGCCTTTCATGATTTTGCAAACCAATTGCATCCAGCTCTACCTCTTAACCACCTCCCTCAATCCCAACTTCCTCTGAATTGTCAGACTGCTTGTCTGACATCTAGTCTTGATTGAACAGGAACTTCCTCCAGCTAAACATTGGCAAGACCTTGTCTTCAAACTCCATTGCACCAACTCCATCCACCTCCATGGCCCTGTGTCGGGCTAAACCAGGCTTCCACAATTTGAGCTTTCTTTTCAAACTTAAGCTCAACTTACACCCCATAACCCCTCCATCTCAAAACTGCCTACTTCCACCTCTGCAACATCAATCTTTTCTATCCTTACCTCAAACCACCTGCTACTACAAACCTCAACTGTGCCTTTGTCACTTTGTTCCAATACTCTCCCATTCTCCACCCTCTGTAAAGTTCAACTCATCTCAAACTCTGCTGCTATATCCTATCTTGCACTGTTCCTCTTGTCCAGCATCCCTGTTATACATGAGATCCTGCTCCCCCAGTGCCTCAGTTTAAAATTCGCATCCTTGTATTAAAATCCCTCCATGACCTTGCCTTCCTTATCTATATTACTGCTACAGCCCGACAACCTCTCCCCACAAACCCGAATACCTCCACCCTGACCTCTTTACATTTCCTGCCCTTTCACTTCACCATTGGCAGCCAAGCCTTCAGTTACTGAGGTTCCATTCTTCAGAATTTCATCCTCAAACCTTTGTCTTTCCACCTCCCTTTCTTTCTTTAAGACCTTCCTTAACATCAACCTTTTGGTCACCCCTCCTAATCCTTCCCTCTTTGAATTGCCATCCATTTATTTTCTTCCTGGGAAATTTCTTCTGTTGCTGTTGTTTGGAACTTCATGGATCCAGAGCCTTTAGTTAGACTTTTTGCAAGGGGATAGAACTGTCTCTTTTATTGTTAATTGAGAAACTAAGGTAGAAGTCCCATAGTGCAGGAACTGACTGCTTGAAAGCACTAAAAGAATGATATATATCAGCAAGTAATATTTCGGTTATATCAAGTGTGGGATTTGATGCCTGAAGCTTGTATGAGGAAAGGAACACTGAGGGAAGTGAGGAGTGATAGAGCTTTTAAAGAACAAACTAGAGTGATGTACTGAATAATGGCTCTTGATTTTAACACACTTAGAATGTAGGAAGGAGGAAAAACATGTGGGAGAGCGTATTGTGGAAGAAAAGAGGAAAGTTAAGTTGAGCAATGACTACATAAAGCAGAGAAAGGGAACAATCATTGCAGTGGGAAAGGAGGGGTTGAGGTGAGAGACGGATCATCTATCAGCTGAGAATTCTACCCTGTTGATGAGTGAGAGGTTTTAGAAAAGCTGCCCTCGGCGCTGAAGCAAGACACACTTGGGTTATAGAGAGTGAAGAATTGTTGTCCTTGGCACAAACGAGACAACAATATTTATTGGCAGCAGCTTGAACAATGGCTATGATCAACACAAGGTCAGAGGAAATAGTATTAGGATACATTTTGATGATCAAAAGTAGACTGGGAGTAAGAGATGACATAGATAGTTCAAAACTGCAGTCATGCTTCCTGAGAATGATGAGAGTGATACCAGCGGGTTCTTGTATTACAACAACAACAATTTGCATTTATATAGGACATTTATCATCGTAAAATGACCCACAGTGCGTCACGGGATCGTTGTCAAACAAAATTTGATATTGAGCCACATATTGTGATATTTGCCAAGTGACCAAAGGCTTAATCAAAGAGGTAGGTTTTAAGGAGCTAAAGGAGAGAGAGGCAGAGAGGTTTAAGGAGGGAATTCCAGAGCTTAGGAGCTAGGCAGCTGAAGACACGGCAGCCAATGGTGGAGCGATTCAAATCAGGGGATGCAGAAGAGGCCAGAATAGGAGGAGCACTGAGATCTCAGAGGATTGGAGGAGACGACATAGATAGGAAGAGATGGAAGGATTTGAAAGTAAGGATGAGAATTTTAAAATCGAGCTGAAGCAGGAGCTGATATAGCTCAGTGAGCACAAAGCTGATGGGTGAACAGGATTTGGCGTGATTTAGGATATGGGCAGCAGAGTTCAAGAATAAAGCCATTGTGTTTTTCTTCATCAGAGCAATGGTAAAAAAACCAAAGGTTTCTGCCTCAGTCACCTTCCACTTTTTCATTTGAACCTTCCCCCTTCCAATGTTTGTGCCCTAAGCACAGGCGGTGGAGTGAGCCTCACCACAGATAACCTCCACAATGAATGTAACTCTGCTCCGTAATTGACTGATTGGAGATAATCATTTTCAGATAGCCAATCAGGAACTATTGAATTATCTCTATGGCAACAGTGAAATGCTTGTTGCAGAGCCTGAATGAAATCTGGTGTCACATACAGAAAAATGGGAACAGCCTAGAAATTCACATTGGAAATATTGACAGATGAATGTTTAATGTGCTCGAGTGACGTTCCTCCATCTGCTATTTTAGCAGAGATTATTTATAGCCTTCTGTGTTGCTCTTAAATTTAACCAGTTGTAGCCGTCTCAGAGTTAGATTTGGAGTGCTTCTCAATGTATTAATTTATTAATGGGACGGGAAGGGCACTCACTGGTTGTGTCAATATACAGTGGTGCTGATTTTGATGGCCTTCTTGATTGACCTCCCACATCTATCCGTATGCGATCATCTCCAATTTGAAAGGGGCCTACCTCCAGGTGTCCAGAGGACCAGCCTGTATCAAGTGCTAGGCCCCCTTTTAACATGGAAATCGTGGTCTGATGATGTAGCTAGGACCCCAATTTCCATTTCAGGTCGGGTCTAGCAGAGCCTGGGCCGTGCTCACTCTGACTAGTTCCATGGGTGATGTATCTAAAGAGGGCACCCAAAGTGTTAGATTATTTTGGTGGGCCCCAGAGGAATAGCAGTGCAACTCTGCACCCAAAAAATAATCTGGGCTGCTGCTGCCCCAGGACACCCACTTTCTGCGATTGCGACCGTGGGGGTGGTGAGCAGTCACTCAGCTCTAGCTGTGGGAAATGGCAAGGTCTGGGGCACCTAAATGCTGCCAGGTTAGTGACTGCACATCCCTGTGAAGCACTACTCTGACTGGGGAGCCTTGCTTTGACAGGAGTTTGGATTGGAGGTGTTGTGGGACCACCTTAAGACGCTGCAAGTGAAGGTCACCAGAGGAAATGTTGTCATGTCACACATGTATGTTGATGTGGCTCTCGTAGTAGCTGTGTATATATATGTTCCAGTTACGTTATACTAAAAACCCACTTATTCTTTGGATATTACTTGCAGTCCTGTGAATCTTACAATAGTTCACATACCAAAGGAGCAAGTAATATTATATGGTGGCAACGTTTGGGATAGATTTTTTCTGAAGAACACCAAACATTATATTGTGGCATCGTTTGATTTTTCCCAAAGAGCACACTCAGAGAGAACAAAGAACAGCTAATTGCTTATCTGGAATGGCTGAAGATTCAGGCACAGAGCAGTGAGCAGGAGACCCCATAACAGTGCAGCGACCGAGGACTGCAGACAGGACCCCAGGAGGTGTTGAAACTCTGTGAGTACAGTAGGCAATTTGCCAGGGGATCGGAGCTTTCAACTGATCTGGCAGTGGGTCAAAAACTTTTGAAAAGCAGTAGCTGAAGCCGTCACTGCTTTACTTTCCCCAGTTTTTTGCTGTGTGGGCAGGGCCTAAGCCATAAAGAGCGGGAAGAGTTCAACATCGCTATTGGAGGTCCACAGCACAAAGTAAAAAGTTGGCTGTGACGGCTGCTGGTAGCCTGAGAGAGAAAAAAAACTGCAATCTCGGTTTTAAAAAAATGAACAAGCTGTGTAAACCAAAGCAGCTGTCGTCTCACTCTGAAATAGGGGCAGGCCTACAAAAAGGAACCTGTTTAAAAAAGGAAACAGAATGCTGTACCTGAGAGACAAAAACCCTGTAAAACAGAGAGCCTGTAAAAGAATTGTGCCTGTGAGAATAGAAAAGGAAAACCTGTGTAAAATCCTATATCTGTTTAAAAAAAAGCAGGATCATCCAGAAAATGGTTTTCAAGTATCCAGTTATGGATTGGAAGGTGTTGGACATAATGAATGAATTTAAGCTGTTTCGACAATGCACGGAGCTGTGTTTCCTGGATCAAGAAGTTAGCAAACCAAAGAAACAAGCTGTGAAGATCAAGATCGCTCTGGGCAACAGGGCCAGCAACAGACCAACACATCAGGATTGTCAGCTGAGGATCAGAAGGACCCGAACAAGATTCATGGAAGATCAACACAGGGTAAAGGCCAATTTCTGAGTGCCTACACTTGAGCTTATTGCCGACCAGCAAAGGCAAGATGAGTCCATTGACCAGTTTGCTACAAGGTGCTGAGACAAAGCTCAAGAATGTGACTTCGCAGATACCGAATCGTGGCTACCCCACTAGAGGTCTTTCAAAAAGACCTGCTAGAAAATAAGAAATGGCACACCATAGATGCACTACCTAATGGTGGAAAGAAATTAGAAGCCATCATGGCTGGGCGCCAACAGTTACAAGCATTGGGGGTGGTTAAACACTTGGTATGGTCACCGAGGCTGAGAAACCTGCTAAGCCTTGTGGCAAATGTGGCCTGACTCACCCACTTCATAGTTGTCCGCCGTACCAGGACCAGTGCAAAGCTTGTGGCATGTGAGGACATTGGGCAAGGCAGTGCAGAAGGCCGAGCTCAGATACTGCACACTGGAATGGTGGCAGATGACATACAGATTGTCCGCAAGACACGATGGCACACACAATAAAAGATATGCAAGCCCACAACAAAAGCCCAAGCAGGTACATCAGGTCAATGGACAGACAGATTGCCAGGAGGACACTGATGAAGAGTACACTCACGTGAACAGCAAGCAAGCATTCCACATAGTCAATTTGGATCAACATGTCAATGATATTACGCAATCTGAGGTATTTGCCATGATCGGGATTATATGTCCACAGAAGAGCGTCAAACATAAGCTCAGAGTAAAAATCGACACCGGAGCAAATGCAAATATTCTGCCCATCCGCATAATGAAGGACATGTACTTATCGAAATGGGAATCTATGGTCCGACCCACCACGGCTAAGCTGACTGCTTACAATGGTTCTCCAATCAACTGCATTGGAATGATAACCTTACAGTGCAGCTATGGGAGCTCTGAATGGCTGCCACAAATGTTTTACATTGTAGACACAACTGGACCAGCTGTCGCAGACTTCCAGTCTGCTGAGATTTATGAATCTTCACTATACATGAGGTCAACACTGCAGCAAAAGGTAAGGAAGGGTGCAACACGGAGTGCGTTGAGTCAGTTAGAGACCTGAAACAACTTTACCCAGACAGGTTTGATGCAATTGGCAATTTCAAGAGTGATGCCATACTGCATATGTGGGAGAATGCAGTTCCTATTATCGACACGCCAAGGAAGTGTAGCGTCCACATTCAAGAGAAGCTTAAAGTGGAGCTGGATGGGGTGGAGCACAACCGAGTCATCCACTGAGTGCCCCAGCATTCTGATTGGTGCAGCTCCATTACCTGCATACTGAAGAAAGATGGCAATCTCAGGAATTGTTTAGACCCACAATGCCTGAATTTAACCCTCAAGAGATGCCCACATAAAATCTCGACCCTGGAGGAGCTGAGTCCTAAATTCACTGGTGCTAAGTATTTTTCAAAACTCGCGCAAAGCATTGCTACTGGTCTGTCCACTTAGCCAAGAAGTCCCAGCTACTCACAACTTTTAGAAGGCCATTTGAGAGATACTGTTTTAGACAGTTACTGTTTAGTCTGTTTGACAGCCGGGGCATTTTTCAAAAATATATGGACAGGGTAACGGAAAATGTCCCGGGCTGTATCTGTATAGCCGACGATATTACGGTGATGGGGTGGACCAAGGCAGAGCATGACCAAAACTTGCATTTGCTAATGTTGGCTGCTTATTGTGAGGGCCTTGTGTTCATTAACAAGAAGTGTCAGGTCAACGTTGGGCACATCAACGTATTTCCTGTCACAGGAATACACCCAGACCCAGATAAGATCGAAGATGTCAGAGCCATGCCAACTCCTCAAGACCGGGAAGACCTACAACAATGCCTCGGGCTGTTCAACTTTTTGACCCCGTACATCCCCAATTTCGCTAAGTGAGCAGAACCGCTTAAGGAACTGCTACGTACAGACATCCCTTATTTGTAGCCACCAGTAGGTGTTTGAGTCCTTAAAGTTAGCTCTGTCAAGTCAAGACAGCGTGCTACAGTTATAAGACCCAGTCAAAGAGACCGCGCTCGACGTCAATGAGTTCTAGAAGGGATTAGGTGCCTGCAACATGCAGGAAGGGAAGCCAATCGCCTTCGCATCAAAGAGTTTGTCGCAAACCCAATCCAATTTTGCTAACAATGAACGTGAAACCCTAGCTCTGGTTTTTGGTATCGTTAGGTTTCACACCTAGTTGTTCGGAAAACATTTTACTGTGGAGACTGATCACAAGCCACTTAATAACATATGGTGCAAACCATGCATGAGTGCTCCTCCGCGGTTACAGAGACTTTTGGTGAATGTCCAGGGCTATGATTGTGATGTCCGATATAAACTGGGCAGCAAAATGGTCACATTGGACACCCTGAGCAGGTTGTCTAACCCGAATAAAGATGCAGATGTCTCGCTTGGTTTGCATGTCCACAGTGTGGATACTAAGATTGAAGATGTCTTTAAGATAGACCTCATGAGTTTTGGACCCCAATAAGCGAGCAACTAAGAGATGAGATGTTGAATGGCCCTACCCTATCATTGTTGTGGAAGGTGATGGTGGAACGATGGCCTGACACCATACAGGAAATAACCAAACGTCTGCGCTGTTTCAGGCCATATCGAGATGAGCTCAGTATGTCACAAGGGGTTGAGATTTTCAAAGGGAAACAAGTCCTGATACCTGAAGCTCTGCATTCTAATATCCTAGCCCATCTGCATCAAGGGCATTTAGGGGTAGAATGTACCAGACGTCTTGCCAGAGAGACAGTCTACTGGCCAGGAATCAACAGTAATGTTGAGATAGTGTGAAATTCTGTGGGGCATGTCAAGGTTGTCAGCCAAGTCAACAGAAGGAACCCTTGATTCTGCATGAAACACCTTCACATCCATGGATGAAGATCAGTACAGATTTAATTCACGTTCAAGGTGACGATTCCTCCTTGTTATGGATTACTTCACCAAGTTTCTGATCATCAGGCAGCTGTGAGATATGCCATGTGCAGTGGTTGCTGATATGGTGAATGAGCCCGTTTGGTGCGCTGGAAGAAATTAACTCCAATAATGGGCTGCAACATGCAGGAAGACCATTCCAAGACATGTGTGTCAGGTGGGGAGTCTGCATGTGACATCGTCACCACGTTATCCAAAGTCCAACAGCATGGCTGAGTGCATGATGCACACCATCATATTGCTAATATTAAAGGGTAAACAGACAGGACATGATCTCAAGGTTGCAAAGCTGCATCTCTGAGCTACCCCATCGGACATGGGCTGACCATCACCTGCAGAGTTGATGTTTAGAAGGCAGGTAGGAACTAACCTGCCCAGTCGTCACTTGTCTATGTTTTCCACAGTAAAGGATATACTCCTTTCTAAAGGGGCGATGAAGGCATCGTACGACAGGCAAGCAAGACCAGAATTAGCTCAATTGTGAGTAGGACAGATGGTTAGAGTCCTCAATCATGAATCGGAAACTTGGTATCCTGCAGAGGTTGTCAAGATATGTGACCAGCCCGGATCGTACAAAGTCCAGACATCCAATGGTGTGATTCTAGACAGAACTGAAGTCACCTCAGAGAGCTGTACAACAACACTACATGTGACAACCTTGTGGCATCACGGACATGTTCAAAGACAAAGTCTGAAGATGAACGTACTGAGGCTACGAGTACAGAGGAAGAGCATGTTAACGGGAGTTCTGAGTCATCACAGTCTTAGTGGAGTCGTCAAGATGAGCTCAGGTCTGGGAAGAAGTTTACAGCAACAAGATCTGGGCAAATAAGCAAACCTCCTCTATGTATTAGAGATCGTTATGCCAAGTTGTTTTGTTGAATGATAATTTTCTTTGGTCCACTGACTGGAGATCTGAATTTATATTTTCTTTTTAAGAAATGTAAAAAGTACATTTAAAACTGGATGACTGCTGGGAGCTTAAGGTGATCACCTAGTTTGCTACACTGTATCCTACATTGCAAAGGACTGAGGAGGAAGACAAAATGTCTGTGCATTTCCCAGCAAGAACCAAGACCCAGGAAGTTTAAAGGAACTACCTGTTCTTTACAGCAAGCAGAGAAATACTGCTAACTGCTATATTTGAATCATTCAGTGCCTGTCATGTAAAAAGCTTCTCCCTATCTGTGTTTTTTTTAAGCTGGTGTTTTCTCTTCAGCATAAGGGAAGAAACTGGACTCTGACATGAGCAGACCCTAAGTGGTAGTCCCTATCTCTCTCTCTCCATTCCAGCTTGAAAGCATTCAAATCCTGCTTGTTGACTGACCACCTTTTGCATACTCTGGCTTCAATCAGAAACCCCGTTGGAGGAAATCATCTGCATCGCTGTTTCCAAAGAGACCCATCGAACCAGTCAACTACCTCTTTAAACTAAAAGCCTCAGGACCACCAAGTTGAGGCTAGATGCCAGCTGAATCACCAAATGCCACAGACTGTATACCTTTGTTATGGACTCTAACTCAACCACTCTACCTTTCCCCACTCTGTAACCTACTTATGTGTACGTAAACCTCTTGTGTGTGTGTGAGAGAGAAAGTTGGCGCGTTTATTATTCTTATTAGTTCGGTTTAGGTACAATAAAGTTAACCGCTTTCTTTGTTCACTCAAGAAAACCTGTCCGATTGGTTCTTCTTATGATCACAAAAAGTAAGTAATCAAACACCTACTGAATTGGCCAGTACATCTACTTTAAGAACAGACAAACTTACGAATTCAGAGCAGGAGTAGGCCACTTTGCCCCTCGAGCCTGCTGTGCCATTCAATGAGATCATGTCTGCTCTGATTGTAACCTCGACTCCACATTCCCGCCTACCCCCGATAACCTTTCACCCCCTTGCTTATCAAGAATTTATCCACCTCTGCCTTAAAAATATTTAAAGACTCTGTTTCCACTGCCTTTTCAGGAAGAGAATTCTAAAAACTCACGACCCTCAGAGAGAAAAAAAGTTCTCCTCATCTCTGTCTTAAATGGGCAACCCCTCATTTTTAAGTAATGACCCTAGTTCTAGATTCTCTCACATCCTTTCCACATCCACCCTGTCAAGACCCCTCAGGATCATAGTTAAACCCGTTCTGGTCAAACTAGGACAGGGAAAGAGGGAAGCTCTTCAACCCCTCCTCACTTGACCATAACCGAGAATGGTAAACTTGCTTACTTGTAAATAACGTTTTTGTTTTAATCATGTATCGTGTCAGGACTGCGGCTCTACCTTTAAAACCGGACTACTGTTATTTTTGAATGTATGTGCGTGAATAAAATAAAATCAGTACGTTTTTGCATTTTACGTTCCTGGTGAATGAGGCCTTCTAATGTGAAGATAATCAAGGTTCACTCGAAGCCTTCATCCCAATTTGCTGAAAATACTCTGTTCTTGATAGACATTCAAACACTTCAGCTGCAGGAGAGTTAAACAGTTCTTTCAACGATGAGCACAGCAATAAAAATAATTGCTTGAAAAAAGAAAAGCTTTTCTTCTTTACTCAGGGAATTAACTTGGCTTGTAGCTTTGTAGAATTTTTCTTGCGAGAGAATAAAACAGCTCCTTTCTTCAAATTGCCTCGCTGGAAAAGTCTCTCAGAACTAATTAGTTCAGACCCGTCCCTGCCAGCTCCACACACAGTCAAAATAGAAACATCATACCATGTGACCTCTCTCTCCTGCTGTTGCTCAAGGTAACCAAAAATGTAGCTGTGGTACACTGTGTCACCAGAATTTCCAGAATGTTCTCTCCCTTAAAGGTGCACTGCCTCCAACAGAGTCTTAAAGACACAGACGCAATTTGTAATCCGAGGAGAAAAAAATAACACAAGTTCACGACGGTAGTTAGTCCAGACTGCAACATCATTGTATATTGTACATATGTTTTTATCTTTGGAAAAAAGGGGATGTGTGGGAGCATCTGAAGAGGGGACCATCTAAGAGGCTGTAAGTGAAGGTCACTGCAGGAGGTGATGTCACGTCAAACATGATGAGAGAGTTGTGGGTATAGCCTGACAGAGTAAGATGAGTAAGATGTGTGCTGGTGTGGCTCCTGTTGCAGCTGTGTATATATGCTCCAGTTATGTTATTAGAATTAGAACATTACAGCGCAGTACAGGCCCTTCGGCCCTCGATGTTGCGCCGACCTGTGAAACCATCTGACCTATGCTATTCCATTTTCATCCATATGTCTATCCAATGACCACTTAAATGCACTTAAAGTTGGCGAGTCTACTACTGTTGCAGGCAGGGCGTTCCACGCCCCTACTACTCTCTGAGTAAAGAAACTACCTC
The DNA here is from genome assembly GCF_036365525.1 of Heterodontus francisci. Lineage (NCBI taxonomy): Eukaryota > Metazoa > Chordata > Chondrichthyes > Heterodontiformes > Heterodontidae > Heterodontus > Heterodontus francisci. The sequence continues at coordinate 12,617,323 of NC_090408.1, read as the reverse complement.
TAACATCTGTCCTATATCTATCACCCCTCAACTTAAAGCTATGTCCCCTCGTGTTTGCCATCACCATCCGAGGAAAAAGACTCTCACTATCCACCCTATCTAACCCTCTGATTATCTTATATGTCTCTATTAAGTCACCTCTCCTCCTCCTTCTCTCCAACGAAAACAACCTCAAGTCCCTCAGCCTTTCCTCGTAAGACCTTCCCTCCATACCAGGCAACATCCCAGTAAATCTCCTCTGCACCCTTTCCAAAGCTTCCACATCCTTCCTATAATGCGGTGACCAGAACTGCACGCAATACTCCAGGTGCGGCCTCACCGGAGTTTTGTACAGCTGCAGCATGACCTCGTGGCTCCGAAACTCGATCCCCCTACTAATAAAAGCTAACACACCATATGCCTTCTTAACAGCCCTATTAACCTGGGTAGCAACTTTCAGGGATTTATGTACCTGGACACCAAGATCTCTCTGTTCATCTACACTACCAAGAATCTTCCCATTAGCCCAGTACTCTGCATTCCTGTTACTCCTTCCAAAGTGAATCACCTCACACTTTTCCGCATTAAACTCCATTTGCCATCTCTCAGCCCAGCTCTGCAGCCTATCTATGTCCCCCTGTACCCTACAACATCCTTCGGCACTATCCACAACTCCACCGACCTTCGTGTTATCCGCAAATTTACTAACCCACCCTTCTACACCCTCTTCCAGGTCATTTATAAAAATGACAAACAGCAGTGGCCCCAAAACAGATCCTTGCGGTACACCACTAGTAACGAAACTCCAGGATGAACATTTGCCATCAACCACCACCCTCTGTCTTCTTTCAGCTAGCCAATTTCTGATCCAAAGCTCTAAATTACCTTCAACCCCATACTTCCGTATTTTCTGCAATAGCCTACCGTGGGGAACCTTATCAAACGCCTTACTGAAATCCATATACACCACATCCACTGCTTTACCCTCATCCACCTGTTTGGTCACCTTCTCGAAAAACTCAATAAGGTTTGTGAGGCACGACCTACCCTTCACAAAACCGTGCTGACTATCGCTAATGAACTTATTCTTTTCAAGATGATTATAAATCCTGTCTCTTATAACCTTTTCCAATATTTTACCCACAACCGAAGTAAGGCTCACAGGTCTATAATTACCAGGGCTGTCTCTACTCCCCTTCTTGAACAAGGGGACAACATTTGCTATCCTCCAGTCTTCCGGCACTATTCCTGTCGACAATGACGACATAAAGATCAAGGACAAAGGCTCTGCAATCTCCTCCCTGGCTTCCCAGAGAATCCTAGGATAAATCCCATCTGGCCCAGGGGACTTATCTATTTTCACACTTTCCAAAATTGCTAACACCTCCTCCTTGTGAACCTCAATCCCATCTAGCCTAGTAGTCTGTATCTCAGTATTCTCCTCGACAACATTTTCTTTCTCTACTGTAAATACTGACGAAAAATATTCATTTAACGCTTCCCCTATCTCCTCTGATTCCACACGCAACTTCCCACTACTATCCTTGATTGGCCCTAATCTAACTCTAGTCATACTTTTATTCCTGATAAACCTATAGAAAGCCTTAGGGTTTTCCTTGATCCTATCCGCCAATGACTTCTCGTGTCCTCTCCTTGCTCTTCTTAGCTCTCCCTTTAGATCCTTCCTGGCTATCTTGTAACTCTCAAGCGCCCTAACTGAGCCTTCACGTCTCATCCTAACATAAGCCTTCTTCTTCCTCTTGACAAGCGCTTCAACTTCTTTAGTAAACCACGGTTCCCTTGCTCGACAGCTTCCTCCCTGCCTGACAGGTACATACTTATCACGCAGTAGCTGCTCCTTGAATAAGCTCCACATTTCGATTGTGCCATCCCCTGCAGTTTCCATCCCCATCCTACGCATCCTAAATCTTGCCTAATCGCATCATAATTTCCTTTCCCGCAGCTATAATTCTTGCCCTGCGGTATATACCTGTCCCTGCCCATCGCTAAGGTAAACCTAACCGAATTGTGATCACTATCACCAAAGTGCTCACCTACATCTAAATCTAACACCTGGCCGGGTTAATTACCCAGTACCAAATCCAATGTGGCATCGCCCCTGGTTGGCCTGTCTACATACTGTGTCAGAAAACCCTCCTGCACACACTGGACAAAACTGACCCATCTAAAGTACTCGAACTATAGTATTTCCAGTCAATATTTGGAAAGTTAAAGTCCCCCATAACAACTACCCTGTTACTCTCGCTCCTGTCGAGAATCATCTTCGCTATCCTTTCCTCTACATCTCTGGAACTATTCGGAGGTCTATAGAAAACTCCCAACAGGGTGACCTCTCCTCTCCTGTTTCTAACCTCGGCCCATACTACCTCAGTAGACGAGTCCTCAAACGTCCTTTCTGCCGCTGTAATACTCTCCTTGATTAACAATGCCACACCCCCCCCCCCCCCCCTCTCTTACCATCTTCTCTGTTCTTACTGAAACATCTAAATCCCGGAACCTGCAACATCCATTCCTGCCCCTGCTCTACCCATGTCTCCGAAATGGCCACAACATCGAGATCCCAGGTCCCAACCCATGCTGCAAGCTCACCCACCTTATTCCGTATGCTCCTGGCGTTGAAGTAGACACACTTTAAAGCAAGTTCTTGCTTGCCAGTGCCCTCTTGCGTCCTTGTAACCTTATCCCTGACCTCACTGCTCTCAACATCCTGTACACTGGAACTACAATTTAGGTTCCCATTCCCCTGCTGAATTATTTTAAGCCCCCCCCGAAGAGCACTAGCAAATCTCCCCCCCAGGATATTGGTACCCCTCTGGTTCAGGTGAAGACCATCCTGTTTGTAGAGGTCCCACCTACCCCAGAAAGAGCCCCAATTATCCAGGAAACCAAAACCCTCCCTCCTACACCATACCTGCAGCCACGTGTCCAACTCCTCTCTCTCCCTATTCCTCACTTCGCTATCACGTGGCACGGGCAACAACCCAGAGATAACAACTCTGTTTGTTCTCGCTCTAAGCTTCCACCCTAGCTCCCTGAATTTCTGCCTTAAATCCCCATCTCTCTTCCTACCTATGTCGTTGGTGCCTATGTGGACCACGACTTGGGGCTGCTCCCCCTCCCCCTTAAGGATCCCAAAAACACGATCCGAGACATCACGAACCCTGGCACCTGGGAGGCAACACACCAACCGTGAGTCTCTCTCGTTCCCACAGAACCTCCTATCTGTTCCCCTAACTATGGAGTCCCCAATGACTAATGCTCTGCTCCTCTTCCCCCTTCCCTTCTGAGCAACAGGGACAGACTCTGTGCCAGAGACCTGTACCCCATTGCTTACCCCTGGTAAGTCGTCCCCCACAACAGTATCCAAAACGGTATACCTGTTGTTGAGGGAAACGGCCACAGGGGATCCCTGCACTGCCTGCTGGATTTGAGTACAGGAATAAATATGACTTGCTGCAATTGTATAGAGCCTTGGTGAGATAACACCTGGAGTATTGCGTACAGTTTTTATAATAAAAACCCACATATTCTTTGGATATTACTTGCAGTCCTGTGAATCTTAGAATAATTCACATACCAAAGGAACAAGTAATATTACAGGAGGCAGGTCTATGAAATGATAAATGGGAATGTCAGCTGTGAGGAGGATGCAAGGAGGCTTCAAGGGGATTTGGAGAGGCAAAGTGAATGGGCAAGAACATGGCAGATGGAATATAATGTGAATAAGTGTGAAGTGATCCACTTTGATAGAAAAACAGAATGGCAGAGTATTTCTTAAATAGTGAGAGGTTGGGAAGTGTTGATGTCCAAAGGGACCTGGGTGTCCTTGTTCATGGGTCTCTAAAAGCTACTAAGTTGGTGCCGCAAGCAATTAGGAAGGCAAATGGTATGTTGGGCTTCATTGCAAGGGGATTTGAGTACAGGAATAAAGATGACTTGCTGCAATTGTATAGAGCCTTGGTGAGATAGCACCTGGAGTATTGCGTACAGTTTTGGTCTCCTTATTTAAGGAAGGATATACTTGCCATAAAGGGAGTGCAATGAAGGTTCACCAGACTAATCCCTGGGATGGCGAGATTGTCTTATGAGGGGAGATGGCAGAAACTGGGCCTGTATTCTCTAGAGTTTTGAAGAATGAGAGGCGATCTCATTGAAACTTACAAAATTCTTACAGGGCGTGACAGAGTAGATGTGGATAGGATGTTTCCTCTGGCTGGTGAGTCAAGAACAAGGGGACATAGTCTCAGAATAAGGGCCAGACCATTTAGTTTAGAGAGAGATTTAAGACTGAGATGAGGAGGAATTTCTTTACTCAGAGGGTGGTGAATCTTAAGAAGTCTCTACTCTAGAGGGCTGTGGAAGCTCTATCAATGAGCATGTTCAATACAGAAATCAATAAATTTCTGGATATTAATGACATCACGGGATATGGGGATAGCGGGGAAAATGGCATAGAGGTAGGTGATCAGCCATGATCTGTTTGAATGGTGGAGCAGGCTTGACTGGCTGATTGGCCTACTCCTGCTCCTATTTCCTATGATCCTATGAAGAATGGAGTGAAACAGGGTTGTGTCCTAGCCCCCACTCTTCTTTGGCATCTTCTTCTCCATGCTCCTGACCTTCGCCTTCCCTGCAGATTCAATCATGGCTTTCAAAAGGGAATTGGATAAGCACATGAGAGAAAAAAGATTGCAGGGCTAAAGGGCAGGGGAGTGAGACTAGCTAAAGCTGCTCTTGCAGAGAATGGGCACAGACACAGACAGGCCAAATGGCCGCCTTATGTGCTGTAACCATTCTTTGATTTCTATACAACATACCTCTCGCCACAGTATTGGTTTGGAGTGAAAGTCAATGAGCGTAGAAAAGAATGGGTATTCATAGAGATTTTGTGTTAGAGAAAAGATATTAAATCATGAGTGGTATATATTTTGTTGGAGTTTTGCAGTGAAAGTTTATAATATGTTATATTAAGTTTCCATTGAATTGATGCTATAATTATTATTGCTATACAGGTAGAGAAAGATAAGTAAAGACAGATTGGATTAGTAGAGAGAGATAAAAGAGACTGAAAAAAAAGTAGGATTTTTTTTTAAAGGAAATTGACTACCTGGAGGAATGATACTCCACAGCTTTAATTATTCACTTTCTGGGCTTGAGAATCATTAACAATTATCATGCCATTAAATGGGTACTTACACCATTAATTCCTAGATTTAACTTTTTGCAGTGAGTTTAACTGGCAATTAATGTGCACATACAGCAACTTGATGAAACGCTTGGTGAGATTGAGAACGAGATACTGTTTGCTCGAAGCTAAGTCGTCACTTGTCCAGCAACTTGTGGTGATTCGCAATTCATGGGGAACCTCCTCCTTGGCATAAGTTGCTAGATCATTTACACATTAAGATTGGCATGGGTCGTTCACGTGCTGCTATTTAATCAGCAAATTCTCTAATTTGTATATTGGTCAGACACAGGGAAATGGTCTGTACGCTAAATGAGTCATATCCTGTTCAGTGTGCACTATACTATACAAGACCTGCTACTGTATATTGTTACGACAAGGTGTGAAAGGTGTCTAGGGTTCCCTCTCAGCCTTCACCTGGTCTTACTGTAACAGGATTTAATTTTAAACACACTGTGTTTTGAGCTCCCCCTTGGTGAATTCTTGTTCACCACTTTCCAATTATAAGGCAAAGAAATGAGCACAAACAAGCTTTCTTAGGTTTAAAGAAGAAATATTGACATTTATTAAAACTTAAACGCTAATTAGGTTGATGCCTACAGATACACGAAGCGCCCACGCTAGCATGGATATGCGATGAACACATGCACATAGAGACAGGAAAGAGCAGGAAAAAAATGAAGTGGAGAGGTTTGAGACAATATCTGAAGAGTTTGTTACAGTTCTTCAAGCTCACTGTAGAATCCTTTTGTAGGTCAATCTTGCTTTTCATTGGGGCCCAGTATTTTTCTTAAACCTTGTTCACTGTAGGAGACTTTTCTCTCTCTTGGGGTTCACGTGTCTTCAGTGGGTTTTGGATTTCCGTGAGAAAGAGATAGGAGCAGACAGGAGAGAGATATTCTCGATCCAGGAGGCAGGAGCTTACTGTCTTAAAACACTGCTTCTCCAATTTAAAACTCTTAGTTCAAAACTCTGCAACAGCCAGTTAATCATTTGACTAAATTGGTCTGACCACATTTGTTCTGTGTATTGGGAGCAGGGACTAGTTCCTATGTTCCAACACTATCTGCTAGTATGCAAAAATGTCTTTCCGGCTAGGGGCCTGGCAATTCCTTGCAACAAACCCTCTTTCCTTTGCAGCAACAATTTGAAGTTTAATGTCCACATGGTGAAATTAATGTGCCTCATTCTTGGCAGGTGGGGGCCTGCATGACAATATGAGTAAACACCATAATTTGATTGTACTTCCCAGCACAGCGATCACAGACAATGCCTAAGTTTTCATGATCAACTGCATGGACAATATACAGAGCAGATTACCAAGACATGTTTACTGTACAACCAAAAAGAAAAATACCTGCAGATGCCGGAAATCTGAAATAAAAACATTAAATGCAAGAAATGCTCTGCGGGTCTGGCAGCATCTATGGAGAGAGAAGCAAACTTAATGGGCTTGATTTTATTTCAGCAATGGGGTTTCCAGCCACGGGATGGAAGGCTGGGATTGACCCCGCCTCAGTCCTTTATCGGACCCCGGGACAAATTCAATGCCTGCTGAGGACAGGGGAGTCTTGCCGCAGAGGTGGCCATTGCCACTTTGGGGGAGGCCCTCCATGGACCATGGATTGTGCCTAGAGGAGGGATCCCCCCATCCCTTCCCAAGCCTGCTAAGTGGTTGCCCAGTGTTACATGGTGGTGTCTCCACACAGTGGCGGGCCCCTCCTTAATGGATCACTTAAGTGGCTTAACTGGTCTCCCAGCAGACTTCCCGTCTGCCACAGTGTCCACCACAGTCAAAATGGCATGGGGGCAGAATAACAGCGGGCACGCTGCACAGTGCCACCCCACGGCATTTTGTTTGCCTCCCAGCCCATCTCCAAGGGCCAGTTAAAATCCAGTCCAACATTTCAGGTCGATGCCCTTTCATCAGAACTAAAAGATGTTAGAGATGAAAAGCATTTGAGCCGGGGGAAGAGAGCATAAAAAGAACAAAAGGGAAAGGTCTGTGAGGGGGAGGAGGAAAGGAATAATTATATGAGGAAAATTATGATGGTATAAGGCAAAAGAAGGTGATAATGAGACTAGTAAAGAAACAAAAGTTGGGTCCAGAGGAGGTGTAAATGGTTTCAGCTGAATAGCAGAGGGGGATTGTTTGTACATCGTCCCAGGGGCACTTTTCAGCTCCGACTCTTGCAGGCTGGAGTCTATTCTATGAAATCACAGCTGAAAGACTTTCCTGCTTTTTGAGAAAACTGATCCAAGAGCATTCATGAACTGCCATGGGAATCCAATGGTAAAGCAATCCAACAATGCATATTTGTCAACAGTCCAGTGCAGCAATCGTTCTTGAACCTTTCAAGTTCCAGAAAAAAATGATTACTTTAATTTATCATTTGAAGTGATTTACTGAACAGATTAATGTACAGAATTTTAGCATAAACTGTTCTCTAAGACAACATAACCTTTTCAATTATCTTGGCACTAATCTTCTACTTCCAGAGCATTTTAAGTGAATACAGATTTCTCATGGAATTACTCATTTTAAGTCAAATAATAGGAGGGTAACACTTTTTAAAAATTCGTTCTCTGGATGTGGACACACTAGCAAAGCCAGCATTTATTGCCCATCCATGAGCCATTGAGAAGCTGATGGTGGGGGGCTGCCTTCTTGAACTGTCACAGTCTGTGTGGAGAAAGGGTTCCTACGGAACTTTCGGGTAGGGACTTCCAGGTTTTTGACCCATTGACGAGGAAGGAAAAGTGATATAATACAAAGTAAGGGTGATGTGTGACTTGGAGGGGGAGCTTGGAGGTGATGGTGTTCCCATGTGTCTGCAGCCTTTGTCCTTTGTGCTGGGGCTTGCAGGTGCTGCTGAAGAAGCCTTGGTGAGTTTCATCCTCTTCTTCCTCCTTCTCAGTTTTGCTTGATTTAAAATGGGAGGAAATGTATCAAAAGAAGGTTGGAAATGGTTTATTTTAGCAGTGTCTTCCGGCCTCAACCCAACCACCCCACCCCCACACCTCCAATAGCCACTCATAGTCTGGGTACTGGTGATTACTGATCCTAGAGTACTGAGGTTAAATGCAGAGCTCAGTGATAGCATTGCAAACACAACAGTGTAATCTGAAGCTATTGTGCTCACGGTAAGTGAGCCTTGAATATGTAAACAAACCCCTGCCACAACCATTCATATGCGGCCCAATTTTAACCAGACACATTCAATACGAATATACGAATTAGGAGTAGGAGCAGGCCATTCAGCCCCTCGAACCTGCTCCACCATTTAATAAGATCATGGCTGATCTGATTGTGGCCTTAACTCTAATTTCCTGTCTGCCCTTTCTACCCTTTGACTCGCTTGTCAATCAAGAATCTATCTAACTCAGCCTGGGGAAGAGAATGGAGCATAAAATCGGGCAAGGTACAGAATGGGTGTCTGATCAGGCTATAGCAACTTATCACATTCTGCAAACATCCCAAAGTGCTTTAAAATCAATGAACGGCTTTTGGAATTTGCTCACTGTCTTTATGTAGGCAAACATGACCAGCTAATGAACAACAAATGATAAGACTGATATTCTGATTTTGGTTTTTGGTTGAGGAATGTTGGCCAGTTCACTGGTAGAGCAATGCACTTTGCTTCAAAGCATGTTACAGGACCTTTTAATGTCTCTTTGAACAAAACCTCAGTTTAACAACTCATTCAAAAACAGCACCTTTGACAGTGCAGCACTCCCTCAGTATTGCACTGAAGGGGTTAACATAAAGCATGTTTGGAAGTTGAAGTCACCTCCTAATGAACAAGCGAGAGTAATACTGACTGAGTCAAGCAGACAAAGGGCTATGGCTAATATCCAATTTTTCCTCTTACATGTTTCATATTGTTTCGGATGAGATATTAAATTAAGGCCCATCTGCCCTCATAGGTGGACGATTCAAATTAGAGCCGGGGAGTTCTCCCCGGTGTCCTGGTCAACATTTATTACTTAACCAACATTACCAAAACAGATTATCTTCTCATTATTTCATTGTTGTTTGTGGGAGCTTGCTGTGCACAAATTGGCTGTCGCATTTCTTACATTACCAACAATAACTACTCTTCAAAGTGTTTCATTGACTGTAAAGCGATTTGAAATGTTCTTGAAAGGTGCTACAGAAATGCAAGTTTTTTTAGTCATTTAGTAGTACAGAACTTGAGTATTGCTGAAAATAGAGACATGTTGTCAAAGATTTTTATCTTGCACTCATCAGGACAATCACAAGAATAACCGATGTAAGGGAAAACAACAACTTATACTGCATAAGAGGAGAATGCTGATTGGTCGGCAAGTGAACTCTAATTGGTAGAGGCATTGCCATGATGGATGCACCAGTTTGACAGTTAACTGCCAAGCTTTGTTTAAAATTAAAACCAGGCAGCTTGACTCTGATCGGTCAAGGCATTGGCCTGAGGAATGAACCAGCGAATGGCTGTCACTGGCAGCTGAACAAAATAAGACAAAATTGCAATCATTTCTGTACAATGTAGTCTCCAAACAGCCACCCTTAGCTTTCAGACTTATATTTGTGGCGGTGTGGACTTCAATCTCAAGAAGTGACATTCCTTCCTACTTCATACATTCCCATACACCGACTCATTATTGAATCGTACTGATAATGGTAATTATTTAAAAATGAATGTTTCAGGGCAAAACAATGCTTTGAGTTAGGGCTCGACTTTTGACTTCTGGGTCTTGGGTTGAAACCTAGCCCCAAACTGCTGGGGTAGTGGATAGAACTTCCCTCCGTCTCCTTTATCTACCCTGACCCCTCTCCTTCTCCATCCCCTCTGTCTGTCTCCATCTCATCAGTCTTCTCTATCTTCACCTCCTCCGACTGTCTCTGTCTCCTCCGTCTCCTATCTCCTGTGTCTATCTCCATCTCATCTGTTCTGATGAAAGGTCACAGACCTGAAACATTAACTCTGTTTCTCTCTCCACAGATGCTTCCTGACCTGCTGAGTAATTCCAGCACTTTCTGATTTTGTTCCATCTAATCTGTCTTTTCTACCTTCACCTCCTACAACTGTCTCTGTCCCCTCCATCTGTCTCTGTCCCCTCCATCTGTCTCTGTACCCTCCGTCTCGTCCAGTTCCACCTCCTCTAAGTCCGATGTTTCTTTCGTAATGACAATCTCCTCAGTCTCCTCCTACTCCTCCATTTCCTTCTATGTTTGCAGTCAGTTCTGATCCCCTTCAGGAAACCTGCCCCACCCACTCCCCAACTGGCACTTCAGCTCAGAAAGGACATAGGGCATCTGGTGTGGAAAACTGAGCAATGTCGGACTGCTTTAGACTCTCTGTGGCTGAGGCTTTATGTTGGAATAAGAGCAGTGGTGGCTCAACAAGTCTTGCAGTATAACAGCAATAAAATGTAAAATGCTGTAAGGATAAAACTGAAGCACTCTGTGTCTGTGTAAATCATGTGAAGCACCTGACTCTGCAGTAATCATCAGCCAGGATCTGTGATATCTCTGCAAAATATTTCATTGAGCACTTTAAATCCAGTTATGGCTTGAAGTAATGAAATGTGTTATGTCAGCAGTATATGGATGAGCCATTTGACAGGCTCAATAAATTATATTATTCCAAATACCAGAAATGAACCATTCAGGCCTATTTGTAATCAGATGTATACTATTTGATACCAGATTTTGAAATATGACAGCATGGAATGTAATAAGAACAGGAGCCAACCATTGAGACCCTCGAGGCTGAAACCCCATTCAATGAAATCATGCCTGATCTGTGACCTAACTCCATATATGTATCTTTGCCCCATATCCCTTAATATCTTTGATTTAAAAAAATATGAATCTCAGATTTAAAATAAACAATTGATCTAGCATCAATTGCCATTTGAGGAAGAGAGTTCCAAACTTCTACCGCCCTTTGCATGGAGAAGGGTCTCCTAGCTCTAATTTTTAAACATTGCCCCTAGATCTAGACACTCAAGCCAGCAGAAATAATTTTTGTCTATCTCCCCTATCCATTCCTATTAATATCTTGAAAATTTCGATCAAATTACCCCTTAGTTGCCTAGGCTGTAAACTCTGAAATTCTCTCCCAAAACCTCTCTGCTTCTTTACCTCGCTCTTCTCCTTTAAGACGGTCCTTTGACCACGATTCTCAATATCTCATTATGCGGACAGTGTCAATTTTTTTCTGATAATGCTCTTTGGAATGTTTTACTATGTTAAATGTACTATATAAATGTAAGTTGTTGTTGTTATTGTTGCAATATTGAATTTAAAATACTCATCTTGTCCTCAAACCCCTTCATGACCTGGCCCAATGTTACTGCTGAAACCTCCTGTCATCTTTGATTCTTTGATTTTGACTGAACTGATTTACGACTTTAACCCCTTATAGGGACTAAACCAAATCAAGAGTACATCCCTATGAGTCTCCCTTAATTAATTTCAAGCTAGACAGATTCCTGTAGATGCTTGTTTGGGTCTGAAGAACTGAACTACTCTTCCCTCAAAGAAAGAAAACCAACAGAGAATATTATTATCTTTCAGATAGCTATGTTTTAATAATTATAGATAAGTCATAAATATCCCAGATATTATAAGGGTCTGGGAAACTCTCTTCAATAAGTATCTCCCCACTTAAGGAGACACAGAGAGGGAATTCTTATAGTTGTATACAGAATGCGACGATTTATTAACTTTTATATATTTATTAAAGAGTTGAACATGCAATACACTTTAAGTAGCTAAGCATACTACAATATCAAAGATTATTAAGAGATGTAAAACTTACTCTTATTTCTAAAATAGAATCCAAAAGTTTAACCTTGACAGTGTTACAGCAAAATATCCATCAAAATTTAAAGTAACTTTAACCTTAAATTCCCCAAGTACCAGACGTTGAGAAGCAGTGATGAGAAATTCAATACTTCTGTTTTTTTGATTCAAAACTCTCACGTTTATACTGTTTCTAATCTTCCATCTCATCTTTTAGAATGTAGGTGTCAGCTGTCTGTGTGTGTTTTCTTGCTTTTGAGATCCATATATGGTAATATCATTAGCTACCATTTCCACTTGATGTATTTGCTGGAAATTCCCTCCTCTTGAAGTTGTGAGCTTTTATCTTGTCAAAATGTTTGTAATTGAGTTTACTTGGCATCTGTTTTTGTAAGTACCGCTTCATGTTGTAATTTATAATCTGTAATTGTCTTTTTATGGTACCTTGCACCATCCTTTTGAGTCAGTCTGTCTATATCACTAACACTATCAATAATTAAGTTTATAGCCGTCAGTCCTGACTTCACACAGGATGCTTCAATGTGTGTCATGTTCTAATTCCATTGTAGCAGAGACCTTGGAAGACCTTGGAATGGATTTTTTAACTCTACCCTTAAAGGGGAATTTCAATGAGTCTTGAAAACTGACCATTTATTCAATCTTTAATTCTAAAAGGTATAATGTACTAATTATATCTAAATGCTACCTAATGAAACCTATTATACCTAAGTTTCATTACATGACCTTTTGTGCCTTCCCTTTCACTGATGGCACAGCTTTCAACGGCCTCAGTCCCATAAAAAGACAAGTTTTTTTCCCTCTGTGTTGTGTTCCCAGGTGACTGAGTTGTACACGAAATGAAAGACATTTTTTTCTTTATTCTTTCATGGGATGTGGGTGTCACTGGCTAGGCCAGTATTTGTTGCTCATCTTTAATTGCCCTTGAGAAGATGGTGGTGAGTCATCTTCTTGAACTACTGCAGTCCATGTGGTGTAGGTACGCTCACAGTGCTGTCAGGTAGCGAGTTCCAGGATTTTGACCCAACGACAGTGAAGGAATGGCAATATAGTTCCAAGTCAGGATGATGTGTGACTTGGAGGGGAATTTACAGGTGGTGGTGTTCCCATGCATCAGCTGTCCTTGTCCTTCTAGCTGGAAGAGGTCACGGGTTTGGAAGGTGCTGTTGAAGGAGGCTTGGTTAGTTGTTGCAGTGTATCTTGTAGACGGTACACACTGCTGCCACTGTGCACCAGTGGTGGAGGGAGTGAATGTTTAAGGTGATGGATGGGCTGCCGATCAAGTGGGCTGCTTTAGCTGGGATGGAGTCCAGCTTCCTGAGTGTTGTTGGAGCCACATTCATCTAGGCAAGTGGAGAGTATTCCATCACACTCCTGGCTTCCTGATTTGTGCCTTTGTAGTTGGTGGACAGGTTTTGGGGAGTCATGAGGTGGGTTACTCACCACAGAATTCCCAGTCTCTGACCTGCTCTTGTAGCCACAGCATTTATTGGCTGCTCCAGTTCAGTTTCTGGTCAATGGTAACTCCTAGAATGTTAATAGTGGGGGATTCAGCGATGGTAATGCCATTGAATGTCAAGAGGAGATGATTAAATTCTCTCTTATTGGAGATGGTCATTGCCTGGCACTTGTGTGGCACGAATGTTACTTACCACTTATCAGCCCAAGCCTGGATGTTGTCCAGGTCTTGCTGCATATGGACATGGACTGCTTCAGTATCTGAGGAGTCTTGAATGGTGCTGAACATTGTGCAGTCATCAGCGAACATCCCCACTTTTGACCTTATGATGGAGGGAAGGTCATTGATGAAGCAGCTGAAGATGGTTGGACCTAGGACACTACCCTGAGGAACTCCTGCAGTGATGTCCTGGGACTGAGATGATTGATCTCCAACAACCACAACAATCTTCCAACCAGTGGAGAGTTTTCCCCTTGATTTCCATTGACTTCAATTTAGCTAAGACCACTTAATGCCAGATTCAGTCAAATACTGCCTTGATATCGAGGGCAATCACTCTCACCTCATCTCTTGAGTTCAGCTCTTTTGTTCATGTTTGTATCAAGGCTGTAATGAGGTCAGGAGGCAAGGTTTGAAGTAATAGCTGGAGTTCAGTTACTGGTTTTGGTTTGGATGTAAAGTCTTTGATTAAAGTTAAGTCTTGCAGTTCTTGTTGGGGCCCAGTGCACACTTTCAAACTTGTTTCGCTGATCTTCAGTCTTGAGGCTTAAGTTACTTCCATGGATCCCTGGTACTTTGCATGAGAGAGAGAAAGAAACAGGGAGAAAGATGCTCTCTTCTTGCAGTCTCTTCCAAAACTGTTTTGTCTCAGGTACAATTCAAAAAACCTTCAGGTTGGCCAGCAGGTTAGTCATGTGACTAGCTCCTTGTTTAGAGCAGCCTTGCCTGTGAGATTTGTGGATTCCTTCAAGCTCATCAGACACTCTCATTGAGGGTTGGGGGGAGGGGGGTGTGGAATGCTGGCTCAATGACTCTCAATGTCTCTTGACCATCACTATGGATAAAATCCATCTGGCTAATTGAACCAGCGAGTACTCCCATTGTCTTCTTCTATGCAACTGTCTTTTAGAATGCAACTGTGCAGCCATGTTTTCAGCCACCGTTGTGATCTTTTTAAACAAGTTATTTCAAGTCCAGTAACAGTTCAAAAATAATGTTCCATTTGACAAAATTAATATGTCTCATTTTGGCAGGTGTGGTTTCCAGCACATCATTTAAACATGGTCACCATACATCTTACAAAGTAATTATTTTGGTAACTGGAAATAAATGCCCATAGTTCTGATGAAAGGTCACAGACCTGAAGTGTTAATTCTGTTTCTGTCTCCACAGATGCCACCAGACCTGCTGAGTATTTCCAGCACTTTCTGTTTTTATTTGAGATTTCCAGCATCCGCAGTATTTGGCTTTTGTAGAAATTAACATCTGTACTTCATGTTTGAATAAATATCCAATTCTGTCGACTGCAAAATTGCCAAAAACTTGCTTAAAATGAATTTATTAACCTAACATCAATGAAAGTGTTTGCACATTGCAACACAGTTAGCCATGCATCTGATTGTTTAATAAAAGGAAAGGGGAAAGATGAGGGAAGCAGATGCAGCGGAGCAAGTGGCCCACTGAAATTTTGATGATTCTATGGATCATGGGCTCTGGGCCTTGGTTGCCAACCAATCCTGTGTGTACTAGAAAATAATTTGCACCTACAAGTGTTCAGATTGTTACCTTAGGCTTATTGATTAGACGTTCATGCTGGTACAAAAAGCATGAAGTACAGGACACTCACAATTCAGAATCCCAGATTTAAACACACCCTAAAAGGCAATAGAATGGTTTATGAGCGTAGCCATTAAATGAGAACAGATGTTACAATTTTCAAAAAAAAAATAGGAGATTACGTTTGCTAATGAAAATATTCTGCTTGACATTGTTGATGAAGCTCATTTTGAATGCAATCTGTAAATTTGGTTTTAATGGTTATGATATAATGAGTTACTGATAATTTTCACAATCGTATCAGAATTAAGAGTTATGAGTTGCAAATATGTAATAAAAGGAGAAATGATGAAGTGCTGATCATTTTGAACCATACATTGTGAACACAAGCTCAGAAATAGCTCCCCCTCAAAAAACACTTACAAGATTCTGCAGAGTTGGATATTACAAAAATCAGCAGCAGAATGCTGAATTGTAATGGCCAACTTTAAATGTAATGATTTGCAACCAGGCAAGCATAATGCTTTCCAATTCGAAAAGGATTTCTTTGCAACAGAGACTCTTTTTCATATCATGCTACTAGAATTTTGTTTTTTTAATTATAATTATGGTTGCTTTTTGAAAGTTGCCCATGCATTGAAGGTCTGTGCTTGGTGTAGTGATAGCCCTCTTGCCCCTGAGTCAGCAGGTTATGTATTCAAGCAGCATGCCTAGGCTCACACATCAGTGTAGTACTGAGGGAGTGCTATGCTGTCATAGGTTCTGTCTTTCAGATGGATGTTAAATCCTGAGGCCTCATGTACCTGTCAGGTAGATGTAAAAGATCCAATTGGCATTATTCAAAATAGCGGGGGATTCTCCAAGTGTCCTCATCAACATTTATTCCTCAACCAGCACCATCAAAACAGATCAACTACTCATTCACCTTGTTTCTGTTTGTGGGATCTTGCTGTGTGTAAATTGACTGCCTACAGAGCAACACTGACTCCACTTCAAGAGTTAATTCATTGGGTATGAAGCATTTGGGACACCCTGAGAATGTGAAAAGTGTTTTATAAATGCAGGTTTCTCTTTTATTAAAACCCCTTCATCCAGGTTTATATTTATTTTGGGAAGGCATGTCGGTGAGCTGATGAGCAGCTCCCAGGCAAACTCTGTCAGTGACACGCTGGGACCAGCCACGAAGAAAGAGGTGAGCTTCACTTGCTATCTGATCTTCCTTTCTTGCCAGTGGACCAGCTGGGGAAATGCCTGAAGATTGTGAAGACATGGCAGAACTGGGCTTCTGTTGTTTGTGTGGGGCTTCTGCTGATGTCCTGCTGATGTTACGGAGTGAAACTAGTAGTCGCCTTTAAGTATGTAAAGGTTTCTCATCTTTTCTTTAATTTCATCCCCATTAGAGTCTTTAAGATTCTCATCACTTTGTTGACTGTCCTGTCATTGTTATGGTGCTGGAGGATTTGTCACTGCAGTTTTACCCATTTCCACTTCACTGTTGTCCCTCTGATTGTCTTTTAGACAAGTGACTGGAATTTCCTGTGTTCTTCCCAGTGGATTCCTCCTTCACCTTTCTCTCCACAAGTTTTGCAAAAACAGCCTTAAGTCTTTTTTCTCTTTAGATTGTCTTGTTGATCCATCTGGAATCATGTCTTTAGAATCCTTACTTGCCAATTTCAGGTATTTCCCCTGTTTCTCAGTTTGGGCTTCTGAAGGTATTCCATTTGTCATCTATGACAATGTTAATAGATAATTTTCTGCAGTTCGTCACTTTTAGTCCATCCCTCATACCCTTTGTAAACTTATATATCTGGTGGGGGGGGGGGATGTCTTTGGCCAATAATAATCAACTCAAATCATATCATGTCGCTATCTCTCACGTCGCAGTCTCTTACCATTACCAAACTATCTGGAGTTCTCTTCCATGGCTTCCCTGACACACTGGACAATGAAGCAATCACACATTCTACTCAGTGATTCTGGCCCCAGGCCTTTCAACATTCCACATTTAGGTTTGGTTGACTAAGGTCCCTCATTGATATAACCTCCCTGTTTTCACATTACATCATTATCTCTTCAACAACAACAATGTGCATTTATATAGCACTTTCACATAGTAAAACATCCCCAAGGTGCTTCACAGGAGTATTATCAAACAAAATTTGACACTGAGCCACATTAGGAGATTTCAGGACAGATCAAAAGCTTGGTCAGAGAAGCAAGTTCTAAGGAGCCTCTTAAAGGAGGAGGAAGAGATAGAGAGGCGGAGAGATCAGCGAGGGCATTCCAGAGCTTCGGGACTTGGCAGCTGAAGACACATCTGCCAAGTTTCTTCATAAAGTATTCTGCCCTCCTCCTAATTCTGAGCTGGGATCTGTAGCCCACCCCAATCATTGTTTCAGCTTTCTCTGAGTTCGAAACCTCCTGACGAGAATATTTTGATGAATTGTCTACAGGGTCCACCTTTACCTCAGACATGCCTCTGATATATAAATCCACGTCCCTTTCTTTCCTATCTGTTCTATCCTCCCCGCACCCTACTGTGTTGCATTTACCTCCATTGATTGGGGTCAGCAATATTTCTGTTACAGTGACGTCCTCCAATATTTTCTAATACAGGCCCTTCATTATGAGTGCTTTTAGTGTTTATTTATTTGCATCTTAATAAAGTTTTGCCTCCTCCTTTGCCTCTGTGTGACTGTGTGTGTCACAAAAATGGGATAGTCTGCAACATTGTGATAGTTAGCCAGCATCTAACCAGTTAACAGCATGCAGTCAGAAAATTGAGAGAAATCTCTTTTGAGCTAATTCCAGAAAAATTTGGATGCAATCTGTAAATACTTTTTTTTTGGTTTATTACTGTGATCTTTTTCCCAGTTGATAAAAATATAACCTGCCTTTTTTGAATTAGGCATTTATTTTTGCAGACCAAATGGATATTTCATAACATCATAAAATGTAATGGTGTACTGAACGCTTAATGATGACAGCAAACTTTTATATCATATAAAATGAGTCCACAATGCATTAATTCTTAATATATTGCACTAATTTTATGGTGTGTCATCTGCTTTCTGTATGAAGAATGTGACTGTGAAGACATCACATTGCCTACGGTTTTTCACTTGCTGTAAGAATGTTGTAATAAAATACTTTGAATATAAAGCATGCAGAATTTCAAATACTTACTTTATTCTGGCTTTTGCTGCTGATGCCAAGTTTAGTCATGTAGTTCTGGTGCCATTGTCAGCTCTATTTTTTAATCTTGTTTCGGTACTTTGCGATAAAGGGTGAAAGCCGACATGATGTGAGGTGTTTAACAGCGAATTTAGTTCCTGTAATGCTCATTTGAGCCCCATGAGGGATGTTTCTGTGATCCAGCAGGGAGTGAGACTAAAAGGAAGTGTCTCTTAGGAAAGTTTGGGCTGCTCGCCTGCAAGTTCCAAGATGCAATCCTTTAAGGCACTGCTGTCAGACCACAGAATGACCCCTTGATTCTGATTCTTTTCCACATCTAGGTATATTTTGAGAGCAGTGTTGTTCCATTTTGCAGGATTTGTGACTATTTTTCTACAGAAAAGGATTTGGAAAAGAGTTACATTTAATAGTTGGGGTTTTAAAGCAAAGATTATTCACATGACTTATAAGGATACTGAGATTCTAGTTGGCTACTGTGTTAACATTGCTTTGGCTCAGCTGGTAAGATGCTTGTCTCTGAGTTCGAAAGTTGTCAGTTAGAGTCATAGTCATTTACGCACAGAAGATGGTCATTCGGTGCATTGAGTTCATACCGGCTCTCCATGGAGCTGTACAGTCGTCCCACTCCCTGGCTTGATCCCTGTAGCCCTGCAAGTCTATTTCCTTCAAGTGACCATCCAAATTTCTCTTGAAATCACTAATTGTTTCTGCTTGCACCAGCCTTGTGGACAGCGAGTTCCAGCTCATTACCACCCGCTGTGCAAAAAAGTTCTTCCTCACATTCCCCCTGCATCTCTTGCCCAAAACCTTCAATCTAGTCTTTGTACCATTAGTTACTGGGAACAGTTTTTCCTTGTCTAATTTACCTAAGTCTGTCATAATCCTGTACATAATCTCCCCTCAATCTCCTTTGTTCTAAAGAAAACAGCCCCAATTTTTCCAACTTAACTGTAACTAAAATCCCTCATCACTGAAACCATTCTGGTAAATCTCCCCCACACCCTCTCAAGGGCCCTCACATCCTTCCTAATGTGTGGTGACCAGAACTGGACTGAGTACTCCAGTTGAGGCCTAACCAGAGCTTCATAAAGGTTCAGCATATCTTCCCTGCTTTTGTACTCAATACTTTTATTTATGAAACTCAACATCCCATATACATTACTAACCACTCTCTCACTATGTCCTACCACCTTTAAAGATCGATGCCCCAGGTTCCTCTGTTCTGGCACACTCTTTAGAACTATGCCGTTAAGTATATATTGGCTCTCCCTATTCCTTCTGCCAAAATGCATGATCTCACACTTGTCAGTATTAAATTCCATCTGGCACCTCTCTACCCAATCTGCTGGTCTATCTATGTCCTATTGCAGGCAGTTCATATCATCCTCACTGTTTGCCACACCTCCAAGTTTGCTGTCATTGGAAAATTTTGTGATTCTACTCTATATTGCAAGATCCAAAACATATATATTTATATACAGCAAAAAAAGCAGTGGTCCCAGCACTGACCCTTGGGGAACACCAGTGTCTACCATCCTCCAGTCTGAAAAACAACCATTTACTACGACTCGTTGTTTCTGTCCTTAAGACAATTTTCTTATCAAATTGGAAACTGACCCTCCTATTCCATGAATCTCAATTTTGTTAACCGAACTTCTATGTGGTACCTTATCAAATGCTTCCTTAAAATCTACATAAACAACATCCATCGCATTCCCTTCATCAACCTTCTCTGTTACTTCATCAAAACATTCAATTAGATTTGTCAAGCATGATCTGCCTTTTACAAATCCATGCTGATTATCCTTAATTAACTCGAACTACTCCAAGTGGTCTGTTGATTTTTTTCCTGATTATTGTTTCTAAAACCTTACCCACCACTGATGTTAAACTAACAGGCCTGTAGTTGCTAGGACTGTCCTTACACCCTTTCTTCAATAAGGGTGCCACATTTGCCACTCTCCAACCCTCTGACAGCTCCCGATGATTATGGCAAGTCCTTGCGCTATCTCCATCCCCACTTCCTTGGGCAACCTGGGATGCAAGCCATCCAGACCAGGTGACTTATCTACACTAAGCATAGCCAGCCTTTTTAGTATCCCCCATCCCAATAGTTACCCTCTCTCTGCTTCTACTGATATTTTGTCAGATTCCACATCCTTAGTGAACACTGATACAAAGTACTTATTAAGTATATTATCCTTGCCCTGCATCTTTAAGCATATATTACCCTTTTTGTCCCTACGAGGCTCCACTCCACCTCTTATTACCCACTTACTATTTACATGCTGGTCGAAGAATTTTGGGTTCTCTTTTATGTTGACTGCCATTCTATTTTCATATTCTCTCTTTGCCAGTCTTGTTTTCCTCCAACTCCCCTCTCAACTTATTGTATATGGTCTGGTTCTCACTTGAAGAATTCAGCTGATGTGCATCATATACCCTCTTTTTCTATTTCATCACAATTTCTATATCGCTCTTCATCCAAAGAGCCCTGTTGTGGTTCCCTTACCTTTCACCCTTGTTGGAATGTACCTCAAGTCCATGGAGAACAAAAATTAAGGCTAACACTCAAGTGTAGGACTGAGGGAATGCTGTATTGTTGGAGATGGTGTATTTTGGATGAGATGTTAAACCGAGCCCCCGTCTTCTCTTTCAGGTGAATTGTGACGATCCCAAGGCACTATTTCAAAGAAGAGCAGGGGAGTTCTCCATGATGTCCTGGCCAATATTTATTCCTCAATGAACATCACAAAAACAAACCATCTTGTTATTTTCACATTGCTGTTAATGAGTGCAAATTGGCTGCTGTGTTTCCTACATAATAGCAGTGATTACACTTCAAAAGTAATTGATTGGCTGTAAAGGAAGGAACTTAAGCAAGGAGTCAGGAGGGCTAAAAGGGGTCATGAAAAGTCACTGGCAAACAGGATTAAGGAAAATCCCAAGGCTTTATACATGTATATAAAGAGCAAGAGGGTAACTAGGGAAAGGGTTGGACCACTCAAGGACAGAGAAGGGAATCTATGTGTGGAGCCAGAGGAAATGGGCGAGGTACTAAATGAGTATTTTGCATCAGTATTCACCAAAGAGAAGGACTTGGTGGATGATGAGACTAGGGAAGGGAGTGTAGACAGTCTTAGTCATCTCATTATCAAAAAGGAGGAGGTGTTGGGTGTCTTGCAAAGCATTAAGGTAGATAGGTCCCCAGGGGCTGTTGGGATCTACCCCAGAATACTGAGGGTTGCAAGGGAAGAAATTGCTGGGGCCTTGACAGAAATCTTTGCATCCTCATTGGCTACAGGTGAGGTCCCAGAGAACTGGAGAATAGCCAATGTTGTTCCTTTGTTTAAGAAGGGTAGCAAGGATAATCCAGGATAATTATAGGCCGGTGAGCCTTACGTCAGTGGTAGGGAAATTATTAGAGAGGATTCTTCGGGACAGGATTTACTCCCATTTGGAAACAAATTAACTTATTAGCAGGAGGCAGCATGGTTTTGTGAAGGGGAGGTCGTGTCTCACTAATTTGATTGAGTTTTTTGAGGAAGTGACAAAGATGATTGATGAAGGAAGGGCAGTGGATGTTATCTATATGGACTTCAGTAAAGCCTTTGACAAGGTTCCTCATGGCAGACTGGTACAAAAGGTGAAGTCACACAGGATCAGAGGTGAGCTGGCAAGATGGATACAGAACTGGCTCTGTCATAGAAGACAGAGGGTAGCAGTGGAAGGGTGCTTTTCTGAATGGAGGGATGTGACTAGTGGTGTTCCGCAGGGATCAGTGCTGGGACCTTTGCTCTTTGTAGTATATATAAATGACTTGGAGGAAAATGTAGCTGGTCTGATTAGTAAGTTTGCGGATTACACAAAGCCTGGTGGAGTTACGGATAATGATGAGGATTGTCAGAGGATACAGCAGGATATAGATCGGTTGGAGACTTGGGCGGAGAAATGGCAGATGGAGTTTAATCCGGACAAATGTGAGGTAATGCATTTTGGAAGGTCTACTGCAGGTGGGAAGTATACAGTAAATGGCAGAATCCTTAGGAGTATTGACAGGCAGAGAGATCTGGGCGTACAGGTCCACAGGTCACTGAAAGTGGCAACGCAGGTGGATAAGGTAGTCAAGAAGGCATACGGCATGCTTGCCTTCATCGGTCAGGGCATAGAGTATAAAAATTGGCAAGTCATGCTGCAGCTGTACAGAACTTTAGTTAGGCCACACTTAGAATATTGCGTGCAATTCTGGTCACCACACCTCCAGAAGGATGTGGAGGCTTTGGAGAGGGTACAGAAGAGGTTTACCAGGATGTTGCCTGGTCTGGAGGGCATTAGCTATGAGGAGATGTTGGATAAACTCGGATTGTTTTCACTGGAACGATGGAGGTGGAGGGGTGACATGATAGAGGTTTACAAAGTTATGAGCGGCATGGACAGAGTGGATAGTCAGAAGCTTTTTCCCAGGGTGGAAGAGTCAGTTACTAGGGGACATAGGTTTAAGGTGAGAGGGGCAAAGTTTAGAGGGGATGTGCGAGGCAAGTTCTTTACACAGAGGGTGGTGAATGCCTGGAACTTGCTGCCAGTGGAGGTGGTGGAAGCAGGTACGATAGCGACGTTTAAGAGGCATCTTGACAAATACATGAATAAGATGGGAATAGAGCGATATGGTCCCCAGAAGTGCAGAAGGATTTAGTTTAGACAGGCATCAAGATCGGCGCAGGCTTGGAGGGCCGAATGGCCTGTTCCAGTGCTGTACTGTTCTTTGTTCTTCTTTGTTCTTAAAGCACTTTGAGATGTCTGATTGTCATGAAAGACACTATATAAATGCAAGCTTCTTTTCCTTTTTTTTAATGAGATAGGCATTGAGGTTAGTTCCACAATGACTGTAAACAATTATTAATTCATTAGTGGTATGTTCGAAGATCCCAGGTATGCAGACAGGATTGTGTAGCATAGGGCCTCCCCTCTGGTTGTGAGCAGATGAAGATATAAACGAAGACCGAAATATTCACCGACAATCAGCTTCTGAAAGAGAAAGCTGTGTGGAGGGCCTCTTGCCAGACTCAGAAGGTTAAAGGGTAGGAGAGAGGCTAGAAGTTATTATGTTAAATCAAGCAAGCTGACCCTGCTGTGGGGAAATATGGCATGCTTATTTTTTTGTATTATGCAAAGACAAGTTGTACTGATTAAGTCAGTCTTTCTGTGACTGTGGCTCTATGTGTTATTTGATGTGAAAGAAAGCAGCTGAACAATGTGTATCTGTCCTTGTCTCACCAAATGTTTTCTCTGCCCAGTTTCAAAGATTGGAGTGGTGTACAGGACACACATGCAAAAAATGTGAAGAGGTACTGTTGCTCCATCTCAGGGTTATGCTATCATCTAGTCACATACTGGGCAGTGTGGGCACTCAGACCATTTATTGCAGTGATTAGCAATGCTGTACCCTAAAGACTATCTAAAGGGAGACCAAGCATACACCCGCCAATTTACATACCGTGCAGTATAGTATGGGGAGTTCCAGGATGGCTCGAAGACTGTCAATTATGTTTTATTTTGGTACTTTTGTTCCTTGGAGATCAAATGGCCTGAAGGCAAAAGAAAAATCTGTAACATATTAGTGAGCTAATGCTTACACTAACTTCCTAGCTACTAAACATTACATTCTGTTGTTCCATTTTTGTGCCAAATGTTGCCATTATAAATTCCTATGTCCAGATTTGATATGGAAACTGCCTCTGTAAACTTGCCATGTTGTAATTACAACATCCCACCAATGATGGCACTGTAGCATCTCCAGGTTATGCAACCTGTACTGCAGAAAAACTTTTACACTCCGACCACCTCTGTTTCCCAAATTGTCAGATATTTTCCTATTTTACTGTGAATAATATGTAACTAAAGTATGCTAAAGTATGAACAGAACACATGACTTTGATAAATACAAGAAATGCTGGAAATACTCAGCAGGTCTGGCAGCATCTGTGGAGAGAGAAGCAAGAGTTAACGTTTCAGGTCAGTGACCCTTCTTCAGAACTGACTTTCAGCATGACTTTAAAATGGGGTCTGAATTTATCTGTTCCCCTGTTCCAACTGAACCCTGCCCTTTAACCCTGCCCTCTAACCCTGCCTCACCTGAAGGCTCCGCACTGCCCATGTGCAATGTCATGGGAGATCAGTTGACATACATAAAACAAACCTCACTATGTGGTCAAAAAACACATTTCACATGTCCCATATTCTAAACAAACAATTCTCAGTCACACCAAATGTGAGGAGTCTTCCCTACTCTTCAAACACATTTCATTGGCTCCTGTCTGAGTCCACCATTGTAACCGTAGCAGAAGTTTGGTGGAGGCCTTGTTTACCACCAACAATCTGCATTTATATAGTGTCTTTTACCAAAAGCTGCCTGTGGGGATTCAAGGGAATCACCATAGTTTGAGAAACCTGAGTAGCTGACATATACTGACTCATTGCCAGCAGCCGGCTGGTGTTAGTTAATATTTACAGTGGAGAGCACAGCTGACAGTAAGCAGATTACTTTTGGCAAAAAGAAAAATAAGCTTAACTTAATTGTTCTAAGCCTTCGATTTACTTTCACTCTCAAGCCGGTGAACGGAAAGTTATGGCGATGGAATGGGAGAAACCCTGAGGCTGGTGAACATTAAACACAAGCTTCTCAGTTTGAAAATTAAGTGAAAATTAAGTTCAGCTTATTTTGCTTTTATATTATCAAAATATTATCAAATTCCAGTCTGTTGCTGGTACTGCCCCTAGGTATAAGAGAGCTATTCAGGTTTCTCAAATTATAGAGACTCCTTTGAATTGCCACAGGCAGCGTCTGGTCTTTCCTCCTCTTCCTGAGTGCCTCGACCTCTTAGTCTGCCCCCACCTTTAAAAACCTTCTCAAAATGCAAAGATTTGGCATACATTCCTTTTCACTATGAAACACCTTGAGATGTTCCTTAAAGGAGCTCTTTATAAGGAGTTCTTTTTTATGAGTACTGAATGCACATTCTTTATCACATATCGCTAGCACAGTATTTAGAAATGTAAAGCATCTTTGGTTTGATTCCCTTGGAAGTCACTGATGTACAAGTTCATAATGTGGAGGGTTCATGAGAACTGCTGGTGTGGCTCCATGAGTAAAACCTAGAGGCTATTATAGGCTGAGATGCTGTAAAGAGCCTGCGGTGGCATTGAAGTTTGCGGAGATGACAGTTGGTTTGTACAATGATAATTTTATACGTTCACTGTGACGATATCTTTAACGTTCACTGGGTAAAGGCTGTGGTGTCACTCTGAAAATAGCATGGACAGTAAAGGACTGGTTTTCCAAAAACCTACTCCTGGCCCAGATGATTGCATGCCCAGCCCACATATCAGGAATTTTCCAACATACTTTCCGGATGAGTGAGACTCTGTGCTGGGAACGGGCATCAGGAAAATTGTCCCTTAAGTGTCATTACGATATGAAAGGGGAATTTTATGCTCTTCCCCGCGGTGAATTTGGAGGCGGGGAGAGGATATAATCGGGTGGAATAGTGGCGGGAGGTCCTCACCATCATCCCTCCTGCACAGAAATTAAGTCCAGGGTGGGAAAGCCTGTGAATCGCCTTTCCGCCCAGCTGCCCATTGAGGCCCTTGACTGGGCAATTAATGCCCAATTAAGGGCCTCTTCCTGCTGCTGCAAATAGTCAAGCGGCAAGCAGCCCTGTCGCCGCATGGGAATATGGCAGGAAAAACCCTGTGGTCTACTTGCCAGCTCTGGGGCAGGGGGTGGGGGTTGGGGTGGCAGGTTCCCTCGTTAAAATGCACAATGCCTGATCGAGGGCTCTGGCATAGGGAAGGGGGTGCCACTGAGAGCCACCCCCCTTGCCCTTGCTAACAATGCCCCTACGCCCCACACCCCGCAATCTCCACCCTGACCTACCTATGGTCTGGGTCCAGCGCTGCTCATGGGCCTTGGGTGGGTGCACCACCAGCAGCAGCCATTGTCTCCGCAGTGGCACTGCTCAGTTGAGAGCTCCCGGTCTCTGATTGGCTGGCAGCTCTCAGAGGGCAAGGTTACCAATGCCGGGGTCTTTGATCCTGTGTAAGGCCTGCCACTGTTCAGTTATGTGCCTTAGTGGTCGCTGTCTCTCGAGGAAGTGTTGCTTGTGCAGGCAGTTTTCATACAACATTGCAAGATAGATGTTCCTTTGCCTGCAGGTATGGGTCCATGACTAATGCCAGAATGGTCTGTTCCTGAGGGGATTTGACAAAATAAATAAGAAGAAATTGTTTCCACTGGCAGGAGGGTCATTAACTAGAGAAGACATATTTAAGATAATGGGAGAAAGAGCCAGAAGAATGATGAGGCGAAATTTTTTTTTACGCAGTGAGTTGTCATGATCTGGTATGTGCTGGCGGAAAGGGTGATGGAAGCAGATTCAGTAATAACTTTCAAAAGGGAATTGGATAAATACTTGAAGGGGAAAAATTTGCAGGACTACGGGGAAAGTAAGCAGTGTGGGACTAATGTGATGTTCGTGGATGACACAAAGATTGGCCGAGTAGTTAGCAGTGAGGTTGAGTGTCTTGGGTTACAGGAAGATATAGACGGGATGGTCAAATGGGCAGAAAAGTGGCAGATGGAATTTAACAGTGAAAGACGTGAGGTGATACACTTTGGAAGGAGTAATGTGACATGGAAGTATTCAATGAATGGACTGACACTGGGAAGTTCCGAGCAACAAAGGGACCTTGGCATGTTTGTACATAGATCTCTGAAGGCAGAAGGGCAGGTTAATAGGGTGGTGAAAAAGGCATATGGGACACTTGCCTTTATCAATCGAGGCATAGATTACAAAAGCAGAGCGGTCATGTTGGAGTTGTATAGAACTTTGGTAAGGCCACAGCTGGAGTACTGTGTGCATTTCTGGTGGCCACATTCTAGGAAGGATGTGATTGCACTGGAGGGGGTGCAGAGGCGATTCACCAGGATGTTGCCTGGGATGGAACATTTAAGCTATGAAGAGAGGTTGGATAGGCTTGGGTTGTTTTCGCTGGAGCAGAGAAGACTGAGGGGTGACCTGATCGAGGTGTACAAGATTATGAGGGGCATGGACAGGGTGGATAGGGAGCAGCTGTTCCCCTTAGTTGAAGGGTCAGTTACAAGGGGTCACAAGTTTAAGGTGAGGGGCGGGAGGTTTAAGGGGGATTTGAGGAAGAACTTTTTTACCCAGAGGGTGGTGACGGTCTGGAATGCCCTGCCTGGGAGGGTGATAGAGGCAGGTTGCCTCACATCCTTTAAAAAGTACCTGGATGAGCACTTGGCACGTCATAACATTCAAGGCTATGGGCCAAGTGCTGGCAAATGGGATTAGGTAGACAGGTCAGGTATCTTTAATGCATCAGTGCAGACTCGATGGGCCAAAGGGCCTCTTCTGCACTGTATTATTCTGTGATTCTGAGTCTGTGATTCTGTGATAATGCTTTCAAAAGGCTGGCACAGTCACGATCAGCCAAATATCCTCCTTCTCGGTTGTACACTAAAATAAAAGCAAAATACTGCGGATGCTGGAAATCTGAAATAAAAACAAGAAATGCTGGAAATACTCAGCAGATCTGGCAGCATTTGTGGAGAGTGAAGCAGAGTTAACGTTTCAGGTCAGTGACCCTTCTTCAGAATTAGCAAATATTAGAAATGTAAAAGGTTATAAGCAAGTAAAGCGGGGGTGGGACAAGAAATAACAAAGGAGAAGGTGTAAATAGGACAAGGTCACAGAATAGCTGACCAGAAGGTCGTGGAACAAAGGCAAACAATATGTTAATGGTGTGTTGAAAGACAAAGCATTAGTACAGATAGGGTGTTAATGGACAGATAATTGAACAGCCGCAAGTACAAACATAAAAAAATAAACAGTGGGTAAGCCAACTGAACAAACTAAGATGAAATAAAATAAACACAAAAAAAAATTTTTAAAGGAAAAAGAAAAAAATAATTGAAAATAAAAGTAAAATGGGGGGCCCCTCATGCTCTGAAATTATTGAACTCAATGTTCAGTCCGGCAGGCTGTAGTGTGCCTAATCGGTAAATGTGCTGCTGTTCCACAAGCTTGCGTTGATGTTCACTGGAACACTGCAGCAAGCCCAAGTCAGAGATGTGAGCGTGAGAGCAGGGGAGAGTGTTGAAATGGCAAGCAACCGGAAGCTCAGGGTCCTGCTTGCGGACTGAGCGGAGGTGTTCCACAAAGCGGTCACCCAGTCTCCGTTTGGTTGTACTTCTTTCAATGTAGTATACTGTATTCGCTGCTCACAATGTGGTCTCCTCTACATTGGGGACACCAAACGCAGACTGGGTGACCGCTTTACGGAACACCTCCGCTTAGTCCGCAAGCAGGACCCCGAGCTTCCGGTTCCTTGCCATTTTAACACTCCCCCCTGCTCTCATGCTCACATCTTTGGCCTGGGATTGTTGCAGTGTTCCAGTGAACATCAACGCAAGCTCGAGGAACAGCATCTCATTTACCGATTAGGCACACTACAGCCTGCCGGACTGAACATTGAGTTCAATAATTTCAGAGCATGACAGCCCCCCATTTTACTTTTATTTTCAGTTTTTTTTTTCTTTTTCCTTTTTTAATATATTTTTTCTGTTTATTTTATTTTATTTCATCTTAGTTTGTTCAGTTTGCTTACCCACTGTTTTTGTACATGTTTGTACTTACGGCTGTTCAATTTTCAGTCCATTAACACCCTATCTGTACTAATGCTTTGTCTTTCAACACACCATTAACATATTGTTTACCTTTGTTCAATGACCTTCTGGTCAGCTATTCTGTGACCTTGTCCTATTTACACCTTCTCCTTTGTTATCTCTTGCCCCACCCCCGCTTTACTTGCTTATAACTTTTTACATTTCTAATATTTGCCAGTTCTGAAGAAGAGTCACTGACCTGAAACGTTAACTCTGCTTCACTCTCCACAGATGCTGCCAGACCTGCTGAGTATTTCCAGCATTTCTTGTTTTTATTCCTTCTAGCTTGTATTGTTCTGTGATTCTAAGTTACCACTGATTGGGGATGGCCACCCACAATTAGGACAGGGGGAGGCCTGTGATCAGGATGGGGGGGATAGTGGGTGGAGCGGCTTTGTGATTGGAAATGGGGAGGCGCCTTGTGATCGGGAGGCAGGGAGATCGGGGCTGGCGGAGACGGGTTTCCTTGTAGGACCTGGGTAGTCTTCTCTTAATGGTGGGATTCTCAAACACTCTAAGATCCATCACTACTAAAATTGCTGCAGTTGCCTGCTTGGCAGGTTGGAGTCACGTTCCGTGCATTTCACTTTTTAACTCTCCTGATCCTCTCCGACTTGTCATCAAGGGGTTAATATAGAGGCTTGTGATTGTAACTAGTCTTCAAATTGGTATTTTTACTGCTTCCAAGCGCATTAAGTAAGAGTTTTTTCCATTCTTAACTTTACACCTATTGCACTTGTAGCCTAAGAGCAATGTTCCCTGTAAACTGCACGAGTGCACGGCCCTGCAGTAATTGGAATGTGTCATGCAGGGTCAAACACGCCATGTACAGGCAGCGACCCCTTTAAGATGCACTCATGCATAGCCACGCGGCAAGCAATCTTAAAAGAACTGTGCAGTGCAAGAAAATTAGAGGGAACATTGCCTCTGAGGCAGAATCTGTCCACGGGTTCCCCACTTTCTGGTATCACTGGGAGATTAGCAGAAACCCAGGAGAATCAACTGAAATGGCCTTTTACAGCATCGCCCAGAGCTTCCATTGGTCCACCAGCAGGGGATCAAGAGAACCCAAGCTGGAATTCCTCTCATGTTCCTAAAGCTCGAGGTCGAGACTTCAGCTTGCCATTCTTGTCTTGGAGCCTTGCAGTTTCAGATATTCAGACACATTGAGTAGATTCAGTTTCGTCTCACTTCTCTGTAAGTTCACTCTCCTGATGAAATAAGCTGTGCCTCTTGCTGCAAGTGCTCTCTGTTTCTATCAGCTCAAGGCTGTCCAGTCTGTGAATGCACGGACCATTTCGCAACTTGACAGAACAGCTGACGAAGGAGGAAGAGAGCGAACGTCACAGCTGAGCGTCTGCCTATCTCGCTGACTCAGTGCTGTCTGGCATTTCAATCAGCTGAAGAGAATTGCAACATTAGACCAACACTGTTCTTGCAGGGCTGATTGACATAGCAGCACAGCACGGGAGAGATCGCTGAGTCAGGGAGATACACAAAACACTCAGCTCCGTTTGGGTCCCTGCATTTGTGACCTTCTGGAATTTCAATCAGCTTTTGACATTCTGCTGTGCCTCAAAGGTGCTGAGCTGGCTAGTATGCTGTTTTGATTGCTTTAAGCATCGTCCCATTCTGAGGGTTCTTAAAAGACATTTTTACAACTTCAGGGAAGGGAGGGTGGATTCTGTGAGGCTGGAAGGGCCTGGCACAAAGCCAGAACGTATGAGGAAATGGATGTTGGCACAGCACCGGATTCCATCCGGTATGGTTCATGTGGCCTGGTGCATTCTACATTGCCAGTGTACTGAAGAGACTGCCACCCGCCCTCACCCGGGCTAGAGACAAAGCGGCTATTTCCTCTGGTGGGAATCTAGAATGAGAAGACATAAATATCAAAATTAAAACTAGGCCATTCAGGTGGCAAATCAGGACACATTTTTCACACAAAGGGTAGTGGAAGTCTGGAATTCTCTCCCCAAAATACTGTGGGTGCTGAGGGTCGATTGGAGCTTTCAGCTCAGAGAATTTTGTTGGGTAAAGGTATCAAAGGGCAGGAAACAGTGGCAGTGACTGGGATTAAGGTACAGATCAGCCACCGTCTAACAACAACAGAGTATGCTTGATAGTCTGAATGGTTTAGTTTAGTTTAGTTTAGAGATACAGCACTGAAACAGGCCCTTCGGCCCACCGAGTCTGTGCCGACCATCAACCACCCATTTATACTAATCCTACACTAATCCCATATTCCTACCACATCCCCACCTGTCCCTATATTTCCTTACCACCTACCTATACTAGGGGCAATTTATAATGGCCAATTTACCTACCAACCTGCAAGTCTTTTGGCTTGTGGGAGGAAACCGGAGCACCCGGAGGAAACCCACGCAGACACAGGGAGAACTTGCAAACTCCACACAGGCAGTACCCAGAATTGAACCCGGGTCGCTGGAGCTGTGAGGCTGCGGTGCTAATAGTTATAATCCAAGCAAGGGGCCAGGGGCTGGGGGTAAGTTAGTGGTATGGGGCTTTTTCTGTTGTGCTTTAATGCTGTGATAAGGCAGGACTCTGCGGGCAAGACAGCCTGTGTCAGACAAAGTGCCCGAATATAACAGTACAGCTACAAAATGGAAACCAAACAAATTGACCCAATCCAAGGAAGCAGCAATACAATGCAAAAAAATGACACAAACAAACAAAAAGGAAGAACTTGCATTTATTTACCGACTTTCACAACCTCAGGACATCCCAAAGTGCTTTATGGTCAATTATGTGCACTTTTTGAAGTGCAGTCACTGTTGTAATGTAGGAA
This sequence comes from Heterodontus francisci, assembly GCF_036365525.1. Taxonomy (NCBI): domain Eukaryota; kingdom Metazoa; phylum Chordata; class Chondrichthyes; order Heterodontiformes; family Heterodontidae; genus Heterodontus; species Heterodontus francisci. The sequence goes on along the minus strand of NC_090408.1, from coordinate 12,585,350 downwards.
ACGTGCCACTCATTTTGCACACAGCAATATCCCACAAACAGCAATGTGCTAATGACCAGATAATCTGTTTTGGTGATATTAGTTGAGGGATAAATATTGACAAGAAAACAAGGGAGAACTCCCCTGTTCTTCTTCAATGTAGTGTCATTGGATCTTTTACATCCACCTAAGTGGGGAGACTGGGCCTCAGTTTAATGTCTCATCCAAAAGACGGCACCTCTGACAACGTGGCACTCTTTCAGTACCGCACTGGAGTTTTAGCCTGGATTTTTGTTCCCAAGTCTCTGGAGTAGGACTTAATCCCACAACCGTCTGTCTGAGAGGTGAGAGAGCTACCCATGGAGTTATGGCTGACACTGAACAAAAGGGTGAAAATGTAGGACTGATAAGTGTTTTAACACTACTTGTGATGGACGTTGTTGCTGTACGTGGCGCAGGTCTGGCCCATACCCCACTCCAGTGCCGTGGCGGTCACCCGAGCCATTTTCTGCTTTATCCGGAGATCCAAAATGGACCGGTCCGGAGGGACACGATGTTCAAATCTCTGGATAAGGGCAGGAAAAATGTACCCAATGTCGCCCTCATCCTGATGACCACCTTCGTGTGCGGCTGCATCGAGCTGTGTGTAGAGCCCCAGTATGCAAACACCAAATGCCACTATGTGCTGAGGTTCTTCTGTCCCCGGTGTTGCGAAGGATGGGTCTGGTCACATTCTCGCAGAACACTCCATCCAGTTGGACCGTGCCGTACCACCTATCCTTTGTGGGAAAGTTTCTGTGGGAAAACACCTTTGACCACCAATCCATTAAGCAGCGGTCTGCACGAAACGTCCTCAAGGCCCTACAAGAAAAGGAGATGGTGGATCCTGTCAGATGGTCCCCCGAGCAGATTGCCAAATTCATTTGGCAGAGTGCTTTATCACCAGAAGTTTCAAACAAGCACCAAGATGTAGCTTGGCTGGTGGTGAGAAGGGCCCTCCCCATCAGATCCTTCCTGCACGCCCGGAGTCTCACTCCATCCAAACTTTGCCCTCGAGGTGGCTGTGGTGGGGAAGAGACAGTTGCCCACCTCCTTCTAGAATGTGTCTTTGCAAAGCAGGTGTGGAAAGAGATGCAGTGGTTTTTGTCGAGGTTCATCCCAAGCAGCTCTGTAACACAGGCGTCTGTGCTCTACGGGCTGTTCCCAGGGACACACACTGAGATAAACATCAACTGCTGCTGGAGGACCATCAATTCAGTGAAAGACGCTCTTTGGTCTGCCTGAAACTTGCTGGTCTTCCAGTGCAAAGAGTTGTCCATGACCGAGTGTTGCAGACTGGCACATTCCAAGGTCCAGGACTACGTGCTGAGGGACGCACTAAAGCTTGGGGCAGCCGCAGCAAAGGCTCAATGGGGAAAGGCCGCTGTGTAAGGTCCTCCCACCAAAGTGAACTGAGGGGCTGAACCCATGGGAAATCCCTCGGACTGTATACACCAAATATGGGTTTGCTGTAAAATGTACATGGCATGTAGAATGGATTGGAAGGGTTGTGAGGCAACTCACGTCCTGTATTGAAGAAAATTGATTTCCTTTGCACTTTTTGGAATGTCAACTTGGTGCTGTTTTGAACTGTTTTGTGATGCATGTTTTACAGATTTTTATGAATAAAGTATATTTTTGGAGAAAAAAAACACTTGTGATGGCTTTGTGCCACTTCACTTCAGCTCTTAGAGGTGCACAACACGCACCTGGTGCTATTCACAGATAGGACAGACCCCCAACAAGCCACCAGATCAACGCACCAGTGAGTTTTGCACCACGGAGCAGCTGAACCCCAACAGCATCCACCCCCACTCCCTGCACCCATGGGGCAAGTGCAACTGTGCTTGCTGTAGCTTAGTTGGCAGCACTCTTACCTCTAAGTCCCACTCCAGGACCTGAGCACAAAAATCAAGGCTGACTCTCCAGTGCAGCACTGAGAGAGTGCTGCTCTGTTGGAGATGCTGTCATTTAGATGAGATGTCAAAGTGGGACTCTATGTGTTCTCAGGTGGATGTAAAAGACTATTTCAAAGAAGAGCAGTCGAGTTATCCCTGGTGTCCGAGCTGATATTTATCCTCAATCAAAATCAGATTATCTAGTCATTATCACATTGCTATTGTATGCAAATTAGCTGCTGTTTCTCTGACATTACAACAGTGGCTGCACTTCAAAAAAAGTACTTCATTAACTGTAAAGTGCTTTGAGACATCCTGTGCTTGTGAAAGTGTCAGATAATTTCAAGTCTTGTTTTTTTCATCGCATGGGAACCAAATTTCAGTCTCCTTTGTTCCTTTATATCAAAAGCATTTGATTTTGAGAAACCAGTTATTACAAATAAATAGATCACTTATTTGAACAGGCAAGCATTTAACAATCAACAGTCAGGTTATATACATTCTTGAAAGCAAAATACTGCGGATTTAGGAAATCTGAAGTTAAAACAGAAATTCTGGAAATACACAGCAGGTCCGGCAGCATCTATGGAGAGTTCATGGTTCAGATCGATGAGTGACATTGGCAGACTGGTTGTCAGTCAGGAGGCAAACAGTGACAAAGGATGCTTGGGGGACAGTCCCCTCAATTGGGAGTGGGGAAAGAGAGGCCGCAATTGGCAGAGGAGAGGCCAAAGGTTTCCTTGAGGGTTTGGGAGTTGGCCTCCAGCATTTCTTTTGCGCATAAGGAGGGCTGGAAAAGGGACTTACCTTCTTGAACTGACAGTCCCTGCCTCCAATTCGCTACCTGGCTGGCTGGCCCTGGGAAACCAGTGCAGCAGCAGCCAATTTTATATCAGGCTCCTAAATACTCTGGGAAGCTCGAGTTAAATAAAGTGCCTCACCTCTCCATAGCGGGACATTCGTACACCGTTATATTCACCATCATAAAAAGGCCAGCATGTTGGGGAGGTATGCCCCATATTTAAATCTTTAACTTCAACGCCCCATCCCACAACCCTCAGCCACCTGTTGTGAGGGTTAATATAGAGCCATTGTTTCCACAGACCAGTTGAGAAGTTTCCCCACTTCAAGCACAGGCTATGTTCTCTGGTTTTACTGTTCTGGACAAGATGAAATACCTTGCCATGGTCTACGTTATTGAGACCCTTTAGAATCTTTAAGCAGCAATTTTATCACCTCTCTTCCTCTCTTTTTATGAGAACATAAGAAATAGGAGCTGCAGTAGGCCATAGGGCTCATCAAGTCTGCTCTGCCATTCAATAAGTTCATGGCTGAACTTTTACCTAAACTCCACTTTCACAACACTCCAAGTCAAGAAATTTGCCCTCACCTCAGTCCTGAATGACCAACCCCTTATGGTGAGACTATGACCCTTAGCTCAAGGCTCACCAGCCAACAGAAACACCCTCTCCGTATCTACCCTGTCATGCCCTCACAGAATCTTATATGTTCCAATGAGATCACCTTTCATTCTTCTGAACTTGGGAGAATATAGGCCCATTTTTCTCTAGTTAGAACATGCTCAACATTCTATCAATGTGGAGGTGAGTGCAGGTAACAGGGCAGATATATGTCCATGATTATCTTGGGAGTTGATAATGAGTCGTTGTGAAGGGGTTGACTCTCATTGTAGAGAGATGTTTGCTCCTGGAGGATCCCTGATGTGGTGGTACCTGAGCAGATTCTGCAGAGTGAACTGGGATTTATCCATTAATTGCTGAAAATTGAATCCACTTGTAGCAGCACGGAGTTCTTTATTGCCCCAGTTTGGGGAAAGGGCTGATAAGGCAGCACTTCATTCGAAGAAATTTAAAAATAAAGCAAGAGAACAACTGGCTCTTTAATTGGACATTGTAGATATATTTTAAAGATAATGGCTTGTTTTGTATAGGATGCAAACATTTATTTCCATTGGAAATAACCAGAATTGTTAAATCTATTGAAATTTAATTTAACGTGTGGTTGAATTGTTAACTTAATTGAATTTTACTTTATTGTGTGTCTAGTTTCCAATAGGCTCAAGAGGAAGTCTTAAATTTTACTACCCAAATTACCCTATCAGGATTCATTGGCAGGTCTGGGCTATTCATTTCAGGAAGGTCAGAACATAAAAGGTGCAGGTGAGATTACAAGGCGGATTTATGAATGGATCTTTATTCAGGTGATTTGGAGAAGGAAGTACGTTGCGAAGAGCTCAAATTCTGACATAAGAGTTGCAAATTCTGCCATCCAGTTCTGCAAACAAATGGGGCAACAGTTATCTGATTTGCAAGTGAACAACAAACAACATTTGTGTATGTTTGAGATTCAGAGGTAAGGAACACATTTGGAGCATCTCTTGAGAATGTTGTCACTGATGATGTCAAGACAATGATGTGTAACTGTGAGTGATGAGCCATCGATGATGGACTATCTGCTCCCCTGCCAACTCCTACTGAGTCCAGTCATGCTGTAGCTCAGTGGGTAGCACTCTTATCTCTGAGTCAGAAGGCTATGAGTTCAAGTCACACCCTGGAGACTTGAGCATAAAATGCTTGCCAGCAATATAGTGCAAAACTGAGAGAGAGCTGCACTGTTGGAGGTGCCCTCTTTCAGCTGAGATGTTAAATCAATGCCTTCTGAGGTGCACATAAAACTCCTGTGATGTGATTTCAAGGATGAGTAAAGGAGTTCTCCTTGGTGTCCTGATAATACTTATCCCTTGACAAACATCACAAAATATAGATGATCTGGTCAATATAACATTGCTGTTTGTGGGAGCTTGCTGTGCACAAATTATATGCCATGTTTCCTACATTATAACAGTGACTGCACTTCAATGGTAATTCATTGGCTGTGAAGCACTTTGGGATGTCCTGGGGTTTTGAGAGGTGCTATATAAATGCAAGTCTTTCTTATTGACCATTTCAAACACAATGATAAATCCATGGCGTGTGCAGACTTGCACTAGAGAAGAGTGAGGAGGTAAGATGTGATGACTGGGGTCCAAATTCTCAGATATAATTCAAACCAACATTCAATGTCCTTGGAAGCACAGTCATTAGGAAGAGATTGAAAGACATCATACCAGTGCAATGGTCCCAGTTCATATTGCTAAGCGTGAGGCCTTGGGGTCTCCAACAATCACATGCAACAGATGCATTGGAACAAATAGAGCCACACCATCTGAGTCAGCAACATTAAAAATAGAAAATAATGGAATTCCAATGAAGTCCACAAGAATCTTCTCAACAGATCGCCGCATCTATTCCTGCCAATGGATAATCACAGGAGTAGTACACAGGGAAGAACATATCACGACAGTATACAAGGACAAATTACAGCAACGGATATACTAAACACACTGTACACACACACAATGTGGCCTCAACAGAAGCAAATGTTCAATGCCACAGCGATGGGAATAGTTCTTTTCTTCGGCTTAATAAAACACTTTAGGGTTGTGTGAAAAAAATATGTAACATGTAAATATTGTTATGACCAAGGTGGGAGTAATGCACTGTTAATTCAGTCCCACTACTCCACAGGTCACAGCATATTAGTAAAGTTTCCCACCTACTGAAAATTAGCTAAATTAAACACTTTATTTATGCCCCAGAATAAAGCACACAAACCGGATTTCTTTAAACCACAACAAAATAAACTATTTATTCATAAACCAAGTTTTAAACCATAATGAGATAAAACTATATGTATGAAAAGATTTTATAACTTCTTATTCTTCCTAACCCTCATGCACACACACATACATTTAAAAACCAAGAGTTAACCAGTTTTAAAATGATGTTTTAAATTTAGAACTGTTTCTTAGGAATAATAAAATGAATGGGTAACTTCAAGTAGGATATTTCCTGATTGGCGAGGTGTCCCAGAGTCGAATATTTGGATGCCACTCAATGTCTCTCCAGGTGAGTTTGATAAACAGTCTGTGATGGGTAGGCATTCAAGGCAATTCATCTGCAGCAAGTGTCACACAGCTCTTTCAGCAAACGGTGTATTAACAGGTCCACTTAAATTTTAAAGTAGCAGTCTAATAGTAGAAACTTTCTTGAGATTTCAGGCCTCTTCCAAAAAAGGCAATACGACTCACTCTTGAGACAGAGGTTTTCCAAAGACTGGAGACAATAGGAATTTTGTTATCTTTAACAATGCAGGCTTCCTCTCAGCAAAGGAGCATTTCTCCACAGAGAGCAGCAACTCCTCTTTCTCTGGGTCTTTTCCTCTCCAGGGGTCTTTTCTCTCTCCAGGCAGGTCCAAACCACACCTTAAATGTAATATTTCTTTCCAAGAATTTAAATGCCCAAGATTCTGAGGGGGCTTGACAATGTTGAGAAGCTGTTTCCACATCCAGGGGACATAGTTACAGGATAAGGGAACACTCATTTAAAACTGAGATGGGAAGGGATTTCTTCTCTCAGAGGGTAGTGAATGTCTGGAACTCTCTACCCCAGAGAGTTCTGGAGGCTAGATCACTGAAAGTATTTACAGAGGAGGTGGATAGATTTTTGAAATATCAGGGAGTTGAGGGATATGAGGAGCTGGCATGAAAGAGGAATTGAGGTCTGGGGCAGATCAGCCATGATCTTATTGAATGGCAGGGCAGGCTTGAGGGGCCAAATGGCTTACTCCTGCTTCTATTTGTTATGTTCCTATTAATAGGTTTTTTCAAGTCTATCAGCAAATCACAGCCCCGGTTCACTGCTAGCTGCTCCCTGGTCTGTTTCACACTGCAGAACTGACAAAATACTTTCAACAACAACAAAGCCACAAGACAGTCGTAAATCTTTCTGGTTGCTTGGATACAAGTTTTACAGCCTACATTTCAAACACCAAGTGTCAACATTTTGTGCTCAGAGAAAACCCCCTTCTCCCAGCTTTTAAAGGTACACAGACCTGTTAGTTTAAAAAAACTCTTGTGACAATATGAGTAAAAAAAATTTATAACGTGCTAAAATTTGCCCTTTTTGGTATCAGTGATGATCTTGTGCAAGGAAAAAAAATAATTCCAGATGCCACTGTCCTGTTGGTCATTAGCTGTGATGCAGCACAAATGTTGTTACCTCTCACCCTCTTTCTGGGGCCTGGATTCTGGTTGCTTCTCTAAAGTTGCGAATGGTGGTAGACTCGCTGCTTCACCCATGCTACTTTGTTCACTAGTTGACTCCTGCTTGCCAATTTTGATAAGGTATCTGCTCAATCCTTGAACTCTACCAGTTCGCTCTAAGCTTTTACACCAGCTTCCTTTGTGACAATTAATGTGCTACAGACTGAGGTCAGTCATGAGCATTTTTCCAGTTAATTGCTTTTGACAAGCAAATAAATTTAAATGATGATGGCATTTCCTCCTTTTAAGATGCTCCTTAAAACCTAACTCTTCGGCCAGGTTTTTGGTCACCTGTCCTAATATCTCATTAGGTGCTTCGGTGTCAGATTTTGTGTGATAATTGCCCCTGGAAGCACCTTGGGACATTTTTACTATGTTAAAGGTGATATATAAATGCAATAAAAATAGAAAATGCTGGAAACAATCAACAAGTCTGGCAGCATCAGGTCTCTGACCTTTCACCAGAACTGAGAAAAGTTAGAAACGTAATAGGTTTTAAGCAAGTGAAGGGGGAGAGGGGGATAAAGAACAAAAGGGAAAGTCTGTGATAGGGTGGAAGACAGGACAGATTAAATGGCAAAAGGTTTCATGGTTTAAAGCCAAAGGGAGTGGTAATGGGACAAGTAAAGAAACAACCAGTGTGTTTGGATGAGATGTGAATGGCAGGATAGCAGCTGTCCAAACACAAAGTAAAGGGAGTAAGAAAGAAACAAGAAAAAAAAATTGAACCAGCAAAAAATAAATCACAAAACAAAATAGGAGCAGAGATTATGACCCCCTGAGGCGGGGTCGGAGGCGGGTGGCACGGAGAATGGCGACAGGTGGTGGGTGGGGTCAGAGGGCCCGTCACCTCTCAGTCACCAAGTGATCTTCCCGGGGGTGGGATAGGCCAGCGACAGCCTTCCTGCCCAGAGGCCTATCGAAGCCCTTAAGTGGCCTACTAATGGCCAATTAAGGGCCTCTTCCCTCCAAAGCTGGGATCTTACCAGCGGTGGGGGGCAGGGGGGTTTGCCTCTGACACAGGGGGAGGATGCCTTGTAACATGAGGTGCCCTCCCTGCGGGCTTGGGGTGGGGGTGGTTCCTCCTCTGTGCGCAATCTGTGGCCCACAGAGGACCCCTGCCAGGAACCAGTTTACTCCCTGGGCCCCTCCTCCCCCAGACTGCACGACAGGAAGCTGTCCTGTCCTGTAGTCTGTCACTTCAATTCTTTACCGTGCTTCCTTTCTGATGTTTCTGTCATTGGCCTGCTACAGTGTTCCATTGAAGCTCAGGCAAGTTTGAGAAACAGCACCTCATCTTTTGACTGGGTACTTTACACTCTTCTGGACTCAACATTGAGTTCAAAAATTTTGGATCATCACCTCTGCTTCCATTTTGTTTTGTGACTTTTTTTTTTGCTGGTTCATTTTTTTCCTCTCGTTTCTTTCTCAATCCCTTTACTTTGTGTTTGGATGGTTACTGCCCTGCCATTCACATCTCATCTAAACACACCTTTTGTTTCTTTACTTGTCCCATCTCCACTCCCTGTGGCTTTATACCTTGAAACCTTTTGTCATTTAATTTCCCCTGTCTTCCACCCTATCACAAACCTTCCCTTTTGTTCTTCTTCCGCCTCCCCCCTTTCACTTGCTCAAAACCCATTAGATTTCTAACTTTTGCCAGTTCTGATGAAAGATCACAGACCTGGAATGTTATTTCTGCTTCTCTCTCCACAGTTGCTGCCTGACCTGCTGAGTGTTTCCAGCAATTTCTGTTTTTATTTCAGATCTCCATCATCTGCGGTATTTTGCTTTTGCTATATAAATGTAAGGTGTTGTTGTGGGTTAACATGGGCACCAATTATTAATATTAATGAACACTTTCAAGTAACAGGTAAAAGTGGGCAAAGCAGGAGCAGGGGCACAGAACTGCTGAATGCTGACTTCAGGTCCTCTCACTCCAGTGACAGAGGAGGCTGGATTAATTAAATAACATTGTCGCTACGATTACCAGGCAGCAGTGTTAGAATTAATCACTGGCGGATTGTAGTTCGAGCAGTCTTTCGCTGCTTAATTGATTCTCCCTGTTCTTGGCTGGGCTTTGGATTTCCCCGAACGTGATTAAACTGATGACTTCCTCACCTCAATTACCACCGATCTCCTCAAGAACATTAGATTATTATTATTAGAGAGCAAGAGAGACTAAATTTATGCCACTGCCTAAACTAATTCAAAATTCAACACCAGGAGATGGTTCAACTGATAAAGCAGATTAAGGTGAATCATCCACTTATTTGGCAAAGGTTAAGAATGCACGTTGTCTTTTTAGCAACAAGGTAGAGAGGGTGGCAACTACCTAACATGAGATGAGAGAGCACCATCTGGTGCAGGCAGTCAAGACAGAGAGGAAGAATAGGTCTGTGGGGAGTTTTCAAAGCAGCTGCTTCTCTAGCCTGCAGCAACCAGGCTGCAAGTAACCAGTGTCCTCAAGCTCCCAGTTGCCTCTAATATTACCAATGGATTTACTAATCTAAAGAAATGTCAGGCCTTATTTTAAGATGCCCACACCAGCATCATCATGCTACCAGCTATATTAAGGTTATATGAATACCAGGAATTTATATTTCTTTTACACTGTATCACTGAACTGAGGCAACACTGTTTGTGATGCGTTCCTTGGCGGGAAGCATCCAAGCCTTTGAAAGAAAAAACTTGCATTTATATAGCACCTGTCATGTCCTCTGCATTCCCAAAAACACTTTGCAACCAATGAAATACTTTTGGAATGTAGTCACTGCTGTAATGTAGGAGATGCAGCAGCCCATTTTCACACAGCAAGATCCCACAAACAGCATATGAAGTAAATGACCATATACTCTGAATTCTTTGGGGGTATGGGCTGAGGAACAAACATTGGCCGGGGCATCAAGAGAACATCCCACTCTTCTTCAAAATAGTACCAATGGATCTTTTACGCCCACCCGAAAGGGCAGGTGAGTCCTTTGTTTAATGTTTCATCTGAAAGACGGCACCTCTGGCAGTGCAACACTCCCTCAGAACTTCATTGGAGGATTGTAGCATGGATCAAATCTCTAGAGTGGGGCTGGAACCCACAAAGTTGAAACTCAGCAGTGAGAGTGTTATCAATGAGCCAAGGCTGATGCTGATGGTTTGGTCTCCAGAGCTCTTAACATGGAGCCTCTGGGTCAAGTACAAAATTTAAATCCCTGTTCCCATTAATGTAAAGCTATCTCAAGTTGCTGATGTTAACAGATTCTGGTGTTCTGATTTAGGATTTATTGACCAGCAAGGCAACATTGCTGAGAACTGCCTTTTCCAAACCTCCGGGTCCATGAAATTTAAACAATATAAACTTGCAAACAATAAATATAAACACAAATATGACCGAATTGCCTGAGTGACGAGGGCTGTGACACTGAGAATTGGGGCAGGGTCAAGGGGCTAAGCCGTATGTGGCCCATGGGCAACAGTTTGGGTGCTCCTGGTGTGGACTACCTCCTAATCTGGTTGAGCACTGGAATGTTATGCTACGGTCAAACTGTACCTTTGGTGCTGGTTACTCCTTGATATCTGTGGTGTGTTGCTGTAATGTAAAGCTGACAGAATGGCCCAGTTTCACCATGAGGGAGGCCAGCTTTTACCACGGGGAGGTCAGGGTTCTTCATGAGGGAGATCACCTCCAAGAGGTAGTTTGTTTGGCTTTGCTTAATACTAGCAACAAAATGGCTGCAATTGCTATGAGTTTTATTTTAAGGTTTCAATTCGACAAGTATAGGGGAGACATTGTTGAATTTCTAACGACTGAAAATAGTTCACTAACCCATGAATTGCCCATCATTCTGAGAGAGACAACCCAAGGTACATGTTGATAAACAGAACTCATTTAGGAATGCCAGCACTCCAGGATTGTCCAGGAGTCTCCAGGAATGAATCTCCTAAACGCTGCTGTGACCAACCCAGAAGAAAATTCAGGAAAGGCTTAAAAAGAATTGTGTTAATTTTTTATTTTCTTTGAACAGTTTCAGTTATTTGTTATAAAATGTTGGAGATGGAAGAAAAAGACTGACTGGGTGTGATGGTTGGGAGTCCATTCTCTCGTGTTCAATGCTTTGATTGATCAGGGTTTGATTGTATTAATCCGTCCACTGATCAGAATTCACTGTGCTTAATTGCTTAAGCTTATGGCTGGAGCTTAAGAGTTGACGAAACTGAAACTACAAGCTGGAAGGTTCTGGTAAATGCAAGTGTGTTCTGAAAGACATTGTACTGAAATATTTTAAGTGCTGAGATATTTTAAAGTACTGTAAATAAACGTGTTGTTGATTTTGAACTAATGTCATACCTGCATTGTTCTGAGATAAATCAGATATATAAAATATCTAGCAAACCGGTGAAAACAAAATACATTTAACCAGAGTTGACCATAACTGAATGTACACTTGCCTCGGTTTGAGTCCTCTATCGCCACATCCATAAGATGGCAGCTTGCAGCTGTAGGACCCTGTTCTACAACAAAAAGTATACAGTTTGCATCCTGTACATAATGAAAGTATTTGAGATATAAAGTGGTGGAAGGGGGAATAAAATAAAAACATGCAGCATGGAATAGTCTAAAGGATATTATTGACATAAAATTTGTGATGGGGTGTTTAGCACTAAATCTTGACACTATCCCAGTACATACTGGCAATGATATTTCTGAAAGATCCTACCAGTTTGAATTTGAGAAATTCTATGTGTAGGAAATAATTGTGTGAGCCAAACATATAGTGACCTATTTTAAACAGAAAGTAGGCCAGTTATCCTATTCTGACATTTTCATCTCCCAAGACGTCCTGCTGTGCTATGATCTTTCTCTGCTCCATTTGACATTGAGATACATAAAATCAATGTAGAGCCTGTCACTCGTTTAAACACAGGGAAAAAAAATTACAAGAAAGTCATTCATTCATAACATCGTCTTTTGATATTTCTTTCTCTGAAGGTTGTGCAATTAGTAGTGAACTCAGGGACTTGTAGTGATACCATCACAGTCTTCCCTTGAAGAATAACATGAAATAGTGGAAAGATTCACAGCTGATATAACACAAAGTGAATGCTCCTTTTGTGACCATAACAACGTGCATTTATATAGCACCTTTAATATAGTAAAACGTCCTGAGGCACTTCACAGAAGCATTATCAAACAAAGTTTGATATCGAGGCACAAAAGGAAACATTTGGACAGGGCGGCACAGTGGTGCAGTGGTTAGCACCGCAGCCTCACAGCTCCAGGGACCCGGGTTCGATTCCGGGTACTGCCTGTGTGGAGTTTGCAAGTTCTCCCTGTGTCTGCGTGGGTTTTCTCCGGGTGCTCCGGTTTCCTCCCACAAGCCAAAAGACTTGCAGGTTGATAGGTAAATTGGCCATTATAAATTGTCACTAGTATAGGTAGGTGGTAGGGAAATATAGGGACAGGTGGGGAAGTTTGGTAGGAATATGGGATTAGTGTAGGATTAGTATAAATGGGTGGTTGATGTTCGGCACAGACTCGGTGGGCCGAAGGGCCTGTTTCAGTGCTGTATCTCTAATCATAACCAAATGCTTGGTTAAAGAGATATGTTTTAAGAACCATTGTAAAGTACAAAAGAGATGCAGGGAAGTTGAGGGGTTTAGGGAGGGAATTCCAGAGTTTAGGGCCTAGGCAGCTGAAAGAACAGCAGCCATTAGTGGAGCAATTAAAATAGGGAATAAAAGCAGGAAGTGCTGGATATACTCAGCAGGTCTGGCAGCATCTGTGGAGAGAGAAGCAGAGTTAACGTTTCAGGTCTGTGATCTTTCATCAGAACTGAAACGTTAACTGTTTCTCTCTCCACAAATGCTACCAGACCTGCTGAGTATTTCCAGCATTTCTGTTTTTATTTCAGATTTACAGCATCCACAGTATTTTGCTTTTATTTTACAGTTAAAATAGGGGATGTGCAAGAGACCAGAATTGGACGAACACAGAGATCTTGGAAGGTTGTAGGGCTGGTGGAGATCACTGAGATAGGGAGGGGTGAGGAAATGGAGAGTTTTGAAAACAAGAATGAGAATTTTAAAATTGAGACATTGCTGGACCACGAGTCAATGTAAGTCAGCGAGTACAGGGGTGATGCGTGAACAGGACTTGGTGTGAATTAGAATATGGGCCGCTGTGTTTTGGATGAGCACAAGTTTAAGGAAGGTGGGAGACCAGCCAGGAGAATGTTAGAATAGTCGAGTATAATAATAAAAACAAAGGCATGGATGAGGCTTCCAACAGCAGATGACATGAGGCAGGGGTGGAGTTGGGTGATGTTATGGAAATGGAAGTAGGCAGATTTGGTGTTGGTGCAATTATGTGGTTGGAAGCTCATCTCAGGGTATCAAAGTGGTTCTATTATGTAATGTTGTGCTGTGTTCTTAAGGCTTCTTTAAATGAAAACTGCAGGCTTTATATTCGGATTCATAAACACTGTTTATTGTCTTACTTTGCATGACCTCAGGTTCAAGTCTTTTCCTCGCTGATGTGTCTATATGCTCTTTGCAAGCTATGTGCTGAGTGTGTCTCTCAAAATGGTGTCACCTCTTTATATATGTCTGGTGATGCCATCAGTTGCATCAGTGGCCTGGTCTCTTAAAGGTATGGTTTCTTAAATGTGAAGTCACAACGATACTACATTACACATTAGCAAAAAGAAGTGGTAGTAATTCAATTCTGTGTAATTGTGAACTTTGTCAAGAGAGGATTGACAAAGGTGTTTCTGTCTAACTAATGACCTCTTCATAAATGCAAGGGTTAATGACCATTTTCCAATTGAGATTGGGACCCATCCACTCTAGCACCAAGACTGCTTACTTCCACCTCCATAATATCGCACATCTCCGCCTCTTCCTCAGTTTATTCTGCTGAAACCCTCATCCATGCCTCTGTTATCTCTAACCTCCACAATTCTAGTGCACTCCTGTCCAGTCTCCCATCTTGCACCCTCTGTAAACTTAAGCTCAAACAAAACTCTGCTGTCCTTGCCCTTGCTTGCACCAAGTCCCTTTCACTCATCACCCCTGTGCTCGCTGACTTACATTAGCTCCCTGTCTGACAATGCCTTGATTTTAAAACTCTCAACCTTGTTTTCAAATCTCTCCGTAGCTTTGCCCCTCCTTATCTCTGCAACCTCCTGCAGCCCCACAACCCTCCAAAATATCTGCACGCCTCCAATTCTGGCCTCTTGCGTATCCTCTATTTTTATCACTCCACCATTGGTCGTCGTGTCTTCAGCTGCCTGGGCCCTAAGCTGTGAATTTCACTCCCTTAAATCTTTTCAACTCTCTCTCCTCCTTTAAAATGCCCCTTAAAACCTACCTCTTTGACCAAGATTTTTGTCATCTGTCCTAATATCTTGAATGTGGCTCAAAGTCAATTTTTTGTCCGGTAACACTCCTGTGAAGCACTTTGGGATGTTTTGCTACATTAAAGGCACTATCCAAATGCAAGCTGTTGTTGTTGCTGTTCATAAATGCAAGGGTTAATGAGCATGCTCCAATTATTTGACAATGAATTAGAGAGAATCTTTGAGATGGAACATTCCGTTACTCTCCAGCATATGACTACATGTGCTGCCCCAATCTCTGCCGAGGAAGTATCGTCCAGAACACAAACTACTTGGCAACTTCCATTAAGTGCTTCTGCTGTGGGTAATGACAGTCAGTCAGCTGGGATCAACTTCCTGCTACAGCTGAGTGACAGCAGTAGTGAGAAGGCCTGGGGCCAGGTCAGCCTTTCTGCAGAGAAACTCATCAATGTCAAGCCACTGCTCCCTGCGTCAAATAAATCACATTGGCTCCGACATATGTTCACACAGAAGTCCCGTCGTCATGTAACACTGAGACACACAAGGCTCTTAGCACTCATTTCATTTCTCTCCCAGTTCGCTGCTCCACTGAATATGGTTAGTTTGTAATTTGTGAATGGATTAATTTATGAAGGGTTCGACAAATACTGAAACAGTTCTCAATGCGATCATGCAAGTCTTTTGAATAAAGTAGCATCTTTAAACGGATAATAGGGTGAGCTGACCACACTGTAACAGATGCTCCACATTCATCTGTCATATTCAGACCTATTGTTAACACATTACATAACAGTAAAAAATGACCCCAAAGTCATCATCTCATTTGGTTTGAATCATCTCATTAAAACTTCTTATCCGTCCTGCAGATTGAACTTAAAGTACAATATTCACAAATTTTTCTAGTGGCCCCTGAAATCCTGGAAACAGTGCTGAGAATCCCTGCCAGCTCATGTCTGTGTGATGTGCAGGGAGTAGAGGTCAGGGCCACATAAAGGTGCAGTTTGGCATCTCATTCCTTGATACAAAAAGCATCCAATTCACTACATGATTGTAATTCAAATGTAATGTTTGATAAATGATCAGCTAATGAGAACTTTCAAAAACATCAAGTGGGTAGAATATGCACAGCGTTGCCGTCACAAACTCGGCTCAGGAAATCGTCCCTCCTCCAGAATGAGGAGGCCCGAGGCCTGATCGCCTTTTCTATTTTTATCACTGGATGTGGGCATCGCTGGCAGGGCCAGCATTTATTGCCCATCCATAATTGCCCATGAGAATGTGGTGGTGAGCCACTGCAGTCCTCGGGGTGTAGGTACGCCCACAGTGCTGTTAGGAAGGGAGTTCTAGGAATTTGACCCAGCCTCAGTGAAGGAACGGCAATATAGTTCCAAATCAGGATGGTGTGTGGCTTGGAGGGGATCTTGCGGGTGGTGGTGTTCCCATGCATTTGCTGCCCTTGTCCCTTTAAAGGCGGGGATCCCGCCTCCAAGAGCTGCTGGCCAAACACACAGCTGGCAGTTCAGTAGTATCAGCAGTGTCACCGGGAATGGCCACTGCCAGTACTGCAGAGGTCTTGGACCCAGGCCTAGCGCTGGAGACCCAGACCTCAGGTAAGTGAGGCGGGGAAGGTGGGGTTTCTGGGGCCAGGCCAGCAGGCCCCAGTGAGGTGGGGAGAGGGTGGGTGTTGAGTGCAGGGCGAGGGGTGTCCAGGGAGGTGGCTTGTTAGCTAGCCAGGGCCCTCCACAGATTAACCATGGAGGAGGCGCTCCTGCCCCCACCCCCACCAAACCAGCAAAGAGGTCACCTCGTTTTACTAGGCAACCTCCCCGCAAGGCAGTGTCCCCTCCCAACCACTGGCTCAATGCCACCGGCAGGGTGAAGATGTCCTTGAGTGGATGTTAATAGGTCTCTTAAGAGTCTCAAATGGCCTCTGGATGGGGAGGCCATCTTCTTTCTATCCTGCCCTTGACAAAATTATGGTGCATCGGGAAGGCGATGGGCTCTCTGCCTCCCGTTGCAATTCTATGGGCCTCCTGCCTCCAAACCCATCGCAGGATGTTCCCATAAAATTCAGCCCTAGGAGATGTTGCTGAACTCATCTGCTGCAACCTGAAAGAAGCCCATGGCATAAAGGTTTATGTTCACGGTGACCTTGACAAGCACAGGCAGAGATGTCCATGCCCTGGTATGAGGCTCGAGTTGTGGCTGCAGCAAGTGACATAGCTCAGTAACAGTCTCCTTTGTGAAACAAAGGCACCTCATGCATTGCCTCTCAGTTTATGTTGGAGTAGTGCTCCCTGAATACCCACTGTGGATATGGACTCCTGCGCAGTGCACTCCTTTTCCTCAGTCTTAATCCATTTGCTCCTGCTCTCTCTTCCTTTCCTTGCTGGTCCCCCTCATCCTCCAGCCTCACAGGCAGCCCTACCAGACAATCCAGAACTATAGGCAAACTGTTATGGAGGCAGCACCAGCAAAATTCTCTTCTCAGTAATCAGCTATCTATTTGTTCAAAGTTCAGCAGGAGCAAAATTAATGGGGTATATCGTTTATTTCATGGCTGGTCCCAACAGAAGACCGAGCTACTCTGATCAACATTTTAGATAATTTGCTATCCAGATACAATAGAGCAGAGGTAGTAAGAAAGTGTTCATACTACCTTGAGCTGTCTTAAGGAGGAATATTGGATGGCAGCTTCAAGGTTAATGTCCCTCATAGACCTGCATCATCAGATTGATTATCTTCTCCTTCCATTCAGGTATATATTATTCATGACACTATTTGGTGGCAGGACTATATCTCCAACACAGAAGTCCTTGAAGCGGCCAACATCCCCAGCTTATACACACTACTGAGTCAGCGGCGCTTGAGATGGCTTGGCCATGTGAGCCGCATGGAAGATGGCAGGATCCCCAAAGACACGTTGTACAGCGAGCTCGCCACTGGTATCAGACCCACCGGCCGTCCATGTCTCCGTTATAAAGACGTCTGCAAACGCGACATGAAATCGTGTGACATTGATCACAAGTCGTGGGAGTCAGTTGCCAGCATTCGCCAGAGCTGGCGGCAGCCATAAAGACAGGGCTAAATTGTGGCGAGTCGAAGAGACTTAGTAGTTGGCAGGAAAAAAGACAGAGGCGCAAGGGGAGAGCCAACTGTGCAACAGCCCCAACAAACAAATTTCTCTGCAGCACCTGTGGAAGAGCCTGTCACTCCAGAATTGGCCTTTATAGCCACTCCAGGCGCTGCTTCACAAACCACTGACCACCTCCAGGCGCGTATCCATTGTCTCTCGAGATAAGGAGGCCCAAAAGAAAAGAATTTGGTGTTTGCCCTCCTCTAATGTGATCTATTTCTATTCATTAAAGCATTATCTGATTTAGGGAAACATGAACATACAATGAAAGATTGAATGGATATAAATTATAAATTACTTCATTGATAGCTTCTTGAACTTTCTTTGTTACTGCCTTCCAACAGATGACCTCTTACTTAATGCACAACTGAGCTTTTTTGGGGTGTTTTGGTGATCTCCCACTCTCAGGTTGTGGGCGTCTCTGGAAAGACTGGTATTTCATTGCCCATCCCTAGTTGCCCTGAGCAGGTGGTGGTGGACCTTCTTCTTGAGCCTCTGCAGAGGGCAATTAAAAGTCAACCAGGCTGGTGTGGGATTGCAATCATATTCGATCAGAGGCCTACTGGGGACTGGACAGAGTTTGGAGGGAAGATCCAGTGTTCAAAGAAAGCTTCCATTTAAAAATTCTCGTCCTTGTTTTCAAATCCCTCCATGGCCTCTCCCCTCCCTATCTCTGTAATAATAACGACAATTTGCATTTATATGGCACCTTTAACATAGTAGACCATCCCAAGGAGCTTCACGGGAGCATTATCACCAAGCCATATCTTCTTCATCTTCTTTGGCCTCCTTGTCTCGGGAGACAATGGGTAAGCGCCTGCAGGTGGTCAGTGGTTTGTGGAGCAGCGCCTGGAGTGGCTTATAAAGGCCAATATTAGAGTGACAGACTTTTCCACAGGTGCTGCAGAAAAAATTTGTTGTCGGGGCTGTTACACAGTTGGCTCTCCCTTTTTTTCCTGCCAACTGATAAGTCTCTTCGACTCGCCACACTTAAGCCCCGCCTTTATGGCTGCCCGCCAGCTCTGGCGATCGCTGGCAACTGACTCCCACGACTTGTGATCAATGTCACAGGACTTCATGTCGCATTTGCAGACGTCTTTAAAGCGGAGACATGGACGGCCGGTGGGTCTGATACCAATGGCGAGCTCGCTGTACAATGTGTCTTTGGAGATCCTGCCATCTTCCATGCGGCTCACATGGTCAAGCCATCTCAAGCGTCACTGACTCTGTAGTGTGTATAAGTTGGGGGGATGTTGGCCGCCTCGAGGACTTCTGTGTTGGAGATACGGTCCTGCCACCTGATGCCAAGGATTCTCCGGAGGCAGCGAAGATGGAATGAATTGAGACATCGCTCTTGGCTGACATACGTTGTCCAGGCCTCGCTGCCATAGAGCAAGGTACTGAGGACACAGGCTTGATACACTCGGACCTTTGTGTTCCGTGTCAGTGCGCCATTTTCCCACACTCTCTTGGCCAGTCTGGACACAGCAGTGGAAGCCTTTCCCTTGCGCTTGTTGATTCCTGCATCGAGAGACAGGTTACTGGTGATAGTTGAGCCTAGGTAGGTGAACTCTTGAACCACTTCCAGAGCATGGTCGCCGTTCCATATAAGGAGATATTAATGTAGATGACCAAAAGCTTAGTCAAAGAAGTGGGTTTTAAGAAGCATTTTAAAGGAGGAAATTGAGGTAGTGAGGTGCAGAGGTTTAGGGAGCAACTCTAGAGCTTAGGGCCTAGGCAGCTGAAGCCACGGCCACCAATGGTGGAGCGGTGAAAATTAAGGGTGCACAAGAGGCCAGAATAGGAGGAGCGCAGATGACTTGAAGGGTTTTAGGGCTGAAGGAGGTTACAGAGATAGGGAGGGGTGGGACATGGAGGGATTTGAAAACAAGAATGAGAATTTTAAAAGTTGAGAGATCTTGACAGACTCGGGGCCAGTGTAGGTTGGACAGCACAGGGGTCGGGGGTGAACAGGACGTCATCTGAGTTAGGATATGGGCTGCAGAGTATTTGATCTGCTCAAATTTATGGAGACGGAAAGATGGGAAGGCACCAGGAGAGCATTGGAATAGTCAAGTCTACAGCTAACAAAACATGGATGAGGCTACCAGCAGTAGTAGTTAGGTGATGTTACAGAGGTGGAAGCAGGCCATCTTGATGATGGAGAAGGTATGTGGTTGGTTGTCCACCTTAGAGCCAAATATGTCACCAGAGTTGCAGCCTCAACCAGTTACCAGGGACAGGGATGGATTTGTTAGATAGGGATTAGAGTTTGTGGTGGGAACTGAAGACATTGGCTATGTTTGTCCCAATATTTAATTGATGGAAATTTCTGCTCATCCAGTACTAGATGTTGGACAAGCGTGCCAAATCTGAGATAGTGGAGGAGTTGAGAGAGATGGTGCTGAGGTAGAGCTGGGTGTTGTCAGCATATATGTGGAACCTGATGTGTTTTCGGATGATGTCGCTGAGGGGCAGCATGTAATGAGGACCAAGGATAGAACCTTGGAGAACGCCAAAGGCAATGGGGTGGGAGCAGGAAGAGAAACCATTGCAGGGAGTCTCTGACTCTGACTGGATAGATAAGAATGGGACCAGGCGACAGCAATCCCACCCAGCTGGATGACAGTGGAGAGGCAAGGAGGAGGATGGTGTGGTCAACCATGCCAAAGGCTACAGACAGGTCAAGAAGGATGAGGAGAGATAGTTTACCTTTGTCGCAGTCACATCAGATGTCACTTGTGACTTTAACTGTGACTAGGGTGAAAACCTGATTGGACAGATTCAAACTTCCTCCAACCCTACAGCCCTCTGACATCTCTAATTCTGGCCTCTTGCACATCCCTGATTTTCATTGCTCCACCATTGGTGGCTGTGGCTTCAGCTAGCAAGGCCTTAAGCTCTGGAATCCCCTCCCTAAATGTCTCCACCACAATACTTTGCTCTTTACTTTTAAGATGTTCCTTAAAACTTGCACCTTTGCTAATGTCTCCTTATGTGGCTTGTTGTCACATTTTAGTCATAGAGTGATACAGCACTGAAGCAGGACCTTCAGCCCACTGAGTCTGTGCTGACCAACAACCACCCATTTATACTAATCCTACATTAATCCCACATTCCCTACCACATCCCCACCATTCTCCTACCACCTACCTACACTCGGGGCAATTTACCTATCAACATGCAAGTCTTTGTCTGTGGGAGGAAACTGGAGCACCTGGTGGAAACCCACACAGTCACAAAGAGAACTTGCAAACTCTGCACAGGCAGTACCCAGAACTGAACCCAGATCACTGGAGCTGTGAGGCTGTGGTGCTAACCACTGCACCACTGTGCCACCCACATTTTATTTGATAACATTCCTGTGAAGTGCCTTGACATGTCTTGCAACATTAAAGTGGCAAGATTTTGTTGCTAATGTTTTGTTCTAAGGGTATGATATTGTCATGGTTTTGAGCTGGGCCTAGACCCCCGATTGTAACCTTAGCAGCCAGGGGGCAACATGGCCATGTTAGACCCCATCTAATTTATTCTCCATTGAAGTCAACAGACAGGGGTGTAAAATGGGCTGGGACGGATTAGGTTAAACTCAGACCCGAGGCATTGAGTTCAAATCCTAAAGTATCAAGTTGTGAAAATGAATTCAAAAAACCTCAGTGACTTATGAGCAAGTGGACACCAGGAAAAATGATTGCGCACCCTCACAACAACAACCATAACTTAACTAATATAATTTGCAATTGCTAATTAGTGGTTGGTTAATGTGGGCATTATCCAATCTACTGAAACAAAGCTGTGGCACAGGTGGTGAATTCTGACATTGTTTTCACTGCCATTAGCATGTTTGTTACTAATAAATCCTCTCAAATCACTGATGTGTGTTTTCTGTAAGGGAAACATATATTTGCACTGCTTTGTGTACATTGCATTAACTTATAAATCATGTCACCATGCCTGACAGAAAGTCAAGTCAATTTGGCTGCTAGTTGGCATCCATGTATGCATCAGGCACGTTTTGCCATGACTCTGCATTTGCAAGAGTACAAAATTGGCCCTGTATTTCTTTGAGGCATATCCAGAGTGTCTTGAGGATAAGGTCCTGTCCTGTAAAAGGTTAACAAGACATTCCCAGTATTCCGATCACGAACCACATCCTCCCTAAGGACTAGTGCAGCAGAAAAATCATTCCTATAAGCCATGCGAGAGGTCAAGTATGGTAAAATATTATCCAGTAGGATCACAAAGCTGTGATCTAATCTGCCTCCTATTTCTTCTCAAAATGGTGTTACTAAACAATGTGCTTGTCATGTGCTTTCAGGCTATTGGATCCCTTCTCTGCACAGCACAATTGTGAATGTCAAAGCATTTTTTCAGGATTTCAGTGTCAGTTTGTAAGGTGTGTACTATTCTTATGTCTTCAGAATTCTGGATCACAATAACATACTGTCTGCAGTTCTACACATAAGAGGTGCAGAATGGGTTATCTGAGGCGAAGGATGTGAAATTGGGCCACAATATTTTGTATTTGTGGAGGGTGGTTATGGAATTGGACTCGCAACACAGAGATCACTGAGCTCAAATCACATCATACTAAGCTGTCAAATTAAATTTAATACACCTGGTAATGTATGGGCTGACTCCATGAAAAGCTTCTGAATTGTTGTCAAAAAATGCTCTTCAGAGAAAGGAAGCTGCCACTCTAACCTGGCCTGTTTTACATGGGGCTCCAGATAATGCTCTCTGAAGTGGCCTAGCAAGCCCCCAGTTGTTAAATTAAAAGCACAGAGCTGTGGTACCATGACCACAAACATCACTGTAGCCCAAGAGTAGGAGACCAGTTTGGGGGAACTGGGGGGAGGGAACTTCCCCAGGTGGGGGTGGTGGCGGTGGTTACCTGATGCTCTGGCATAACATTGGCAGAAGAGCTGAGGAAACTCCGGAGAAATAGCATGAGTGGTGTTTACACCATTTTCTGGGGTTTCCATGGCACTTCTGTGGCCAATCAGGAGAACCTTCCCTTAATCACACACACTGAAATTCACCCCTATGTGTTTACCAAGGGTCACTATTGGCTCACTATTGCTTCTGAATCTGACAGCTGTCAGTTCAAACTCCACGTCAAGGCCTGAGTGCATGAGACTTGTGATTAAGACTCCAATGCAATGTTCTATTGTTGGGTGTGCCAATGAGATATTAAACTGAAACCCATCTATTTGTTCAGGCAGGTGTTAAAGATCCTATGGCATGACGAGGAAGAACTGAGAGTTCTCCAAGCATC
Organism: Heterodontus francisci; assembly: GCF_036365525.1. NCBI lineage: Eukaryota > Metazoa > Chordata > Chondrichthyes > Heterodontiformes > Heterodontidae > Heterodontus > Heterodontus francisci. The sequence goes on along the minus strand of NC_090408.1, from coordinate 12,562,504 downwards.
CTAGCCATTCCTCCATCAACAAGCAGCAGCAGACACATAACTAACTTGTCATTCATTTAGTTGCTGCTGATGGGATCCTGATGTGTGCAAAATGTTGGCCACATTTGTCTGCAGGATAATGGTCACAGAATAGTGTGTGCAGCACTCTGTGAATGTGAGATCACCTTTCTATTGATTCGGGAAGGAAGAACCACAGTCACTGCACTCTACCCTCTTGGGATTCAGAGGTCCACATTTTCTTGCCAACCTTAAGAGTTTTTCATTAAACCTAGGCCTCAGTGTGTTACCTAAATGTTAGTCTTTCCTTCTTTATATAGAATTACAAAGAATTTCCTGCACAGAAACAGGCCATTCAGCCCAACTGCTCTATGTCTGTGTTCATGCTTCACACGAGATTCCTCCCACCCGACGGTTTAATAAAGATGGGAATGTTATATCGTACAATATAAATTCTGCGACTAAAGAACCTCTGTCTATACATGGCCTGGCCTTTGCGGACCACACTATTTCATTGATGTGTGTTCCTGAGGTCATTGAGAGGTTGATTGCTATTAACAGTTCCTCAGGCCAATGAAGGGTCAAGCTTGCTTTTAGAATATTTTCCTTTAATTATGACATAGAAATCTGCATATATAACAGTTGGAGTGTGGCAAGTGGAGGTCAACACTCTTAAATATTCTAGCAGACTCCCCGTGGCAATGCTCATGATGAGTTTGTGTTTATGCCAATGTTGGAAGTGCTGTTATCTCTCCTTCTCTCTCTTTATCACAGTCTCTTTCTCTCTATTGGCTATCTCTCTCTATCTGCCAATATCCCGCTATCTTTTCTCTCTGCCTTTATATCTCTGTCCCTTTATCACTCCCTGTTTTCTGTCCCCAACCCCCTCTTTCTCCTCCTCTCACTGGAACATCAGGTAGATGTATAGCATATTTAATAAATACAAATAGTGCAGATAGCCCAGTCAGTTTAACATTGGTGACAGGATAAATGGAAACACTACTAAAGGGGCAAATAAACATGAAGAAACCAAAAATATAATAATGAAAAGTCAACATAAATTTCAAAAGAAAAAGTCTTGCTTGACCAAGCTCATTGAATTCTATGAAGAGATAACAGAGAACAGACAAAAATATAAAAGCAAAATACTGCAGATGCTGGAAATCTGTAACAAAAACAAAAAGTTCTGGAAAAATTCAGCAGATCTGGCAGCATCTGTGGAGATAAAAGCAAAGTTAACATTTCAGGTCTGTGACTTTTCATCAGAACTGGGTAACGTAGTAGATGTAATATATCCAGATTTCCAATAGGCCTTTGATAAGGTACCATATAATAGACTAATGAATAAGGTCAGAGCATGTAGAGCCACAGGATCCAGGTAAAATTTCCAACTCAAGCTCTAGGCTCTAGACCAGAGTTCTCCAACTTACAGCCTACGGGCCAGGATCCAGCCCGCCAAAGGTTTCCATCTGGCCCATGGGTGTAAACAGTACCTGGGGCTGTTCCTCGTCTTTGCCAGAGGTCCATGACTGGAGATGAGAAATTCCGCATTGTCAGACCAGCTTTTAAAAAAGATCGCAGGTCAGTTTCACAGCTGACAGATTCTGACATCGGGAACAGCAGTTTCTGAACTTCGGACAGATGCAGGGTTTTCTGGTGGCCTTTTAAAAAAACACTCCAAATCTGTCCAAAGTTCAGAAACTAGTGTTCCCGACATTGGGATCTGTCAGCTGTGAAACTGACTTGAGATTTTTTAAAAACTGATCAACCATCTGCTGAACCCTCCTGCTCTCTGCAACTGTCAGAGAGAGAGAAAAAGGGGGACAGGGAGAAAAGGGGACAGCGAAAGAGAGAGGGAAAGGGGGACAAAGAGAGGGAGAGGGGGCAGAGAGAGAAATAGGGGGACACAGAGAGGAGCAGAGAGAGAGAGAGGGAAAGGGGGACAGAGAGATAAGGGGCAGAGAGAGAGGGCAGACAGAGAGGGGGAACAGAGAGAGAGAGAGGGGACAGAGAGAGAGAGAGAGAGAGAGAGATAGAGTGAGCAAGATCACTCCTGACAGAATGACATCTGCCAGAATACTCTGCATCACTACAAGTGTGTGGGCAAACATTGACTACTTGTGCAAGCATAAAAAAATGCCAGGTATCTCACTAAATCAGTGTCCAACATAGTGACCAGAAAGTAAATCAATAAATTAGTCTTCTCATTTAAAGCTTCTTCACAAAAATGCAGCTTTGTTGGTGTTTTGATTAATAGTAATAAAAATTTAAATGCCTTTACCTTTCTGAAATTTTCTCACCGGCACCCACGTAAGACAAAAATTGTAATAGGCTCCCCCGTGCAAAAAGGTTGGACAGCCCTGCTCGAGACAAAAGTCTAGGCCTATCTGAGGGAAACATTTTAAATGCAGTACTAACAGCTAATTGCCCATCTTGCCTGTGCTGGCTCTTTGAAAGACCTATCTAATTAGTCGCACTCCCCTGTAGCCCCGTAAACCTTTCCCCTTCAAGCATTTATCTAACTGCCGTTTGCAAGTGACTTTTGAATCTGCCTCCACCACCTTTTCAAACAGTGCTTTCCATATCCTAACAACAAACTATCTGAACAAATTGTTTTTAAACCATTTGATTTGATTGGCTCACCTTGTTTATTTTGTGGTTTGCTGACTGCACGTTTCTGATTGGTGGCTTTCATTCTGCTTCTGCTTAATGATTGGTGCATTTTTTTTTACCTCAAGTTATAAATATCAATATAAAATTCCAATGAATCAAATGAAAGTTTGACACCAAAATTGTCATGGATTACAGTGTGTCAGTGAAATAGGACATAAGAAAAGTGATGTAAAAAATGTCAAAGCATCATTGTACCATTCTTAGAACATATATACAGATAGGTACATAGATATCAGAGTTTGTAATGATATGGGGGGAGGCATAGATTTCTCTCACAAGTCAGTTAGAGTTTTGCTAAGAGTCAAACCACTTTCATCATTCACAAAGACAAGCTACTCTCAGAACAGACTGTTAATGTGCAAGGCAAAGAAAATCACTCCAAGTCTTTCATATTGCCCATATTCTGCCTCAGTTTCTGTTTGAAATGGAAGAGAGTCTGTAATCTTTGTTCTACCCTGTAGAAGGCCTTACAAAAAAATAGAGTTGGACATTCTCATCTTTCAGATGAGACATTAATCCTAGACGCTGTTTGCTCTCTCAGGTGGGCATAGAAGATCCCATGGCACTAATTTGCGAAAAGCAGAGGAGTTATCCCTAGAATCCTGTCCATTATTTAATCGTTCAATCAGATTATCTGGTCATTATCACATTGCTGTTTATGGGAGCTTACTATGTACAAATTGGTTCCTGTATTTCCGACAACACTTCAAAAATAATTTATTTATTCGATTATTGTAAACACTTAGGGATATCCTGAGGCTTTGAAAGGTGCTATATAAATGCAAGGTCTTGCTTTGATGCGGAGTCTTTAAAGGGACCACTGAAATGCCAAAAATATATTCAGATACTTCACCATTTGGAAGACTCACTGCAGGACAAGCCTCATAAGGCAGCCATTTTCTCTGCTAGGTTGTGCATTGCCATATAGGAAAGTTACATGGTGATAGTTCTAAGGTCGAGCAAGTGCTTGTCAGCAATGAATTGCATATTGAATAACTCTCTGCCAGGTAGTGGCACCACCAGAATATTTTTTACCCCGAATATCACTGCCAGCTGGGTATGGAGATATGATTGCGTCTTAGCATCCGGTCAATGCTTTTGTCAGCACTGCTCATAGAGTCATAGAATTATACAGCACAGAAACAGGCCTTTGGGCCCACTGTGTCCGTGCCGGCCATCAAGCCTATCTATTCTAATCACATTTTCCAGCACTTGGCCCGTAGTCTTGTATGCTATGGTGTTTCAAGTGCTCATCTAAATACTTCTTAATTGTTGTGAGGGTTCCTGGCTCTACCACCCCTTCAGGCAGTGTGGATAAATGTACATTTTTCTCATCCTCTTCCACCAATTATTCCAGATATATCTGTCGGTCCTTATGCTGTTATGATTATTTTATACAGACTATTATAACGGTTCAGAGGCCTCAGCGTCCAAAACATGCACTACGACTGTCGCCAAAATGTTTAAAGTGAGATGAAACAAAGCAAATATGATTTTTTTTTTTGCTTAGCCATCCCATGATGTTCTCGGGAATGTTCAGGAATGATGCTTGGTTGGTTGCAATGAATGGGAAGCATTTAGAAGCTGATGGTTTTTCAGGATCAGTTCCTACATATCCAGCATGTAACAGACTAAGGGCTGAATTTTATCAGCCTTCTAGGATGGGCAGGGAGGTGGGGAGGACCATAAATTAGCGAGGGAAGGCGAGGGGTTTCCCCATCCAAAGGTCAATTGGGCCCTTAAGTGGTCAATTAATGGCCAATAAAGGGCCTCTTCCCGCCATGTTGGTATTTTACCAGTAGCTGGTGGGAGCCCCAACCCATGGGGAAGTCACCCAGTAACACCTGGCGGCCTCCCTGTGGAGTGGGGGGTGCCGTCCTGCTTGGGCAATCTGTGACCCACAGAGGACTCCCGGTGGCAATGGCTGCACCTACGCCAACTGCCAGGTCAACCACCACCCCTCCGGAATCTGCCTGACTGGCCTCGATGAGCCCAGCCAACTTACCTGCACTCTAGGCCTCCAACGCTGCTCCTTGTCCCAGGCATCGTACAATCTTAGCAATGGAGAGTGCTCCCAGTGGTGTTGTTGAGATTGCTGATCTGCCAGCCCTCTGACTGGCTGGCAGCTCTTAAAGGCGCGATCCCCATCCTTAAAAGGACTGGGACCCCGGTGGCAGGCAGTTAACTGCCTGAGCGCTATCACGTGTACCCGGGGGTCCCCCAAATGGCAGAGGTGCGGTTGTCCTCGCCTTTCTGGCCCGGCATCAGGACCCTCGCTGCCTGCATACAATTGAGTCCTAAAAGTTAGAATGGTTCTGAACCAAATCAATGTGTTTGGGCATGAAACCAAACTGGCCATGTCTTAGTTCATCCAGCATTCTGGCCAGGTGGTGCTGCCTTCCGCACGTTTCCAGGTTACCCTTTTTACTATTTATCCAATTACTTTGCCCAACTTGCCCACTTACTCTACATCATGATTTACTAGGCCAGCTTTTTATGCCTCTTAAAACTGCCCTCATGAACCTAGGAACCCCTGAGCACAGTTGGACGAACAAGGGGTCAAACAGAGTTGAGTCGCAACCTTGTGTGGTTATTTCCCTCATTTTGTTTATCAAATCTATTAACACTTTTCCCTGTAGCTCCCCCAAGAATTATCAGATGTTTAATTGATCAGAACAGAAATCACACTGTTATCTCTCTACGTTGTCAATTATCTCATTGACTCTATGTTGTAAACTGAGTAGGATGAGTTCGGCCCATAGTACCGGGTACAGGTGTGTTCCACTGATTACTTACTAACTGTTAAATTATATCTTGTGATGATTATAATGGGATATATTATCAAATGACATATTCTGCAATTATCAGAAAAAAGAAAATCTATTAATAGAACAACTTTCATGACCTCAAGACATCTCACAGCCCTTCACAGCCAATCAGGTATTTTTGAAGTGTAACCAAAGTTGTACTGTAGGAAATGTGGCAGCCAACTTGTGCACAAAAAGACCCTAAAACCAGCCATGAGAAAATGATCCGTATTTATTGATGTTAACTGAGGAATAAATGTATCCATCATAAATTAATAAAGTGGTCATAGATAATTCAGTTACAATCCAAAGTCAACTGAAGGTATTTTCCTGTATTTTATACATGTATGTTTAAAAGTATACAGCCTAGATTTTCCACTTGACTGGAACTGGGCACCTCGCCAGTTTGCTGGACTTCCACCCATCATAGAACCTGAATAATTTTCTGTTCTTGGATTCTCGGAGGTATGACGGGGAGTGACTGTAGCAGACTGTCAAATCCCATAGCTCTACAGGACAACAAGAAGACCCTCAGTCTGCAAAACCTACTTCTGCAATTATGTGCAAAACTTCCCAACATATGTTATTATGCATGTTTCTTTCACTCCAATTTTGTCACCAAACTATAATGGGGTTTCTGATTCTCTTTGCTTTTCCAAATGGTTTGAAAGCAAACTGGAGATGAATTTGTTCAGGTAAAGTTTCATATTTCAAATATTTTATACATTTAATATTTACTTCAGAGAGAGTGCCTAGATGTGTGTGTGTGAGAGAGACATAAAATGAACACCTGTGCATTTATTTCAGTTTTATATTCAAAACAATTGTTGCAAATGGAAAATGTATTTATTTTTCTCAATGGTAAAGTAAAATGTGTCTCTATTCAGTGTACAAGTCTTTCAAATGCTTGGTAAACAAATTGGACGAAGAATTTTAAGAAGCGTTTTGAGCTGAAGTTTTGTATGACGGCATTTAACATCTTTTAACTTCAGAAAGAGCTGAGAGAGACAGATTCATACACATTGATGATTAGAACAGCTGTGCTTTCTTCTAGTTATACATTAAATTCCAAAACAATCATTCCTTCTTTAAATAAGGCTTGTTTATACAGCTGTAGTGAATAAGGGAAATACTACTTATGAAATCTTGAGGCACTTCTGTCCAAATTCAGTCACTTGGGAAGTGCACTTCCTTGTTCCCTTGCATTTGAACACCTCAATAGCTAAATGTGAACAGCCTAAAATATGAACTTTCAAATGCCATAATTTGCTGTGGCAGAGTACCTAAGGGTGTGTGCCATTAGTTAGACTTGCCCTTGCATGTTTAGGTTTCTTAACTTCTTGCATGGCAAGTTGCTGAAAGTGCAAGCTGATACCATCACAGTGATGGAAAGCGGGTGTCTAGGACCTGAGTGAACAGGGCAACAGATAGGGTATCTCCTTAGCCAATCAGATTGAAGGATTGTCAAATAAACAGCGCAATGGTCGAAAAGGAGTGTAAATTAGAGTGGTTGAATTCAATGTCATATCAAGTACTGAAAGAGAAATAAAGAGAGGGAACGAAAGATTGGATTGAAAGAGAGAAAGGAAAAGAGACAGAAAGCAAAAGTGAAAAATAATTGATATTTTAAAATCACCAACGATTAAAACCTGAAGGAATGAGGCTCCTCACTTGTAATAGTTAATTTTCAGTGTCAGACAGGTTGATTGACAGTAACTAACAGTTATCATATCGTTAAAAAGGGTACTTAGATTGAAATAGACAAGACTTAATTATCTGTGGCGAGTTTAGATCATATCTACTGTACAAATACAGCAACTTTGTGCCATTCAATATATTTCAATGCTGAGGCAGGCAGTGAGATGACTTTTTTGCAAAGCTAATAGTGGCACCGCAACACATGAACAGCAACTTTTAGAGATTTGAGCTTAAGCACGCATCTTCCCCTTACCTAGGAGCTATTGTTATGCAAACTGTGTAGTTCTGTTAGTGGTGGAAAATAATTATTTATTTATTCTTTGAGAACCAATCAAATAAACAATTTCTTTACTGTCTTGGGGAGATCACCTGCCATTTGTTTTTCCAAATTCTTCTCCCCAATGCAGAAGGACCCAAACACCAACTGCACACTTAAATATCCTGGAAATAATCAAGGCTGCTCATTTATTATGTTAATGGAGAATGGCGAGAATTGCACAATTGGACTCTTAATGCATCCCAGAAACCATGTAATAAAAATAGAGTTTGGCATATTCAATCACCATGAATTAGTTATCCTGCTAATACATTGCACATTATAAGATAATACCTCTCAAGTGTTATAATATAATGGGGTTCCTTTAAACCTAACCCATTAATGGAAAGTAAAATTCGGTGGGGTATACAATGGGCACCCCACCCAATCTCATCAGTTTCCTGCCAGGCAAGTTGGGTTAAAATTACCCTCAAACTGTTCACCGTGAGTATTGCCACGGGAGTTTCTCTAAATAATCTTGCATCTATCAGACTTCAAAGCCAGGCTTTGACCTATAACATTTTACTGACCTTTACTTGACCTCACTTAGTCAGTTGGAGTCACCAGTAGTTACAATTATCTGGAATTCTGGAGACAGTACTTGAGCAATGGCAGGCCATTGGAGCAGCTAAACATGCCAATGACTCTCCAGATCTTAAACTAGCCATTCAGAATGTCATGGGACATCCATTAGTAACTATATGAGCTGATTTAACTATAGAGAGACATATATGTTATATATCAGTTTCTTAAGCATTCCACATAAAGTAGGTTTCTACATCCTGACTTCAATTTTCTGCAGATATTATTTTAAAGTGCAAGGTGTTTGTTGATTATCCAGACTGGTCATTGTCTTTTGGAAGGCAACTTAAATGCCCAGCTCATTAGCATTTTATCCGTTGTTTGCCTTAGTGATTTTTTAATAAAACTTGTGTGAATCTACTTTGCGTTAAGCTCCCAGCATTTAACTCGAACTCCTGAAAAACAGTCAAATATAATCCCATAACATGATAGCGTGATATGGCATATGCCCCATATCACACAGCTGGCACATGTTAGAAAAGAGCACATACATACTAACATACGAACATTCGAATTAGGCCACTTGGCCCCTCCTGCCTGCTCCACCATTCAATAAATTCATGGCTGAACTGATGACTCCACATTCCCACCTACCACCGATAACCTTTCACCCCCTTGCTTATCAAGAATCTATCTATCTCTGCCTTAAAAATATTCAAAGACTCTGCTTCCACCGCCTTTTGAGGAAGAGAATTCCAAAGACTCACGACCTTCTAAGAGAAAAAAAATCTCCTCATCTCTGTCTTAAATGGGTGACCCCTTATTTTTAAGCAGTGACCCCTAGTTGAGATTCTCCCACAAGAGGAAACATCCTTTCCACATTCACCCTGTCAAAACCCATCTGTTTCAATCAAGTCGCCTCTTACTCTTCTAAATTCCAGCGGATACAAGCCTAGCTTGTCTGACCTTTCCTCATAAAACAACCTGCCCGTTCCAGATATTAGTCCAGTAAACCTTCTCCGAACTGCCTCCAACACATTTACGTCCTTCCTTAAATAAGGAGACCAATACTATTCACAATATTCCAGATGGGGATTCATCTGTATAGCTGAAGCATAACCTCCCTACTTTTGTATTCAATTCCCATCCCAATAAACGATAACATTCTATTAGCACTCCTAATTACATACTGTACTTGCATACTAACCTTTTGGGATTCATGCACTAGGACACCCAGATCCCTCTGAATCTCAGAGCTCTGCAATCTCTCACCATTTAGATAATATGCTTCTTTTTTTATTCTTCCTGCCAAAATGGACAATTTCATATGTTCCCACATTATACTCCATTTGCCAGATCTTTGCCTACTCAGTTAACCTATCTATATGCCTTTGCAGCTTCCTTATGTCCTCTTGACAACTTACTTTCCTACCTATCATTGTGTCATCAGCAAATTTAGCAACCACACCTTCAGTCCCTTCATCCAAGTCATTTATATATATTGTAAAAAGTTGAGACCCCAGCACTGATCTCTGTGGCACACCTCTCGTTACATCTTACCAACCAGAAAATGGTCCATTTATGCCTAATCCCTGTTTCCTGTTAGCCAGCCATCTTCTATCCATGCCAATACGTTACCCCCTACACCATGATTTTCCGTAATAACCTTTCAGATGGCACCTTATCAAAAGCCTTCTGGAAATCTAAGTACAGTACATCCACTGGTTCACCTTCATCCACAGCACATGTAACTCCCTCAAAGAACTCCAATAAATTGATTAAACATAATTTCCCTTTCACAAAATCATGTTGACTCTGCCTGATTACCTTGAATTTTTCTAAGTGCCCTGCTATAACGTCTTTAATAATAGCTTCTAACATTTTCCCGAAGACAAATGTTAAGCTAACTGGCCTGTAGTTTCCTGCTTTCTGGCTCCCTCCCTTTTTGAATAAAGGAGTTACATTCACTATTTTCCAATATAATGAAACCTTCCCTGAATCTAGGAAATTTTGGAAAATAAAAACCAATGTATCAACTATTTCACTAGCCACTTCTTTTAAGACCCTAGGATGAAGACCATCAGGACCCGGGGACTTGTCAGCCTGCAGCTTCAACAATTTGTTCAGTACCACTTCCCTGGTGATTGTAATTTTCTTGAGTTCCTCCCTCCTTTCCATTTCCTGACTTACAGCTAATTTTGGGATGTTTCTAGTATCCTCGATAGTGAAGACCGATGCAAAATATCTGTTCAATTCATCTGTCATCTCCTTGTTATCCATTATTAATTCCCCAGACTCACTTTCTATAGGACCAACACTCACTTTGTTAACTCTTTTCTTTTTTATGTAGCTATAGAAACTATCTGTTTTTATATTTCTAGCTAGTTTTCTCTCATACTGTACTGTTTCCTTCCTTATCAATCTTTTAGTCATTCTTTGCTGTTTTTTATATTCTATCTAATCTTCTAACCTGCGGGCAACATAATATGATTGTCATTATTCTGACTGCATTGGCTGTACATGAGGTCCTGCTGATGGCATAAACCTCAAAGTTTACTTTCATGTAGATTTACCAATGATAAAAGTCTCCGTTAGACTTTTCCTACATAGACCCATTGTAATACATGTTTTAGTTACCAGCCACCAGGTTCACTGGTGTCGGTTGGAACTCATTGGCAGCACTCTAAGAAGGTTGTGGGCTTAAGCCCCACTCGAGAATTGAGCACATAATTCAGGCTGACACTCCAGTGTGGTACTGAGGGAATGTTGCACTGTTTGAGGTGCCATCGTTCAGATGTTAAGCAAAGTCTGCCCTCTCAGGTGCATATGAAAGATCCCATGGCACTATTTGAAAAAGAGTGTCCTGGCCAATATTTATCCCTCAACCAACATCACTAAAATAAATTACCTGCTCATTGTCTCATTGCTGTTCATGCGAGCTCACCGTGTGAAAATTGGTTGCTATGGTTCCTATAGTACACACGTGACTACACTCAGTAAGTGCTAATGCTGTGCGTTCAAATCCCACCGAGGCAACTGGCGGAATTAAAATTCAATTGAATTAATAAACTCATTTAACTTGCAAAAATCTGGAATTGAAAACTAGTCTCAGTAATGGTGCCACAAAACTATCGATTGTTGTAAAAACCCATCTTGTTCACGACCATCCTTTAGGGAAGGAAATCTGCCGTATTTACCTGGCCTGGCCCACATGTGACTCCAGAGCCATAGCAATGTGGTTGGCTCTTAACTGCTCTCTGAAATGGCCACGAAAAAAAACTTTATTGGCTGTAAAGCACATTGGAGTATACTGAGGATGTGAAAGCCATTATACAAATTCAATTCTTTCTTTCTATTTAGCACCTTCAGTTGTGCTTTTAAGGATTGTGTAGCATTTTCAATAATAAAAAGAGAAAATGTTAGAAGTACTCAGCAGATCTGGCAGCATCTGTGGCGAGAGAAATAGAGTTAATGGCTGGAATTTTACAGTGGGTGGACGGGAGCCGGACTCCGACGTAAATGTCGGTTCCAAACCTGCTTCCGCCGAGCCTGGGGATCCGTCCCGTATATTACGGGTCCGCTTTAATTGGACCGAGGCGGGACTTCCACCCACTTGAGGGAGGAGGTCCCGCCTCAGTGAGGTTCTGGCCAATCAGCGGGCCGGCAGCTCTTAGAGTCAGCAGCGCCACTGGGAGTGGTGGCCACTGCTGGGACTGCAGCCCAGCCGACCGAGGAGGATACCAAGGAACCGATACTGAAGGTAAGTTTGGGTTGCCTCACCAGGAGAATCAGTCGTGCCCTGGTGAGGCTAGAGTGGTCGTTTGGGGGGAGGGGTGCGTCTTGGATCCAGGGGTTGGGTTGGGAGGCGGGGGCCGCACCTAATCGGGCACCCTGTGCCCAACTGCCAGGCGATAGCTGGGGGGCCTTTCACGTCCCCGGCACACCCACATGCCATGGGTAAAATACCCATGGAGGTGGGCGAGGGCCCTTAAGTGGCTGTTAAGTGGCCACTTAAGGGTCTTGATTGGCTTCGGGCGGGCAGGCCGCTTCTCACCCCCCCGCCCCCCCTGCCGGACCTCCGTAAACTTGGTTGGAGGCGGAATCGGGGCGGTTAGGCCTCCCGGAGCCTGCCGCTCAATTTTACGCCACCCCGACGCCACCATCCGACCCGCTGGGGCAGCGTAAAATTCCGGCCAATGTTTCAGGTTGATGACCCTTCCTCAGAACCTTTTGCTTTTGTATTATATTCAACGTGTTTCCTGCTTGCTCCAATCCTAGCTTGTTAATACAAGCCCAGGCTTGTGATATCACACTTGTACTACCCACTTTCCTCTGTCGATGAGGGCAAAACAAGGTTGACGTGCCCCTGATGTGGTCTCACTGAGTATCTGATCTTTGCTATTTTAGTCTACTGAATTACATTTGGATTGGTACCATGTCCCTGCGTGTGCTCCAGACAATTACATCTGCAACTCTTTTGTTGATTGTGAATTTTTTTTCCTTCTTTGTATCACCTTTTGGATGAGAAAGTTCACCTGTTGATGCATGAAATTGTTTCCATTCTTGGTTTTAGTCTTGCTCAGGGGCATATTTAAAAACACATTTTAAATGCTCTGAGTGCATCATTAGTATAAATTTTAATGAGTTTTACTGCTGCAGTGGATACTTCATCTACACACATCAAGCTGTTCAGATTTCTTCATGCGTTGTTGGAGGTACCGTCTTTTAGATGAGACATTAAACCAAGGGCCTGTCTGTCCTCTCAGATGGACGTGAGAGATCCCAGAACCACTATTCGAAGAAGAGCAGGGGAGTTCGCCCTGTTGTCCTGGCCAGTAATTATCTCACAACCAAAACCGCTAAACTAGATGATCGGGTTATTTATTTCATTGCTATTTGTGGGATCTTGCTGTGTGCAAATTGGCTGCTGCATTTCCTACATTAAACAGCGACTAGACTTCAAAAGTACTCGATAGGCTGTAAAGTGCTTTGGAAGGTCGTGAGGTCGTGAAAGGTGCTGTATGAATTCAAGTCTTTTTTCTCTATGAAAGGACAGTCACATGATATGAGTTTGCATGTTTCCATGTTAACCACACGGGAGGAAAAAAATGCTCACTTTGTTTTCTATAAAAACTTGCAGCAGAGCTAATTGCAGCTGGTATGATGGTCTTCCTGTCCAGTCAGATGAATGTATCAGTTATAGTCTGCTCACCATAAACCAAACTGCCTTGCAAGATTAGTTGAGAGGCATATCCAGAAAATTAATTAGCTTTGGTGGTGATTTTTGACTCACAGCATGGACAAGGCAGGAACTAGATGAAAATTTATCAATGTCTGACCACGCGAGACCCACTCGATACGTTTTCAAGCAGCCTCAATTTAAGCCCCTGCTGGAAACAGCGGGAGACCCATTAATATTTTTAAATCTGTTCCTATGAAATATTTAGGCCATCCAATGGGCATGCATGTACTGCATCCTGTTTTATAAAACATTGAGCTTGAGCTTAGAACCTTGAATCTTCCTGTGCTTTCAAACTACAGTTCCCATCTCCAACCTCCCTTTCCAAGGTCCTTGAATGCATTATCACCTCCCAATTCCATGCTTGCTCACAATTCCATGTTGAACCTCTTCAATCATGTTTCCACCCTGCCACAGCACTGAAGCAGCCCTTATCAAAGTCACAAACGGCATCCTATGTGACTGTAATCATAGTGAACTAGCCCTCCTCATTCTTCTCAACCTATCTGCTACCTTTGACACATTTGACAACTCCATCCTCCTCCAACTCCTCTCCCCCATTGTCCAGCCAGATAATCTCTTCCCCCACTCCTTTGGAGTGCCCCTTCTATTTCTCACTTACATGCTGCCCCTCATCGGCATCATCTGAAGACATGGCATTAGGTTCCATTCAGCTCTCCCTCACCACCATCTCTCTCGAGCTCTCTAATGCCAATGTGTTGTCAGACTGTATGTCCTGAATGAGTTACACTTTCCTTCAATTAAACACTCGGAAGACCAAAGCCATTCCCTTTGGTTTCCACAATAAACTTGGTTCCCTCGCTCCCGATTTCATCCTCTTCCAGGGCCAATATCTGAGGCTGAACCAGACTGTTCACAAGCTAAATATCCTATTTGACCCTGAAATAATCTTCTGACCCCATATCCTCTCCATCACTTCATCCTCCATAACATCGCCTGTCTCTGCCCTACCTCAGCACATCTACTGTTGAAAACCTCATCCAAGTTTTTGTTAACTTCAAATTATGCCAATGCTGTCTTAGCCTACTTCTTACCCTCCACCCTCCAAACTTCAACTCATCCAATACTCTGCTGCCAGTATCCTAAGTCACACCAAGTCCTGTTCGCATGAATGCTATTCCTGCTCCATAAAAACCTTGTTGCCTCCATTTGGTCCCTCCATGGTCCCTTACAGCTATCACCTGCTTTCCCACCTCGTACATGATGTTCCTGCCAGCTTGGCTGTGTAGGGAGCTTCTGGTCAACACTCATTTAGCACTGTAGTTGCTGATACTATTACAGTGAGGCCCAGTCTTCAAAGTTGAGTGGGCTTCTTACCAGTGGCAGGGTGAAGCTTGAATTTCCAACTACCGTCTGTCCAATGCCCATCCAAATTGTAAATCACCCCCTTTTGTCTCATGGACTTCACATGGGTCTACATGTAAAATCACATGAGGCTATACTGTAACAATTGCACCGGACCATACTGTAAAATTACATGGAGCTATTGTCATGCTAGGCCCCCACCTGCCAAGGATGAGGCACATTAATTTTGTCATGACCATTGCTTTTAAACTGTTACTGGAGTGAAGAAAGGACTTATTAAACAGATCAGCCATGGCTGGAAAAGACATTTCCATATTAACAGATGGTGATTGGAAGGACAAAGGACCATTCCCTGACACATTCAATCCACAATGGACCTTGATCACCTGGTATTCTGTGTAAGAGGAGCATTCCAGAGGCTGCTAAGGTGATGCAATCCAAGACGTGGTCAAACCAGTTAGTCACATGACTAACCTACTTGGCAACCTGGATTTTTCTGAATTGTACAAACCGTTTGAACTGAGAGTGTTTGTTTGCTCCTGGACTGAGAAGATCTCTCCTGTCTGCTTCTCTCTCTTTCTCACAAGCCTCTGAATCCACTGAAGACACATGAACCCCAAGAGAGAAAAGTCTCCTACAACAAACAAAGTTTAAGAAGAATACGGGTTCCCAACAAAAAGCAAGATCTACCTACAATCAAGGACTCTACAGTCAGCTCGAAGAATCATAACAACAACTCTTCAGATATTGCCTCAAACTTTTCCACTTTATTTTTCTTCTGCTCTTTTCTGTCTCTATCTGCATGTGTGTATCGGGTATGCATGCTAGCGTGGGTGCGTTGTGTGTCTGTAGGCGTTAACCAAATTTAAGTTTAAGTTTAATAAATTTCAAGTTTTCTTCTTTAAACCTAAGAAAGCCTGTTTGTGCTGGTTTCTTTGCCTTATCATTGGAAAGCGGTGAACAAGGATTCACCAAGGGGGAGCTCGAAACACAGTGTGTTTAAAATTAAACCCTGTTACGGTAAGACCAGGTGAAGGCTGAGAGGCACCCCTAGACACCTTTCTCACCTGGTCGTAACACTATACTGTAATATCACACAGGGGCGATAATGTAATATCACACCAGATTGTACTATAAAATCACATGGGACTATACTGTAATATCACACAGGATTATACTATAAAATCACATGGGGTTATACAGTAATATCACAGGACTATACTGTAATATCACACAGGGGTATAATGTAATATCACACAGGATTATACTATAAAATCACATGGGGCTATACAGTAATATCACAGGACTATACTGTAATATCACACAGGGGTATAATGTAATATCACACAGGATTATACTATAAAATCACATGGGGCTATACAGTAATATCACAGGACTATACTGTAATATCACACAGGGGCTATAATGTAATATCACACCAGATTGTACTATAAAATCACATGGGACTATACTGTAATATCACACAGGGGCTATAATGTAATATCACACCAGATTGTACTATAAAATCACATGGGACTATACTGTAATATCACACAGGGGTATAATGTAATATCACACAGGATTATACTATAAAATCACATGGGGTTATACAGTAATATCACAGGACTATACTGTAATATCACACAAGGGTATACTGTAATATCACACAGGGGTATACTGTAATATTGCCTGGGAGTATACTGTAATATCACACAGCGCTATACTATAATATCATACAGGATTATATTGTAAAACCACTTGGGGCTATATTGTAATATCACACAGGATTATACTGTAAAATTACATGGGACTACACTGTAATATCACACAGGGCTATACTATAATATCATACAGGATTATATTGTAAAACCACATGGGGCTGTAATATCACATAGGGCTATACTGCAAAATCACCTGCAGCTATACTGTAATATCACACAGGATTATACTGTAAAATTACATGGGACTACACTGTAATATCACACAGGGCTATACTATAATATCATACAGGATTATACTGTAAAATTACATGGGACTACACTGTAATATCACACAGGGCTATACTATAATATCATACAGGATTATATTGTAAAACCACATGGGGCTGTAATATCACATAGGGCTATACTGCAAAATCACCTGCAGCTATACTGTAATATCACACAGGATTATACTGTAATATCACACAAGGGTATACAGTAATATCACACAGGGTATACTGTAAATTCATACAGGGGTATACTGTAATATCACACAGGATTATACTGTAATATCACACAAGGGTATACAGTAATATCACACAGGGTAAACTGTAAATTCATACAGGGGTATAATGTAATATCACACAGGATTATACTACAAAATCACATGGGGCTATACTGTAATATCACATGGGGCCATACTGTCATACTGGGCTGTAATGTAATATCACACAGGTATACTGTAATATCACACAGGGCTTTGCTGTAATATCAGCTGGGGCTATACTATAATATCATACAGGGCTGTAATATAATAACAAGGGATTATACTATAAAACCACATGGGACTATACTGTAATATCACAGGATTATACTGTAATATCACACAAGGATTATACTGTAATATTACCTGGGGCTGTAATGTAAAATCACACAGGATTATACTAGAAAATCACATGAGGCTTTACTGTAATCACACATAACTATACTGTAATATCACACAGAACTATATTGTAATATCACACAGGATTATACTGTAAAATCATGTGGGGCAATACTGTAATCACACAGGGGTATATTATAATATCAGACAGGATTATACTGTAAAATCACAGGCTATACTGCAAACTCACATGGGACTATACTACATGAGAAACTTATTTTCTTTTAAAAATTGATTTTATAGTGAGATTCCTTGAAAGGAGAGCACATTGGAGAATAAGTCCTGCAGGTTTAAAAATATCATTTCTTTTTAGCTTAGGTTGATTTTGAAGGATCCCACATTGCAGTGAAATGATGCATTAAAAATTAGAACCATCAACTGCTTTGGAAATATTTTATCGAATTTCTAAATAGACGTTTACATCACTGAATGGGAAAGAATGTAAGAAATCAATGAAGGGCCTGAATGAAAACCGTTTATGCAATATATCTGAAGCTTAGCATTCTGTGAAAGTTGATGAATTGATATGATTTCTTGAGCACTCTTTGTAATGACCCTGTGTTCCTGCTGAATCAGGAAGATCCAAATTAGTTATATTTCAGGCAAATTTGATGTATCGAAGCACATCACAGCAAATGTTATTTAATCACAGTTATTTAAGCCACATCATTTTTTTTTAAATTTATTTAAACTGGATTTGTATTAAGCAATTAAAAAGAAATTTGAAACCTTATCCTACTTCTGCCAGCCAAATACCTGAGACTGATGTGAGCTGGTTGTGAAGATGATAGTGATTGCTTTCACTGCTCTTCCATTGGGAAGCAGCAGTTTCAAAATAACCATTCCGATCCTTTCAGTATTTTAAACACTCCTATCATATTGCCCCATAATCAGTGTTCTACTGAAGAAAACCCCCAAAATGCACTCTTTCCGAAGATTTCCTAGCTGACAACAGCCTGTGTAACACTGCACTGAGACATGTTCAGTGACAAAGGAGACAATAGGGATATTAACGGAGAACACACCAAAGTATGTTTATGGGATTATTTGGCTTCTGTTACTGGCATTTCAAATTGTCATAATATAAACCAAAATGCAAAGGCTTTACTCAGCACTTCTGGAGTTTGTTTTTATATAGTTGAATAATTCATTCATTTTTAATCCAAATTCTTTGTACCTATGGCATCACAACGACATGTTTTATGTGGTTATTGTGTTGAGGGATGTAATGTTTTACAGCCAAGCACTATTCAGTGCCTCACGATCAAACAATTGCGTGCCCGCAGAGCAGAAAGGCACAGCTCATGAAATATATCTTGTTCAGGTCTCGAACAATGGGCTAGTAAAACTTAATGGCAAGTTTTATTGACAACTGCTTTCTGGTGTATCCTTGGACGAATGGAGAAGTCACACAGCAATGGACAATGGATATTCTTTTGCGATGACAATTTAATCAAGACAAGCTCAGGTTGATGAAGAAGAAAGTGTAGACCAACTTTATCAGTGTACATTACAGATTGCTGTCACAATAAGAAATGGCTATTATAAAATCACACAGGTCAATACTGTAAAATCACATTAAACATAATTTAGAAAGGTGTAGGATGTGTTTAAAAAGGAGTAATATAAGTGATATAATTTGCAGTAGATTTCTCCAGCACTGGCACAGGCGCTGGGGCACAAACTGCCTTCTCCTCTGCTGTAATTTCTATCACTCAATGAAAATGTTCCTTTATTGCGTCTGAGCTCAGGGTGCGGTTTCGAAATATTGGTGTTGAGCTGAGTTTAAGACATTGGGTTTCGAGAAGTGTCCCACTCCTTATTGTGCAATCTCTCGGATTGGCTCAGGTCGGTCTGTACTGGCTGATTTTGAAGTGCAACCTCTGACTGAGGTTCCCAGTTCCCAGCTGTCAAATTCACACAGGACAAGAATCCAAGGAGATGGTAAGAGAGATGGAACCAATTAAAAGTAGCATGGACTGGGCAGCCTGACAACATCTTGTGCAGTGCAGGGGTTTTGGAATGATTATCAGCAGGTTATAGGATTACTGCTAGTTACAAATAGGATATCAGGACATTACACCTATTACTGCTAGTTACATATCGACTATCAGTGAGTTGTTGATTAGGAGGGGAATCTGCATGTTACCACTTTTACTATCAGTTATTGGTGCAATTTCAATAAATTACTATTAGTTACTGGTGGAATCAAAGTTCCTCCCGCCCCTGGTTTCCATCCTGTGAATTCTTTGTAATTTTCCCCTCTTGCCCCACCCTGAGTTTCCCTTCTTCCCTGCCCTTGGCTTGCCTTCACTTCCTGTTTGCTGTTGGCCTCCTGATTTTTGGAACGTCAGCTGTTGGTGTGAAACCATGAGCAAAGAAATTTCAGGAGACCCAACCTTTCGAGAGTGCTTACAATAACATTACCAAATGTCACATGGGCAGGCAGCACATAATATAATGTTGAGTGATCAACACTCCAGGAACATCTCCAACCAGAGTTATTAAAGCTAATTGCTACCACTGAATCATATTTTGCAATAATATCTCTTTAAATAATACCTATTAGAAGATTGTGATTTACTATATACTCTAAGCATGTGTCCTGCTCTGAAAATAGCAAGACCTTTGTGCAGGTTCTTTTCAAATATCTTTACAAAATCTTACAGGGCTGAAAAACATAGTTAAAGGAAATATTTGCAGGACGAAGGAGAAAAAGCAGTGGAGGGGACTAATTGGATAGCTCTTTCAACTAGCTGGCACAGACACAATGGGCTGAATGGCCTCCTGCACTGTATAATTTTAACAATTCTAAATTCAGGGAGTGAAAAATTCATCTGATCCAATTTTTGGGCTTGGTGGGGGAGGGAGCAGGATTCACGGATGCCCGCACCGACAGAATTTGTCTGCCTACCTCACCTGAATGATTTTGGCATTAGTTGGTGTGCCATCAGTGCTGCCAGTGAGCCCTTCACACAACAGGAGGCCCAACAGCATTGTTGAAGATCATGTGATACAGACATCCGACTCTTTATTAAAAGCAGGCTGCCTCTTAAAGGGAAGCGGCACAAAAAAATTGCTGCAATGGAAATTCTTGCAAACTGAACACTATGGCAAATAGAAGGATCCAAACTGGCAGATGTGGCGCTGGAAGCATTAGTGATGCAGGTGGGCACGAGAGAGATGCCATGATCCAGCAGAGGACCAGGAGGCCCTCAAGGACCAACCTCAGAAGGGAGTGCGGGCAGGTGGCCAGGAAGGTCAACTCCCTGAATCTGGATCTGATGACCTGGCAACCTGGCATCTAATGACCTCACATGACTGGTCACAGTCAGTGAATACATCTTCACATGACATCTGCTACTTACCACATCACCCGCCTTTCATGCTGCTCAATGCAGCACACCCCCGTCACTCACCCAGCAGCACTCAAGACCGACACCTAATATCCATATACTCCACCTCACCCTCATACACCTGCCAATGCTGCCAGCCTCACACCCACCTCTCACTGCCTCCACATACCTTCAGCTATGGCAGACACATCACCCAAACACAGCACTACACAATCACTCTCATTCTGCCCTCTCTCTTGCAGGACAAGATGGCATACGATAAAAAGGAACAGAGCAGAGCTGTTGGGGGGACAAGGACACATTCGTCTCATGAGCTGTACAAAAGAGATGTTTCTGTGCATCATGGGGCTGGGTGTGATTGGGCCCCTGGCATCCGGTGTCACTGAGAACATTGAGGATGACCGCATGTTTCTGTATTATGCCCCTTTTCAACTCCCAGCACACCTTTATTCTGCTATCCTCTGGCCATTGACCTTTTGCTACCCATTCCAACCCTCTTCAGTCTCACCAACCTTTCCCTTTCTGAGTTCACATTTTCAGACATCCAAGAATTGCCACCTTCCCAGCCACAGGCAACCCAGGAGGAGGGAAAGAGATTAACAGCACAGCACTGATGAAGAGGCCCTGTCATTTGATCTTGCATTTGCAGCCACCAGCTCAGACACTGGCACTGCACTTAACTTGGAGGTGACTGTAGAGTTGGGATTTGCACGTGGTGAGTCACCGGACATGAGTGGGCTGCAGCCAGGCCAGGACTAAAGAATGGTTTGTGAGCCAGCTCACTGGAGGGTGAGCTCGCAGACAAATTGTGCTGCAGAAGATTTGGATGCGGACATTGATGGGGTGGCACAGGAGAACACTGATGGGCATGGACACTGAGATGCTGGATGCATTTGCTGACCTGCCAGACAGCCTCCGGTCACTATCAAGCAGCATGGAGGAGTCCGGCTCCAATTTGGCAGAGGACACTGCATGGAGCTTGCCCTCTATGCAACCCTTGCTCCATCTCCCTGTCATCCTGCTGACCCAGAGCTACTGCCACTGCTGTCCCATATCTGTAGTAGCCTCTGTGTCACATACTCTTCTGCCAGCCCTGGGAGGATGAAGCAACACTCTGGAAAATCCAGGAACTCACCACAACACCTCTAAAAACATGGTCCTTCCAGAAAGAGTTGTAAAAATTTAACTTACCTGCAACCAGGGAGCCTGGTCCAATAATGATGTACTGCAGGGCCCAACTTGCTGCTTCACGCTTATTTTGTCCAAATTGGCACTATCCTAGTGTGCCCTCAGCCCGTTGGGCTGTTGGGCGTTGATCAACATGTTCGAGTGCACACAGAGGGCGCAGCTAAATGTGCCCATATCATTGGAAAACGCTACACGGACCGCGCAGGTAGTGTCCCATGGCGCAGCCTGCTCCCTGCCCCCCCCCAGATGCCAGGTACATCTTCATAGCGATGCGAGCAGCAGCACTACTGATCGAGTTTCTCACCCAGGGTCTTTCCAAGATTCAGATTTGGATTAAGTAACTGCCTGTTTTAAAATTAGGTCACAGTGTGTTTATTCTTATTCAGCACAAGCAAGCTGGCAGGTTTGCCCTGTCCCCTCCATATAGATCCTCCAGCCCTCAGAGGGTAGGAGAGAGTCCTTTACTGGAGAAGGCATAAAAGCAGAGACTCCTGTTTAGCTACTCGTAAAACAGTGTATCTAACGTGGAGTACTTTCTCGATATTTATAACACCTTCCACAATAGCACTTAAATCAGGCCCGCCGAATTCAGACACAGGGCGGCACAGTGGCGCAGTGGTTAGCACCGCAGCCTCACAGCTCCAGCGACCCGGGTTCAATTCTGGGTACTGCCTGTGTGGAGTTTGCAAGTTCTCCCTGTGTCTGCGTGGGTTTTCTCCGGGTGCTCCGGTTTCCTCCCACATGCCAAAGACTTGCAGGTTGATAGGTTAATTGGCCATTATAAATTGCCCTAATATAGGTAGGTGGCAGGGAAATATAGGGACAGGTGGGGATGTGGTAGGAATATGGAATTAGTGTAGGATTAGTATAAATGGGTAGTTGATGGTCGGCACAGATTCGATGGGCCGAAGGGCCTGTTTCAGTGCTGTATCTCTAAACTAAACTAAACAATGGGTGGATTTTATTCTGGCAACGTGGCTCCCAGTGGCTGAGGCAGATGCCGTCAGACCCCCGTTGCTACCTCACGGCAGGCAGCCAATTAACTGGCCACTGTCGGGACACTGTCCCTTTAAGGGACGGGCACTCGGCTCCAGCGCTGCTGGTCAATCAGAGAGCTGGCACCTCTGCAGTATCAGCAGCCCTACTGGGAGTGGTGGCCACTGCTGGTACTGCAGGACTGAAGAAGGAGGAGTGCCCGGAACAGGTGAGCGGGGTCGGGGTCGCCGTGGCCATTCAGGTGGGTGGAGGGGGGTTTGTGAGGGTTGGGGAAGGATCTTCCGGGGTGGGGGGGGGAGGGGAAGGGCAGCCATCGCGCCGGGGGCCCTCTAGGGGCCACGGATTTCCCTCAAAGAAGGCCCCCTCCCACTCACCCCATTAGGAGGCCGACTGGTTTTACCTGGTAGCATCTGCCCAGGGCGGTGGGCCTGTCCATCCTCCACAATATTGGAGTGGAGGCGGGAAGAGGCCCTTAAGTCGCCATTAATTGACCACTTTAGGGCTTCAGTTGGCCTGGGGTGGGAACCCCGTTCTGGACGAAATGGCAGGGCGCCCGGGCAATGTTGGGAATGGCAGTGGCTCAAGAAGGAGCCTCACCACCACCTTCTCAAGGGCAATTAGGGATGGGCAATAAATGCTGTCCTTGCCAGCGATGCCCACATCCCATGAATGAATAAGAAAAAACCCTTGTCATTTTGTTTGCCCTCCCCCCCACCTCTTCTGTTCCAGTCTCCAAGGGCTGGATAAAATTCTGTTCAGTGAAGCTTATTAATGTAATTATAGACACAGGACATTGAAAGGTTGCATCTCTTTCAGAGACTCACATAACTGAAGTATAACTAACTATTCACAGGAAATAGCAGAACAATTGTAATTCACAGGAATGTTAAACACTGAAGACTGGTACATGGGGTGTAGAATAAAGTTAAAGACAAATGTGTTGAATTCAGTTTGGTAATGTGATTCTAACTAAACTCTGGTGTTCCATTGATATTTAATTGGGGTTTTTTAGTGTTACAAATTCTGAGAATGAGAATCTTTTTAAAATGTTACTTCAGAGACAGCAGATGGTTCTAATCACTCACGCAAGGCGGTAAATAAGGGCAACTCAAATGCATTTTGTCTGTTTACCACTGACAGGCTGTTCTCCGGAACATTAAATGAACCCAAGGAGTTTTCTGTAGATAAAGTCTGTGCCCTTGAGGCTATATCTTTTGGTTGTGCAGAGAACTGAGTTGGGGGAGGGGTGACTAATCTTTAGAAGCAGAGCAAAGTGCCTCATTGTTCAAAGTCTGGTTCAAGTAACAGCAATATTGGGTTTGTCATGACCTGAATATTTCAGATCTCATGTGACTTGTCATGTGCATTTGGACAGTTTTCTACACAGAAAAGTCTGGGTAGCAACAATATAACAAAGCCCATTGTCATCTGAAGTAATGTGACAAAATTATAATATTGTAATCAAATTCACATTGGCTTTTCAATTCAGCCTTCTTCAAATGTAGGCTCTTTCTGATTCTCTGCTTCTTCAACCTCATATACCAACTGGAACTGGACTTATGTTCAGAGCATCTGAACTGACTCCAACCACGAATGAACAAACCAACTAAAAGGAAAGACTGGAACCTGGTGAAAAGGGCAAGCCACTGTGTATCTCCTTAACCAATCAGATTGAAAAATCATTAATCAACAGCATCGAGTCCGAACAAGGAAATAACCAAATATTAAATTTAATGTCAAATCTGGTACAGAAAGAAAAATAGAGAGAAAGATTAGATGAAGAGAGAGGAAAAAGGACTCAAAGGAAAAGTCAAAAATATTGAAATGTTATTTTCTGTTCAAATCTTCAATAATTAAAACAACAACTTGTATTAAATAGCATTTTTAATGCAATAAAACATCTCAAGGTGCTTCACAGGAGCATTATAAAACCAAAGCTTGGATGCGGAGGTAGGTTTTAAGGAGTGTCTTAAAGAAGGAAAGTGAGGAGGAGGGGCTTAGGGAGGGAATTCCAAAGCTTGGAGCCTAGGCAGCTGAAGGAACAGCCACCAATGGTGGAGCGATTAAAATGGGGGATGCTCAAGAGGCCAGAATTAGAGAAGGACAAATATCTAGAAGAGTTGTGAGATTGGAGGCGATTACAGAGATAGGGAGTGGGGGAGATCATGAAGGAATTTGATGAATTTAATGAGAGGTAACAACCTGAAATGTTAACTCTGTTTTTCTTTTCACAGATGCTGCCTGACCCGCTGAGTATTTCCAGCATTTTCTGTTTTTGTCTCAGATTTCCAGCAACCACAGTATTTGGCTTTTGCGAACAGTCTGGTTCACCCTGAGACAGTGACCAGGGGCAGGAATGGAGTCGGTGGCTAAAGAACAGAGCTTGTGATCTGAACCAAAGACTGTGGCTTCAGTCTTCTTGATATTTAATTGGAGGAAATTTCTGTTCATCAAGCAGTCTGATAACTTAGAGCCAGAGGTGGGTTTGAGAGAGGTGGTGGAGAGGTAGAGCTGGGTGTCATCAGCATACATATGGAAGCTGATGCTGTGTTTTCTGATGATGTCGCTCTTGAGCAGCATGTAGATGAGAAATAAGAGGGGCCAAACATGAAGGTATGAGACTCAACACTTGTAATAGTTAATATTCAGTGCTGAAGAGGTTGATTGGCAATGGTTACCATTTAGCAGACTGTTAAAAGGGATAAGTTCATATATATCATGCAAATGCAGGAACTTTATACCATTTGATATATTTCAATGGTGATCCCCAAACAGTGAGATGCTACTTTTGCAAAGTTAACAATGGAGCAGAACAACTCAGAGAGCAACTTAATTGCCCTCGCCTGAAGTTGCTGTCATTTCTTTTCTCCTTCTTAGGCAGTCCCTCGGGATCGAGGATGACTTGCTTCCGCTCTGGTTCGATGGGTTCTGAGGTGGCTGATAAGTCCATTGCATGATTTGCAGACTCTGCCACATGAGGGGTAGGTGGTGCTTGATGAGTCAGGTAGAGATGAGTAGTTTGGAGGTTTGTGTGCTGCCTCCGACACCTCAACTTCGCCTCCGCATGTTCCCGCCGAACCACCTTAGTGTACAATGCCTTCCTGAATGAGTTTTCTCCATCGAGGATGATCACGAGCCAGGGACTCCCAAGAATCGATGGGGATGTTTGATCTCTTCAGGGATGCTTTGAGAACATCCCTAAAGTGGTTCCGCTGTCCTCCTGGGATCTCCTGCTATGACCAAGTTCTGAGTAGAACTGCTGTTTCAGGAGTCTGGTGTCAGGCATGCGAACGACATGTCCCGCCCAACAGAGCTGGTTTTGAGTGATTATTACCCGATGTTAGGCAGCTTGGCTTGGGAGAGGACGCTGCTGTTGAACTGCCTTTCTTGACACCAGATTTGGAGAATCTTGTGAAGGCATCTCTGGTGGTATTTCGCCAGTGCTTTGAGATGCTGCTGCAGATTATCCAAGTCTCCAAAGCATATAGGAGCACAGGAATCACTGCTGCTGGTAAACCACGATCTTAATCTCAGGTTTGAGATCCTGATTCTCAAATTACTCTCTTCCTGATGTCCCCCAGCAAGCGCTCCTCATCCCAAATGAGGGATATGAGGTTGTGCAGTTGTGCCCGGAGTGTGTTTCTGCCATGCTTCAGGATTTTGGCAGGGATTCCATCTGCTTCAGAGACCTTGTTCTTCACTTGTTGAATGGCTTTTTTGACCTCGCTCCAGACTGGGGTAGCACCGAGACTGTGCCGGGCAGAGTGTTGAGGGATGGAGTTGAGGACATTCAAGTCAAAGACATCGTCTTGGTTTAAGGTGTTCTTCAAAATGTTCCCTCCAGAGAGCACTGACTCCCTCCCTGTTCTTGATGAGTTCTCCTCCATACTTGGCTCTCAGCGGGGTGGGCCCTTGAGTGCTTGGGCCATAGATCGCCTTGACAGCATTGAAGAAACCGCGCATGTCGTTAGTGTGCGCAACTTGCTGGATGTCTTGCGCTCTTTCTACCCACCATTTGTTTTTTCTGTACTGGATTTTATGCTGCACTGCTGCCTTGATGAGCCTGTAGGATTGCTGCTTTACCTTGAAGGTGTGACGAAGTTTCCAGTCTGTGAAGGCTTTGCGCTTACATTCGATTAGGTCCTGTATTTCTTGGTTGTTCTCATCAAACCAGACATGGGTGCTTCCCAGTGGAGAAGCCAACGATGTCTTTGCCGGTGCTTGTTATGGTGACCTTTAGGGGTGACAAGGCACTAATGGCTCCTGTTGGTTGAAGGTTGAGAGGTTGGTGGTAAAGGACTGAGAAGGGCCACTTTGGCAGGATCTTTGAGGCCTTCAATGTTGACTTTCTTGCAGCATTGCGTTTGCTGCCTCCGCTGCTTGGGGGCTGGGCTGAGGGAGATGGTAGATGGGATGAAGCGGTGATCAGTCCAGCAGTCGTCAGTATCTGTCACAGCCTGGGTGATGTGGACATCTCTGCGATCCCTCACTCAAACAATGATGCAGTCGAATAGGTGCCAGTGTTTGGACACTGTTTGGGGATGTCATTTCTACATAAATAACAGCAGTTTTAGGACCGGTCTGTTTTAGTGATGTTTGTTGAGGGATAAATGTTGGCCAGGACATCAGGGAGACCTCCCTGCCTTCAAAATAGTGCTAATAAACATCTTACATCACCTGAGAGGGTAAATGGGGCCTCAGTTTAACATCTCATCCTGAAAGACAACGGCTCTGATAGCGCAGTGCTCCCTCATTTCTGCTCTGGAGTGTCAGCCTCGATTTTGTGCAGGAGTTAGAATGGAGGTATTGTATTTGTACATCTCTTCTGGTTCTGCCACTGACAACAGCTCTTCAAAGCCGATGGATTTTGAACAGCTGTTTTCAAAGGTTTTACATTGCTGAGTGAAAAAGAACAGACATTATTTTGTACTTGTTCCTCTGATCCTTGTGTCCCTGTAGCACAATTTGGTCCAATGCAGTCTCTATAAAGACGACAATAAGCCAGCTTGCTGGGCTCAAGAACCTTTGCTCTTCTGTGCCTCCTAGTAGATAATTATAGAATAACAGCAACTTGCATTTGTACGGAGAGCACCTGAGAGTGATCTGCTTACGGATAAGGAATGATGGATGGCTCAAGGCAGATGAACCAAGAGGAAGTGGAAAGGAGAACTTTTAACAAGTAAAACATTCTGGTTTTTAGGACAATGCTGGGGACATGCTGTTGGAGACTTTTGAAAATTTGCATGCCTTCAAAGAGGGCATGAGAGAGAGCTGCTTCTAAATATGTTGTAAATCAGCCATGAACGGGAGGTTGCTGAAGACCCTAAACGATTGTTGGCTGCTTGCCCAGCAGTAATTTCGAATTAGGATCAAGCTTTTACACAAAGCCCCATTTACAGATGTTGGATGATGGATAATGGGGATAATGCAAATGAGGATTTTTTTTTAAAGTCTGCAAAGAACATTACTGAGCTTAAAGACAATGTGTGTGTGTTTGTGTATGTGTCATTTTGTGTGTGAAATAAGTTCAGGATAATTTTCTGTGGTCCAAAATTCCTATTTTCCTGACCTTTGTTCCTGGGGAATGGCTGCTCCCCTCCTGCTACGCTGGGTCTCTGAATCCCACTTTTATGTTGCCACAGGATTTCTGGGTTTTCCCACAGCTGGGGATCAGGGGCTGTGCCTGGAATTATCAGATCCCAATTTTCTGAACTCTGGTTCCGGATTGACCATTTCCAGTGAAGATTCACAAAGCAGGTAATGGATATCGTACCTCGACTCTCCTTATAAAGAACTTGCATTTATATAGCACCTTTCACAACCTCAGACATTCCAAAATGTTTTACAGACAATTAAATACTTTAGAAGTGTAGTCACTGTTGAAATTCAGAAAATGCAGTAGCCAAATTTGCACAAAGCAAGGTTCCACAAACAGCAATGTGATAATGACCAGATAATGGCCCAAACTTTGCAGCAATGACAATGAAACTGTCGGTATTCGCCGTCAATGCTCCACTGAAACTGCAGCAACTTCTGGAGTCTGCACACGTGCAGAATAATGCAGAGATCCAGATGTTGCTGTCAGTGATTATACACTCCTCCAGATAGAAGCACCCCAAGACTGCAATTGATGGAATTAATTGAATTGATGAGAACTTCCACTTTTGTGCTGTTAGTCTCACAGTAAAAACCCTTGAAAAAGTTAAAGCTTGTTAACTGAGGTGTAACTGGGTTTTTAATGGTTTACTAACTTCATAAGTACTGCTAAACATCCTCATGGGCCCTAAAAAGATAATTTTGTATTTGTGGAATGTCAAATTTATCCTTAATGATAAATAACTTAACATATTTAAAATAAATGTTTTCTTTTTCCAAATGTTTATCTTTATTTGAGTTTCTATTTTAATCTAATCATTATCATTTATTTAGCTATCTAAAAGTTGAAATTAAAAGTGAAGGTTATTCAGTTTTTTTAATGTCTTGGCTTGCTGTGTGTGAATACTTTGTTATGACCAGGTGAGGAGGGGGTCTCAGGCTCCCCTTCCTCCCTAATTGTCTGACAGACCTGTGCTTGTCTGTCCCCTTTCATTTATGGCTGGGGTCCCTCACAATTCACCAGCCCTCTGCTGGAGGATTCCCTAAAACTGGTACAGGAGTTAGGGGTGCAGATTTTACTGCAAGTTGGGGATTCCACACCTGGAATGTATGACAAGTTTTACAGAAATCCACTACATCTTTGTGGAGTTTTGGCCAGTCAAACTGCTGTCTTATGCAGGCTTTGGTTTTTCGTATACTGACATGTCCAGCCTTTGTAAACTTGTGGGCCATTCTTAATATTTCTTTAAGGTGCCTCGGCAGCACCACTATCTGGTGAATCACTGTCCACTCTTCGCCTGCAGGTCTATGAGGAGATCTCCATTTCCTCATCAGAATCCCATTCTCTAAATAGTAGCAATCAGGGACTCTAAAATAAAAGCAAAATACTGTGGATGCTGGAAATCTGAAACAAAAACAAGAAATGCTGAATTCACTCAGCAGGTCTGGCAGCATCTGTGGAAAGAGAAGCAGAGTTAACGTTTCGGGTCAGTGACCCGAAACGTTAACTCTGCTTCTCTTTCCACAGATGCTGCCAGACCTGCTGAGTGAATCCAGCATTTCTTGTTTTTGTTAACAATCAGGGACTCCCTCTGCTTCACTTTCAGACTGAGCAGCCTGTGCTAACTTCCCTAATATTGGGTCGGCTTGTTGAGCCTCAACTAAGGAGGATTTGTTTCACTCATTTCCTGGGTCCTCTAGCTCCCCAAAGAAGGCTTCAGACAACCAGACAGCCAGGTCAGCTGTCTGCTGTGCCAGTTCAGTCTTCTGAGGGAGCTGGTTTGGTCATGGCCCAAGTTACTACACAATCAGGGTAAGTGCTGAGGACTGTCTCCTGCAATTGCCCTGTCCCTCTGACCTTTGTTTAATGATATTGTTGAGAGAAAAATATTGACAGGAAGAATTCTCCTCTGCTTCTTCAAATAATGCCATGGGATCTTTTGCATCCACCTGAGACAGCCAACCATATCATCCTTTAAAGTCTGTATCTGAAAAACTGCACTTCTAACTATATTTCACTCCCTGGGCTGGACTTTGTGTTGGAGGCGGGGCTTCCGGCACCAGGCTGACCCTGCCTCTGCCTTTAAAGGGACAGTGATCCCACTTCCAAGAGCTGCTGGCCAATCACAGGGCCAGGAGCATCAGCAGCATCACAGCTGGTACTGCAGAGGCCTCAGAGCCAGGCCCACTGCTGGAACCCTGGAGAAGAGGTAGGTGAGGCAGGGTCACTGGGGCCAGTCTAGAAGGCCTGGTGAGGGAATGGTTGTTCAGTCCAGGGGGAGAGATGTTCCGGGGGGTGAATTGACTCCCAGTGGGGATCCTCTGTTGCCCACGGAGGAGGTACCCCCCACCAGGCCCACAGGGAGGGCACCTCATTTCGCAAGGCATCCTCCCCATGTGATAGAGGCCCTCTCCACAACTACCACTGATAAGATCCCAGCGACAGCAGAAAGAGGCCCTTATTTGACCACTTAAGGGCCTCAATTTGCCTCTGGACTGGAAGACTGTCGTCAGCCTATGCCACCCCCAGGAAAATCACTTGGTGATGGGCCCTCCACCACACCATCCCCCATTGCTTCATGCCACCCTGCCTTGGGGAGGGGGTGGGCATAAAATCCCAACTCCTTAATGCTACACTGAGAGCCTAGACTTCACTCTCACAGATCGGGAAGGAGACTTGAAACTACAACCTTCTGAGTCAGAGGTAAGGCTACTACCAGCTGAGCCACTTGGAGCTGAAGCTCTGAGAGGATTGGGCAACAAATAGAAGAAAGGCAATGGCAGGTGGGTACCCCATTTCTTATTGTAGCACTTGACAGATTTTACTCTCACAAGTGTTACATGTGAAGTGTTGACATGCAGAGAACCTTTAGTATAAGCTTCAATAACAAAATAAAACTTTTCCTCTCAAAACAACTCATTCTTAATGTTTACATCTATCTGCACCCAGTATTGTGGTTAAACAATGATTAACCTACAATACCAGCGACATATACCGTCTCCACAATATGTAAGGGCTCATTTATAAATCAGAGAATGATATAACATAGAAGCAGGCTATTTGGCACATTGTGTATCCAGCTCTTTGAAACAGCTAACCAATTAATCCCACTCCCCTGCTTTTTCCCCATAGCCTTGCAAATGTTTTCCCTTCAAGTACTTATTTAATTCCCTTTTGAATGTCACGATTGTATCTGTTTCCAATACCCTTTCAGGCAGTTCATTCCAGATCACAACGACTCGCTGTATAAAAAGCATTCTCCTCATCTCCCCTCAAGTGGTTTTGTCAATTGCCTTAAATTTGGGTCCTCTGATTACCAACCATTTTATCAGTGGTAGAAGTTGGATGTAACTTGGATCGCTTCTGAAAACGGCCACAGGGATCGCGATATGCGATTAACCGGTGTCCGTTGCATCTGATGCAAACAGCGTGCAAACTTCGTGCTGCCTGTATGATCGCTACATGCAGCCAGTGCTAAATGCACTTTTGAGTGGCTGCGCGCCTCAGTAGGGGGTCCATGTTTGTGTGAAGCTGAGCACCACTTAAAGTTAGCCTGCACTACTTCAAACCAGCCTGCACCTCTTAAGGGGTAAGTGCATTCTGACTGGAGCAAATGCTTGTGCAAGAGTGTTTGCACAGGAAGCAGATTATGGTGCAAAAGGGGAGAGAGCATGTTCCAAGGTTCTCTGACAGTGTACTGGAGGTTTGGTGGATGAAGTAGGAAGTAGGAAACATGTGATCTATCCACAGGGGGCCAGGAGGCCCTCCAGACAAAGTTTGTGAAGGCAATGGGAGCAGATAGGTATGGCAATCAATGCTAGGAGACCCGCCCCAGGGCTTGGATTCAGTGACGCAATAAGGTCAGTGACCACTCTGCTGCAGACCAGCTTGCTGATGATCAGTGACACGTTCCAAGGCCATGGGTAAGGTATCTGCCATCCTGTATAAGGATGTAAAGGGTTAATGCTGAAGACAGTGAGAGCAACCCCTCCCACTGTAAGAGTGATGATGCCAGTCACATGAGATTAGACTGGAAAGAAGAGGAGAGAGCAGCACGAAGGATGCTAACTTAGGAGGCTTGATGAGAGTGTATATTGTATTATGTAAATTATAAACAGTTCTTAGTTGACCTTATCCTGAATCTGAAACTTTCTCCAGAATGTCCCTGTTACTCTACTAAATACAACAACAACACAATATAGTGGCACCACTTAAAACGACCAAGAAAATTTGAACATCTCCCTAATTCGTGGAGAAGTGCCGGGAAAATAATTGATTGATTCGGGGGACTGCAAGGAACTCAGGAGCTGCTCCATAGTCACAGATGATAGTCGGTGAGAAAGACCTGCAGCCTCTCAGACCGCACCACAGAAGCGTGGAGGTCTGCATCCAGCGATCGGGTGGGAGTTTCCGTGCTGGGTGACGGTCCAGGATTGGGGGATAGATTCTGTATGGGGCCAGTAATGGTTAACAGCAAACTGAGTCAAAACCACGGATAGAGAAGTCAATCTCGGGTGAAGAGACGACTCTGGAGTCAGCAGCCATTGCTCAGCCAGTCCATGGAGAGCAACTGCGGAAAAGGTTGAAAAACGCAGGAAATCCCCAAAAGATAGTGAAAACCTCCATTCAAGCCTGCAAGATTTTAAAACAAAGGAGAACACCTTTGAAAGCCTTACTGAGGCAAAGAAAGTAATATGGATTCAAAATTCGGAATGCCAGAAAGTTTTCAAGATCTAGAAGGACCCAATCAGGTTCAAAATTGGTTAATTTGGAGGAAGAGATTCCTAAGGTTTAGGATTGCTTCCCAACTCTGTACAAAGTCAGAAGTTAAACAGGTCAACACCCTTTTATATTCAGTAGGTGTGATTGTGGAAGATGTAATTGTGAGGCAAGGGGTAAACGAGGCTTTGGATAAATTTGAAGATGTCTTCAAGCTTTTGATAAATATTTTAATCTTCACACCAATCCTGGAAAGGGCCAAATTTAACAAATGGCGCAGAAGATAGATGAATCCATAGATTCTTATATTGATGATCCATACCAATTGGCAGATGGATGCAAATACGACAAAGTGCACAGAACTAATCAGAGACTGAATAGTTGTCCGCATAGCAGGTGAATCTTTGTCAGATCTTTTGCAGTCAAAAGAAGACCTTACACTTGATAAGGCCATTCAGATTGTAAGGCAGGCAGAAGTGCGCAAACAAAATAGGGCCATTCTGCGAGCCGAAGACAAGCAGTGGATTAGAAGAAGTTCAATGATGGTACTGTTTGTGAAGCCAAGGTCTGACAAACACTTTGTGGAAAAGAAGAGTGATAAAGTGCATGACACTGGGAAACCATGCCAAAACAGTGGAGCCAGGAAGATCCACAGAAGGGAGCAGTGTCCAGCAAATAAAGCTGGGTGCTTCAATTGTAAAAAAAAAAATGGACATTATGGGAGACTGTGCCAGAGCAAAACTTCTTCACTTAACAGTGCAAAGCAGAAGACTTTCACACAGAGTGAATCAAGTACATCAGTATCCTGAAGATAAAACACCAGGCAGTTTCCTTGGTGAAATAAATGACCCAAATCAAGGATTCTGGATGGCGGACATCTATGTAAATGGACACCTTACGAATTTCAAACAGGACACAGGTGCTAGTGTCACAGTTCTGTCAGGCCAAGAGCCATGGTTGATGAGACATTGCTTACAACTAGCGCATACACAGGCAGGGCACAACTGAGAGTAAAAGACAAATTGCAAGCAATTCTCCAACAAAGAGGGAGACAAATCGTGGAGACTTTATTTGTCCATGCATAATCAAGAATTTTCCTTACTGAGTAAAAAAACATGCTTAGACCTGCATTTGATCAAGAAGATAAATGAAGTCAAGCAAACAGAGGTAAAGAATCGTTTCCCAGAAGAATAATTGAAGCTGTCCACAGGGTTCAGAAGACTCAAGATGGAGTACAGAATCACACACAAGGAAGGAGCCAGGCCAGTGTGCATCTTTACACCCAGAAAGATACCTCATTCATTATTAAGCCAAGTTCAAGATCAATTGGAAGAGAAGACAAGAATGGGTGTTATCTTCCTGGTAATGCTACCAACGGAGTGATGTTCAACCATGGTTCCTGTCCCAAAACAGAATGGAACTCTGCGTAGTTGCTTGGATTTAACACAGCTCAACAAAGCAGTAACGGGTGAGATTTACCCAATGTCCACAGTCGATGACAGCTGAGCGAAATTCTCTCAGAGCATCATGTTTACAAAACTCAATGCCAATATTGGGTTTTGGTAGGTACCCCTAGATGAGACCTCAAGATTACTGACTACATTTATAATGCCTTCAGGAGATTTTGTTTCAATAGGTTACGTTTAGAATAACATCTGCACCAGAGATCTTTCAAAGGTCTATGTCGAACATCTTAGAAGGGCTCAAAGGAGTTATTATCACATGGATGACATCCTCATACATGGGCGGACAGTAGAGGAACATGACCAAAGAGTTCAAACGGTTCTACAGAGTCTTCAAGATGCAGGACCTACTCTGAACGAGAAGTGCAAATTTTCCAAGACTTCAGTTCATTTCCTGAGACACATAGTGAGCAGAGAACACATAATGATAGATTTACAGAAGACAGGAGCCATTACAGAATTTCCTACCCCTACTACAGTTCAGCAGCTACAGAGATTCCTGGGAATGGTAAACCAACTAACAAAGCTTCTACCTCACTTAGCACAGATAACTGATCCACTGAACCAACTCTTCAGAAAACAGCAATCGTGGTGTTGAAATTCCCACTAGAGACAAGCATTCAGAAGAATAAAAGAGATGCTTATATCACCAGATATTTTGGCACATTTACAACCCTACACTACATACGACAGTAGCGGCAGACACCTCCTCAACTGGGTTAGGGGCTGTTCTTTTACAGGAGCAACCTGAGGGTTCCCACAGACCGATATTCTACGTATCAAGAGCTTTGTCAGACTCAGAGATATTGTAAGCAATAATAGAAAAAGAAGTGGTAGCCATTACTTAGGCACGTGAAAAAATTTCCCACTACATCATTGAATTGAGTATCATCATCGAGACAGACCATAAACCTTCGGTGTCTTTGTTAGACAAGAAAGCGAATGCAAAAATTTCTCCATGAATACAAATATTCTGTCTAAGGTTGATACGGTATACATATGAGACAGTATACGTCCAAAGGAAGTTGCAATCGTTAGCCGATGTGCTTTCTAGGTGATGGTAGATCATCCAACACAGCAGGATGTGAGATTTGTATGCGAGGAAGAATCATATTCCCAACATACAGCCCAAAATTGGCCAGTGAACACACAGAAGTTGCAGGAAATACACCAAGCCCAAAAGAGTGACAAGGACTGTAGTCGCATCAGGAAGGGTGCCACAAGAACATCCACGTGGGAGAACAATGAAAATGTTTTATGAGTATAGGAAATACTTCTCCATTATAGATTACTTGTTAGTATACAATGACAGACTAGTCATTCCTAGTCCACTGAGATCAGAGATCTTAGATTGTTTACAATCTCGATGTTGCGCCGACCTGTGAAACCATCTGACCTACACTATTCCATTTTCATCCATATGTCTATCCAATGACCACTTAAATGCCCTTAAAGTTGGCGAGTCTACTACTGTTGCAGGCAGGGCGTTCCACTCCCCTACTACTCTCTGAGTAAAGAAACTACCTCTGACATCTGTCCTATATCTATCACCCCTCAACTTAAAGCTATGTCCCCTCGTGTTTGCCATCATCATCCGAGGAAAAAGACTCTCACTATCCACCCTATCTAACCCTCTGATTATCTTATATGTCTCTATTAAGTCACCTCTCCTCCTCCTTCTCTCTAACGAAAACAACCTCAAGTCCCTCAGCCTTTCCTCATAAGACCTTCCCTCCATACCAGGCAACATCCTAGTAAATCTCCTCTGCACCCTTTCCAAAGCTTTCACATCCTTCCTATAATGCGGTGACCAGAACTGCACGCAATACTCCAGGTGCGGCCGCACCAGAGTTTTGTACAGCTGCAGCATGACCTCGTGGCTCCGAAACCCGATCCCCCTACTAATAAAGGCTAACACACCATATGCCTTCTTAACAGCCCTATTAACCTGGGTGGCAACTTTCAGGGATTTATGTACCTGGACACCAGATCGAGGGCACAATCTTCGGTATGGTGGCCTGGAATGTCTAAGGATATCAAAAACATGATCCAAAACTGCCAGAGATGCACAGTACAGAGATCAGAACAACATGAACGCCTGTTAACTATACAGTTTCCGACCAGACCGTGGCAAAGGCTGGGTACGGATTTATTTATGTTCAGCAGGAAGTTATACATAATCATCATCGATTACTTCTCAAGGTGGCTAGGAGTCAGAAGATTGCATTCTACGACAGAAACAGGCATCAGAACTCTTCAAGACATCTTTGTGGCACATTGTACCCCTGACGAAATATTGTCAAACAATGGACCACAATTCGCCAATGAATATTTTTCTCACTTTGCAACAAAGATGGGATTTCAACATCTCACATCTTCCTAAATTGTTGAAGGACTCAATTCCCAAATTGAATGTCCAGGACGATGAAAAAGTAAGAGACAGGGAGAACTCTTACAGAAGACGACAAACCCAGAATTATAATGGAAGATTTCAAGCAAGAACTTACCTGAGCTAAAATATGGTCAAAGGGTATGGATATGTGACTTGGAAAGAGAAGGTACAGTAATCCATAGACATGAGAACTACCAGCGATCGTACGTTATACACATGACTGAAGGAAATGTAAGAAGAAATAGGAGAACTATCATCCCTATTCCTCAAATGCAACAGCCAGTCATTCATTTGGAAGATCCAGATGAAGATGTTCAAATCCAATCTGAAGAGAAGGCTACAATCCGTAATAAAGAGCAACCAAGTCAGTGATCTAGACTCACAATGAAGACTACTGATCGTCCCAGTCAGACCACAACCAGATTGGGGAGAGTTGTCAAACCTCCCAACTGACTAAATCTGTGAAGTCAGAGAATTGGGGCTGAGAGGGTAGTAGATAAGTCAAGTATCTACTATAAATACATTTGATAAAATGTTGGATAAAGACATGGGGGAGATGTAGTATAAGGATGTAAAGGGTTAATGCTGAAGACAGTGAGAAAGACCCCTCCCATTGTAAGATTGATGATGTCATAGCCACATGAGGTTAGGCTGAAGAGAAGAGAGAGCAGCACAAAGGATGCTAGATTAGGAGGCTTGATGAGAGTGTATATAGTATTGTGTAAATAATGAGTTCTTAGTTGACCTTATCCTGAGTCTGAGACTTTCTCCAGAATGTCCCTATTATGCTACTAAATACAACAACAACATACTTTGGCAGAAATGCTGGCAATCAAAGCTAGCACATCTGTAGTCATGACCTCCATGGGCTCATTTGAGAGCCATGCTTGACGCTCCATGAAGGCACCCACTCTTGTACATTCTCACAGTTCCCTGTGCCACTGATCTACTAGTAATTGAATTCACAGAACCACAGAATTGTGACAGCACAGAAGGAGGCCATTCGGCCTGTCGTATCAGCACTGGCTCTCCAAAAATGCAACTTACCTCATGCCATTCTTCGGCCTTCTCCCCATAGCTCTGCACATTCTTCCTTTTCAGATAACAATCCAATTCCCTCTTGAATGCCTCAATTGAACCTGCCTACACCACATTCTCAGGCAGTGCATTGCAGATCCTAAGCATTCGCTGCGTAAAAAAGTTGTTCCTCATGTCACTATTGCTTCTTTTGCCAATTACCTTAAATCTCTGCCCTCTTGTTCTCGATCCCTCTACTAATGGAAACATTTTTTTCATATCTACTCTGTACAGAGCCCTCATGATTTGGAATACCTCTATCAAATCTCCTCTCTACCTTGTTACGGCCAGGTGAGGAGGAGGGGTCACAAGGCTCCCCTCTTGCCCCTTCCTCTTATTTGACCGCAACAGGGTTTGTTCCTTTTTAAACAGTGGTTCTGCTTACCACCTCAGTGAGTGTTTGACCTTTTACCTTTAGTGGGATTGTGAAAGAAACGATTGGACACATTTTCTTGTGTTTAAACAAGAGGTGAGTTTATTATACTTAACATTCTAAACCCGATCTAAAAAAACAGATACGCTACATATTCACACACACATTCACATGAGAATCACACACACAAAATAGATTACAGAGTGAAAAGTAGATTTTATGGTTGTATTAGAGTCCAGAATAAATGGAAATTAAATACACAGTCTGTGAGGTTGGGTGTTTCTGTTGCAAATTGCAGTGGCCATCTTAGCTGTCAGTTTTTTAAAAGTTAACTGCAGGATTTTTTCCATTACAAGTTTAATCTAAGCTTCCAACCAATTAATTAATATTCCTTATTTGGCATATCATTTTTCTTGACAACCTTCTCTTCTCCAAACAATCCCAACTTCTCCAATCTATCCACATAACTGAAGCTCCGCATCCCTGGAACCTTTTCTGCACTCTCTCCAATGCCTTCACATCTTTCCTAAAATGTGGCGCCCACAACTGGACACAATACTCCTGTTGAGGCCGAACAAATGTTCTTTACAAATTGAATATCACTTCCTTGCTTTTGTACTCAATGCCCCTATTTATGAAGCCTAGGATGCTGTATTAATCGCTCTCTCAACCTGTCTTGCCACCTTCAATGATTTAT
Organism: Heterodontus francisci; assembly: GCF_036365525.1. Classification (NCBI taxonomy): domain Eukaryota; kingdom Metazoa; phylum Chordata; class Chondrichthyes; order Heterodontiformes; family Heterodontidae; genus Heterodontus; species Heterodontus francisci. Next base: position 12,523,426 of record NC_090408.1, on the reverse strand, counting down.
GCACATATACACCCAGGTCTGCCTGTTCCTGCACCCAATTTAGAGTTGCACCCTTTGTTTTATGTTGTCTCTCCGCGTTCTTCCTTTCAAAATGAATCACTTCACACTTATCTGCATTAAATTTCATCGGTCACTTGTCTGCCCATTCCACCAACCTATCTCTATCCTTTTGAAGTTCTGCACAATCCTCCTGACAGTTCACAATGTTTCCAAGTTTTGTATCAACCACAAATTTTGAAATTGTGCCCTGTACACCAAGGTGTTGGTCATTAATATATATCAGGAACAGCAAGGACCTAACACCAACCCTTGGGGAACGCCACTACAAACCTTCCTCCAGCCCGAAAAAAGTCCATTAACGACTGCGCTCTGTTTCCTGTCACTCAGCCAATTTCGTATCCATGTTGCTACTGTCCCTTTTATTCCATGAGCTATAACTTTGCTCACAAGACTGCTGTGTGGCACTGTATCAAATGCTTTCTGGAAGTTCTTGTACACCACATCAACAGCATTACCCTGATCAACCTTCTCTGTTACCTCATCAAAAAACTCCACCAAGTTAATTAAACATGATTTGCCCTTCACAAATCTGTGTTGGCTTTCCTTAATTAACCTGCATTTGTCTAAGTGACTATCAATTTTGGACTCCTTCAACCTCTCTGCTATTGTAGAGAGTGTGTGTAAAATGTTTGGTCAGTTCCTGACTAAGTTGCTGATATACTTCTCGCATTCTCCTTCTGAATGAGCATCTGTATCCAGCTGAGCAGATCTTGGAGATAGTTGCGCCCCCACCACCCCACCACCCCCCACAATGTGGACTTTCCACAGCTGTCCCTGCCACCAGTATCTGCTCATGTTCACTTGTGAATCGCTGGGTGAAAACCCAACTAACTCTCTAAGTGAACCCACCCAAGTGCGAGTATCTGTGCTGGTGCAGGGCTGAGCATCCTGTGACGTTGCACCCCCAGAAGGAATGAGGTCCTCGGAGGAATCAACCTCATGCAGATCCATGCGAAGGCCCAGGAAGACAAAAGAAAGAGATATGAACTAATTGTGGCAAAGTCACAATCTCGACAATCAGTCTTCTCATCGTTCAGTCATCGGTGAAATAAAGTCAGCATGTGTGCGCCAGAGATATTTGTAATTCTTTCACCAGCTAGCTGTGAGTACCTCATCTCTCCATCTTTGATTGAGGGGAACACAGATGTGCCACTTATCTCCATGGCATCTACCTTTGTATTTGTGAGAAGGACTATTTATGCTGGCCCACCTCCAGTCCAATCCCTCTCCCTCATGTTTTGCACTTTCTCCTCCTACAAGAGACTACAGAACAGACCTGTGAGTGAGTGGATACAGTGCATTTGGGTGAAGGTGACTATGACAGATGCATCACATTGCATAAGGATTGGGGTGAACTGCAACTGTGGATGGATAAATGGGGAGTTGATGAAGTGCAGAGAATGTGAAGAATGGGTGCAGCTGGAAGCGATGGAGAACACTTAGCAAGGCAGAGTGAGTGTTGGATGAGTGGGGGTTTAAAGCAAATGTCCTCACTTTTCCTGAACTGGTTAGGTCATTTAACCACTTCCTTCATTGTATTCATGACCTGGCCACAATGTTCCTGCTGCTCACCACCTCAGCAACCTCTAACCATGCCTTCTTGGTGAAAGCTGGAGGGTTTTTTCCTCCCTTTGCTGGGGAATAGTTTGTCCCTCTCTTCCTCCTGACTGCACCCAGTGTAATTCCAGCGAGTTATCACTGAATCTGGGTGCTGCCCTTGCTCTATGTCCACCATTCATTCTGAACACCTCCAATTTCCATTTGTAGACAGTCCCGTTAAATAAAACTGACATCAGATCATGCGGGTCCGCATCACGCCAGCTGCGCAGCTTGGCGACATGAAATCTGGAAGCCAAAGTTAATTGCTACAGTTGAGTTGAGATCACAGATTCTGACCCATTATGTTGACTAGTGGGCTTCACCCATGCAGTTCCGCTCCCCCTGCAGAGAAGCAGCTATCAGATTAATATTGGCACCTATGCTTCCGTTTTTAAAGAGAAGGGTCCCGTATGCTTCCTTAACAGCGCTCTCAAATTGCCTTGTCACCTTCAAAGACTTGTCTATGTAAACCTCTATGTAAATGCTCTCTTGTCACGGAGCTGACTCACCATTTTCTGTCCAGTGATTATCTCCCTTTCCATGTATCTCCCTCTGTCCTTTTTCTCTGGCTTCCAACAGAGATTGTGATCCAATCTCACAGCTCTGACCTCAGAAATGTTCCCCCCCAAACAACTGTTGAGGCTGAGCATCAACTGAACATTTTAAAACTGGGATTGATAGATTTTTGGGGAGCAAGGGTATGAAGGGATATGTAACCAAAGAGGGTGGATGGAGTTTAGCTACGGGTCAGCCATGCTCTAATTGAATGGCGGAACAGGTTTGAGGGGCTGAATGGCCTCCTCCTGTTCCTAAGTTGTGTCCCCTTGGATATGGATAAGGGATCTGAGGATAGGAGGGAGTATTCCTGTGGGGAGAGGGGGGTACGGATGCTGGGCCAAGGGTAGAGATGCTTGGACTTAAAAGTAGGGTTGCTGGCCCTCCAGGTTAGGCCATTTCAGAGGGCAGTAAAGAGTGAAAGCAATGCTGTGGGTCTGGAATCACATCAAGGTCAGATCGGGAAAGGATGGCAGATTTCCTTCACGAAAGGACTTTAACAGCCAGACAGGATTTTACAACAATCAATGGAGTTTTGTGGTCACCATTACTATATTTTTTTTTAATTCCAGATTTATTTAATTAGTTGAATTTAACTCCTAGTTGCCGTAGTGAGATTATTAGATTATTAGACCAGGAATATACCACGATGCTGCTGTGCCCCAAAGCTGCCATGGGGCATCCAATTCAGCAACAAAGAAACTTTTAGCTTTGCAATTGGCGTGGGATGGCAGTGTCTCGAGATAGATGTGTCAGACGACCAAAGATCTCATGTTTGACAAACCTGTTGGAGTTTTTTAAGGATGTTACTTGTAACATAAAGGAGAACCAGTGGGTGTGGTGTATTTGGATTTTCAGCAGGCTTTTGATAAAGTCCCACACAGGAGGTTAGTAAACAAAATTGGAGCACATGGGATTGAGGGTAATATACTGGTATGGATTGAGAATTGGTTAACAGACAGAAAACAGAGGGCTGAATTTTACGCCACCCCAGCATGTCGGATGGTGGCGTGGGAGCAGTGTAAAATTGAGCGGGAGGCTCCGGGAGGCCTACCCGCCCCTCTCCTGCCTCTGGTCAACTTTACGGCAGTCGGGTGAGGGGAGGGGAACGGCCCATCCGACCAAAGCCAATAAAGACCACTTAAGGGCCCTCGCCCGCCTCCATGTGTATTTTACCTGTGGCAAGCAGGCTTGCTGCAGACGTGAAAGGCCACCCAGCGATAGCTGCCAGCCTTTCTGTGCGCTGGAGTGTGTGGGGGGGGGGGGGGGGCGGGGGGAGGGGTGCCATGGCAGTCAGGCACAGGGTGCCCGATTGAGGGCCGTCCCCGCCTCCCAACCCATCCCCGGGACCCAAGACGCCCCCACCCCCCAACTCCCCCCGAAGGACCGATCTCCCTGGTAAGGCATGCCCAACTTATCTGGACTCCTGGCTCCATCTGGTCAGCTGGGCTGCAGTCCCAGCAGTGGCCACCACTCCCAGTGGCACTGCTGGGACTAAGAGCTACAGGCTCGCTGATTGGCCGGCAGCTCAATGAGGCGGGACTTCCTCCCTCAAGCTGGTGGAAGTCCCGCCTCGGGACAATTAGAGCCTGGGGATCCGTAAAATATGGGATGGATCCCTGGGCTGGGCAGAAGTGGGCTCGCCACCAACATTTACATCGATGGCGAATTCCCGTCCAGCTACGGTAAAATCCAGCCCAGAGAGCAGAAATAAATGGGTCATTCTCAGGATAGCAGTTTGTTACTCGTGGGGTATCGCAAGGGTCAGTGCTTGGGCCACAGCTGTTTACAAACTATATAAATGATTTGAATATGGAGATAAATTGTAATATTTCCAAATTTGCTGATGACACAAAACTAGTTGGCAATGTACGTTGTGAGGAGGATGCAAGGAGGCTTCAAGGGGATTTGGACAGGCTAAGTGAATGGGAAACAACATGGCAGATGGAATAGAATGTGAATAAGTGTGAAGTGATCCACTATGGTAGAAAAAACAGAAAGGCAGAGTATTTCTTAAATGGTGCAAGGTTGGGAACTGTTGATGTCCAAAGAGACCTGGGTGTTCTTATTCACGAGTCACTAAAAGCTACTATGCAGGTGCAGTAAGCAACTAAGAAAGCAAATGGTATGTTGGCCTTCATTGCAAGGGGATTTGAGTACAGAAGTAAAGATGTCTTGCTGCAATTGTATAGAGCCTTGGTGAGACCGCACCTGGAGTATTGTGTGCAGTTTTGGTCGCCTTATCTAAGGAAGGATATACTTGCCATAGAGGGAGTGCAGCGGAGGTTCATCAGACTAATCCCTGGGATGGCGGGATTGTCTTATGAGGAGAGATTACAGGAACTGGGCCTGTATTCTCTAGAGTTTTGAAGTATGAGAGGTGATTTCTTTGAAACTTACAAAATTCTTACACTGCAGGATATGCTCGATGTGGATAGGATGTTTCCTCTGGCTGGTGAGTCGAGAACCAGGGGACACAGTCTCAGAATTAGGGGAAGGCCATTTAAGATTGAGATGTGGAGGAATTTCTTTACCCAGAGGGTGGTGAATGTGTGGAATTCTCTACCCCAGAGAAGCTCAATGGTTCGACGGGCTGAATGGCCCAGTCCTGCTCCTATTTCCTATGATCCTATGAATGGTGGGAGTGCAGGGCAGGAAGGTGAATTGGCTCTGCACTCTCATAGGTCTGAAAAATTTTGGGAAGGAAGACCCACCAGAGCAAAGGACACACGGAGGAAGTGGGTCCAGTGTGCAAACCTGGGAAATCTTTCAAAAATGACAGACTTATAGAAAAGAAATCCTAACTTTATTCTACTGCAATGTGAGATGTTAGAAGATATCTGACTGAACAGATATCAGCCCTCATATCAAATACATTTTCCAAACAATAAGCTTTAGCAGAAAATTGGATTTTTTAGCTGCTTACAATTCTGATAAAAAAAATTCTATGAACGACTTGAACTCTGCCTGCTTGATTATTGGAAAATTAACTTCAGTATTTTGTTTAACTGCATTGTACGGGAGTTATCTGCTGGTTGATGATGAAATACAGCAGCAGTACAAAGCAGGTCAGCTCTGTTTTATTTCCTCTACCTACCGCACATTTCTATAGCACAGAAAGCGTCAGGAAATGTCGCTTGGTGCACTATGTCAGTTAATCTGCTGACTTTGTTTTATGAAAAAATGTTTTCTTTCTTGCGAATCTTCACACAATGGGCAATTTATAGAATCATAGGTGGATATTTTCTCATTGGGCCTCGGAGGAATTGTGCCGTGCGTTATTAGCTGATCTGATATTGTGAAGTCTGGTTCATTCACACATTGTAGGCAAGCTTGGGAACTAGCTGGGCTGAATTTTACAAGCCCAAAACAATGGCGGCTCGCATTGTGGAGGGGGCACCAACTCCTCCGCACAGAAGTTCCTCTCAGCTCTGTGCCCGAACAATGCTTAGTGCCCAGGTGATAGCGAGGAGAACTTACTCCTTGATTTCTGGCGAGATTAACCCAGAACTAACCACATCATGGAAACACATTATTTTGAAACTAAGAATGGGATTTTGTTATCGTTAACAGGAGATGACTATTATCACAAGATGCACTGTAGCAACTCACCAAGGCTCCTTCCACAGCACCTTCCAAACCCGCGACCTCTACCACCTAGAAGGACAAGGGCAGCAGATGCATGGGAACAACACCACCTGCAAGTTCCCCTCCAAGCCACACACCATCCTGACTTGCAACTATATCGCCTTTCTTTCACTGTCACTGGGTGAAAATCCTGGAACTCCCTTCCGAACAGCACTGTGCCTGTACCCACAACCAAATGGACTGCAGTGGTTCAAGAAAGCAGCTCACCACGCCCTTCTCAAGAGCAATTAGAGATGAGCAATAAATGTTGGCCTAGTCAGTGACGCCAACATCCCATGAAAGCATTTTTAAAAATCCTGTGATCCAAAGCCAGTCTGATAAATCAGTAATTACAAGCAAACTGTTCTACAGCAGCTGAGGCATTTCACCAGTGTCAAAGTTAAATCTTGGAGGATGAGGTGGGTGGAGTGTCAGCGAAAGGATGTCATTGCTTCTGGTCAGCCTGCATCTTGAGTACTGTGTTTGCCTGGCACACAAGGGAAGCAACAAGCGATGTTCTGGAGAAGACACTGGTCCATGATGTTGGAGAACTGAACAACATGACGATTGGAGAAATTAGGGCTTGAAAGACAACAGCTTAGAGGGGACCTTAAATGAGGTATTAAATGGCAAAGAAAAAAGAAATCCAGACCATTTCTTTGAGGTAAACCTTAACTGTAGGCTAAAGGGGCATCGGGACTTTAGGACTGATGTCAGGAAGAATTTCTCCTCACAAGAGTGATTTGGAATATAATCCTGGGTAAGATAGTGCAAGTGAACACTTTAAAATACTTCAGGAGTCAGTTGATCGCTACGATAGGGGAGAGACTGTAGATTTTCCATTTCGATCCTTGCTTTATGATAAGCCTCACCCCTCTGCATTTATCTCACAATCTGCTGATTAATACAGCCACTCTCCTGGCAACAATGGGAACCAACATCTGTCAGAAATTACCTGTAAGGAAGTGATGTTTGCTGTTCGATGTAAACAGCTGGAGTGTATAACATTGTCAAAAAAAAGGACAGTTTTTGAAGTTAAAATTACGTTTTTATGGCCCTGTGTACGTACATTTGTATTTGAGTGATTTAAAAGAGCTAACAGTCTTGCCAACACTTCTGAATTATTAAAAGTTACACTGGCAATGGGAGGCCACTGAGGATGACTCTTCACCTGTATTTAAGATGAATATGTTGAGTTTGAACATTCGTCCTTTAGAAAGTGAGTCTGGGGAATTATTAATGGAAAATAAGGAGATGGCAGATGAATTGAACAGATATTTTGCATCGGTCTTTGCTATTGAAGAGACAAGTAACATTAGCTGTAAGTCAGGAAATGGAAGGGAGGGAGGAACTCAAGAAAATTACAATCACCAGGGAAGTGGTACTGAACAAATTGTTTTAGCTGTAGGCTGACAAGTCCCCGGGTCCTGACTTCATCCTAGGGAGTTAAAAGAAGTGGCTAGTGAGATAGTTGATGCGTTAGTTTTAATTTTCCAAAATTCCCTAGATTCGGTGAAAGTTCCTGTAGATTGGAAAATAGCGAATGTAACTCCTTTATTCAAAAAGGGAGGGAGACAGAAAGCAGGAAACTACAGGTCAATTAGCTTAACATCTGTCTTAGGGAAAATGTTCAAAGTTTTTATGATTGATGTTTTAGCAGGGCTTTTAGAAAAATTCAAGATAATCAGGCAGAGTCAACATGGTTTCGTGAAAGGGAAATCATGTTTAAGCAATTTATTGGAGTTCTTTGAGGGAGTTACATGTGCTATCGATAAAGAGGAACTGGTACATGTTTTTTTTTATTCATTCATGGGATGTGAGCATTGCTGGCCAGGCCAGCATTTATTGCCCATCCCTAATTGCCCTTGAGAAGGTGGTGGTCAGCTGCCTTCTTGAACCGCTGCAGTCCATGTGGGGTAGGTACATCCACAGTGCTAACGGTTAGATACAACTGAGTGGCTTGCTAGGCCATTTCAGAGGGCATGTAAGAGTCAAACACATTGCTGTGGATCTGGAGTCACATGTAGGCCAGACTGGGTAAGGACAGCAGATTTCCCTCCCCAAAGGACATTAGTGAACGAGATGGGTTTTTACAACAATCGACAATGGTTTCATGGCCATAATTAGACTAGCTTTTTACTAATTGAATTCAAATTCCACACTCTGCTGCGGTGGGATTTGAACCCATGTCCTCAGAGCAGTACCCTGGGTCTCTGGGTTACTAGTCCAGTGACAATACCACTACGCCACCGCTTCCCCATGTATTGTCTTTAGATTTCTAGAAGGCATTTGATAAGTTTCCACATCAAAGGTTATTGCAGAAAATAAAAGCTCATGGTGTAGGGGGTAACATATTGTCATGGTAGAAGATTGGTCAGCAAACAGGAAACAGACAGTAGGCATAAATGGGTCATTTTCTGGTTGGCATGATGTAGCGAGTGGTGTGCCATGGGGATCTGTGCTGGGGCCTCAACTTTTTGCAATTTATATAAATGACTTAGATGCAGGGAGCGAAGGTCTGGTTGCTAATTTGCTGGTGACACAAAGCCAGGTAGGAAAGTAATTTGTGAAGAGGACATAAGGGGGCTACAAAGGGATATAGATAGGTGAAATGAGTGGGCAAAGACTGGCAAATGGAGTATAATGTGGGAAAGTGTGAAATTGTCCACTTTGACAGGAAGAATAAAAAAGGAGCATATTATCTAAATGCTGAGAGACTGCAGAGCTCTGAGATGCAGAGCGATCTGGGTCTCCAAGTGCATGAATTGCAAATGGTTAGTATGCAGGTACAGCACGTAATTAAGAAAGCTAATAGAATGTTATCGTTTATCGCAAGGGGAATTGAATACAAATCTAGGGAGGTTATGCTTCAACTATACAGGGCATTGTTGCAACCACATCTGGAGTACTGTGTACAGTACTGGTCTCCTTATTTAAGGAAGGATGTAAATGCGTTGGAGGCAGTACAGAGAAGGTTTACTCGACTAATACCTGGAATGGGTGGGCTGTCTTACGAGGTAAGATTGGAAAGGCTAGGCTTGTACCCACTGCAATTCAGAAGAGTAAGAGGCGACTTGATTGAAACATATCAGATCCTGAGGGGTCTTGACAGGGTGGATGTGGAAAGGATGTTTCCCCTTGTGGGAGAATCTCAAACTAGTGGTCACTGTTTAAAAATAAGGGGTCGCCCATTTAAGACAGAGTTGAGGCGAAACTTTTTCTCTCAGAGGGTCGTGAGTCTTTGGAATTCTCTTCCTCAAAAGGCAGTGGAAGCAGAGTGTTTGAATATTATGAAGGCAGAGGTAGATAGATTGTTGATAATCAAGGGGGTGGAAGGTTATCGGGGCTAGGTGGAAATGTGAGGTAATCAGTTCAGCCATCAACTTATTGAATGGTGGTGCAGGCTCCTGGGGTCGAGTGGCTTACTCCTGCTCCTAATTTGTATGTTTGTATATTTGTATGTCGGTATTTGAGGTGAATGAGACTAGTTAAATATTGAAATACTTTCACGCTACAATGCTGATGATTCCCAATATGGTTTAAAGTCAGATCAAGCTATTCCGGGAATTGCATCTTCTGAAACATGTAACTAACACATGAATACCAGGAATTACAAGTTTAAGGAGCCCGATTTCCAGACATGTGTTCTAGAGTCCTCGAGTCATTTACAGCAGAGGACGCCATTTGGCCCAGCAAGTGCATGCTGGCTCTCTGTGACGCTCCCCTGCTCGATCCCCGTTAAACTGCAAGTTTATTTCCTTCAAGAGCCCATCCCATTTCCTTTGGAAATCATTGATAGTTTCCATTTCCACCGCCCTCTTTCCAGGTCATTACCACTCCCTGTGCAATAATGTTCTTCCTCACATTCCCCCTGCATCTCTTGCCCAAAACCGTCAATCTGTGTCCCCTACTCCTTGAACCAACAGGTCATGGGAACACTGTTTCCTTGGCTACCTTATCTAAGCCTGCCATATTCTTGTACACCCCGATCAAATCTCCCCTCACTCTCCTTTACTTCAAAGAGAACAATCCCAGCTTCTCCAACTTAACATTGTCACCAAAATCCCCCACCCCTTGGACCATTCTGGTAAATCTCCTCTGCAACCTCTCAAGGAACCTCACATCCTTCCAAATGTTTGGTGACCAGTACTGGATGCAATAGTTTAGTTGGGGCCTAACCAGAGCTTTATAAAGGTTTAGCATAATTTCCCATCTTTTGTACTCAGTGCTTCTATTTATGAAGCCCAAGATTGCATATGCTTTGTTCATCACTCTCTCAAAATGTCCTGCCACATTCAAAGATGGATGCCTACGCACCACCCAGGTCCCTCTGTTTTTGCAAATTCTTCTGAACTTGCCATTAAGTCTATATTGCCTCACCCTCCCCCTTCTCTTGAAATATATCACCTCACTTACATACAAACATGCGAGGAGATAAATTAGGAGCAGGAGTAGGCCATTCAGCCCCTCAAGCCTGCTCCACCATTTGATAAGATCATGGCTGATCTGATTATTGGCCTCAACTCTAAGTTCCAGTCGACTCGCAAGAACCTTTGACGCCCTTGTCAATCAAGAATCTATCGAACTCAAGCTTAAAAATATTCAATGACCCAGCCTCCACTGCTGTCTGGGGAAGAGAATTCCACAACTAACAACCCTCAGAGAAAAAAATTTCTCCTCATCTCTGTCTTAAAGCGGAGACCCCTTATTTTTAAACTGTGTCCCCTAGTTCTAGTCTCTCCCATAAGGGTAATCATTCTCTCAGCATCCACCATGTCAAAATCCCCTCAGAATTTTATATGTTTCAATAAGATCACCTCTTATTCTTCTAAACTCCAATGGATAGAGGCCCAACCTGTCCAAACTATTCTCAAAAGGCAACCCTTTCATCCCAGTGATCAGTTGAGTGAACCTTTTCTGAACTGCTTCGAATGCCATTATATTCTTTCTTAAGTAGGGAGATCAAAACTGTATGCAGTACTCCAGATGTAGTCTTACCAACGTCCTGCAGTAAAACATCCCTACTTTTATAACAGCAAAATACTGCAGATACTGGAAATCTGAAATAAAAACAAGAAATGCTGGAAATACTCATCAGGTCTGCCAGCATCTGTGGAGAGAGAAGCAAAGGTAACATTTCAGGTCAGTTCTGATAAAGGGTCACTGACCTGAAAAGTTAACTCTGCTTCTCTCTCCACAGATGCTGCCAGACCTGCTGGGTATTTCCAGTATTTCTTGTGTTTATTCCCTACTTTTATACTGGATTCCTCATGCAATAAAATGTCAACATTCCATTTGCCTTCCTAATCACTTGCTCTTCCTGCATACTACCTTTTGGGGACTCGTGTACCAGGATACCCAGATCACTCTGTGCTGCAGAGTTCTGCAATCTCTCTCTCTCCATTTAAATAATATACGGTTTTTCTATTAGAATCATAGAATCATAGAATGTTTAAGGCACAGAAAGAGACCACTTGGCCCATCCTGTCTTCCTGCCAAGATGGACAAGTTCACATTTTCCTTCTCTGTATTAAATTCCATCTGCCACTTCTCTGCCCATTCTGCGAGCTTATCTGTGTCCTGTTGCAGGTGTTTTGTATCATCCTCACTGTTTGTAATTCCTCTAAGTTTGGTATCTTTGGCAAATTTTGAAATTCCATCCTGTATTCCAAGATAAAAGTCACTTATATATAGCAAAAAAGCAGTGGTCCTAGCACTGACCCTTGGGGAACACTACAATCTACCATCCTCCAGCCTGAAAAATAACCATTTACCACGTCTGGTGTGTGAGTGTGTGTACATTGGGAGAACCTGCTCTGTTTGGAGATCCATCAATAGATACAACAGTACAACAGAATATTTATTTAAAGTACAACCAAATATTTATTTAAAGTACAACCAAATATTTATATACATTAATTTACTAATGTGCAAATCATTTTGGGAGAGTGTTCAGTTGGGTGTTCAGAAGAGGAGGAGGTGGATCGGAACCTGTGTTTTTAGGGTTCATTCTGGAACTGGACAACAGCAGTTTATGAAACAGTTCTTCCACCAGCTGACCCACTGGCTGAATCGGAAACATGCTGGCTGCCTGAGGAGGAAAGCTGAAAAGGCTACGGCGTGATCTCGGAGCTGCTCCTGGTCGGTGTTGAAGAATGATGAGCAATCCATGGCGTAGCAATTCAACCTGTCGGGGAAATCTTGAACCAAGTGGTGTGATATGCATTGAAGGAAGTTCAAGTAATTGCAGTTGGGCTCCTCTAGATATCTTTCAATCAAGGAAGAGCCCTTGGCAGATCCAATGAGTGGGAAGATCTTCTGCAGTGTTAAGCTACATGATCGGGTGATCTCCTCACTCTGTCCATCCAAGTGCAACAACAAGAGCACCAGGTTGGACTGGATCTGCTGGGTGAACAAAGATCTGGATCGTCCAATCCCGCACTTGGTCAAGATTCCCAACAGGAAGAACGCTTCCGCCCGCACTTTCCCACACTCTGCCCCGAAGAGTGGCTGAATTCTGTTGAGGATTGAATCCAGAAAGGGCTGGATGGTGTTTGCTGTTGACTGATTGATGATCTTACGCAAGCAGGACAGCACTGTAAGCGTTAGAACATCTGGATTCTGCTTATTCCCCAAAAGGCTCATCATTGACGGCTCTGCGGCCGTCTCTTAGGTCCAAATTTCACATTTGCTAGGGTCCTGACAGCCAGCAACTGGGTAGCAGGAGAAGCTATCTGCAAATAGCTTAATAAACTGTTCACCAAGGTGTCTGTTGTGAGCTGCAGCGCTGAAACCCAGGGATCTTTTATCAGCTCTTCGAAGAAGGTGATCACAGTCGCTGCCTGACTGTCTTGGGCCGTAAGGATCTGAGAAGCCAGTTCACTCACTATACAATGCAGAGTGTAGCCAGAATGTTCCACGATTCCTCTGGCCAGCAGAACAACCCCTTGGTCAAATTCATCAAGCTTCTCCATCAGGTACCATCCTCCATTTCTGTGCACATATCCAAACACATCTCGATTTGTTGTTTGATTTAGTAGGAGCTGCAGTGCCTGCACGCAGTTGTCAAACAGATCCCTACTTGTAGATGACTCAAACTCAGCTGTGAATTCTCTTTGCTGTAATTCAGAAGCAGAATCACTGCTCAGAGATACAGTCACACAGCTGGTTAACGAAACAAGTAGGGTGCTGAATATCTGCGGGAATAACATTCAGTGCCTCTGCCAATTTGGGATTCGAGATTATCTCCTTCAGCCCACAGATGGCAGCCAGGGATACATCAATGGAATACTCTGTTCTCTTCCCACTGCCAGGGCAGGTTCTGTTCCCAGGGTGTAAGGCAGCTCTTTGATTGTAGACACTGCACTTTCCCTGTCCACAGCCACTGCTCTCCACACATGTCTGATGAACTTGTCCAAAGGGAAGCCGGTAAGGAGACAGGATACCACTGCTGCCGTGTTGTGTGAGGTCAAAATGGCAATGCTCTGTAGAACCCAACATTTCACCTCCTTGTAAGACAGGGACTCCCATTGAACCCTGAGCATATCAAGGATCTCTAAGACCTGCTCCCGAAGTTCACTGCCTCGCCTAATAAAGATGATTTTTATGGGCATAGCAGCTGCTAAGGAACAGCTGGGGTGTTGGTTGGACAGTTCCTTGCAGACCATGAACAGCAAGTAGCCCAGCTGGTCAGGGGGCAAACACATGGAAACGACCTCTGCGATCTGACAGCATTTGTGAAGGAGGACCGAAAAGTCAGGGTTGACGAACTCTGCTCGGAGTGCTTTCACAGCCTTTAGCTGCTCCTGTTGTTGATCAGAATTGGCCCCTGCATACGATAACTGAATGGACAGGCTGATATACACCACGTCCAGGGCCATCTGTCTAACGGGAAGCAAATAGTCCGCACAGCCCGGCATCAGTCTTCCGATCAAACTCCCCACAACACTTTCAGTCACTCCCTTATTGACATCGAGCTTCTCCGAGTAAACTGTCAGAAGCTGTGAGGTCGTTTTCATGGCTCTTTGTCGCTCATGGTCTTCGCTTGAATTGATCCCCTCTTCTATCTCATGGATGGTTTTTGAGATTTGCTGCTCAGAATTCTCACTTGCCACCGCAATCTTCGCAAGGACAGTTGAAAATGAATTCATGCTGAGGTCCAATTTATCCGTCTGTCAATAGCGCACTCGATGTTAAATATGGCTCCCTCACTAATTTGCACTCTAAATTATAATAATCTAAATAAATGAATTCAATATTTTCGATGATTAAAGATTTGGAGATTGTCTTTGTTCACACTGAAATCAGATTTTACAACGATGACTCCTGATTTCTTTCCCTGGAATAATTAAGATATTCCCAGGTAATCTTTGAAGATTTGGATGGATTTGATCAACGCACTTGGCTTTAATTCTTACCGTGATGCTCTCTCATACACAAGTGCACAGTCCCTACCACTTTGCTGTGTTTTATCCAGCCTGCAGATTCTGTGTTGCCATGGTTCTCATTGTGATACATCACCCCTCAGTTGTGATGTGGCCCTGGGTCATGCGCCCATATAAGACCTGGCAGCTGTTTGTGGCCATTTAAGGTGGGTGCTGAGGGATGAGGTCCAGACCTGAGATACAGACCATAGTGACAAGGCAACATTCGCAACCCTGAGTGGTCCTATTCGGGCTGAGCAGATGTTTATTCCTAATAAAGCATCCTCCACACGACAGTCACTCAAAGCACTTGTGACAGAAGATGTAGAAATGGGAATTTTCTTTTGTTTAGAGATACAGCACTGAAACAGGCTCTTCAGCCCATCGAGTCTGTGCCGACCATTAACCACCCATTTATGCTAATCCTACACTAATCCCATATTCCTACCACATCCTCACCTGTCCCTATATTCCCCTACCACCTACCTATACGAGGGGCAATTTATAATGGCCAATTTACCTATCAACCTGCAAGTCTTTTGGCTGTGGGAGGAAACCGGAGCACCCGGAGGAAACCCACGCAGACACAGGGAGAACTTGCAAACTCCACACAGGCAGTACCCAGAATTGAACCCGGGTCGCTGGAGCTGTGAGGCTGCGGTGCTAACCACTGCGCCACTGTGCCGCCCAAATGTGAGACAGATATTTCTCGCACAAATGCCCCCAACTTCGGATGTTGAAGTGTCAGATCATGGGAAAATGCTAGAATCGGTTATTAGGAATGTGGTAACAGAGCACTTAAAGAATCATAATTTGATTACGCAAATAACCACATGGGAAGATGATGTTATGGTGATAATGGAGACCTGACTCAACAAAGGGAAGGATCGGGTATGACATATTCCTGGATACAAGGTGTTCAGGAAAGATAAGGAACTTGACATGAGCAAGGAGAATGTCACGACCGAGGTTGGAGGAATGCACTGACTTTCTCTCGTTCCACTACTCCTCTGATCACAACATATATTCCAATGTTGTACCCAGTTACCGATTGTGTACACCATTGTTGGATGGTCTATCTTTTTGATTTTAAACGGAGGCCCCTCCATCATACTATCCCGGTATTGTGCAACGAGATAGGAATAATTAATGAGCTCATAGTTAAGGCACCCCTAGTTAGCAGCGATCATAAAATAATTAAATTTTACATTCTGTTTGAGGGAGAGAAGAGTGGGTCCAAGACTAGTATTTTAAACTTAAATAAGCGCAATTATGAGGGGATGAAAGCAGAGCTAGCTAAAGTGAACTTGCAAATCAGGTTAAGGGATAGGTCAACAGAGATGCAGAGGCAGACATTTAAGGGGATATTTCAGAATACACAGGATAGATACATTTCAAGGAGAAAGAAAACATCCAAGGGTGGGACCATCATCCGTGATTAACTAAAACAGTTAAAGATAGTATCAAACTTTAAAAAAAATCCTCAAATATAGATAGGTGAAGTGAGTGGGCAAAGACTGGCAAATGGAGTATAATGTGGGAAAGTGGGAAATTGTCCACTTTGACAGGAAGAATAAAATGGAGCATATTATCTAAATGGTGAGAGACTGCAGAGCTCTGAGATGCAGAGGGATCTGGGTCTCCAAGTGCATGAATTGCAATCACAAATCCTGTTTGTGTCAGAACCTGTATGGTGCTCTCTACACAGTGTAAAATTGCCCTTAATATATTCTCTCTTCCCTTTGTCTAATTTTGGGACTAGTGAACTTCTCTTTCACTGAAGAGATAAGAGACTGTATTAGGGGAGAGGCGCTGATGTATCAATGAGTCCTGTTAAAACTATAGGCCCTAAAGTCTTAATATAAGTTTGCACTACTTATATGGATGCTAGGATAAGCATATTTTCTTGCTCAATGAGAGAAGCTACACAGTGGGTGGGATTTTAATACATTTAAAACCCACCCACTTGCACAGAGTCAGGCAATGATTCTGAGGTATAAGCAATGGTTCCTCTAAGCTACACGGCCACACACAAGTCAGACCCTTTAATTTTTTTTTAAATTCATTCATGGGATATCGGTGTCACAGCTGGGCAGCACTTATTGCCCATCCCTAATTGCCCACTGAAGGCATTTAAGAGTCAACCGCATTACTATGGTCCTGGAGTCATCTGTCGGCCAGACCAGGTAAGGACAGCAGATTTCCGTCCCTAAAGGTCATTAGTGAACCAGATGGGTTTTTACAATATTTAACAATGGTTTCATGGTCACCATTAGACTAGCTTTTAATTATGAATTGATTTCAAATTTCACTATCTGCTGTGGTGGGATTCAAACCGATGTCCCCAGAGCATTATTCGAGGCATCTGGATAACTTGTCCAGTTACATTACCACTATGCCACCGCCTCCCCATTGCGTCATGTGCACGGCCATGTAAAAAGATTTAAAGCGCTTGCACACTTAAACAAATCACCTGCGCACTACAAAGAAATTGATGGCACGTTGGGTATAAGTGGAACTAACCAACCAATTTGATTCATCAGTGTAAATTTTAGGATTTTCAGATTCAGTATAAGGAAAGAAAGGCTCACATTTCTCAAGCACATTTTACATTAGGACATCCCAAACGGCTTTACAACCAATCAAGTACTTTTTTTAAAAAAGTGTGGCTGCTGTTATAATGTAGGAAACACAGCAACCAATTTACACAAAGAAAGATCCCACAAACAGCAAATTGGTAATGACCAGATAATCTGTTTAGGAGATGTTGGCTAAGGGATAAATGTTAGCCAGAAGGCCCCTGCTTTTCTTCAAATAGTGTCATGCTATCTTTTATATTCACCTGAGAGGACAGAGGGGACCTTGGCTTAACATCTCATCCAAAAGACAGCAGCACCTCTCAGTACTCCACAGGAGTTGCCAGCCTGGATTAAGTACCTGGAGTTGGGCTTGAATCTATTACTTTCTGATGAAGAAGTGAGAGTGCTATCACTGAGCTATAGCTGATACTCATACAATTAATCAGTTTCAGCATTGTTATTAATACAAATGAACCGATTAAGGTTCACAACACCTCCTTTAATTAATCAGATTGATTGCAGCAGCAAGACTGTAGATTTGGTACAGAAATATGACTCTAATAAATTGGTTAGATTCAGCAGTGTCACTTTTTACGGGGTTGAGGTGCTGTTAATTATTTTTATGCTGACTGAGTTGAGTGATGTTATTACTAGCGAAAGAAAGATTTCCCATGTAGTACACCCAATATCAACATCAAACACTCCCAAGATAGGCAGATATTGACCAGGTGACAGTTGCAAAATGGTGCCCCCTACGGCACCAGTGTGACTTTTTTTTTCTATTATCCCTTACTGTGGCCATTCTGAGTGAGATGGCCAATTTTACTGTCGGGCACCAGGAACAGAGCTGAGAGTGCCCAATCATTGGACTGTTGCAGCAGGGAAATTCATCCTATCAGAGAGGGTTGGCTCCAGGGCGTCAAAGACCAATGCCGAAAAGAATTCATCACACAGTGCCTGAAGTCATTCTTGCAAGTGGTCACATAAGACGTCACTTGTATAATTAGTCAAGCTCAGCTCAGGAGTGTCACTACTGTGATGAGTGAGTTGCAACTTAACTGTGTGACTGTTATGGTTGATGTGCATGAGGATTGTAACTTATAGTTCCGTTTTGAAAATTCTTTTGCTGGAATTGGATTGTTCCCATCCCTCTGTGGCAAAGCTGCCATTGTGGGTGCAACAATGTGAGGATAACACAACAACTTACATTTATACAGCGCCTTCAACCTAGCAAAACTTCCCAAGCCACTTCACAGCAGCATTATGAGACAAAATTTGACATGGACCTACATAACAGGATATTAGAACAAGTGGCCAAAAGAACGGTCAAAGAGGAAGGTGTTAAAGATGGAGAGAGAGCTAGACAGGTTTAGGGAGGGAATTCTAAAGCTTAAGGCTAAGACAGCTGAAGGCACGGCCACCAATGACGGAGTGAAAAAAATCAGGTTTAGCACAAATGGAGTTGAAATACACAAAAAATGGGCAAAAACAATCTGAAAATTGATTGAAGAAACAAAATGGTAGAAAATTTGAGAGTCGCAGAGCATCCCCAACAAATGGTAAAGAGGTCTTGTACCTGTCCCAGCTCCCCCACCTCCCAATCTTCCTTTACTCCCTGGCATCGTTCCTGATCTTCGGGGATAGGAAATTGGTGATGACTTGGGACTAGTCCTGGAACAGGGATGGGCCTGAAGGTGTCGACAGCATATCCAGGGTTGATGGAGGCAGGAGATGACATCAAGTTAAAAAGGTGAGATGGAAAGGTGTTGACCTGGAGGAAGGGATGGTCACTTTAAGGGGAGGATGTGATTACAACACCACCCCCCCCCTCCCATTGCATTGTTTTGTATTGCCCCTCCCCCGGCATCCTGATCACAATGCCTCCCCCTCCTCTCAACAGTGAGTATACAAAACAAGAGAAGAGAATGAATTCACAAAAGAAAAAGAGACAGACAAGCAGAACAGCAAACCAGAAAGAACATAAATAGAAAGAATGAACCAGGAGTGGGAACAGTGACACCAAAAGAACACAAATCAGTTAGACAAAGAGTGTATCCTGTGACCTATCATGGACAATTCCCTAACAATATGCTAAAGTTTCAATTAAATCTTGTTCACAATAACCTAAATTTTCGTGTTACAATTTTCGAGTCACGTGTTTCATGTCAATATGTATAACTGAGGCAGCATTTTATATCTGGAAAATCCGATATCGACATTTGCTTGTTATACTGTAATTGCAGGCCTCCCACCATTAGGTGGTACTATTACATGATTGTCACATTTTCTTCAAAGGATTGTCAAATGGTTTTTGCCCATTTTTAACGGTTTTAACTTGCTTTTAACCTGATTCCCCTTCTCATCTGATCCAGTTCAAGCAGCATGATTCTGATTTCAGCCCGAGATCCACAGGCCGTCCTTTCCCTTTAACCTTGGTAGTAAGGAACTGGACTCGAGCTGAGCACTCAGGCCTACCCTCCGAACTGTTTCCAGCCACCCTGATTAGTGCTTAGGATGTCTTCCAGCACCCCCCACAACCCCCACCTATTTCATCCCCTGTTGGTCGTGATCAGGCCTTGAACCAACGCCTCCCTGCCATTTTAACCCTCTGACCTTGTAAGCCTCTAAAGCACCAATCTCTGTCCTCCCAATCTCTTCCTTGTCCTCCCACCTCAGAGTTCCCTTCTAAGTGTTCAATCATCATGCTGGCTAATTCCCTTTATAAACACTTAAAGTGATTTTACTATGTATATAGTATTGATGTTTCAAGTGCTTTAGCAAAGTAAGAGTCTGTTTCCACTTCAATAACCTTAAACAGGCTTTTAAGAGCTAAAGTGCATTGCTGGTGCTGGCACACTGAGGCGGAAAACAAGAGGCAACAGCCTTGCACCTAACTTGTGTTTGAAAGGGTGTGCTTTTCAATGGTCTCTCACTGTGAAATAGAGTTGGCACTGGGCAGATCATCAGCAAGAATCAGCTGTTCCTATCTACTGGTTATCTACTATCTATTTGGTTAAGAAAATTCCCAGAATGGAGATCAGGTGTGATTCTCCTTATTTATGGCACAGTGTCAACTTATGACCGATAACTCTTCTGCGAAGAACTTTGGAACATTTTACTACATTATCGGCACTATATAAATAGAAGTTGTTGTTGGGAAAACAAATCCATATATCACTAAAAGTAGCAACACAAGTTGAGAAGGTCCAAATGCATCAGGGTAATAGAATACAAATCAGGCAGATAATGTTAAATTTATATAGAACATTGGTTAGACAACACTTGATGTACTGTGTACTGTTTGGGTCTCCTTACCACCAAAAGGATATTGAAGCAGTGGAGATAGTGTAGAAATAAAATGAGGGTGTTACTAGAATTGAGAGGATGCAGCTATCATGAAAGAGAGCAGGCTGAGGCTCTTTTCTATGAAAATGAGCAAGTTAAGAGGAGACCCAAAAAACAGGTCTTAACAATTATGATGGAGTTCAATAGGATGGTTGTGGAAAAACTGTTTCCACTTATGAGTAAGTCGAGAACAAAGGGGCGTAAATATAAAATAACCACTAACGGACCAACTAAAAAATTTAGGAAGGATTTCTTTACGCAGAGAATGTGGAACACTATGCCACATGGAGTAATTGAAGCAGATAGCGTTGACACATTAAAGGGAAGGCTTGATGCACGCATAAGGAATAGAGGGATGTAGGGACAAGATAGGAAGAGGTTTTTAAAGTGAAAGGAGGATTGTGTGGAGTATAAACCAGTTGGGCCAAATGGCCTGTTTATGTACTGTAGATTTGATGCAATCCTAGAAATAACTGCAGAACTAACACCTACACAAAGCCGGGTATTGTTCCCAGCCTGAAACATAGGGTAAGCTTCACATGTTGCCAGCGCGTATCAGCGTAGGCAGACTGTCCATGTTCCTTTTATTCATTGATGGGAGGTAGGAGTTGCTGGCAAGGGCAACATTTATTGCCCATTCCTTGAGAAGGTGGTGCTGAGCCATCTTCTTGAACCACTGCAGTCCATGTAGTGTGGGTACAGCCACAATGCTGCTAGGGAGGGAGTTCCAGGATTTTTACACCATGATGATGAAGAAGTGGCAATATATTTCCAAGTCTGAATGGTGTGTGACTTGGAGAGGAACTTGTATGTGATGATGTTCCCATGCGCCTGCTGCCCTTGTCCTTCCAGGGCAGGAGTCTGCAACCCACGGCTCCACAGCCACATGCAACTCTTTAAAATCTCATTTGCAGCTCCCAACCTTTTCCAGTTGGATTGAATTAACATGAAAAAAACCTAAAAATAATCAAGTCAAGAAAAGTAAGAGCTGTGTTTTTATTGTGGGGGTAAAAGGCTAATCATTATGCTACACTTTACGGTTTCAAATCATTATTTTAATGAAAAACATAATCGTTCTCTAAATAAACCTGTTTGAGTGGTGTAGCTACACCATGGTTATCGATGATGCCTTTTGGTTTGAGGAACAGGGTTTATGGTTGTGACCATTATTGTTTCAAGTACAGCTGAGATGATAAATTATTCTGAATGTGCTATTAGAAACTTTTTTATCATGTGAATCAATGGCCAAAAAAATTGTCTTAATTCTACACATCTTAAGTTGAAGTTTGTTTTAAAGATCACTTTAACGACAAAATTATAGTTAAAAAAAAGTCTATTTTAATTTCAATTTTTTTTCTGTTGCTACACAAATTCAACAGTTGTATTTTATTTATTATATATGCAAATTATGCATTCTACCAGAGACACTTGCAATTTTCCAAATATTTGGTTTAGAAATGCTAAATGTTTGTTTTGCGTCTCCCAATAGTTTTTATTTTAGGCATTTTTTAAAAAAAAGGCATTTCAGGTAAAAACAGTTGCAGACCTCAGCTCTAGACAGTAGACATCGTGGGTTTGTATGGTGCTGTCAAAGGAGACTTGGTGAGTTGCTGCAGTGTATCTTGTTGATGATATACACTGCAGCCACAGTGCACTGCTGGTGGAGGGAGTGAATGTTAGAGGTAAATTATTTTCCAACATGTGCAGACGTAGGGCTGGATTTTGTGGTGACGGTGGGGCTGCCAGCACCAGGCCATCAAGGCGAGGAAAACCGGTGCCATCTGCCATTGTTCAGGTACTTAAGTGCCTGGCACTGGGATCCCGTCTCTTTAAAGACAGGGATCCTGCCTCCAAGAGCTACCAGCCAATCACAGGGCTGGCAGCTCTGTAGTATCAGCAGGGCCATCAGAAGCAGTGGCCACTGCTGGTACTGCAGATGTCTCGGACCCGGGCTCAGCGCTGGAACCCCAGACCTCAGGTAAGTGAGGCGGGGTTGCCAGGGCAGTCCGGAAGGCCCTGGTAAGGGGGATTTGGGAAGGTGGGCATGAAATCCAGGGGGAGGGAGGTCCATGGAGGCGGAGGTTTTGCCAGCAGGGGTCCTCCATGGGACACAGATTGCCCACGGAGGAGGGACGCCCCCCCACAAGCCCACAGGGAAGACGCCTCATATTACTGGGCACCCTCTCCGAGTGTTGGAGGTACACCCCGCCGCTGGTTAAAGCCAGTGGTGGGGGGAAGAGGCACTTAAGTGGCCATTAATAGGTCACTTAAGGGCCTCAATTGGCCTCTGGGCAGGAAGGCTCTCGTTGCCCTATCCCGCCGCCAGCAAAATTGCTTGGTGACGGGAAGGCAATAGGCCCTCCACCTCCTGTCACAATTCTATGGGCCTCTTCGTCTCTGAACCCACTTCGATGGGGCCCATAAAATCCAGCCCTTAATATGAAGCCCAGTCTGAGGCACTAAACTTACCAAGGAGTGAAATCAGAAATTGTGCCATGTGAGTTAAGGCAGGATGCAAGGAAATAGTTGGAAGGGGCTGAAGATCAATGTCGCCAATTTTCAGTTTCATTACCTGGGCAGTAATCTGGTGCAGCAGATCACTTAATTGATTTTACAGAAGAGATCAGGGTGCTCTACTCAGTAAAATTAGAAGAAAGAGCAGGTTATTAACTCAATCGGCTTAAATCCAAATTGTTAGGTTAATTCATTACAGATTAGGTTAATATGCTGCAAGATATAAGTCTTAACAGGCCCCTTTCAAAGTCATCCTGATTCAAGAGAGGAGCCATTAAAACAATCATTAATGAAAAAACAAGTTTGGTTTCTGACCATGACGAAATTCACTGGGCCATAGCATCTATAAAACTGAGTATTACCATGAGGTGTCACTCAATACGGTTTAGCAAGTTTTACTGCTCCAGCAAAGCCCAGCAGCCTATTTATTAAATTCAACATGCAGCATGTATTTCAGATAACATTTGATATTGTGACTGTAAGCTGCAGATGGGAATCTGACTGAAGAGGCAGTTGGGGTAGCATATCAATCCTTAAAGGTGGAGGTCAGGAGACGTCTCATCTGTTCATTTAATACGAGAGTTCCTCAGGCTATTCCCTCCCCCGCCCTCCCGTGCCCCCTTCCTTCACTCGCCATCTGTGCCCATCAGTCAATCTACTTAAAAAGCAAAATTCAAACCAATAAGCTTTGCATCAGGCACAGAAAACCACGGTGATAATGGAACACATAAAGAATGCAAATGCTGATAAAAACAGCATTGAGAAAAAAAAAGTTACAAACAGAAATTGTTCTTAAAGGTGAAAAACATCATTGAGAGCTGGGATGAAGCAAATGACAGTTGATGGACAGTATCAATCAAAGCAAAACAAGAAAGAGTAATGTTCAGGACAGGCACAGCAGAAGTGAAGTACAAGCTAAAGAAGGCAGGAAACGGCATGAAGATATATGCATGTTTGACAATAATTAAATCAGCCCCTGGGAATTATTGAGTGAAGGTAAAGGTAGCAGTATAGAGTTACAAAGGAGACATAGGGACAGCGGGAGGCCATTCAGCCCCTAAAGCTCTCTAATCGGACTACAGCTGATCTTTACTCAACTCCGTTTTCCTGCCCTTGCTCCATGTCCCTTGATACATTTACCCAACAAAAAAGTATCTATTTCAGCTTTGGAAATTCCAATTGTCCCAACTTCCACAGCCTTTATGAGGAGAGAATTCTACATTTCAACTATCCTCTGTGTGAAAAAGTGCTTCCTGATTGCACTTCTGAATGGCCTAGCTATAATTGTAAGATTGTGCCCCCTTGTTTAGGATTCTTCCACCAGAGGAAACAATATCTCTGTAATCTAATCGATTGAACCCTTTCATCATTTTAAATACCTCAATTAGATCACCCCTCAACAATCTAAGCTCTAAGGCATACAAGCCAAGTTTATGCAACCTGCCCTCATAATTTAACTCTTTAAGGCCTGGTATCATTCTGGTGAATCTATGCTGCATTCCCTCCAAGGCCAATATATCCTTCCTGAGATGTGGTGCCCGGAACTGAACACAATGCAGCCGATGGGGTCTGACCAAGATTCTGTAGAACCGAAGCATAACTTCCTCCCCTTTGTATTGCAGCTCTCCTGAGATAAAGGCCAATCCATTAACCTTTTTGATTTCTTCTTGTACCTGTGCACTAGCTTTTATTTACAATTGATGACAGCAGTCAATGTGCTGTCAATAATTTCTAAACGAAAGCTAGCAGAAATTGAAAATCAGCATCTGGAAAGAGAAATGACAGCTTAACTCTGGTCTTTCGACACAACTGATGGTGGGTTAAACAGAATATTTATTCAGAGATACTCTGTATTTCCTCCATTTTCTGCTCTGCCCAATGTTTACAGAAAAGTGAGAAGAAAATTAAGTGAATAAAAGTGAGTTTGAACAAACAAGGAGACCAGGGTATATCAGAATGAGTACAGGTGAGTAAGAAAAACACAAAATAAATGTATGTGTGGGAGAATTTTAGCATCTTTGGGTACTGTAGCTAAATTAATTATAAAATACTAAAGCAGAAGCAATTTGCAGAAATAACCAACAACAACTTGCATTGAGATAGCACCGTTAACATCGAAAAAAGGTCCAGAGTCACTTCACAGAGATGCAACGAAAAGATGAGTGTTGAGCCAAAGAAGACAATATTAGGGAGGAGACCAATAGCTCGGTCAAAGAAGTATGTTTCAAGGAAGTCCTTAAAGGAGGAGAGAGGGGAGGAAGAGTGTAGGGCAGAAATTCTAACACCTGGGGCCTAAGTGGTTGAAGGCACATTCAACGGGACAAGGGAATGGACAGGAGACCAGAGTTGGAGGAATGGAGAATTCTGCGGATGGGAGTTGCGCGGCTGGAAAAGGTTACTGAGATAGCGAGGGGCAAGGCCATGGAAAGATTCAGACATGAGGATGGCACTGGTCAATTTGAGGTTTTGGGAAGACTGGGAGCCAATGTAGATCAGAGAGGACAGGGGTGATGAGTAAAGTAGCACTGTCTTAACAAAAGCTGTGTTACTAGAAGCAGAAAGGTCAGTGCTTGTTACCTCAAAGGAGTTTCTCCATCAAAAGATGATTGCAATCTGAGAGCAAGCAAGACTTCAGCAAAAAGAGCTTTGAAATGAGGGAAAGATTCAAAACAGAAGTGTTGAAAGGTTGGAAGCCTGAACTCCCTTGGCTGCTTTTTTTAAACAGAAAAATGTAAACCTTTGTAAAATATGGTGTAACAGTAGAAAAAAGCATTAATGCATAATGAACTTTTGCAAAGGATTTGCCTGATTCCACCCCTGCCTCGGCTCATTACTGCTGATTCCCTCATCTATGCCTTTGTTCCCTCCAGGTTCGACTATTCTGACACTCCCATCTTTCACTTTCCATAAATTTGAGCTCATCTAAAACTCTGCTGCCTGTGTCCTAACTCGCATCAAGTCCCGTTCACCCATCGTCCTGTGCTCGCTGACAAACATTGGCTCCTGGTTAAGCAATGCCTAGACTTTGAAATTCTCATCCTTGTTTTCAAAGTTCTCAATGGCTTAGCCCCTCCCTATCTCTGTAATCTCCTCCAGCCCTCCAATCCTCCGAGATATCTGCGCTTCCCCAATTGTGGTCTCTTGCGTATATCTGATTTGCATTGCTCCATTGGTGGCCATGCCTTCAGCTGCCAAGGCCCTGAACTCTGGAATTCCCTCCCGAAACCTCTCCACCTTGCTACATCGCTTTCCTTCTTTAAGACGCTCCTTAAAACCAACATCTTTGACCAAGCTTTTAGTCATCTGACCTGATATCTCCTTATGTAGCTCTCTGTCGAGTTTTGTTTGATAATGCTCC
The DNA here is from genome assembly GCF_036365525.1 of Heterodontus francisci. NCBI lineage: Eukaryota > Metazoa > Chordata > Chondrichthyes > Heterodontiformes > Heterodontidae > Heterodontus > Heterodontus francisci. The sequence continues at coordinate 12,497,366 of NC_090408.1, read as the reverse complement.
TGTGCAGCATCTTGGGATTTTTACTGTGTTAAAGGTGCTATATAAATACAAGTCCTTTTTGTTGTTGATAATGATCTCCTCCTGTAACTTTAGCTGAAGATCAGTGAAAACAGCAGAGTAATGGAAAAAGGAATTATTTTCAAATATTTATGCGGTTTTCCTGGAGAGGGGGTTTGCACTATTCTACCAGAACGAGGGAATTTCAGGGCCTATTTGTCTATATTTTGCTGAGTCTGACAACACAGAATGAGGCCATTCAGCACAACTTGCCTGTGCTGGCTCTTAGAAAGTGCGATCCAATTGGCCCTGTTTCTCTGATATTTCCCCATATTCCTGCAAAACTTTCCCTTTGAATATTTATCCAATCCCCTTTCAAACTTACTTTTGAATCTTCTTCCGCCAACCCATCAGACAGCTCATTCCAAATCGTAACAACTCTCTGCATAAAAAAAAATTCTCCTCATCTCACTTTTGGCTCTTCTGTTTGTGACCTCTGATTAAGAACTGTTCTGCCATTGGACACAGTTTCTCCTTATTGACTTTTTCAGAACCATTCATAATTTTGAACACCTCGATTAAATTTCCCCTTAGCCTTCCCTGCTCCAATGAGAACAATCCCAGCTTCACCAGTCTTTCCGCATAACTGAAGTCCCTCAACCTTGGTATCATTCTCCTGTCCACCAACTCCAAAACCCTGACAACCTTTCTAAATTGTGTTGCCCAGACAAAATAATCCAGCAGGGGTCTGAACAGTGATTTGTAAAGGTTTAGCATAACCTCAGTGCTTTTGTACTCTATACCTCCGTTTATAAAGCCAAGGATCTTTTATGCTTTCTTAAAAACCAAGCTAAGACAGAGAGAGAATAAAGAGCAAAAGAAGGAGCGAAGGCACAGAGAGAGAACGAGGAGAGAGAGCAAGATCTACTCGTGAAGTAAGATATCTTTTGTTTAGCTCCTATGTTATTAGTTACTTGGATCATCACAGCCAGTTCAACAAATCAGGTGTGTGATTGTAAATCATGGACCTTAACTAAACTTAATTAAATTGCAAATCCTGCATTGAAAGGTTCCATCGTAATAAGATTGAATACAAAAGAAGCAATTAACCTCCACGTGAAGATTGCAGAACAGTTCAGAATGCCCAGACTAGTAAAAGCCATAAGTTAACCGATGTCAGTTGAAAAACAATACATAATTTCACTTTAAATGTTGTGGTTGAATAATCACAAGATTCTACACATCTGTGACTTTGCTGGGAGAGGGAGGGTTTCTGGAGTAAAGAACAGTCACTCAAAGCAACCTCAATAGAATTATTTATGGCTGTTTCAAATAAACACTGGAATTGGTGGGTGGGGGGTGGGGGGGGGGGGGGGGGGGGGAGCGGGGGAACTCAAATAAAACGAACGAAAACCAAAGGTATCTTTTTCAAATAGAAGCTCATGTTTCCAAGTTTCAAACAAATTCAAGCCAAATAGAGGATTCTGTTTCTAAAGTTCATCCGCAAAACTATCTTTATTCGAAGGGGTGTATGTTTGCATGCTATTAAAGGTTAAATTGAAATGGATGTGATGTGCGTGTTTCTTTATTGTATGGTAAGAAGTAGGAAAACCCTTAAGAATAAAGCATTGATTGTAACATCATCACTTGTCATTTGGTCATCAAAGTAGGTAAAGTCGAGGAAAAACGGCACCCATTGGTTATTGGGCGCATCTTTGGCGAGGCTAATTATTCATTTCTATTGTACTTAAGGTGGTGTTTGTATTGGTTTGTTGTGGGCCTGATAAGATTTTCTTTGTGGATCAACCATTCTTTGAGTTTTATGTTGTATTATTGGAAAATCCAGAAATTTTACTGTTGTGGGGGGACATGGTGATAGAGTTGCCATGGTTACAACTACTGCTTGTTTATGATCAGTGAGTGATCAGTTTGATTTCTTCACAAACTGCTAGGAAAAATCAAGGTTGGGGATCATTGTCTTGAGGAGTAATTCCATATTCTACATATGCCAAGTAACAGGTTTTCATCACATGGTGTTCTGGGCGATGTAGGTTGTGTAAATTAACTTAACCCGATGAGTTGCTGCAAAGTAACTGTTCGCTAAAGGCTTGAACAGGGATCTTGATTTCTAAAATGCTTAAATTATCCAACTAAAGTGCACAAGTGGCTGAATGACAATTTATTATGCCAAATTTTTCAAAAAAACCATCAAGAAATAGTGAAGTCTTTGATTTTACAGCTTGTATCTTCACCAATTGCTCATGTTGCTTTCATTGTGTTGGGCCAGATATCTTCAATAAGTTGAATAACGTCCAGAGGAAGTAACTGCCAAAGAACCAATTACTTTTTGAACCATGGTTAACAAAGTAAAAGGAATGTACAGATTAAACAATTATTTAATAGCAAAAACTATAGCAAAGCTCATGAGTCTGTGGACCACAGGAGCATTAGGAACAGGAAGAGGCCATTCAACCCCTCGGGCCTGCTCCAATTTCTAGTTTGATCATGACTAATTTGCACTTCAACTCCATATCCTTTGACACCTTTTTCTAACAAACATCTTTGGTTCTCGGTCTTGAAAGCTCCAATTTTCCCCCAACATCCATTTGGGGAGAGATTTCCAAATTTTCACTGCCCTTTGTGTGAAAAAGTGCTTCCCGATTACACGCCTGACTGGCCGAACTTTAATTTTCAGATTACGCCGCCTCCTTCTTGATTCCCCCACAAGACGAAATAGTTTCTCCTTATCTATCCTGTCAAATGCTTTTAGCAATTGTAACAGCACAGTGGTGCAGTGGTTAGCACTGCAGCCTCACAGCTCCAGTGACCCCGGGTTCAATTCTGGGTACTGCCTGTGTGGAGTTTGCAAGTTCTCCCTGTGACTGTGTGGGCTTTTACCGGGTGCTCCAGTTTCCTCCCACAGCCAAAGACTTGCAGGTTGATAGGTAAATTGGCCATTGTAAATTGCCCCTCGAATAGGTGGGGGAATTGTGGGGATGTGGTAGGGAATATGGGATTAATGTAGGATTAGTATAAATGGGTGATTGATGGTCGGCACAGACTCAAAAGGCCTGTTTCAGTGCTGTATCTCTAAATAAATTTTTAAAAATCACAGTCAGATCACCCCTCAGTCTCTTCAATGGAATACAAGTCAAATTTATGCAACCTGTCTTCATAATTTAACCTTTTAAGCCCTGGTATTATTGCGTGGTTAGAAATATTTCTCTTATATTTTGGAACTTTCATCTGCTGGTTCACAGTCCCTTAGATTACGCTTTCTACCAAATATACACTTGAACTTCCATTAGAACATGAAGGGTCATAGTTCAAACTCACCTCTCCTTCATCATAATGCTTATTTTCCTTGGTTCTAAGCCCATTTCAGAAATATTCATCAACTTGTCATGGGTGGAGCAGTGTTTCAGATTTGCTTGTTTTGACAAGCAGTGAATCAGGAAACAGCTCCCTCTTGCACAAACCTCGCGAATATGTCAACGAGTTACTTTTAAAGTGACACAGGATTCCGCTCAACACTTGGAATTTATTAGTTCTTCAGTTCAGCCCTTGACACAAATTCATTCAGAACATCAGGTCTTCACACCTGTTTCTTGGCATCCCAGAACCAAATTAACCCCTTCTATGCCCAACTTTATTGTTCAGTTTCTCCCTTATTTGTCCAAATGTAACACTTTAGTCCAAATAGTTCACCAGTTATTAAAAATTAATAATGATGCCTGGTCATTGCAAAGCAAAAAATAGCCAACAACCTTTGCTGATTTGGCAGGTAACATCTCGTCAACTAATGATGTAAAACATAAGGTTAAATTTTGTTTTCGGGTCACTCCTATCTCGATATGCTTCCAGGTTTTTCACGTTATTGACAGGCAGTAAAGAAAGAACATGCATTTATATAGCGCCTTTCATGACCTCAGGACGTCCCAACCCACTACACAGCCTATGAAGTACTTTTGAAGTGTAGTCACCATTGTAATGTAAGAAACCCCAAAGGGATCGTCGAATAGCAGCAACAAAAACAAATTGTATTTATATAGCACCTTTCACATAATAAAATGCCCCAAGGCATGTAGGGATTGAAATCACTCACCCAAACTTATAGCTCGCTTTGACCCAAGAGAACAAATTGATGACTGACTCAAAAGGTTGTTATACTTAATGGGGTTATGGTTTATTTAGAAGGATTACAGAAAATAGTTACAGAGTTAAACGGTTGAGAAGGAAGAGAAAAGCAAGTAATAATTTAAAAAAACAGCTACTTTGTTACTTTATACCCAGCAACTAAATGCTTCACCAATATCTAGCCCAAATATGCTATTAACTATCAGTCATACAATCACCCAAAGTGGCCAGCTCCTGTTGATTGTAGGTTCCCTTCCCAGTGATCAGCTGGGCTCCCTCTCCATGTGATCTCCTTTCGACAATTCACCGGGGTCGCCTTCCCATGACTGCAGTTGTTTCTAATTCGTTCTTGGCATGTGTATATTGCTGGCAAGACTAGCATTTATTGCCCATCCCTAATTGCCCTTGCAAAGGACGTGGTGAGCCGCCTTCTTGAACTGTTGCAGTCATTGCAGTGTATATACACCCACTGTGCTATTCTATATGAGTTTGATCCAACAGAGTGGCTTGCCAGTCCATTTCAGAGGGCAGTTAAGGGTCAGCCATATTGCTGTGGGTATGGAGTCACATGGAGGCCAAATCGGGTAAGGACGGCAGATTTCCTCCCCTGAAGAGCGTTAGTGAACATTCTGGTAGTTTGAATGATCATTATTACTGAGACTAGCTTTTTATTCCAGCTTTATTATAATAAATAAAACTTCTCCAACTGTAGGGCAGCACAGTGGTGCAGTGGTTAGCACTGCAGCCTCACAGCTCCAGAGATCTGGGTTCAATTCTGGGTACTGCCTGTGTGGAGTTTGCAAGTTCTCACTGTGATTGCGTGGGTTTCCTCTGGGTGCTCTAGTTTCCTCCCACATGCCAAAAACTTGCAGGTTGATAGGTAAATTGGTCATTTTAAATTGCCCCTAGTGTAGGTAAGTGGTAGGAGAATTGAGGGGATGTGATAGGGTTATTGGATTAATGTAGGATTAGTATAAATGGGTGATTGATGGTTGGTACAGACTTGGAGGGCTGAAGGGCCTGTTTCAGCACTGTATCTATCTATGACTCTATGCTATGGTGGGATTTGAACTCATGCCTCTGGAATACTAGTCTAATAACATTACTACTATACTACCACTGCCAGGTTGTAGCCAACATGTTCAACCTTTTATACCCTTTTCTGTTGATGGGGTTTATCATGCAGACCCCCACCTGCCAAGAATGAGGCATATTAATTTCATCATATGAACATTAATTTTAAACTGTTGCTGAAGTGAAGAAGTGACTTGTTAAAGAGATCACCAGACCTTTGACTGGAGGACATTTGCATACTAAGAGACGGTGCTTGTGGAGATGAAGAACTACTCCCTGGTCCAATTAACCCAAATGGATTTTGATCACCAGACATTGAAGGTGTGAGGAAGCTCGCATTACAGTGTCTGCTAAGAGGATACAATCCACAAAGACAGGACTGGTTCAACCAGCTGGTCACATGACTGACTGGCTGATCCAGGCTTTTGAAGGAGACACAGGACAGTTTGAATTCAGACTGCAGAGTTTGCAACTGAAGCTGGAACAAGGAAGCCCCTCTCCTGGCTGTCTCTCTGTCTCACTTTCTCCCAAGCCACCAGACCCGCAGAAGACACGCAAACCTCAAGAGAGAAAAGACTCCGACATCAAAGCGTCGTGCACTTGGCCCTAGTGAACAGCAAGACTCACCGGCAAACAAAGACTCCACATTGAACTTAAAGGACTGTAACGAAAATCCAGATCTTTCCTCAAACTTTTCCCCTTTACTCTTTTCTACTTTTTCTGTCTCTACTTGCGTGTGTATTTATCGCGTATACATGCTAGCGTGGTCGTGTTGCATATTCGTAGTCATTAATCAGATTAGAGTTTAAGATTAATAAACTTCCACTTTTCTTGTTTAAATCTGAGAAAGCCTGTCTGACTTCTTTGCCTTACAATTGGAAAGCGGTGAACAAGGATTAACTGAGGGGCAGCTAAAACGCAGTATTTTTAAAATTAAACCCTGTTACGATTACACCAGGCAAAGGCTGAGAGGAAACCCCGAGACCCCTTCTCACCTGGTCATAACAGGTTAGTTGATAATATTGACAGGCCATACGAACCTATGAATCTTCTTTTAAAAGCTCACTACCCAATTATAAACTGCGCCCTTTGTTTAAAACATGATTTGAATCAGCCCAGAAAGTAATCTATCTTTCTTTCACTTTCTCCAATAATTTCCCATTATGTGAAGCCTCTTGCAGTCAATATTCCAGAAAAAGATCTTTGTATTTTGTTGGAGCATTGTGGTTCATCTTATCTAATTTTTATTGTCTTTCCAAGGCCTAATGTTCATAAATTCAAACACCGGTTTCTCTTGCTTGCCTGGATTTTTTTTTTGTTTTTCCTGATAGCATTTGTTTATGTCTCTCCGCTCAGCAGGTCCTGTGGCTTTATTTTAGAAAGAGCAATCCAATTCTTTTTGTTGCAGGGCATGATGGGAAATATGGCCAATTTGGCCAAGATTTTTGCTGTGAATTTGTTTTATAAAAGGTTTGTTTTGGTCCGACAGACACTTCACAGGAGCTTGATAAAACAAAATATGACACCAAGCCACATAAGGAGATATTAATTCAGATGACCAAAAGCTTGGACAAAGAGGTAGGTTTTAAGGAGTATCTTAAAGGAGGAAAGAGAGGTAGAGAGGCAGAGAGATTTAAGGGAGAGAATTCCAGAACTTAAGGCCTAGGCAGCTGAAGGCATAGCCACCAATGGTGGAGTGATTAAAATCAGGGATGCTCAAGAGGCCAGAATTAAAGGAGCACTGCTATGTCCGAAAGTTGTTGGGCTGGAGGAGATTACAGAGATGGGAAGGAGCCAAATCATGAAAAGATTTAAAAACAAGGATGAGAATTTTAAAATCAAGGCATTGTTTAAGTGGGAGTCACTGTAGGTCAGCGAACACAAGGGTGATGGGTGGGCAGCATTTGGTACACGTTGGGACACGGGAAGCAGAGTAATTGATGATGTCAAGTTTATGGAGAGTAGAATGTGGGAGGCCAGACAGGAGTGTGTTAGAATAGTCAAGTCTAGAGGTAACAAAGTCTTGGAGTGGGTTTCAGCAGCAGAAGAACTGAGGTCGATGTTGATTGATTGCCTTAAGAGTGATGTCCCTTTAAGAACTCAGTATGCTAATGAGCTAAGTACCAGGATGTAGTCATGTGTCTAGAAGCCATAGTCACTTTACAACTGTAACACCCTACACAAAGGTTCTGTAAATATTTTGCTCTGTGTTGTATATAATAGTTTAGCTGTTAATAAACCTTCTAGAGATCTTCAATGAACTGGAATGAACGCACCTCATTGTATTGCTTAAGATAACACAACAAAACCCATAATATGGTGGCAGCGGTGGTGAAAAGACAAGATCTAAGCTTGAAGACAATCGGTAAAACAGCTGTGAAAGCAACCCTCCCTGCAGCTAAAAGAGCGAAAGTTCAAAAGAAATACTGGCCCAAACAGTGGAAAGAAGAAAAAACTTATGTCCAGCTGTGAGAAACAGATCACTGAACGACAGGCTGCAAATCACTTCCTGTGATTAGGTGAGTCATTCTGCTGATGGTCGAGGAATCCTGGTTCAAAAAAAATGTTTTGAGGAGCTTAAAAAATTGATTTTTTTTAAAGGCTCCATGGTAGAGAGAAAAAAGGGGGAAAATCCAATTCCTCTCTCAGGCTGATCAAGGTTAGCACCATTACAGGAGACATCCGAAAGAAGTGCGGGAAACCCCCAAACAAAACAGAGTCTCCATTCACGCAGCCAAAGCTGAAAAAAAATCATTAAACCAGTCAAGCGTGAAGAACATAAAAAAATCTAGCAAAAAAAAGCAAATGGGAAATCCCTTGAACTGCCTATTGAACAGCTGTGTAAACATACAAGCTGAAGTGCTAAAAGCAAAATAAACAGAGAACACTGTGAAGCACCTGTTATTCTCCATAAAAGCAGTTAGTTTAAATAAAAGAGAATTTCTGAAAGGGGGAACAGAACTGAGTTAAAAGAACAAGTTTTAAAACCAGTTTCAAACCATAAATAGAAAACTCATAATAAGTACAGTGCTGAAGGCACACACAGAGCTGAACAAAGTTAAATATAGAGCAGAAAGCAAAGGAACAGCAGAAAGATGGATATAACATTTCACAGCATGAACTAGAAGGCCATTTATATCCTATCCAAGTTCAAACTTTTTAAACAAAGAATGCAGTTATGCTTCACAGACCAAGCAATTGGAGAACCAGAGCAGCAGGCTGCGAAAATACTGCTGGCGGTTGGAAATGAGGGTCTCACAGAATCAATACCTCTGGTTTATCTGAAGACGACCAGAAAAATCCCACAAAGATTTGAAAGTGCAAGAAAATCAGCTCCGGATAAGAGTGAATTTTAGAATTCACCGCCTGGAATTGATGTCCTGCAGGAATCAATAGATCAGTTCATCAGTAGATGCCGCAGTAAGGGCAATGAATGCGATTCTTCAGAAACTGAGCTGTTGGAGTGAATAATGGAGCTGGTGACGAAGTGTTTCAAAAAGACCTCTTGAGGAAAAAGAAAGGTCACAGCATTGATGCGCTGCTGGAAGATGGAAGAAAATATGAAGCAATTGTAGCTGGACAAAAGCATCTGCAAGCATTAGGTGCAGCCGACAGTACCAGCACGACAACCAGGTTGCAAAAAGCAAGCAAGCTGTGTGGTAAGTATGGTTTGTCCCACTCACCGCAAAGTTGTTCTGCATTTCAAGATATGTGCAAGGCGTGCAGTGCAAAAGGACACTGGGCCGGCCTATGCAAGAAATCTGGCTCCAAAGATGCAGCCAGAAGTCACAATAGGACACAAACAAACGGAAGACAGGTGCAGCAACAGGGCAAAGACAATGGCTTCAATTTTACCAATATTTAATTGGAAGAAATTTCTGGTCATGCAGTCCTGGATGTCGAATAAGCAGTTGGATAATTTAGAGACAATGGTAGAGTCGAGAGAGGTGGTGGTGAGGTACAGCTGGGAGTTGTTTGTGTACATCTGGAAACTGACATTGTGTTTTCGGATGATGTCACCGAGGGGCAGCATGTAGAAATAGGAGCGGTTCAAGGATAGATCCTTGGGGACACCAGAGGTAACAGTATGGGAATAGGAAGAAAGTCCATTCTCTGGCTATGATTAGATAGATAAAAATGGAACCAGATGAGTGCAATCCCACCCAACTGGATGATAGTGGAAAGGCAAAAGAGGAGGATGGTGTGGTCAGCTGTGTCAAAGGCTGCAGTCAGGCCGAGAAGAATGAGGAAGGATAATTTACTTTTGTCACAGTCACAGAGGATGTCATTTGTGACTTTGATAAGAGCAATTTCGGCACTCTGGCAGTGGCGGAATGCTGATTCGAGGGATTAAATCATGGAGTTCTGGGAAAAATGGGAATGAATTTTGAAGTTGCCAACATGCTCAAGGAGAGGAAAAGGAGGTAGTTGATGGAACTGTAGTTTGAAAGGGTGGTGGGGTCAGGGTTGGTTTCTTTTGAGCAGAGGGGTAATGATGGCATATTTAATGGAGAGAGGGACAACACCTGAAGAGAGAGAACCGTTAACAATATCAGCTGACAAGGGAACAGGAAGGGAAGGTGGGCGGTCAGTGGTTTAGTGGGAATAGGGTCGAGAGAGCAGGAGGTGGGTCTAATGGACAAGATGAGCTTGGAGAGGGCATGGGAGGAGATAGGAGAGAAACTAGAGAAGGAGACAAGTTCAGGGCTCGGGAACAAAGAACAAAGACTGTACAGCACAAGAACAGGCCATTCGGCCCTCCAAGCCTGCGCCGATCTTGATGCCTTCCGAAACTAATACCTTCTGCACTTCCGGGGCCCATATCCCTCTATTCCCTTCCTATTCATATATTTGTCAAGATGTCTCTTAAACGTCGCTATCGTATCTACTTCCACCACCTCCCCTGGCAACAAGTTCCAGGCATTCACCACCCTCTGTGTAAAAAACTTGCCTCGCACATCCCCTCTAAACTTTGCCCCTCGCACCTTAAACCTATGTCCCCTAGTAACTGACTCTTCCACCCTGGGAAAAAGCTTCTGACTATCCATTCTGTCCATGCCGCTCATAACTTTGTAAACCTCTATCATGTTGCCCCTCCACCTCCGTCGTTCCAGTGAAAACAATCCGAGTTTTTCCAACCTCTCCTCATAGCTAATGCCCTCCAGACCAGGCAACATCCTGGTAAACCTCCTCTGTACCCTCTCCAAAGCCTCCACGTCCTTCTGGTAGTGTGGCAACCAGAATTGCACGCAATATTCTAAGTGTGGCCTAACTAAGGTTCTGTACAGCTGCAACATGACTTGCCAATTTTTATACTCTATGCCCTGACCGATGAAGGCAAGCATGCCGTATGCCTTCTTGACTACCTTAACCACCTGCGTTGCCACATTCAGTGACCTGTGGACCTGTACGCCCAGATCTCTTTGCCTGTCAATACTCCTAAGGGTTCTGCCATTTACTGTATACCTCCCACCTGCATTAGACCTTCCAAAATGCATTACCTCACATTTGTCAGGATTAAACTCCATCTGCCATTTCTCCGCCCAAGTCTCCAACCGATCTATATCCTGCTGTATCCTCTGACAATCCTCATCATTATCTGCAACTCCACCAACCTTTGTGTCGTCCGCAAACTTACTAATCAGACCAGCTACATTTTCCTCCAAATCATTTATATATACTATAAACAGCAAAGATCCCAGCACTGAGCCCTGCGGAACACCACTAGTCACATCCCTCCATTCAGAAAAACACCCATCCACTGATACCCTCTGTTTTCTATGACAGAGTCAGTTCTGTATCCATCTTGCCAGCTCACCTCTGATCCCGAGTGAATTCACCTTTTGTACCAGTCTGCCATGCGGGACCTTGTCAAAGGCTTTACTAAAGTCCATATAGATAACATCCACTGCCCTTCCTTCATCAATCATCTTCGTCACTTCCTCAAAAAACTCAATCAAATTAGTAAGACACGACCTCCCCTTCACAAAACCATGCTGCCTCTCGCTAAGTTTGTTTGTTTCCAAATGGGAGTAAATCCCGTCCCAAAGAATCCTCTCTAATAGTTTCCCTACCACTGACGTAAAGCTCACCGGCCTATAATTTCCTGGATTATCCTTGCCACCCTTCTTAAACAAAGGCACAACATTGGCTATTCTCTAGTCCTCCTGTAGCCAATGACGATGCAAACATTTCTGTCAAGGCCCCAGCAATTTTTCCCCTTGCCTCCCTCAGTATTCTAGGGTAGATCCCATCAGGCCCTGGGGACCTATCTACCTTAATGCTTTGCAAGACACCCAACACCTCCTCCTTTTTGATAAAGAGATCACTGAGACTATCTACACTCCCTTCCCTAGGCTCATCATCCACCAAGTCCTTCTCTTTGGTGAATACTGATGCAAAGTACTCATTTAGCACCTCGCCCATTTCCTCTGGCTCCACACATAGATTCCCATCTCTGTCCTTGTGTAGGCCAACCCTTTCCCTGGTTACCCTCTTGCTCTTTATATACGTATGAAAAGCCTTGGGATTTTCCTTAATCCTGTTTGTCAATGACTTTTCATGACCCCTTTTAGCCCTCCTAATTCCTTGCTTAAGTTCCTTCCTACTGTCTTTATATTCCTCAAGTGCTTCATCTGTTCCTAGCCTTCCAGCCCTTACAAATGCTTCCTTTTTCTTTTTGACTATGCTCACAATATCCCGTGTTATCCAAGCTTCCCGAAACTTGCCAAACTTGTCTTTCTTCCTCACAGGAACATGCTGGTCCTGGATTCTAATCAGCTGACATTTGAAAGACTCCCACAGCAGCTGATCGATGGTTTTAATCTTAGTGACAATGAAATCCATGAGCTCCGCACACGTTGTTGGAGGTGAGGGTGGAGGAGACAGGGGAGAGGGGTTTAACAAGATGGTTTGCATTAGAGAAAAGAAGCTGGGGATCACCATTGCATCCCAGGTGGATCCTGGAGTAGTGAGCAGTTTTAGCAGATAACAGCAGGACCTGATAGTAGATTATGTGATCCAGCCAGATCTGGCAGTTAATGGTGAAACCAGTTGTCCGCCATATCCTTGCTCTCATGCCCACATCTATGTCCTTGGCCTGCTGCAATGTTCCAGTGAAGCCCAATGCAAGCTCGAGGAACAGCCCCTCATCTTCTGATTAGGCACTTTACAGCCTTCTGGACTCAACATTGAATTCGATAATTTCAGACCATGGCCCCCATTTTGATTGTTTTTTTAAAACACGTTCCGATCTTTAACTTGTTTTTCATGTTTTTGCTTCTGGACAGAGCTCTTCATTATTCTGCCATTCACACTCTCTCTGGAAAAATGCCTTGTCTTTTACTAAAACTATTGCCACTCCCTTTTCCTTTTGTGTCCATGACACCTTTGTTGTTTAATCTCTCCTGCCCTCTACCCTATCACAGACTTCCCTTTTGTTCTTCCTCCCCCTACCCCCTTTCAGTGGTATGAAACCCATGACATTTGTACCTTCCTTCAGTTCCGAAGAAGAGTCAGATCTGACTCAAAACATTAACTCTGTTCTGCTCCCAGGCCTGCTGAGTATTTCCAGCACTTTCTGTTTGCATTTCAGATTTCCAGCATCCACAGTATCTTGCTTTTATTTGTTGTCCGCCATATCTGTTCATTTCTGTATCCCTTGGACTTAAGGGAGCAGAGATGAGGACTGTATCGGGGGAATGACCATGGTGAGAGAGAGTATTGGCTTCACTGGGGGCAAGGGCATTGAAGGTGGAGGTGAGGGTGTGGTTGATCAGATTGTTAGCTGCAGAAATGTGAATGGAGGGCCAAAGGCCAGACAATTGAGAATTTGAGAGTGGAGAGCAATAGAAGCAAGCGATCAGAGATGGCCTTATTCTGTGATTGATACTATGGGGGTAGTGAGGCCACGTCAGATGGCAAGGTCAAGCAGGAGGCTACAAATATGGGTTGGGGAGTTTATCTGGCGGGTGAGATTAAGGGAAGATAGGAGGGCAGTGAACTCAGAGGAGAGAGAACATGATGAATTGAGATGGAAGTTAAAATCACCAAGGATGAGAAGGAACGCAGTTTATTCACACTTAGCTTTTTTTTTATTCATTCAAAGATGTGGGCGTCGCTGGCTAGACCAGCATTTATTGCCCATCCCTAATTGCCCTTGAGAAGGTGGTGGTGAGCTGCCTTCTTGAACCGCTGCAGTCCATTTGGGGTAGGTATACCCACAGTGCTGTTAGGAAGGGAGTTCCAGGATTTTGACCCAGCGACAGTGAAGGAACGGAGATATAGTTCCAAGTCAGGATGATGTGTGACTTGGACGGGAACTTGCAGGTGGTGATGTTCCCATGCATTTTCTGCCCTTGTCCTTCTAGTTGGTAGAGGTCGCGGGTTTGGAAGGTGCTGTCTAAGGAGCCTTGGTGCATTGCTGCAGTGCATCTTGTAAATGGTACACACTGTTGCCACTGTGTGTCGGTGGTGGAGGGAGTGACTGTTTGTAGATGGGATGCCAATCAAGCGGGCTGCTTTGTCCTGGATGGTGCCTTGTAGATGGTGGACAGGTTTTGGGGAGTCAGGAGGTGAGTTACTCGCCTCAGGATTCCTAGCCTCTGACCTGCTCTTGTAGCCACGGTATTTATATGGCTACTCCAGTTCAGTTTCTGGTCAATGGTAGCCCCAGGATGTTGATAGTGGGGGATTCAGCAATGGTAATGCCATTGAATGTCAAGGGGAGATGGTTAGATTCTCTCTTGTTGGAGATGTTCATTGCCTGGCTCTTGTGTGGCGCGATTGTTAATTGCCACTTATCAGCCCAAGCCTGGATATTGTCCAGGTCTTGCTGCATTTCTACACGGACTGGTTCAGTAGCTGAGGAGTCACGAATGGTGCTGAACATTGTGCAATCATCAGCGAACATCCCCACCTCTGACTTTATCATTGAAGGTAGGTAATTGGTGGAGCAGCTGAAGATGGTTGGGCCTAGGACGCTACCCTGAGGAACTCCTGCAGTGATGTCCTGGAGCTCAGATGATTGACCTCCAACAACCACAACCATCTTCCTTTGCGCTATGTATGACTCCAGCCAGCGGAGGGTTTTCCCCCTGATTCCCATTGACCTCAGTTTTGCTAGGGCTCTTTAATGCCATACTCGGTCAAATGCTGCCTTGATGTCAAGGGCAGTCACTCTCACCTCACATCTTGAGTTCAGCTCTTTTGTCCGTGTTTGAACCAAGGCTGTAATGAGGTCAGGAGCTGAGTGGTCTTGGCAGAACCCAAACTGAGTGTCACTGAGCAGGTTATTGCTAAGCAAGTGCCGCTTGATGGCACTGTTGATGACACCTTCCAGATGCCAGTGTTGTAGCTGTACTGGAACAGCTTGGCTCGGGGCGTGGCAAGCTCTGGAGCACAGGTCTTCAATACTATTACAGGAATATTGTCAGGGCCCATAGCTTTTGCAGTATCCAGTGCCTTCAGTCATTTCTTGATATCACGCGAAGTGAATCGAATTGGCTGAAGTCTGGCATCTGTGATGCTGGGCACTTCAGGAGGAGGCCGAGATGGATCACCAACTCAGCACTTCTGGCTGAAGATTGTTGCAAATGCTTCAGCATTATCTTTCGCACTGATGTGCTGGGCTCCCCCATCATTGAGGATGGGGATATTTGTGGAGCTACCTCCTCCATTTAGTTGTTTAATTGTCCACCACCATTCACAGCTGGATGTGGCAGGACTGCAAAGCTTAGATCTGATCCGTTGGTTATGGGATCGCTTAGCTCTGTCTATCGCATGCTGCTTACGCAGTTTGGCATGCAGATAGTCCTCTGTTGTAGCTTCACCAGGTTGACACCTCATTTTTAGGTGTGCCTGGTGCTGCTCCTGGCATGCCCTCCTGCACTCTTCATTGAACCAGGGTTGGTCTCCTGGCTTAATGGTAATGGTAGAGTGGGGGATATGCCGGGCCATGAGGTTACAGATTGTGGTTGAGTACAATTCTGCTGCTGCTGATGGCCCACAGTGCCTCATGGATGCCGAGTTTTGCATTGCGAGATCTGTTCGAAATCTATCCTATTTAGCACGGTGATAGTGCCACACAACACGATGGACAGTATCCTCAATGTGAAGACGGGACTTTGTCTCCACAGGACTGTGCGGTGGTCACTCCTACCAATACAGTCATGGACAGCTGCATCTGCGGCAGGCAGATTGGTGAGGACGAAGTCAAGCATGTTTTTCCCTCATGTTGGTTCCCTCACCATCTGCCGCATATCCAGTCTAGCAGCTATGTCCTTTAGGACGCGGCCAGCTCGGTCAGTAGTGGTGCTACTGAGTCACTCTTGGTGATGGACATTGAGGTTCCCTACCCAGAGTACATTTTGTGCCCTTGCCACCCTCAGTGCTTCCTCCAAATGCTGTTCAACATGGAGGAGTACTGACTCATCAGCTGAGGGAGGGCGGTCGGTGGTAATCAGTAGGAGGTTACCTTGTCCATGTTTGACCTGATGCCATGAGACTTCATAGGATCCACAGTCGATGTTGAGGACTCCCAGGGCAACTCCCTCCCTACTGTATCCCACTGTGCCACCACCTCTGGTGGGTCTGTCCTGCTGGTGGGACAGGACATACCCGGGGATGGTGATGGCAATGTCTGGGACATTGTCTGTAAGGTATGATTCCGTGCGTGTGACTATTTCAGGCTGTTGCTTGACTAGTCTGTGGGACAGCTCTCCCAACTTTGGCACAAGCCCCCAGATGTTAGTAAGGAGGACTTTGCAGGGTCGACAGGGCTCGGTTTGCCGTTGTCGTTTCCGGTGCCTAGGTTGATGTCGGTTTCATTCCTTTTTATTGACTTCGTAGCGGTTAGGTACAACTGAGTGGCTTGCTAGGCCATTTCAGAGGGCAAGTCAGAGTTAACCACATTGCTGTGGGTCTGGAGTCACATGTAGGACAGACCAGGTAAGGACAGCAGATTTCCTTCCCTAAAGGACATTAGTGAACCAGATGGATTTTTACAACAATCGACAATGGTTTCATGGTCATCATTAGACTTGCTTTAAATTCCAGATTTATTAATTGAATTCAAATTCCACCTTCTGCTGTGGTGGGATTCAAACCCATATCCCCAGAGAAATACCCTGGGTCTCTGGGCTACTAGTCCAGTGATAATACCATTACGCCACCATCTACCCTAATTTAGCTGCCTAAATTGTGTATGTACCAGGTTCATGCTATACATTTCAGGAAACAAATGATAGTAAAGGATTACAATGAAAAACTTGGTGTCTACTGAATTGTGTGGACTACAATGAATGTAGATAAAGAATGTGTGAGTTCAGCCTTGGTAGCAGTCTCATCCTGAGGCAGTAGGTTGGGGTTTAAGTCCCTTACTGTGACTTGGGCACATAATCTAGATTGATGCTTCAGTGCAAGTGTTAAGTGATCAAGGCCTGGCATGGTGCTTGGAAGTTGCAACATTTCTTTGTTATACCCACCCCTTCATACCTCCTGTACCCATCTATAGATATTAATTAATGTAAAAACACTAAGGCAGCAGTTTCAAGCTGAGCGATAGGCCATTTTCTGCCAATGAAATTTAGCTTGTTTTCCCTGTTTTCAAACTGTCAGCAACACTAGATCAACCATCTGTTGCTAAGGAAACTCCAGACACAGCAAAACCTCACAATGGTGAACACGATTGTGATACAAAATTGTTACCGTGTCCAAAAAATTACAATCAAGTAAAATAGAAAGCTGTCTGCTTTAACTAGATGTAATTTATTTGATTTTAGTATTTATAAATTTTGATCCTGTGGAATGAATAAATTGCCAAAGTAGAAACTTGGAACTGTCTGGTATATGAAGATTTATTAGGAAAAGAATCACTGGTGATGATTAGATTACAAAACCAACAAAAATATAATGAGAAACTGAAGCTCTCAGAAGTAATAAAGGCCAATTTGACTATGGCACAGCAGCAGGAAAATTGTAAAGAGAGGGGAGATAATTTTAACCTAAATCACAAGGCGGGAAACCCACAGGATGGGATGGAACGCTGATTTTACATGCTGCCAAACTTTGCTCTACTAACTTCAATGGTGACTAATATTTGGTAGGGTGTAAAATTATCTTTGCACCCGATCTTGTCAGTTCCCTGATGTGCAGCTTAGATTAAAATTATCTTCCAGTGACTCAGTACAACAGGCAAAATGCTTTAGAAAAGCCAGGAAGCAGAAACACTTCTGAATAAAGCCATACACACATGGCGTAGAAAATACAAGAATCATCAAGGTACATTCACATACCAACTGTACAGGCACTGCCCAGTAGTCTTTGCTTTGCAGTGATGCTAAAGACAGTACCGAGCTTGAAATCCACGTGCCTTTTCTCCTAGCATAAGTGCCAGTTTTTGCCCACTGAGGACCCCCTGCATCCCCACTCCTGACCCCATCAGTATGTGCAGATTCAGGGAAAGGGTCCCTGCTTTAATATTACTGATGGACACCTGTGCTACTATGGATGCATCTTGATTGGCCACCCAGGTAATGTGATGCAGGGTACAACAACAACAACAACTTGCATTTATATAGCACCTTTAACAAAGTAAAATGTCCCAAGGTGCTTCACAGGAGCGTTATCAGACAAAACATTGACACTGTGCCAAAGAAAGAGATATTAGGACAGGTGACGAAGAAAATAATATTGGTCATGTCTATCATAATCTCCAGTTGTTTCTCCCACCTGGGGACAATTTCACCCTTGCCGAAGTGACCCTGAGTGTTGAAGCTCCACTCAAAGAGTTGATTGTCTATGCTGAGCTGCCACATCAGTTCAGGAATGAGGGAATACTGTACTACTGGAGGGGACAAGCCTTGTCCGTCTGCTCAAGCAGATGTAAAAGATCCTATGGACCTGTCAGAAAATGAGCAGATGAGTTCTCCTGGTGCCCTGGCCAACATTCATTCCTTAACCAACATCAACAAAAATAGATTATCTGATCACTTAGCTCATTGTGGGAGCTTGCTGTGCTGAAATTGGTTACAATGTTTGCCTACATTGCAACAGTGAATGCATACCATTGGCTGTGAAGCACTTTGATGAGGATATGAAAAGCACTACATAAATTCATCATGGCAACATAATGCTAACAAGTGGCTACCAACTGGGCAGAGTTTCAAAGAGGATGTTGTGAATCCGGCCTCCATACCCAAAGTGAACAGGGGAGCAATGCATTCTGTGTTCAAAGGGTAGGATGTGAAAGTGCCAGAAGATTGCCCAAACTTTTAAAATAGGTGTACACAAAATGTCCAATGGACAGCCAGAATGTTCTAAATTCTTTTATTTATAGTTTTCTTCTTAATGAAAATCATTGAAATCATTTTTCTTTCTCATTTTCTACTGCTCAGTCAGTTGATTTATATTAAATAAAAGTGAGCTGTGATTTAACACAATCTCTTTTTAGTTCCCTAAAGTGTTGCAGAGCTGGCCAGACAGTGCCTCACACTGCATGGACTGGATTAAAAAGACTGCATGAAATTTGAGATGAGGTTCACTAAGGCATATGTATAGATAATGTAATTCCAGCTAACTAATAGCCTTCATATGGCGATTCAGCTGTGAGACTGCCAAGAGCAGAATTAAGGGGCAACTTAGAATGAGGCACACCTGTGTGAGCTTACAGGAATGTATCTGAAAATGAGAAGATTGTGAATTCGACAGAGAGGAACACCATGCTGAGAAAACAGAATTAATAAAATAAAGAGTAACCTGGTAATCGACTTAGTTCACTCAAACCATCAGCTGGAGGAAATGGCCCCTTTGTTAACAGCTGCAATACCCACGTCTGATAATTAAATTGAAAATAGGAACATTAGGGCTAGGAGGAGGCCGTTTGGCCCCTCATACCTGCTCCGCCTTTCAAATTGATCATGGCTGATCTGCACTTCAATTCGATTTTGCCACTCCATAATCCTTGATGTCCTTATCCAACAAAAATCTATCAATCTCAATCTTTGCAGTGTATTAACATAGCTGAAATGGATTGAACTGGCTTAGCATTTTGTTATACTGCTATACTGCCTCTCTGCTGCTCTCTCTGTTAGGAAGATGTAAACAAAAATTGAACAATGCCTTACCGTAAAGACCTCATGTAGATTTACTCAGTGCATTGTTGCGACCAAGACGGAAGTAATGCACTGTTAATTCAGTCCCATTACTCCACAGGTCACAGCATATTATTAAAGTTTCCTACTTATTGGAAATTAGCCAAATTAAACACTTTATTAACCCCCAGAATAAAACACACCAAACTAGGTATCTTTAAATAACAACAAATTAACTATTTATTAATAAATGAAATCTTAATACTGAGATAAATCTATGTCTGAAAAGATTTTATAACTCCTTATTCTTCCTCACTGTCATGCACACACACATACATTCAAAAACCAATGGTTAACCAGTTCTAAAAATTATGTTTTAAATTAGAGCTGTTTCTGAGGAATAATAAAACAACTGGGTTGTAAGTCTTGGTGGGTTATGTTCCTGCTTCGGTGAAGTGTCCCAGAGTCAAATAGTCACATACCACTCAAAGTCTACAGGTGAGTTTGATGAACAGTCTGTAATGGATGGGCGTTCACGGCACTTTGGCTGCAGTAGGCATCACACAGATCTTTCAACAAGGAGTATAACAACAGGTCTATTTAGTTTTTGAATTAGCAGTCTATCAGTAGAAACTATACTGAGTTTCCAGAAACCCCAGAAACATGAAAGGCAATGAAAAGTTACTACTGAGGCAGAGGCTTCTTAAAGACTAGAAGTAAAAAGGAATTTGCTACCTTCAATAGTGCAAAGATTTTTTTTCCCAGGGGTTGTTTCTTCTTTAGATGAAACACCGCCTGTCGGCCAATGTTGATTTTCTGCTGAGAGAAACAAATCCTTCCTTCAAAGAGAGCACGTTTCACCGGTCTGTCAGATCAAACCAGTTCTAGTTAGTCTTTACACATAGTCAAACTGATATAATATGGCATGTGACCTCTCTCTTTTGCTGTTGCTTAGGAAACAGGCTTGCAGCTCACACACTGTTCCCAGAGAATTTAAAACTGTTCTCAGTCTTGAAGGCACACAGACCCCCCTTTCATTTTTAAACAAAGAAAAAAAAACACTTCCATGACAGAATACACAATAGAAAGATGACAATGCAATGGAATTGAAGTTGTATTTTTATATTCATTTGGGCGATTACGATGTGAAGAACATTGTGACACACTTTTTGGGATTCTCAAAGTCAATTTTGAGGAAATTTACAGTGATCGGAAAGATTGCTTTGTGTGTGTGCACATCGTGTTCAAGTACAACTCAGTGAGTCACCACAGTTCGAATTGTAAAATCGGCACTGAAGACATATTTTGGAACCATGATAGAACCAGGTGCTTTTGAGGTGGTGTTTAACCGATGTTGCCTGCGAGACCCTAGTACTATTCTGAAATTAATGAGATTCTGGACCCATATTATGGCATGACTAAGAATGCAATTACCCTGAGAGTTGCATTTTGTGAAAGGAAGCAGTTGCCAAGTCTATTGCTAATTATATTCTTGCGATAAAGAAACTGTCTCGTCACTGTAGTTATGGTGCAAACATAGACGTCAACCTGAGAGACACGTTCATTGGAGGTCTAAAGAACAGTAAATTCCAGGCCAAGCTTTTGTGTAAAGGCAATAAACTAACATGGAAGGAGGCCTGCGATGAGGACACCACCATTGAAATGGCAGGAAGTGATAGCTGCAGATTGTAAGGAAGTTGTTTTCTGGAGCCAGCAGGGGAGGTCCACTGGATTGTAGCGAGAACCAGGTCTCAGCAGCCAAGTTTCCAGACTCAGAGTCAGAAATTTAGATGCTACCGTTGCCATGGTAGCCACTAACCATCTAACTGCCCCCAATTCCAGTCAAAGTGCTATCCCTGTGGGAAAGTCGGTCATATCCAGATGGCATGCAGGATTAGAGGAAACAGTAATCCTCCAGGTCACAGCAATGCACCAAGTCGAGGTTGTGGTAGACCTAAAGCTAGTTCAGGAACCCAGAAGTCCTCAAATGGACATCTGGTAGATATGGAAACAGAAGTTGATGTTATCAAGCAGGAAGATCAAGAATTGTACTCAGAGAGGAAGAAATAAAAGCACAAGTGTTGCTTCCTGGTGTCAAGTGTAACATACCTGAGTCACCAAATAGAAGGTGAAGGTATCCACCCAATGCAGGAGATGTTTGAGGGGATTTTGAAAGCAAAGAGACCAGAGGACAAAGAAAAACTGAGAGTACTCATAGGAATTGTTGTGTATTATCTGACTTAGCTAATGCATTCACTCCATTGTATCAACTGCTCAAACATGGAATAGATTGGGAGTAGTCTGTGGTGCGTCAGAAAGCAGTTGACCTAGTGATGAAAGTACTGACCAGTGATGCTATTTCGATCCACTACGATCCCAAGAAACCATTCGTTTTAGCGTGCGATGCCTCAGCACACACGTGATGTGTGATGTTATCTCACATAATGGAAGACAGTGTGGAGAAGCCTGTAGCATGTGTCTCACATACTTTAACAAATGCAGAGCAAAATTACTTACAAGTTGAGAAAGATGCATTAGTGATCATATATAGTGTTTGTTACAAAGTTCCATAAATACCTGTACAGTAGGAAGTTCACTTTTCTAACTGACCACCAAGCCCTTTCGATCATATTTGGTTCAAACAATTGAGTACCATCTCTAGTGGCAGTACAGCTTCAGAGATGGGCATTGATCTTGATGGCCCATCAGTATGATATTAAATATTGTAAGTCAACAGATCATGCAAATGCGGACGTTCTTTTACGATTTCCCATGAAGATTGATTCATTTTTAGCCACTGAGTTACTTGTGAATTACTTTATATATACAAACGACATGCCAGAGAAATTTCTGAACAAACTCGCAAGGATGTGGTGCTCAATAAAGTATTCAATTATATTACGACTGGCTGGTCTAAAGAGTGTGATGATGCGAATTTGCAGGAGTATTTCACACGTAGAAATGAACTGAGTGTAAATTAAAGCTGTCTCCTGTGAGGTTTAAGAGTCATTATTCCACTGAGGTTTAGAGAAAGACACTTAGAGGAACTTCATCAAGAGCACACAGAGATAGTCTGTATGAAAGCAGTAGCAAGAAGGTATCCAAAGGTAGATAGAGATATTGAAGAGTTGGTGAAAAGTTGTGAAGTGTATCTCAGAATGAGAAATGATCCAACCAAGGTTCCTTTTATTCCATGGTCAAACACAAGAAAACCATAGGAATGAGTACATGTTGATTTCTTTGAAGTGGAAGGTAATGAGTATTTTGTTTTGGTCGATAACTATATCAAGTGGATAAATGTTAAGTCCATACTCAATACCACAAATGCAAATACTACTGAGGTTTTGAGAAGTTGGTTTGCAATTTATGAGTTGCCAGAAGTGTTGGTGTTAGATAATAGTCCAGAGTTTATGTCACAAGTGTTTGAAATATTTGAGTAAGAATAGAGTCAAACAGATTCTAATACCCAATATCATCCAGCATTGAATAGTGCTGCAGACAGAAGTGTACAAATTGTGAAGAGATCATTACAGATGTATTTGCTAGGTGACAAGCTAGGCAGTAATTTCTCTTTGACACAGGCTGGACAATTTTCTGTTCTCTTACAGAATGATCCCACAGTCTACACAGGTTGTTCACCTTATGAGTTAATGCTTAAATTCCTCCTTAAGCCGAACGTCAATAGCAAAGGAGAGTAACGCAAGACAGAGTGAAGATGAGTCATGATACTCGAGGCATGAAACTCAGAGAGTTCAGAGCTGGTCAGGGGGTCATGGTGAAAAACTACCAAGGTGATAAGGAGAAGTGTGTGCTTGGAGTTGTTGTAAAAAAACTGGGTACATTTACATATCTAGTGAAGATTGGTGAGAACTTCCATCAGTGTCATGTAGATCATTTGCTTGAAATAGGAAATCTGACAAAGGGAGAACATGGGAAACATCCCGACAGTTCACCTTCCAAGAGAAAGAGAGAATGAAAGTGCGAGTCACAAAGAGACTGAAAGTTTGCCGGTATCACAGAATCTACCAGTAGAGTAGAGTGAGTCAGGGGCTGGAATTTTATATCCACCCCGGGAGTGGGCTGGAAGGAGTGGAGGGGCGTAAAATTGAGTGGGAGGCAGGGGGTACCGTTCCCGTCGCCTTGCAGCCTCTGCTGCAATTTTACGAGCATTTGGGAGGTGACAAAAGGTCCGCTCTACCCAGGCCAATTAATTGCCGCTTAAGGGCCTCTTCCCACCGCAACTGGGATATTACCAGCAGCGGCCGGGCAGTTTGCCATATAAGGCGGCTCAGTTCAATCTGGCGGCCTCCTTGTGGGCTGGGTGGGGGGTGGGGGCCCTCCTGATGGGGCATCCTGTGCCATACGGAGGGCAACAACCACAGCATAAGGTGCCCCCGCTGGAGCACCTCAACCCCCGTCTTGACCAACCCCCTTCACCTCGCTGGGGCCCAGCTGATTGTCCCCAATAAGGCCCCCACACACATACCTCAATTCCAGGGCCTGCTCCATTGCTGCTCCTCTCGCTGGGTGCAGTCCCAGCAGTGGGCACCGCTTCCAGTGGCGTTGCTGGGACTGAAGAGCTGCTGGCCCACTGATTAGCCAGCAGCTCTTGGAGGTGGGACTTCCTCCCTCAGAGGCGGCGGAGGTCCTGCCTGATGCCAGTTAAGGGCCTAAGCTAAATAAAAGCATGGCGTGGCTTTCAGGCCCAGCAGAGGCGGGCTCGGCCCCAACTTTTTGGCTGGTGGGCAGGGCCCCTGCCAATGTAAAATTCTGGACAGGATCTTTGATTGACTAATCAATCAATTTCACAGTCCCAACCATTAAGTGGAGTTGGTTGTCAAAGTCAAAATTCAGAGTTGGCACAGTCTGAGATGTTCGGAGAGTAGCATCAAGCTGATAGAAATGGAAGAAAGAGAAAGAAGCCAGATAGGTTAATTGAAAATATGTAAGAAGGAAGAAGAAATAAGTTGTTCTTTCCATTACTTCTTGTCAATGATGATATTATTGTTAAAGATATATTGATGTTAAGGAAAAACACTTTATTAACGTAAATTAGTCTGGAAATATGGTTATATATGTTTTAGTTGTGACTTCTTTTGGGCCTCCTTATCTCGAGAGACAATGGATACGCGCCTGGAGGTGGTCAGTGGTTTGTGAAGCAGCGCCTGGAGTGGCTATAAAGGCCAATTCTGGAGTGACAGGCTCTTCCACAGGTGCTGCAGAGAAATTTGTTTGTTGGGGCTGTTGCACAGTTGGCTCTCCCCTTGCGCCTCTGTCTTTTTTCCTGCCAACTACTAAGTCTCTTCGACTCGCCACAATTTAGTCCTGTGACTACAGTCATGGAAAGCATGCAACCCAACCTGTTAAATTTCAGGGTATTGTTATTGTATTCTTTGAAATTATGTTCATGTACCATTTTACAATTTACTGTGTAAGTGTGAGGGAGGGCAGTGTATTAAAATAGCAAGTGTATTGAACTGGCTGAGCATTTTGTTCCACTGCTTTACTGCCTCGCTGCTGCCCTCTCTGTTGGGGAGGTGTAAATAACAGTTGAACGATGGCTGCTTAAGTAAAGACTTCATGTAGATTTACTCAGTGAATACACAACAGTTTTCAAAGCTTCAGTTGACCCCCAGCATCCACAGCCTTTTGGGGGGAGAGAGTTCCAGATTCTCCACACAGTTAGTGTGAAAAAGTGCTTCCTGATTTTCCTCCTGAATGGCTGAGCTCTAGTTTTAAGATTGTATCCCCTTGCTTTGGGTTCCCACACCAGAAAAAATTGTTTCTTCAAATCTACCCTAACAAATTCTATTAATATTTTAAACATCTCGATCCCTCAATCTGAAGGCAGATTCCGCCAGCTTCCCACACCAGCAGCCTTCAATAGGGCAGCTTGCAAGGCTGTGGAAAATTGCAGATACTCAAGCTACACGCGGTGATTTGAAGTAAAATCTGATTCTGGAATCATAGAATCTTACAGTACGGAAGGAACCTATTCAGCCCATTGAGTCTGCCAGGCCTCTGAAAGAGCTATCCAATTTAGTTCTCTGCCTGAGAATCTTTGCAATGTTATTTGATAATTTGCCAGCATCTCCAAATAAACTGACAACTAGAATTTCCAAGGGTTTCCGATTTAATGCTGGATTTTCAGCAGGAAATCAGTGGAAAGTTGGAGAAATGGCAGAAACAGCTGATAATATCATTGCAGCAGGGTTTCCAGTGATAGTGCAGAAAATCTGGAGAATGCAGTGGAATTTCTTTCCCTCAATTTATACTTGTTGAGCTCCTGTTGCATTGCACGTGGGGTGGGGGGGGGGGGCGGGTGTAGTGACCAAGTGTAGTCTTCAGGTGAAATAGGGTCACAGGCCGGCCCGATCAGGGACAGTTAATTGGAACAAGAAACACAGGTATGATTCTGCCCCATTTTAAAGACATACATTCTGTCCTTTCTTTTAGACAATGTTTTGATTTTGTATCATTATTTATCATTAAATCCCAGTAAGTATGGCACTTTAGGAAGCAGATGTCTTGCCGAGTAAAGATATATCGTATTCCTATTTAAAAGATCTGAACTTTATTAAAAGTGGACTCCTGAAAATTGACTTGACCATTTGAAAAAAGGTGGACAACGCTGCAAAAATGGCAGACAACCCGGCCTGTGCATTCGGACATTGCCTCACTGTCTGCTAAGGACAAAAGGATACATTCCAGGCTAAGAGGTGTCAATTACGCCCATCCTGAAGCCATCAAGAGACATTCCTGAATTGAAATAGGTTCTTCTGAAACAAAGAAGACGTGAAGTAGCCACATCATAACTGAACATCCAGATATTAATAGATGGCATGGATTTACACATCCTGGTCCATTGGGTGGTCAAAACAAGAGAGAGAGCCATGTGTCTCCTGACAGAAGCTAAAAGGTAGCTCTCCAGAGAGAGAGTGAGAGATCACTGCAACATCACCAAAAGGCAGTCGAGGCAGGGGCTGTGGAAGAATCCATCCAAAACAAGGAAGGAATCTTGTTGTGAATTGGACATTAACTTGGTGCAGCAGAGGACTGAAAGTGACCACCGCCTCCAATCTGAAATCTTAACCACCAGAAATCTACAACACCTCAACAAATTAAGACAACAAACAACCCAAGCCTACATCTTTAAAAGAAACTGTTCTATTTAGAAGTTTCAAGAGGTTTACTATAAACAACAGACACCTATCACACCTGGAATACTTACCCTTTGCCTTCTATCTTTCTTCTCTTGAGAGTGCACTTGAGAATGAATGTGTGCATGACTGGTGTTGCAAACATTTTGGGGAATGAATATTGTTCAATAAATAGTTAATTTTCTGTTTTAAACCTACAAGGAAACCTATCACTGTCTGTTTATTTGGGAAGTAAAACATTCAGGGGCTAGCTCATCATTTTAAACAAAACATGATTGCTGTCAGTTGGGAGGTAAACAGTGGGAACCACCCACACCTTTTACCTCCTGACTGTAACACAGAGAATGCATTGGTTCATAGAAATATCTTTTTAGAACACCTTGAGGAGCTGGGATCTGCAAAACCAGACACGACAGCACCATCTCTGGTCGGAGGTTGTAATTATTGTGACAGGTTTACATAGGCTGTTTCCATTTCAAATGTAAACATATAAATGTATAATGAAAAATGCTGACACAAAAGTGTGACAAAGACGTGACAACAGGAAGTAAGGATTTGTAGACAAGAAGTGACAAAAATCAGAATCATGTACAGACACCAGATCCAACTCCCAGCCTAACTTGCATTTCATGGAGTTATTTTAAGGTGCCATTTCCATCTCCTTCATTTCTGTCTCTCCTCCTGTTTTGTAGTTAGGCACAGTAGCTTCAGGATTCAAAACCAAAAATACAATGTCTGGTCAGTCAGCATCTGTAGATAAGAGGCAAGTTAGCAATTCAAAAACAATTACAGAAATTAACTTTTCAAAGGGAAAACACACACATCACACACATGATTTAGACTTAAATTAAAGGGGCATGAATAAATAATTTGCAGATAATACATAAATTGACTGTGTGATTGATAGTGAGGAAGAAAGTTGTAGATTGCAGGAAGATATCAATGGACTGGTCAGATGAACAGGAAAATGGCAAATGGAATTCAATCCAGACAAGTCTTTCAAACGTCAGTTAATTAGAATCCAGGACCGGCATGTTCCTGAGAGGAAGAAGGATAGGTTTGGCAAGTTTCGGGAACCTTGGATAATGAGGGATATTGTGAGCCTAGTCAAAAAGAAAAAGGAAGCATTCATAAGGGCTGGAAGGCTAGGAACAGACGAATCCCTTGAGGAATATAAAGACAGTAGGAAGGAACTTCAGCAAGGAGTCAGGAGGGCTAAAAGGGGTCATGAAAAGTCATTGACAAACAGGATTAAGGAAAATCCCAAGACTTTTTATACGTATATAAAGAGCAAGAGGGTAACTAGGGAAAGGGTTGGCTCACTCAAGGACAAAGAAGGGAATCTATGTGTGGAGCCAGAGGAAATGGGCGAGGTACTAAATGAGTACTTTGCATCAGGATTCACTAAAGAGAAGGACTTGGTGGCTGATGAGTCTAGGGAAGGGAGTGTAGATAGTCTCAGTCATCTCATTATCAAAAAGGAGGAGGTGTTGGGTGTCTTGCAGAGCATTAAGGTAGATAAGTCCGCAGGGCCTGATGGGATCTACCCCAGAATACTGAGGGAGGCAAGGAAAGAAATTGCTGGGGCCTTGACAGAAATGTTTGCATCGTCATTGGCTACAGGTGAGCTCCCAGAGGACTAGAGAATAGCCAATGTTGTTCCTTTGTTTAAGAAGGGTAGCAAGGATAATCCAGGAAATTATAGGCCGGTGAGCCTTACGTCAGTGGCAGGGAAATTATTAGAGAGGATTCTTCGGGACAGGATTTACTCCCATTTGGAAGCAAACAAACTTATTAGCGAGAGACAGCATGGTTTTGTGAAGGGGAGGTTGTGTCTCACTAATTTGATTGAGTTTTTTGAGGAAGTGACGAAGATGATTGATGAAGGAAGGGCAGTGGATGTTATCTATATGGACTTCAGTAAAGCCTTTGACAAGATCCCTCATGGCAGACTGGTACAAAAGGTGAAGTCACACGGGATCAGAGGTGAGCTGGCAAGATGGATACAGAACTGGCTCAGTCTTAGAAGACAGAGGGTAGCAGTGGAAGGGTGCTTTTCTGAATGGAGGGATGTGACTAGTGGTGTTCCGCAGGGATCAGTGCTGGGACCTTTGCTGTTTGTAGTATATATAAATGATTTGGAGGAAAATGTAGCTGGTCTGATTAGTAAGTTTGCGGAGGACACAAAGGTTGGAGGAGTTGCGGATAGTGATGAGGATTGTCAGAGGATACAGCAGGATATAGATCGGTTGGAGACTGGGGCAGAGAAATGGCAGATGGAGTTTAATCTGGACAAATGTGAGGTAATGCATTTTGGAAGGTCTAATACAGGTGGAAAGTATACAGTAAATGGCAGAACCCTTAGGAGTATTGACAGGCAGAGAGATCTGGGCGTACAGGTCCACAGGTCACTGAAAGTGGCAACGCAGGTGGATAAGGTAGTCAAGAAGGCATACGGCATGCTTGCCTTCATCAGTCGGGGCATACAGTATAAAAATTGGCAAGTCATGCTGCAGCTGTACAGAACTTTAGTTAGGCCACACTTAGAATATTGCATGCAATTCTGGTCGCCACACTACCAGAAGGACGTGGAGGCTTTGGAGAAGGTACAGAAGAGGTTTACCAGAATGTTGCCTGGTCTGGAGGGCATTAGCTATGAGGAGAGGTTGGAAAAACTCGGATTCTTTTCACTGGAACGATGGAGGTGGAGGGGCGACATGATAGAAGTTTACAAAGTTATGAGCGGCATGGACAGAGTGGATAGTCAGAAGCTTTTTCCCAGGGTGGAAGAGTCAGTTAGTAGGGGACATAGGTTTAAGGTGAGAGGGGCAAAGTTTAGAGGGGATGTGCGAGGCAAGTTCTTTACACAGAGGGTGGTGAGTGCCTGAAACTTGCTGCCGGGGGAGGTGGTGGAAACAGGTACGATAGCGACGTTTAAGAAGCGTCATGACAAATACATGAATAGGATGGGAATAGAGGGATACGGACCCCGGAAATGCAGAAGGTTTTAGTTTAGGCAGGCATCAAGATCGGTGCAGGCTTGGAGGGCCGAATGGCCTGTTCCTATGCTTTTCTGTTCTTTGTTCTTTGAAGTGTGAGGTAATGCATTTGGGAGGACAAACAAGGCAAGGGAATACACAATAAATGATAGGAAACTGAGAAGTGTCGAGGAACAGAGAAACCTTGACATGCATGTCCACAGATCCCTGAAGGTAACAGTACAGGTTGATAAGGTGGTTAAGAAGGCATACGGAATTTTTCGCTTTATTAGCCGATGCACAGAATATAAGAGAAGGGAGGTTATGCTAAAACTGTATAAGACACTAGTTAAGCTACAGCTAGAGTATTGTGTGCAGTTCTGGTCACTGCATTACAAGAAGGATGTGGTTGCACAGAAGATACAAAGGAGATTTTCAAGGATGTTGCTAGGAATGGAGAATTTTTAAGGAAAGATTGGAATGGCTGGGTTTGTTTTGTTTGGAACAGAGGAAGATGAGGAAGGATTTAATTGAGGTGTATAAAATTATGAGGGGCCTAGGTATAGGCCCAGGTAAGGGTGCCATGCTCAGGGTTACAAGACACGACCAATGGCAGAACCAGCGAATTTTTGGTGGGGTTAGTGGAAGTGCTAGAACCTCGAGGGAAGACGGCTGCTTAGAGTTGGAGGATCCTTTGGGAAGAAGACTTGCATTTCTATTAAAGCAGAAATGAAGAAGGCAACGGGAAACCACCTCACATAATTTTCCCCAGTCATATTGCCTACTTCTCATGGAAGTTAGAAAATGGGAAGTTCTCACTAGCAACTGAAAAGGAAAGTGCAGGACTGTGAGGCGTGGAGAAACAAGGACCTGTCCTTGGGCAGATCACCACTATTAGTAGATACAGTGGAGAGAAAGAACCTATTTCCATTGGCAGAGAGGTCAATAACCAGGGGCATGGAGTTAAAGTAATTGGCAGAAGGATTAGAGGGGAGTTGAGGAATAACCTTTTTCACCTCAAGGGAGGCGGGGGTCAGGAACTCTCTGCTTGAAAGGGTGGTAGAAGTTGAAACCCTCATCATATTTAAAAAATACTTGGATATGCACTTGAAGTGCCGTAACCTACGGGGCTGCTGACCAAGAGTTGTAAAGTGGGATTGGGCTGGATAGTTCTTTTTCAGCCGGTACAGACATGATGGGCTGAATGGCCTCCTTCTGTGCCATAAATTTTCGATATTGCTAAGAAAGAGATGTCAAACTACAGTAGAAAAGCTGACAGACAACTGAGAGAATGTGAGAAAATCAAAATTGTGATGAAAGATAAGAAAGCATCCATATAATCAGTCTGACAACACTGCCCTATTCTGCTCGGATGACATGAATGGCCCATTGGGAAGTACTTAGTGGGGGATGGGTATAGGAGCTTGTAAAACTGACAGTCGGTTTGCTAATAATTAGAATGGAATACCATGAAGGCAAGAAAAAAAAATCAGCAGGGAACACAGAGAAATATCATCCTGCACTCAA
This sequence comes from Heterodontus francisci, assembly GCF_036365525.1. Lineage (NCBI taxonomy): Eukaryota > Metazoa > Chordata > Chondrichthyes > Heterodontiformes > Heterodontidae > Heterodontus > Heterodontus francisci. The sequence continues at coordinate 12,466,403 of NC_090408.1, read as the reverse complement.
TAGCCTCGGGCCATGGTGATAGAAAGCCAGAAACAGACATCAAGGGCTCAGAATGCTGGCTGGCTGTATTAATTAAGCTTGGCAAATACACCAAATGAGCCATATCAAAATACGTAGACCATTTGCAAAAATTTGAAGATGTTTGCCGACAGACGTTTTGATCTAACGACCTGTTTACAGAAATAAGAAGACAGATTCACCTCTGCAGTACCCAGGCATAATAGATTGGGGGAGTGATGGGGACAGTGCCTATCGTAACGATGGATACAAGCTGTGAGAGACTATAATTAATGAAGGACTAACCAGGGAAATCTGGTGCCAAAATTTGTGGGAAGGGCTTTGCCCCGCCCAGCTCAGACACCTGAGTATTGAAGAGGGTCAGAAATTGGACACCTAAAGCCCCTGGTGGGCATACTGTAAAGATGCTCTTACCTCTTAGTGCTCCTATAACTGTCGAGCGTCCCACAGTGCAATCTGTTCCCCTCATTTTGTGAGGAAAAGATGGCAAAGGATGAACGAAGAAAGGAATAAAATAATGACAGTAAAATGCAGTGACATCATTAGTACTGTGAGTCAGGCAGGTTAGAATAGGTCTTCAAGCACAGATTTTCAGGTTAAAACAGGAATGGAGTTTATCAGAGTTAAAAGAAATAAAGGAAGAACTTGCATTTATATAGAACCTTTCACAACTTCAGGACATCCAAAAGCACTTTACAACAAATTAAATCTTTTGAAGTATAATCACTGGATGTAATACAGAAAACACAGCAGTTAATTTTGCGCACAGCAAGCTCCCACAAACAGCAGTGAGATAAATGACCATACTATCTGTTTTGGGTGTTGATTGAGGGATAATTTTGGCCAGGACTCCCATAATCTCTTTCGAATGGTGGCATGGGATCTTTTACATCCACCTGAGAGGGCAGACGTGGCCTCCATTTAATGTCTTATTCGAAGGATGGCACCTCTGACAGCACAGCACTCCCTCAGCACAGGTCCTCAGTTAAATTTTGAGGAAACAGGGAGTGCAGGTAAAGCCAAAAAACAGTGGTCTGGAAGGAAGTGGTAGTGTGGCAACTCCGAGCTGAAGACACCAGGAGTTAAAGATCGGTCTCGATGTGGGAAATCGTGTCAGAGGCAGCACGACATGGGCTGCTTAGCAGCAGCTGTTTGCCTGGTTATCAAAGTGCTGCCATTAAATTGCACACAAGCTGCTACTGTGTTGTTGCTTTCCTTACAAAGACCCATTGCGAATGTGTCGGAACTTGTTTTACAATTAATTAGTCACTGGACAAAGAGTTTTGCTTATTTCTGCCACTTAGTTTGCTTCTGGAAATATTTTGTAAGAAATACAATGACAATTTACAAATTAACGGAAAGGAGTACACAAATTGCTTGTAGCTCTGTAACAGTGCAATTTAATCAACAACAACAATTTGCATTTATATAGCACCTTTAATGTAGCAAAATGTCCCAAGGTGTTTTACAGCGATGTCATCAAATAATATTTGATGAGTCACATAATGTAATGGATCTAATGCCGGAACTGTATAAAACACTGGTTAGGCCACAGCTGGAGTATTGCGTACAGTTCTGGTCACCCACATTACAGGAAGGACAGAATTGCTCTGGAGAGAGTACAGAGGAGATTTACAAGAATGTTGCCAGGGCTTGAAAGTAGCAGCTATGAGGAAAGATTGGATTGGCTAGGATAGTTTTCCTTGGAACATAGGAGGCTGAGAGGTGACTTAATTGAGTGTACAAAATTATGAGGGGCTTAGATAGAGCAGACAGGAAGGACCTGTTCCCCTGGCGAAGTGGTCAGTTACCAGGGGGCACAGATTTAAGCTGATTGGTAGAAGAATTTGAGGTGACATGAGGAAAAAGTTTTTCACCAGAGAGCGGTGGGTGCCTGGAATTCACTGCCAGGAATGGTGGTGAAGGCAGAAACCCTCAACTCATTTAACTCATGTACCCATGAAGTGCTGTAACCTGCAAGGCTACGGACCAGCTGCTGGAAGGTGGGATTAGATTGGGCGGCTAGATTTTTCGGCCAATGCAGACATGACAGGCTGAATGGCCTCCTTCTGTACCTTAACATTTCTATGGTTCTATGGTTCTACAACGTGATATTAGGATAGGTGACCCAAAAGCTTGGTCAAAGAGGTTGTTTTCTTCCGTACTTCTTAAATGAACAGAAAGAGATGAAGAGGTGGTGAGGTTCAGGGACAAAATTCCAGATCATAGGGCCTAAGCAGCTGAAGGCACGTTCACCGCTGGTGGAATGATTAAAATGGGAGATGCGAAAGAGGCCAGAATTAGAGGAGCACAAAGTTCTCAGAAGATTGTAGGGTGGAAATAGATTACAGAGATAGGGAGGAGAGAGGCTATGGAAGGAGTTGAAAACAAAGATGAGAATTTTCAAATCAAGTCGTTCTCAGACCAAGAGCCAATATAGGTCAAAGAACACAAGGATAATGGGTGAAGGGGACATGGTGAGAGTCCGGTTACTAGCAGCAGTGAGTTCAAGCTTACATAAGGTGCAAGGTGGGAAGCCGGTAGGAGAGCACTGAAATAGTCGAGTCTATAGGTAACAAATGAATTAAGATATACACTGTATCGGGCCTGATATACCTTGTAACCTCAACAAAAGCAAAATCCATTTATATAGTGCCTATAACGTAGTAAATCATTCCAAGGAGTGTTATCAGAATTTGGCACTGAGACACACAAGAAGATATTTAGGTCAGATGACCAGAAGTTTGGTCAGAGAGGTAGGTTTGAAGAAGTGTCTTAAAGAAACAAAGAGATGTAGAGAGGCAGAAAGGTTCGGGGAGGGAGTTCCGAAGCTTATGATCTCAACAGCAGAAGGCACACCACCAATGGTGGAGCAATTAAAAACAGGGAAGTGCAAGAGGTCAGAATTGGAGGAGTGCAGTTATCTTGGAGGATTGTAGGGCTGGAGGAGGTTATAGAGTTAGGGAGGGGCAAGGCCAGAGGGATTTGAAAACAAGAATAAGAATTTTAGAATTGAGGTGTTGCTTAACGGGGAGCCAATGTAGGTCAGTGAGCACAAGGTGATGAGTGAATGGGACTTGGTGTGAGTTAGGATACAGAGAGCAGATTTTTGGAGGAGCTCAAGTTAATGAAGAGTGGAAGATGGGAGACTGCCCAGGGGAGTGTTGGAATAGTACAGTCTAGAGGTAACAAAGGTATGGATGAATAGTTTCAGCAGCAGATGAGTCGAGGCATACATTGGATAAAACGTGCGATGCTACAGAGGTGAAAGAAGGCGGTCTTAATGATGGTGCTGATATGTGGTCAGAAATTCATCTCGGGGTCAACTATGATATGATGGTTGCAAACAGTCTGGTTCAGCCTCAGGCAGTTGCCAGGTCGAGGGTTGGAGTCAGTGTCTAGGGAACAGAGCACATGGTGGTTACCAAAGACAATAGCTTCGGTCTTCCCAATATTTAGTCAGAGGAAGTTTCTGCTCATCCAGTACTGGATGTCGGACAAGCAATGTGACAAACTGGAGACAGTGGGGAGGGTCAAGAGTAACAAGTGGAACCTGACGTCGTATTTTTGGATGATGCTGCCAAGGAACAGTGTGTACATAAGAAATAGAAAGGGGCTGTTACAACTGGGTGAGGAAGGGGTCTCAGCCTCCCCTCTTGCCCCTTTCCTGGTTTGGCCATAACAGGGTTCAACTTTTAAAACAGTGATTTTAGCTTACCCCTCAGTGAGTCCTTTGCTCACTGCACTCTCATTGTAATTGCAAATGAACTGATCAGACAGGTTTTCTTAGGTTTAAACAAGAAAGATGTAAGATTATTAGCCTTATCACTCGAACCCGGTCAAAATGACTAAAATACGCGACGCAACCACGCTAGCATGCACACGAGAGAAACACACGCACAAATAGATACAGAGGGAAGGAAAGAATTAGGGGAACTTTTCTGGAGAGAGAGACAGGGAGAGAGACCTTCCTTCTCTTTGGTCTTCAAATTGTAGTCTGTTACCTTTCTGTATGGCACAATTCAAACAGTCCCCAGTTTGGCCAGCAGGTAAGTCATGTGCTTATCTCTTTGAAATAGCAACTTCTTAGAGGGTTGCTGGCCTTCAGAGTCTCCCAGACACTCGGTGGGGAGGGGGGAGGGGGGAGGGGGGTGTGGCGGTGGAGTTTTGTCTTTTACAAAGTCAATGGCTCTCAATGTCTTTTGATCATCACTATTGACAAAACCCATGTCGCTAATCGAATCAGTGAGCATTCCCAATGTCTCTCTATTCAACTGTCTCTCAGAATGCAAATGTGTAACCATGTTTTTAGCTGTTTAATTCTATGGTCCTTTTAAACAAGTTATGTTCAATGTCCAGTAAAAAAGGTTCAAGTCGTGTTCCATATGACGAAATTAATATGTTTCCATTTGGCAGGTGTGATTTCCATCACAGGGGCCAAGGACAGATCCTTGGGGTGTCTAGAGATAATAGTGCGGGAGTGGGAAGAGAAGCGATTCAGGTGATTCCACATAGAGAAAAGTGGAATCAGGTGACTGCAATTCCACCCAGCTGGACAACAGTGGAGAGGCATTGGAGGAGGATGATGTTGTCAACTGTGTCAAAGGCTGTAGACAGGTCAAGAAGGATGAGGAAGGATAGTTTACCATGGTCATAGACAAATAGGAAGATATTTGTAACTTTGATTTGGGCCATTTCAGTACTGTGACAGGGGCAGAAACCTGATGTTTGTGAAAATTCAGGATCACTGGGGGTGAAATGGATCTTTGATGATAGGGTAAGATGGGTGATAGCGAATCAGTGGCTAGTTTTACATCCTGTCCAACTTTTTCACTGACACCATACTAAATACACAATATTATCAGAGCCAATATCCAATGTATGTGACCTGTTATAACTGTTGGAAAAGTACAGCTCACATAAAACGTTGAGTAAGAAAATGGAGTTCTCGTAAATGTGCAGGTTGCCTTCACAGGAGATGTTTAAAATATAGCAAAATAAGATTTGCAAAAGCCTCCCACTGGATGTAGGAAACCAGTGAGTGTAAGAAAGATTGTCAAATGACCAAAGCAGCAGACACATTGCAAGGCATCCCTGTAAATGTTTATCAAAGATTTCTTTGCTAAGATCAGCCTGAGCCTTAACAGTGTCTGAATTTATTGTGTCAGGCAGCTGATGAGATGGCAGGGACTGTTTTAACAACAGTTAATTAAAGCATTTCCTCTCTCAACTACACAGGGCAAATGATTCATTCAGGAAGTGTAATAATCATGACAATAAAACATACAAATGTTTCTGAGACTCATAACATTTGGAATCGTTGTGTGCAAGGCCAGAATCAAAGCAGACATCAGCTTTTATCACTTGTAACCTTTTCATGTGCAGACAAGTCTTTCCAAGTGATCTAATGCATTCTAACTTGCAATTAATGGATCCAAAAACCACAGGGTTCTTGGCTGCTGAAGTAACCTACAATCAATTATTGATAGTGCCTTAGTGCCGTGTCTTGTCTTGTATTTCAAAGGGTCTGCCTACCTCAGCAGAAACCAAATGAGCTCCCAAGAAAGGGAGCTGGGAAGGGGCACAGGCCATCTCAAACTCAGTCCCTCCAGAAACGTCTACTGTGGATTAGAACTGCTGCCTCTCCAGTGCGGCCTTTGTGATTGTGTTTCACCAGCACAAAATTTTCCACAGCAGTCTCATGTCAGATTATTCATAAATTTTCTTCTGTGGGTAGCGTGTAATTGGAGTCTAAGAGGCCAGGGAAAAGTGAGATAAAGGCAATGGGAAGAGAGGTGCCCAATCAATTCTTCCTCGTGGGGCTGTGGAATTCCTTCAAAGGAGAAAGCATCAATAAAATTACAACTCAAAACAGAATATAATAAATAAAAAACATTTAAGCTGCACTCCTGCCGCAAATTCCTCATTTGTGGAAAATATAGAACTTTGCGGTTATTTTTGTGCCACAACCATTCCATTTGGAATTTGGCGGAGGAGAGGTTTGGGGCAGGAACCAAAATCACAAGTGGAATCAAAATGCCGACCGCTGATTGTCCACCCATTCCAATTCCCAGGTGCACCCGGATTTAGGTGGCCAGCGGTCTTGCCTGATAAATGAATAAATGCAAATCAGTGTCAGGAGTAATTACAACTCCTGGCTCCATTTTGTCATTGTTACATTGGAATAGGAGTCGGCCATTCAACCCCATCAACCTATTCTGCCATTTGATTAGACTATAGCTGATCTGTTTCTCCATTTATCCGCCTTGGTTCTGTAACCCTCATACCCTTGATAAACAAAAATCTATCAAACTCAGTTTTAAAATTTTCATTTGACATCCCAGCCTCAACAGCTTTTTGGAGGAGCGAGTTCCAGATTTTCACCACCCTTTGTATGAAGAAGTGCTTCCTGACATCACCCTTGAATGGCCTAACTCTAATTTTAAGGTTATTCTGCACTCCTCCTGCTCCCCTCCTCCCTGTAAAGAAAATAGTTTCTCTCTATCTACCCTATCAAATCCTTTAATAATCTTAAATACCTCAATTAGATCAGTCCTTAATCTTCTATACTCAAGGGAATATAAGTCTAGTCTATAATTTAAATGTATCCACTCTGCTGCTGTTCACACCTGATGCCCCCCACTACCACCAACAGGCCATGGATGGCAGGAGCTGTGAGGCAGCCACTTTGAAGGAATTCTGAACTCCATGCAGGGGTCGGAGCAGGTTTGGCACTGATTTTTACTGCAGTTGCCTGTTGGCCTTAGTGCTTTAAAGGCTTTTAATATTTAATTTCCTTGCTGCTGTAGATGCTGCAAAGATTTTGCCTGCCACTTCCTCTCGCAAGTGACCTTCCACCCCTCTCTTTTAAAATGTTGTAGCAGGCCTGTCACTGATTGGCCACCATGCTTGATTACCCTCCCCTGATTGGTGAGCTAAGAGAAAGGTTGGCATTTTTAATCGTGCCTCTTATCACCTCAGGACATCCCAAAATGCTTCATAGTCAGTGAAGTAGTTTGTGTTCAATTTTCTGGAGTGAGAGCTGAATCCACAACCATCTGACTCCCATACCAGAGTGCTAACACTGAGCTACAGTTGACTCAAATTTGCTGATGGGGAGAATATTTCACACGACAGCTCGTTGAATTAAGGTAAATGAGGCTCAGACTGCAAAAATGGCAAAGGGCCCACACCGACTCCTTCAAGCAGTCATGCCCTTCGCCGGCTTGTTTAAAATGCTCATCCTTGTTTTCAAATCCCTCCATGGCTTGGCCGCTCCCTACCTCTGTAATCTCGTTCAGCTCTACTACTCTTCGAGATCTGGTCACCACACTTTAGGAAGGATGTGAGGGTCCGTGAGAGGGTGCAGAGGAGATTTACTGGAATGGTTCCAGGGATGAGGGATTTTAGCTATAAGGTTGGAGAAGTTGGGGTTGTTCTCCTTGTAGCAAAGGAGAGTGAGGGGAGATTTGATAGAGGTGTACAAGATTATAAAGGTTTAGATAAGGTCAACAAAGAAAGGCTGTCCCACGAGCTGATGGTGCAAGGACTAGGGGACCAAGATTGAAGATTTTGGCAAGAAATGCAGGGGGGGATGTGAGCAATAACTTTTTTACGCAGTGAGTGGTAATGACCTGGAACTTGCTGCCCATGAGGGTGATGGAAGCCGAGATGATCAATGATTTCAAAAGGAGACTGGATGGGCACTTTAGGGAAATAAACTTGCAGGGCTATGGGAATACAGCAGCGGAGTGGGACTGAATGGATTGCTCTACAGGGAGCTGGAATGGACTCGATGGGTGAATGGCCTCTTTTTGTGCCAGAATGACACTAAATAATTTAAAATTTAAAAATCTAATCTACATCTCTGTGCTCCTCCAATTCTGGACTCTTGCACATCCCTGATTGTCACCATCCACCATTGGTGGCTGTGCCTTCAGCTGCCTGAGCCTTAGCTCTAGGAAGTCCCTCCCTAAATCTCTATGCATCTCTATCTTTCCTTTGTCCTTTAAGCCACTCCTCAAAACCTGGTCATCTGTCCTAATATTTCCTTAAGTGACTTGGTGTCAAATTTTGTTTGATAACATTCTTGTGAATTACCTGGGGATGTTTTATCATGTTAAAGGAGCTATATAAATACAAGTTCTTGTTGTTGTTGATGTTTGTTTATCTTCATTTGGTTGTAAAGGGGGATTTTCTGCTTTAAACACTCCTGTGCCAAATGAACTGTAAGAACAATGGGCATAATTCTGGAGCAAGTTAATGAAAGATTAAACAGAAAGATCAGAATAGTTCTTTAGGTTGCTAATATTTCACTGTCTCCAATCATTCTATTTTTAAGCAAATTCAAGTTGGCTCTCACCTCCAATGCAATTGAAAGCTGGATGTAGATTCTCGGAATCTACTGCTAAATAACACTTTCATGATACGATTTACAAGATCTATGCTAAAAATAGATATTTAAAACTGCAATGCTATGACAACAATTTGCATTTAATTACCATAAATAGAACAGGCCATATAAATTATCATTGTACGTCAATGTTATTACAAAATGGGAAACATGAATGCTTTTTTTTAAAGCCATGTCTTTTGGCATTTATTTTTCTCTATCTCACTGGCGAGTCAGAGCAGAAAATGTCAACATTTCATTGAGTATCCGCTTACAGTGAGAGACAGTTCAAACCTGCATCCCACAGCATATGGTGCCACCACTTACTTCAGGCCCCCTCGACATGAAATATATAAAAGGGGCCTGGGGTATAAAGGCCACCTTGGAAACAAAAAACGGGGGTTAGATACAGAGTAAAGGTCCCTCGACCCTGTCCCCATCAAATACTCCCAGGACAGGTACAGCACTGGGGTTAGATAAAAGAAAAAAAAAGAAAAAAAAAAAACGGGGGTTAGATACAGAGTAAAGCTCCCTCTACACTGTCCCATCAAACACTCCCAGGACAGGGACAGCACGGGGGTTAGATACAGAGTAAAGCTCCCTCTACACTGCCCCCATTAAAAAAAACACTTACTTCATGCCATGACAGGCACTTGAAAAAGCCACTTTGCTTCAGATGGCTATTCCTTAAGCCACTGAGAAATGGATAATCCTGCTCCCTCCAGGAAAGTCCATATTTAAAGGAACCATTCCCGAATCTCCTCATTGACAGGGGACACACAGGGAATGCCAATGTTTACAGGGGAACCCCTCCCCAGGAATGTCAATATTTAAATGCAGACCCCCCAGGACTGTCCATATTTACAAGGGGGACTGCCAAGGAATGACCAAATTTACTGGGGCACCCCAGGAATTTCAGCTGACAGATATGGCCTTCAGGACTCACCCAGTGTTGGTACTACAGAGCCACTGGTGATAATGGACATTGAAGTCCCCCACTCAGTATATTCTGTGCCCTTGCTACCCTCAGTGCTTCTTCCAAGTACTACTGCATGGAGGAGCACTGATTCATCAGCTGAGGGAGGGCAGTATGTGGTAACCAGCAGGAGATTTGACCGGAAACCATGAGACGTCATGAGGTCCAGTGCCAATGTTGAGGCTTCCCAAGGTCATTCCTTCCAGACTGTGTCGCCACCTCTGTTGGGTCTGTCCTAGTGTGACAGGACATAACCAGGAATGGTGACGGAGGAGTCTGGGTGTTGACTGATAGGTATGATTCTGTGAGCATGATTATGTCAGGCTGTTGCTTAACTCATCTGTGGCACAGCTCTCCAAATTTTGGCACCAGTCCCCAGATGTTAGTGAGGAAGACTTTGCATTGTCGACTGGGCAGGGTGCGCCATTGTCATGTCTCGATTTGATGCCAAGTTCAAAGCTGAGTGGCCCGACTGGTTTTAATCTTGTTTTGCTTTCTAGTGGTTTGCTGTAACCGAGTAGCTTGCTAGGCCACTTGAGAAAGCTGGCCAGAGTCTAAGGCTGAACCAGGCTGTTTGCAACCTTGGTGCCCTATTTCACCCCGAGGTGAGCTTCCGACCCCATATCCTCTCCATCATCAAGACTTCGACTTCTGTAATAAGGCCCATCTCCGCCCCAGTCTCAGCTCATCTGCTACTGAATCATCATCCATGCCTTTGTTACCTCGAGACTTTACTATTCCACTGCTGCACCCATCACTTAATGGCCTCGCATCTTTCACTCTCCATAAACATCCACCCTGTTTCCCATGTTCTAACTTGCACCATTCCTGTTCACCTATCACCTCATGCTCACTGATCCACATTGGCTCCCGGTCCAGGAGCACCTCAACTTGAATATTTTCATCCCAGTTTTCAAACCCCTCCATGGCCTCACCCCTGGGGCCAGAATCAGGGAGCCCATTGAATTGCAACAGGAGACAGGAAGTGGGGGTGGGGGTGGTGGTGCGGTGGGGGATGGAGAGCCCGTTGCTTTTGTCATTTGATTTTGTCAGGGGCAGGATTGGCCTATGGCGGCCTTTCTGCCCAGAGGCCAGTTGAGGGCCTTAAGATTTGGATTTAACTCGTGGCAGGTTGTGCCTCCATCACACAGGGAGGTTGCCCAGTAATATGAGATGCCCTCCCTGCAGGCTTGTGGGGGATATCCCTCCTCCATGGACAATCTGTGGCCCACGGAGGACGCCTGCAGGGAAAAATTCCATCTCCCTGGACCCCTCTCCCCTTGCACTTAACGCCCACCCTCCCACGCACCCCCCCCCCCCCCCCCTCACCAGAGCCTTCCAGACTGGCCTCAGCTGTAGTATAATGCAATCTAGGGTTGTTATTGGACAGAATATGGAACTAGTATGTAAGTGAGGTAGTCTGTAAGGAAGTGAGGTAACATAACTTGTATAGAACCTCATGTAGAATGAAACTGGAAGCCATAGCAGTAAACCTCACCTCACTTAAGAGGTGCCTGGATGTGTACCTAAAGTGCCATGAGCTACAAGGCTACGGACCAAATACTGGAAAGTAGGATTAGGCTGGGTGGCTCTTTTATTTTTGGCCGGCACAGAGACAATGGGCCAAGTGGCCTCTTTCTGTGCCATAAACTTTCTAAGTAAGATGCATATAAATAAACTCCTGTTCCTGTACCCATCAATATCTCAGATATTCTGTTGTAAGACTAATCAGCAACAGACGAATATTATATGGTGGCAACAGTAAGTTGAAGAAGAAATGGAAAAATTATTGCTCTTACTGGAGAAGTTTGAGAAAGTAGCTGGACAGGACCAAGCAGAGGTGTGGCTGAAATGGGTCCGAAGATTTACTAGATACCGTAGTGCATCGGGTCTCGTGCAGAAGCCAGACAAGGATCAGGTCAGTATGTTATTATTTGCCATGGGACAGTGCACGGATGACATCCTCATAATACAGAGCATAGATGAAGAAAATGCTTCGTACATAGAGGTTATTAAGGCTCTTGAGTCTTAATTAAACATCTGAAAAAACTTGCTCATCAAGCACACTGTGTTTAATAAACGACTCCAGCAGAGAGGAGAAAGTATTGATTCTTTTAACAACGACTTATATAAGCTCGCTGAAGATTGTGAATACGGCATTTTGCAGGAAGAGTTAATTAGAGATAGAATCATGTTCGGAGTGGTAGACGATGCTCTCTCGGATCATCTGCAGTCGAGGGATGATCTTTCATCAACCAAGGCAATCTAGCTAAGCAGGCAAGCAGAGATTAGAAAATATAACCGTGTTGTTGTTTGAGAGGACAGAGAGAGTCCGATCTCAAAAGTAGCCAACTCCATTAAATACTTAAAGAAAGCAAAGATGAAAAATGGCGGTCAAAGACAGGAAAGGTGGGAAGAGCAGCTCGGGGCAGCAGTGTCTCACTGCAGTAGGTATGGCCGAGTGAGGCACCAGCAAGAAAACTGCCCAGCCAGAGAAGGGGAGTGCTTCTTATATAAAGAGAGGGGACACTTCCAATTGGTATCCCACAGCAAGGAACCAGGACTGCAAAATATAAAAAGCAAACTCAAAGAAAGTGAGAGAATTAACAAAGTACAGGATGTACAATGCGTTGAATTACCATTTCTAGGAGAAATCCATGGAGCAAGTGAAGATTCCTGGATGGCGGAGGTTCTTGTAGGAGTTTATCAGACAAAATTTTAACTGAACACTGCAGCAGCCGTTTCAGTGCTGGTAGACACGAAGCTGCGGCTAAAGAAAATGAGCATTAGACTGACAGGTAAAAAAACTGTATGGTCCTGGAGGCATTGAGCTGAAGGTAATAGGAGAGTTGAAAACGATTGAGTTACTGGGGAAGAGAAATTCCTGAGATATATATTGAGAATCAGAATTGCTCGCTATTAAGCAGAAAAGCCTACATAGATTTACAGTTAATATGCAAAATTGAAGAGCTGAAAGGCATAGAGGAACAGCCAAGGAATCTTAGGGCTGAATTCCCTAAATTATTCAAAGGATAGGGAAAACTAAAAACAGCATACCACATCACTTGAAGAAAAGACGCAGAGACATTGTGTTTATATACACCAAGAAACGTTCCACACCTACTCCCAGAGAAAGTTAAGAAAGAAATAAAGCTAATGACCAAACAGGGAGTCATCTCACCAGTTACTAAGCCTGTAGGATGGTGCTCAGGTATGTTTCCAGTGAAGAAACCAAATGGGTCCATCCAAATTAGTGTAGACCTTATGCAATTAAACAAGCCTGTCGAGCAGGAAATACATCCGATGGCATCAGTGGATGAGATGCACGATTTTCACTAAATTAGATGCCAACAGTGGATTTTCCTTTATTCGCTCATGGGATGTGGGCATCACTGGCTCGGACAGCGTTTATTGCCCATCCCTAATTGCCCTTGAGAAGGTGGTGGTGAGCTGCCTTCTTGAACCACTGCCAGCATCTTTGGATGACGAATCTAAATGTTTGATGACTTTTATAACACCCTTTGGAAGATTCTGTTTTAACAGATTACCTTTTGGAATTGCGCCAGCAGCGGAAATTTTCCAAAGAACAATGTCAGAATCCTGGAGGATTAGAAGGGATCATCTGTCACATGGACGACATGTTGATCCACGGGGCAAGTCAGCAGGAACACGATGCGAGAGGGCGAGCAGTGTGGCAGAGACTGCAGGAATCTGGTCTAATGCTGAGTGAGACGTGTGTCTTTTCACAACAAGTGGTGAAATTTCGATTTCATATTATTGATGGATCAGGCATCAGAGCAGACCCTCAAAAGACAAAAGACATCAAAGACTTTCCTGAGCCTAAGGACATCACAGAATTGCAAAGGTTTATGGGCATGGTCAATCAGGTGGGAAGGTTTTTGCTGAATCTGGCTATGATAAATGAACTATTGCGACTGCTATTAAAGAATGACAAGGCCTGGTGTTGCAGCGAGGTCCAACAGGGACCTTTGAAAAAAATCAAGCAGAAACTTCTTTCTTCAGAAGTACTAGCACATTAAGACCCAAAGTTACCAACTATTATAGCAGCAGGCTCATCAGAAACAGGGCTAGGTGCAGTCTTGTTTCAGGTACAAAGTGCTGGGAATCGCAGGCCTGTGCATTTTTCATCTCGTTCTTTAACAAAAACAGAGCAAAGACTGCGGTCATCGAACAGTAAGTGTTGCAGCAACCTGGGCATAAGAGAAATTCTCGGACTATGTGCTACGTCTTCAATTTAAGATTGAAACAGATTACAAACTGTTAGTTACTCTGCCAAATACAGAAGAACTAGCAAAGTTACCTCCGAGAGTCCAGAGGTTTCGATTGGGATTAATGAGATTCGACGCTAAAACCAAATATGTTCCTGGGAAACAACAGTTAACAGTGACTGCATTATCATACATTACATATGCAGGACCTGAAAAACATGGCATTCTATTTTTTGAGGAAGTAGACGTGTTTACTCTAAAAACTACAGAGTATTTACCTGCTACAACACAGAAGTTGAGCAAAATCAGGAAGGCTCAAATAGAGGATGAAGGGCTAGGTTTTATGGGCTTCCCCGAGGTGGGATCAGAGGCGGGGGGTGCACAGAGTATTGCGACAGGTGGAGGGGGGGTGGTGGGGTGGAGGGCCCGTCACCTCCCAAGCGCCCAGCAAACTTCCCGGGGACGAAATAGGCCAACGAAGGCCTTCCCGCCCAGAGGCCAATTGAGGCCCTTACTTGGCCTTTTAACAGCCAATTAGGGGCCTATCCCACTGCCACTGGGATCCTACCAGCAGTTGGGGAGTGGGGAGGGGGGCTCCACCGCGCGGGGAGGACACTTTGCAAAATGAGGTGCCCTCCCTGTCAATTGGTGGAGGGTGCGGGGTGGGGGGGGGGCCCTCCTCTGTGGGCAATTTGTGGCCCATGGAGGATCCCCACTGGGAACCAATTCAGCCCCCTCGGGACCACCCTCCTCCTTGCCGGGGCCATCCAGACTGGCCCGGGAGACCCCACCTCACCTACCTCGTCCTGGGTTCAACCACTGGGCCCGGGTCTGAGGCCTCTGCAGTGCCCGCAGTGGTCACTGCTCCTGGTGTCGCTGACAATAGTGTTGAGCTGATTGGTAGAATGATCATTTGAGGGCCAGAGAGGTCCTGATGGGAGGGGTTGTGGGGGGGCGCGGTGTGGCCGGGGGGGGGGGAGTGGGGGGGAGGCACGGTGGAGCAATGGGAGGGGCTGTCGGATAGATCAGAGGAGGCTGGAGAGACCTGTTGGGGTTTGAGAGATTGGGGGGTAGGGGGGGTGTTGGAATTCCAGAGAGATCACTTGAGGGCTGGAGAGAGATCTGTTGGCGTCAGAGAGATAGGGGGAGGTCTGATTGCAGGGGAGATGGCAGGGAGTGTGAAATAGGTCAGCTTAAGGTGCCATGGAGAAGCACTCCTGTTCCTCCTGGCCCACAAGCCGTGCTGGAAAGGAACCTGCCTGTTGGATCCGGCCGTCATCTCCCCCCACTTCAGCTGCCATGTTTCCTGAAGGCTGGGAAACCAAGCTTGCAGTCATTAAATCTAAGTCACAGTTAAAATTTGAGGCACGCAGCCTCATTAAAATATTTAAATTAGAGACCCGACCCCCAACCCGTCTCATTACAACCGGAAGTGGGTGCGCCCGTAGTGGGTTGCGGTTGTGTTTCCCACTTTTTAATTTTTAACCCCCACCGCTGCCCTGCCAACGGCCCCTCTCCTGCCTCTCGTTGCGGGTTGTGTGAGGGTTAAAATTTTTCCCAAAGTATGACGTCTTTGTGAGAAAGCTTGTAATATGGGAAAGAAAACTAACATACAAACAGATGACAAAGCAGCAAATAACTGGCTGTGTCAATTCTAAGGAGTCTAGAATCACAATGCCAACTAATTGGCATGTGCGGAAGCAGGTGGTCTCATGGATTATGACAACAGATGCTTGCAGTAAAGCTGCCCCAGCACTGTGCTGCGATGATCCCTTCCAGGCACTGCTTGAAGGTCAATCCTCCTGCTGTCCTGTAATAAGAATAAAGGGATGTCAAGCACCCTGTGTAGCTGAGAGGTAATAAGACCAGTGCAGCTGCTTGGGCCAGATTGTGAGGTTATACCCACAGCTAACCCCAAACAGGCCGCTAGCTAAAGGAACAAAATCAAGAAATATTAACTCCGCACTCTCCTCGGAGAAATAAATCTGTCACTTTGCAAATTCATGGTGAATCTATTTTTTTTATCTAGTAGACTTATTCTTGCTTTGTGAGACAGTGCTGATTCATTTTATAGTTAGCTGCCTTTAAAATTTTTTTTTTATGGGATGTGAGCATCTCTGACAAGGCCAGCATTTGTTGCCCATCCCTAATTACCCTTGAGACGGTGGTGGTGAGCTGCCTTCTTGAATTGCTGCAATCCATCTGGTGTAGGTACACCCACAGTGCTGTTAGGTAACCCAGTGACAGTGAAAGAATGGTCATACAGATCCAAGTCAGGATGATGTGTGACTTGGAGGGGAACTTGCAGATACTGGTGTTCCCATTCGTCCACTGCCCTTGTCTTCTAGGAGGTAGAGGTTGTGGGTTTGGAAGGTGCTGTCGAAGGAGCCTTGGTGAGTTGCTGCAGTGCATCTTGTACATGGTACACACTGCTGCCACTGTGCACTGGTGGTGGAGGGAATGAATGTTTAAGGTGCTGATTAAGAGAACTGCTTTGTCTTAAATGGTTTCAAGCTTCTTAAGTGTTGTTTCAGTTGCTCCTATCCAGGCAAGTGGAAAGTATTCCATCATGCTCCTGACTTGTGCTTTATAGGTGGCGGAGAGGCTTTGGGGAGTCAGGAGGTGAGCCAGTTGCTGCAGAACGCCCAGCCTTAGTAGTTACACTATCTATGTTGCTGATCCAGTTGAGTTTATGGTTAATGGTGACCCCAAGGATATTGATGATGGGGAGGGGACATTATTAATGCCAGGAGTTTAATTCCCAGGACATGAGGTGCCCGACTTCCCACCCCCATATAGCTAACAGAAAGCACGGAAAATGCTGCATACCTGAATCATTTTCATCAGATTCTCAGCACCCTGCATAGCCATTTTTGGGTGCAATAAAACATCAAGGTAGCCGGAGTCCCAACACATTTCTATCCCCCTGCCAGACCCACCACCCACCATCTCCCCACCCTCCTCCCTCCATCACTCCTCAGAACAGGAACTGGAAGGCTGGCCATACAGGCAGGCAAGAGCTTATTTATGTGGAACTCGTGGATTTGGGAGACCCACAGAGATCCAATACCAACAGCTCCACCATAGTGGGAGCCCACGGAGTAGCCAGAAGAGGCCAAGGTAATTTCCCGTGGCATCCTTGGGTGTTCCCTCAAGCCATTTACCTTATCCCAGGGACCATTCCCTTGGGTCTCCAGCATCTTCCAGTTACTTCTGCAATTCCCATCTCATTGGCCCTGATGCCATTTATGCACCGTGGATAAAACCGGCCAGGCCTCGTCCCCTTCAAGACTTCCTGGTGTGCCCCCTGCTTCAGGCATTCCACATTGCGATGCCCTGCCCTAGAATCATACAGCACAGAAGGAGGCCATTCAATCCATCGTGCCTGTGCCTGCTCTTTGAAAGAGCTATCCAACTAGTCCCACTCCCCTGCAATTTTTTCCTTTTTAAGTATATATCCAATTGGTATACTATGGACCATTTAACCCTTACAATGTCACAGATAGGGTTATTTACCAGCTGCCCAATGGAAGAAACTCTCCATGCTTTGGTGGCTGCTGGACATGTTGCTGGATGACTGATCACATTAAGGATATGACCAAGTTAATCTGAGCCCTTAGGGCTTTTGATCGGTTGAAAAATCAGCCTTTGGAATCAAATCGTAGCTTGATACAATCTCCAGTGTTAATTGGGCAGGGGGGAGGGAAGGGGCGGGAGAAGGGAGGGATTATGGGTGGGGATGGGGCAGAGAAAGGGAAGGTCAGGAGGAAAAAAAGTCATGACAAGGAAGAATTCTGAAAGTGATCTTAAAAAGTAGATGGCCATTAGGAAAGATAGGTTTGGTTGGATAGGAAAAATGAGAGTGAAAATATGAAAGAGAATGTGGATGAAAGGAGCGAACAAAAAGGCACAGGAAGAAGGCCTCTCAATCACATCTTTCAAATTAGATTCCAGGGTGCAGCTCCTTAATAGCAACATCAGGTATCTGCAGAACGGTGGCAGACTTGTGCTAGTCAGGAAACATAGAATCATAGAAAGTTTCAGGCACAGAAAGAGGCCACTTGGCCTGTCGTGTCTGTGTGGCTGAAAAACAATCCACCTATTCTAATCCCACCTTCCAGCATTTGGTCCATAGCCCTGCAGATTAAAGCACTTAAGGTCCATATCTGGACTGCTTTTGAATGAGTTGAGGATCTCTGCCTCAACCACGCTTTCAGGCAGTGAGTTCCAGAGCCCCACCACACTCTGGGTGAAAAAATGTTTCCTCATCTCCCCTCTAATTTTTCTACCAATCACTTTAAATCTATGTTCCTAGTCACTGACCTCTGTGCTAATGTGAATAGACCCTTTGCCTCTACTCTATCCTGGCCCTTCAAAATTTTGTACATTTCAATCAGATCTCCCCTCAGCCTTCTCTGTTCCAAGGAGTACAACCCCAGCCTATCCACTCTTTCCTCATAGCTGCATTTTTCCAGTCTTGGCACCATCCTCGTAAATCTCCTCTGTAACCTCTCTAGTGCAATTACATCCTTTCTGTAATGAGGTGACCAGAACTGCACACAATATTCAAGTTGTGGCCTAACCAATGAGTTATACAGTTCCAGCATAACCTCCCTGCTCTTATATTCTATACCTCAGCTAAAAAAACATAAAGAAACATAGAAAATAGGAGCAAGAGTAAGCCATTCGGCCTTTCAGGCCTGTTCCGCCATTCAAAAAAGATCATGGCTGATCGTCTAATTCAGTACCCTGTTCCCACTTTCTCCCCATATCCCTTGATCCCTTTGGCATTAAGAAATATATCTGTCGCCTTCTTGAATATATTTAATGACTTGGCCTCCATTGCCTTCTGCGGTAGAGAATTCCACAGGTTCACCACCCTCTGAGTGAAGAAATTTCTCCTCATCGCGGTTCTAAATGGCAAAGCCCGTATCCTGAGACTGTGACCCCAGGTTCTGGACTCCCCAGCCATTGGGAACATCCTCCCTGCATCTAGCCTGTCTAGTCCTGTTAGAATTTTATAGGTTTCTATGAGATCCCCTCTCATTCTTCTAAACTCTAGTGAATATCGGCCTAGTCGACCCAATCTCTCCTCATATGTCAATCCTGCCATCCCAGTAATCAGCCTAGTAAATCTTCTTTGCACTCCCTCCAAGGCAAGAACATCCTTCCTCAGATAAGGAGACCAAAACTGCACACAGTACTCCAGATGTGGTCTCACCAAGGTCCTGGATAATTGCAGTCAGACATCCCTGCTCCTGTACTCAAATCTTCTTGCAATGAAGGCCAACATACCATTTGCCTTCCAAACTGCTTGCTGCACCTGAATAAAGGAAAGGATTCCATACGCCTTCTTAACCACCTTATCAACCTGTCCTGCTACCTTCAGGGATCTGTGGACATTCACTCCAAGGTCCCTCACTTTCTCTACACTTCTCAGTATTTTCCCACGAATTGTGTATTCCTTTTCCTTGTTTGACCTCCCCAAATGCATAACCTCACACTTCTCCAAGTTGAATTCCATTTGCCACTTTTCTGCCCACCTGACCAGACCATCAATATCTTCTTGCAGCCTGCAGCTATCCTGCTCGCTATCCAGCACACGGCCAATCTTCGTGTTGTCTGCAAAATTCTTGATCGTGCCCCCTACATTTATGTCAAAATCATTAATATATACCACAAAAAGCCTTGCTAAAATCCATGTAGACCACATCAACTCCACTACCCTCATCTATCTCCCTTGTTACTTCTTCAAAAATTTCAATCAAGCAAGCACATTGACCTCTGTGCCCAGATTACCATGACAGAAAGCTCAGTGTTGACAGCTGTAAATCTATAAATGTTTTCCTTACAGAAGGTGAAAACATAATTGAAATATAACCCACACTGAACAGTTCAGTAACAGCACGTCACTTCCAGTATATGCAGCATACTGGTCACTTTAATGAAAAGAAAATTGAGTGCAAAATCACCAATTTATGAAAGGAAAATCTGTGCAACACTTAAAATTAAGAAAATACATATTCCTTATGAAGCACGTGGTTGGCAGAACAGTCCTTTGAGTGTTGAAGCCTTTCCTTGCTAGACAGAAGCAGGCATTGATGCCGCTGCCCCACTTTGTTCCAGTGTGGGGGGTGGGGGGAGGGGGGTGGTCTCTTCCCTCTCTGCACCATCTTATTCCTCTTGTTGCTTTGTTTCTTTTTGTTGATCCTCACCCATCTCACCTGGTCTCTGTCGATCACCAGGTTGTGCAAGCTACACCATATTATAAGAATTTGGCCAAGGTACATGAGGACAGATTGCCTGAGTTCCCTCAGCAGGAGTATTGTTTAACCGCCCGAATAAGCCTGCTCGATCAGCACCCTGGTCTCAGGTGGGTGTCATATGTGTCGAAAGCGTTGTTTCCCAGGAAGCAGACTTTCATCCAAACAACTCAGATCCTGAGGAATGTGTACTTGTTGAATGATTTTGTGCTGGAATTGTGCACCATCTCGTTATAGAGTGAGCTTATCCAAAACTCTGCTGCTCGTATCCTAACTAGTACCAAGTCCCGTTCGCCCATCACACCTGTGCTGGCTGACCTACATTGGCTTCTGGTCCAGCAACACCTCGATTTTAAAATTATCATCCTCATATCCAAATTTCTCCATGGCCTTTCCCCCCCCCCCCGTCCCTATCTCTGTAACCTCCTCCGAGATCTCTGCGCTCCTCCAATTCTGGCCTCTGCGCTTCTCTGATTTTCGTCACTCCACCATTTAAGGTCGTGCCTTCAGCTGCCTCGGCCCTAAGCTGTGGAATTCCCTCCCTAAACCTCTCCACCTCTCCGCCTTTCTCTCCTCCTTTAAGACATTCCTTAAAACCTACCTTTTTGGTCATCTGTCCTAATGGCTTCTCCTTTGGCTTAGTGTCAATTTTTGTTTGATAATGCTCCTGTGAAGCACCTTGGGATGTTTTACGATAGTAAAAGCCCTATATAAATGCAAGTTGTTGTTGGTTTAAACTCATGAATAATTCTGGCCTGTTGTCTGCTGTTCTATTTTAAACTTCTACTTTTGGCGATTAAAACTTACACTGATTTCAGTTGGTAGTGATGCATATTCAAAGCAAATTGATGTGTAAAGACGGAGTCTATTTTTTAATAGGAACAATTAAAAATTAATTACCAGGCACTGGAGGGAAACAGTGAAGCTTTCTAATGATCTTTGTTTGCTTAGGACTGACAACTTAATCAGTCATTCAGGACTGTTATGTTGACACCCAGTCAATCAATCTAATGTGAATTAGATTGTATAATCAGCTAACAAGACCTGTGTTTCTCTTCTCTTTTGCAAATGATATCATCGTGTTTAGTTAACTTATATTACAGGAACTCAGCAGAAATATAAGGATAATATAAAAACACGCTGGTTAGAGCACTGTGACTTTAAAGGATATACTTTTTCAAGTGTGTTACTGGCATTGAGCTTTATCCCATTGGATAGAGAATCACTGGCAGTGCACATAAGATTTCTGGATATGTTCTCTGGGTGGTTGAATCTCCATAGAGTGCTTCTCCCGAAGAACAAAACAAAGGGTATTTTAGATTCTGCAACTTTGAACAAAAGGTTAATATATGTGAGGAATAAAGTTGAAAGTAAACAAACATAGAAGACACTGGAAATGAATTGCAGGTTCACCAGTGTCTGAAAAGAACAAAAGTGTTACAAGAGTTGACACTTGGTCAGAACTCAATCCATCGCAATTTTCATTCCAATTCTCTTTAGAACATTTAGATTTCTCACTTTGGACTAATTAGTCTCCTACAGTGTTTCACACAGGGTAGGGGCTAGATCATGAAATTGTGCTATGGTGTAAAATGGGTAATGTAAAATGAATCGTAATCCCATTTTACAACTCTCCCGAATTTTTATTTACTTCAATGGGCTGCTGGTTCGCTATCACCCATTATTCATTATCACACAAAACGACAATCCACTCCAGGGAGCCAAGACCAAGATGGTGATGAGTTACTGGGTAGAGGATAATTTGATCCAGATGTGCAGAATTATTTAGTTCTAGTTTAAAGTTATATAATGTCTATATTTACAGTTTAAATTCCAATGTCTATATTTATAAATGTAACTATATGCAATCCTGTCATGTTATAACTACACCTTCCTGGCAGTTGTAGCACCCAGTAGTAGCACACAGCAACTCACCAAGGCTCCTTTGACGCACCTTCCAAACCCACAACCTCTACCACCTAGTGGGACAAGGGCAGCAGATGGATAGGAACACCACCATCTGCAAGTTCCCTTCCAAGCCTCACACCATCCAGACTTGGAACTATATCACTGTTCCTTCACTGTCACTGGGTCAAAATCCTGGAACTCCCTTCCTAACAGCGCTGTTGGTGTACCTACAATCCAAGGATCAAGAAGGCAGCTCACCACCACCTTCTCAAGGACAATTAGGGATGGACAATATCCCATGAACGAATAAGAGAAAAAACTGCAGCGCTTCCACTGGCAGGAGGGTGTAATTGCAGTATGACAAGATGACATGTAGCTCATGCTGACATAGAATTGTTAATATATTATAGATTCTATATTTATTTTGACTAAATTCTTCCTGCTAGGAATTCTTTATTTCATCCAAGAGCTGGTACGTCGGTTACACCCACATATCCCTGGTCATGTGTGACGTGACATCACATCCTCCGGCAACCTCCACTTACAGCTCTTAAGGTGGTCCTCTCTTAAGGTCAAACCACAACACCTTCCAAACATGTGATCTCTACCACCTAGAAGAACAAGGGCAGCAAGCGCTGTGGAACACCACCACCTGTAAGTTCCCCTTCAAGTCACACATTGTCCTGTCTTGGAACTGTATCGCCGTTCCTTCATTGTTACTATGGAATTCCCCCCTAATAGCACTAGCTTTATGGGGGAGTTGGTGGGGAGGGGGTGCAGTAAATGCTAGAATTGCCAGAGACGCTCACATCTCAGGAATGAATAAAAATATCCCAAGATGGTTGGGAAATAAACTGCTTTATGTTCCCAAAACCCCACCACCCAAATGAAAGCACAATCCTCCCATCATAGAATCCCTTCAGTGTTTGTATTTGCAATTCCCTATAGGCCCATAGGAACAGGAGTTGATCAAATTCTAAAGGGGGTGTAGGAACAGACAGAGCTGCGGGTTATATGTGCACAAATCATTGAAGGTGGCAGGGCAGGTTGAGAAAGTGAGGTTTACGGAATCCCGACATTATCAGTAAAGGCATAGAGTACAAAAACAAGGATGTTAGGATAAAGCTTTCTAAAACACTGGCTCAGCATCAACTGGAGTATTGTGTCCAATTCTGGGCACCACACTTTAGGATGGATGTGAAGACTTTCGAGAGGATGCAGAAAAGATTTATGAGAATGGGTCCAGGAATAAGGGACTTCAGTTACGTGGATAGATTGGAGAAGCTCTGGGGTTGCTCTCCTTAGAGAAGAGAAGGTAGAGAGGAGATTTGACAAGGGGTCTGGACATTAGATAGGGAGAAACTGTTCCCATTGGCAAAAGGGTCAAGAACCAAAGGACACCGATTTAAGTTGAACGGCAAAAGAACCAACGGCAACATGCAAAAAAACATTTTTGCGCAGCAAGTCGTTCGGACGGAGAAATACACTGCCTGAGAGTGTGGAGGAGGCAGATTCAATCATGGCTTTGTAAAGGGAATTGGATAAGCATCTGAACAGAAAAACTATCTGGGCTACAGGGGAAGGGCCGGGATGTGGGGCTAGCTGAGTTGCTGTTGCAGAGAGCTGGCATGGACACCACTGGCTGAATGGCCTCCTTCTGTGCTGGAACCATTCTATGATTCTATGATTCAGTTCCTCGAACCTGTTCAGTCATTCAATTAGATCATGGCTAGGACCCTACCAAATTCATGGTCAACATTTATAATTTAATGGTCACAGCATTTTAAGAATTGTGAATTTCACAATTTCACGTATTTAAATTGTAAATTACACGGTGTCCCAACAAATCATGAAAAAGATCTATTTAAAACCAGAAGAAGACAAGGGAGGTTTCTGATTTCAAATGGCATTTATTGTATACTGTTATGACCAGGTGAGAAAGGGGTCTAGGGGTTCCCTCTCAGTCTTTGCCTGGTTTAACCGTAACAGGGCTTAATTTGGAAAACACCGTGTTTTTAGTTCTTCTTCAGTGAAACCTTGTTCACTGCTTTCCAATTGCAAGGCAAAGAAATCAATCAGACAGGTTTTCTTAGATTTAAACAAGAAAGGTGGACATTTATTAATCGTAAACTCTAATTCGGTTAACAACTACGAATTCGCAGCCACGTGAGTATGCATACACGATAAACACACATGCAGATATAGACAGAAATAATAGAAAGAATAAAGGGAAAAAGTTTGAGGCAATAGCTGGGTTTCTGTTTACGATCCTTTGAGTTCGATGTAGAGTCTTTGGTTGCCGGTAAGTCTTGCCATTTCTTTGGGGCCCAGTGCACGCTTTAAAATTTGTTTCGATGTAGGAGCCTTTTCCCTCTTGAGGTTGAAGTGACTTCAGTGGATCCAGAGATTAGTGAAAGAGGGAGAGATAGAGAGAGAGACTCTCTTCTTCCAAGTTCAGTTGCAATCTACAGTCTGACCCTAGCTGTTCTGTGAGCAGTTCAAAACCAGACCTGGGCCAGCAGGTTAGTCATGTGACTCATTTTTTTAACGAACTCCTGCGTTTTGGATTCCAAAGCTCTCGGTGGGGGGTGTAGTGCAGTCTCTTACACCGACAAGATGTGGATCACCATTGCTCAGACCAATCTCTTTTAATTGAATCAGTGAGCAGTTCCCATTGTCTTTTCCGAGGCAGCTGTCTCTTAGAATGCAAATTTTTTGTCAGCCACTGCTGATCTCTTTAAACAAGTCATCTCTCCACTCCAGTAACAGTTTAAAATTAATGTTCATGGGATGAAATTAATATGCCTCATTTTTGGCAGGTGGGGGTCTTCACACACAGTGGAATGAAATGTGATTTTTAAGAAACAGCATTTTATGAAAAGGGACTAGAGAGTAGAGTAGGTACAGGAAAACACACATGCATCTCTTTCATTCCTTCTCATTCATTCAGAAATCCTAAAAACTTTTACCACTTGTCTTTTCTTGGTAGCAGTACTGCTTTAAACCTCCCTTTTTGGCATCCAAATAAACATGTGCTTTTTGGGGAAGTTTATCAGTTTGCACATTTCCATGACTGTCTAGGGTGTCTTTGTTCCTGTTGAGGACTGCAGGGGGAGGGTTAGATTTAATTAGCCTTGGTTGGAGTTCTGCTCATGGGCGTCAGCAGTGGGTGGACCCCCTCTGAACTCTCTTTCCGTGCTTTGATGAGTCACACAAGGGCTGTTCAAATTAGAGGATGGTTTGTTCCCTTTTCTCCTGACTGTGGGGAGATAATTTTTTTCTAATCTTCCCTTTGCCCTCTGGGACACTCCTGTTTGTAGGTATTTGTCTAGATCCTGCGGCACTTCAACTAGGTGAGGCATCATCCTCACGGTTTCTCTGCCCTCTTGAGGACTTTCTTTGTCTCTGCAGGTTCATGTAAATGTTGTGAGCAACTCTGGTGGGGTGCTTCTGGTGTCTGCATTTACATAGGAGGATGTGGGATCTAACTTTTCAAACATTTTGGGTTTGGCTGACTGGACAGTAGCGGTTTTCATCTGGGATTCCTCCCGGACTCCCTTTAACCTGCCCTCTTGGTCCCTTTCTCCCCTTTCCTTTCTAACCTTTTGCCAGCCTTATGCCAACTGACCCCTCTTTTTCTCGTCAGGGGTCCCTTACAATTCATCAACCCTCTGCTGGAGCGTGCTCCAAACACCGATGCAGGACTTAGGGGTGCAGGTTTCACTGTAGGATGGGAGTTTCCCCTCAACCTGGCACATGTGGCACCTCCTACAGTACTCCACCACATCTTTGTGGAGTTTGGCCAGTCAAATTGCTGTCTTATGCAAGCTTTAGTTTTTCATATATCAATGTGTACAGCCACTGTAATCTCAAAGGCCATTCTTAATATTCCTCCCCGGTACCTCTGCGGCACCGTTAACTGGTGTACCACTGTCCAATCCTTGCCCTCAGGTCTACGAGGAGAACTCCACTTCTTCATCAATAGCTCATTCTTTAGATAGTAGCAGTCAAGGACTCCTTCTGCTTCAATCTCAGACTGGGCAGCCTGTGCTAAATCTCTCAATACTGGGTCAGCTCACTAAGCCTCAACTAGGGAAGATTAATTTAATTCATTCCCTGGGTCTTCTAACATTCCAAAGAAAGTCTCAGACAGACAGACCTCATGGTTATCTGCCTGTAGTGCCAATTCAGTCTCCTCTGGGGGAGCTGGTTTGATCATAGACTGATTCACTGCACATGCAGAGAAATTACAGCGGACCATCTCCTGCCACTGTCCTGTTTCTCTGACCTCCTGCGGTCTTTCTTTCACTACTGGGGAAGCTACCACCTTCGTCCCCGCCAGATCATTACCTAGGAGCAGGTCAACCCTGTCCACAAGCAAACTAGGGACAATCCCTACGGTCACCAGTCCCGAACCAAGTCACACTCCAAGTGCACCCTATGTAAAGGTACAGGTGTACATTGCCCTCCAATACCATTTGCCACCATTCTGGTGTTCATTGCACTCTCGGGGGGAAAGGTCAGGCCTTTTCCCAGTAAAAGATATCTAGTGGCCCCTGTGTCCCTGAGAATAACTATGGGCTTGCTTGCCCCACTCGAAGGTTATGGGATTACTCTCCCTGCAGACACAAAACGCTGATAACCTTCAGGAATCCTACTAAATTTTCCTGCGCTTGTAGCTGTAGGCTTCCTGGGTCTGACTCTTACTGCAGTTAAAGCCACAGCTTGTTCTGCTGTGCTTTCTATCAGGGTCCCTTCTCCTTTAGTGAGTGGATGTGCCTGATTAACCCTTTAGGCTATCCCTTTAGTTTCCAGCCATCAGCTCTTTGATGCCCTGGTTTATTACAACGGAAGCACACAGGTCTCCGGGTCTCACTCTTACTTACAGCACCTTCCTTTTTGGTCGGAGGATGGCCCCCTCTGTCCCCTGCTTTTCTTTCTTTCCCAGGACTGCTTGGGCTTCTATTACCTTCCCACCCTTTGTCCTTTTCGGATTTGTGGGGGTGACGAGGAAAAGTTTTCCCCTGGGAAACCGACTTATAAATGAGAACAAACTCATCCGCCAGAACTGCAGCTTGCCGGGCTCTATGAACCTTCTGTTCCTCTACATGTGTCTTTAGGGAGAGTGGGAGGGAGTTTTTAAATTTCTTTCGCAAAATTACCTGTCTGAGATTTTCATTGCTGAGCTGCACTTTAAGAGCCCTCAACAACTGGTCAGAAGCCAGCTGCTTATTTCTCTCAAACTCCAGGTAAGTTTGATTAGTTTGCTTATTGAGGGTTCTAAACCTTTGGCAATAGGCTTCCAGAGCTAACTCATATGCCCCGAGGATAGCATTTTTTTGTCAGTTCATAATTGGATGAACTCTCATCTGGCAACAGGGAATAAAACCTCATGGGCTTTTCTGGTTATCTTACTTTGTAGCAGGAGAGTCCAAGCCTCAGCTGACCACTCAAACCTCAAGCGAGAAGACTCCTGCAGCTAACCAAAGTTTGAAAGTGTGCACTGGGCCCCAATGAGAACTGTAAGACAACTGCAATCAAAGAGTTTACAACAAACCCAAAAGCCAGTAACTGAACTCCAGCTAATACTTTAAACCTTTCCCCTTATTTCTCCTCCTCTGTCTCCATTTGCATGTGTGTTTATCACATATGCATGTTCGCATGGCTGTGTTGCATATTTCTAGCAGTTTTAACTGAATTAGAATTTTAAGGTTAATAAACTTATACCTTTCTTGTTTAAATCTAAGGAAACCTGTCTGGTTGATTTCTTTGCCATTACAATTAGAGAGTGGTGAACAAGGATTCACTGAAGGGAAGCTTAAAATACAATGTTTTAAAAATTAAACCCTGTTATGGCCAAAGCAGGCAAAGGCTGAGAGGGGGCCCCTAGACCACTGCCTCACCTGGTCGCAACAGAATAATCACCCGAAATATTCACACCACCACACACGCACGAATTCACTCTCTCATGCACTCCCAAGAAAAGACAGATAGAAGGTAAACAGTCAGAGGCATTAAGAGTTCAAGATGTAAAAGTCTGTTGTTTTCAGGAAAAACCTGTGGGATCCTCTTTGAAGATAAGTTTTCAAGTTGCAGGCCTGTTAGCTGGTTGTCTTGCCCTTGCTGGGTTGCTGAAGTCTCCTGGAAGTCAACACTTCAGTTCAAAGATAGTGCTGGTATCTTTCAGTTCAATTTTCACAGGTGGAGTTGTTCTAAAGGCACTCTTTTATATCTCTGCTACAGTTGGTTGCCAACTCGTCTCAGCAGGATTGAAATGTCTTAGCTAGAATTGATCTCCCTCTCTCTATCAGCCTTGTGCTGGAATTAAAGATGGCATTCAATGTTCTCTCTGTGGCTGGGGATCCCAGACTGATGATCTTGATGTTTTGATGACTTGAATGACTTCTTCGTTCTCCAAAAAGGTTACCTTTAAAAGTAAAGTTATGAAGTGTTAGTTTCTCCCATGTGACTTTAGGCTTTCGGTTCTTGAGGGGTGAAACAATAGCTTCTAGTGGTAGTCCATTTTGATAAGATGAAGGCTGTTCACACTCTGTTATGGTAAGTGTAGCTGGAGACGTAGATTCGGTGAGGGTCTTTGTTTCAGCTCATTTTGTGGAAAGCTCGCATCCATATGTGATGAGCTGTCTCATTTCAATGCAGATGGGTTAATGATTTTTATTTCTTGCAGACATGGATGTGTTTTTTAGTGTAGGAGAAGGGATTTGTCATGTGACTGTGTCCTCTATCTTGTTGAAGACCAAAATGCACAAGGCTGATAGAGAGAGGGAGATCAATTCTAGCTAAGACATTTCAATCCTGCTGAGACGAGTTGGCAACCAACTGTAGCAGAGACATGCAAATGGAGACAGAGGAGGAGAAATAAGGGGAAAGGTTTAAAGTATTAGCTGGAGTTCAGTTACTGGCTTTTGGGTTTGATGTAAACTCTTTGATTGCAGTTGTCTTACAGTTCTCATTGGGGCCCAGTGCACACTTTCAAACTTTGGTTAGCTGCAGGAGTCTTCTCTCTTGAGGTTTGAGTGGTTTCCGTGGATCCCTGGAATGTCATGAGAGACCTTCCTTCTCTGCTGTCTTCAAATTACAATCTCTTTTCCAACTGTTCTGTGAGTACAATTCAAAACTCCAAGTTGGCCAGCAGGTTAGTCATGTGACTAACCCTTTATTTGGAACAACCGCTCCTGCAGTTTGTAGATTTCAAAGCTCTCGGTGGGGGGGTGTAGTGCTGTTTCCTACAGACAAGTTGTGGATCACTGTTGCCCAGACCAATCTTTGTTAATTGAATTAGTGAGCAATTACCATTGTCTTTTTTATACAACTGTCTTTTAGAATGTGAAATGTGCAGTCATGTTTCAGTGGTCTTTTAAACCAAGCCTTTTTTTCCAGTCCAAAATTAATGTTCCATATGACGAATCCAACATGTCTCACTTTGGCAGGTGTGGTTTTCATGACAATTCTTTAACACATATTTAATCTTCTGTTTAAACTCATGAGAAAACCTGTCACTGTCTGTTTATTTGACCAACAAAACACAGGGCTGAAACACTAATTTAAACAAAATGCTACCTGTGGTCAGTTGGGAGGTGACTCGTGGAAACCAGCTATGCCATTTCCCACCTGTCTATAACAATTCCCTGTCTTTTCACTGTGAACACTTCTCCATGTTTAGACACAGCTCTCTCTACACACACAGAATTTGTTGGAATTGTCAGATAGTGCTTTGCCTGGCAAGGTGGAGAATTTTACATTCCAGTGTTCCAAAACTGCAGCACAGGCAAAGTAAAATCTGTTTCTTTTGCAATGCTTTTATAAGCAGAAATCTCCAGCCTACAGTTCTTGTCAAAGCCAGGAATCGCATCAAACAAGTTTAAATCCACCATCAACAGGTGAATTTGTGCAGGGTCAATGATACACACAGCTTTCAGGAGAAGGTTGTTAAAAGCTCTGAGTTACTTTTTCTTCACTTCTTGACTCTTCCCCGTAATATTGTTTGAGCTTCTTTGCCATGCAAGAAAGTACCTGTTGATCACAGGCATTTACTCAGTGTCATTATAATGTTGTTCGTTTGAACATAGGAACACAGGAGCAGGAGTAGGCCATTCAGCCCGTCGAGCCTGCTCCTCCATTCAATTAGATCATAGTTGATCATAACTGTGCTTCAGCCATTACTTTATTGTAAGCTTTGTGGATTGTGATGTGTCAAGATTCAAACCAAGTGATTAAATCCATCAGTCGTCTAGCATTCTTGGCAACAAACTGACCCTCCTCATTAACCTGAGCGTAATTTAGAAGGGTTACAATGTCTGTTAAAACCTGTATTTTCAGTGTTAGTATGAGTTCTTCTGAGACATTTCTGAGTAGTATTTCAGGTGAGCGGCATGATACTGTGCTGCCTGAAACCAAGAATTCTAACATGTAAATTATTAACTCTGGAGGAAGGGTGATGTTTTGTTCCCCAATTTCAGCCATTTCAGCCACATTTGCAATGTATTGCCTATATCGAAGCTTGTGGCTAGGGCAGTGTTTGAAAATCTTTTTAACATAGCTGGCCAGTTTGTCGATTTTACCAAACTCGCTCTTCCACACCTCATCGACAAGAGAAATTATATGTGCATTGCATGCATTATGGACAGCATTAGGCAGGACACCTTGGAGCACAGATTGAAAGATTTTGTCATGTAAGTTGCATTGTCACGAATGAAAGCAAACACTTTGTTGAAATCTGCACCATAGTTTGCAATGGTTTTGATTATCGCTTGGGAAACTGCAGTGTAATTAATATCTTCTAAGTGGATGTAGTTTGCGAGCACTTTTGTTGGCATTCTTGACTGTACATCTTCGGCCTTACTAGACATAAAAACATAATACGCAGCACATAGTTGTCTTGCTCATCACATGCGTTAATCTGTGACTTCATCTCCTCACAATATGTAGAAAAACCTTCGGTAGGTAATCCTGTCCATGTTTATTTGCACTTGGCAAGCAACCACCATTTTGAGCATTGCATTGCAACTTTTGGTGATCAAGTTTTTCCAATGCTATGTTGATGCTTGCAGTTGATTGTAATCAACTGACGATTTTTTGAGCTCTTTGTCAACTTTCTTAAGAGGAAGTGAAATTGTTGCTTTTTTGTTGCGTGTTCGTTTTCCAGGACTGTGGTGTCGGATGTTCTCTTTCTCCTGCGATGGCTTTCAGACTGTAAGTGGTGCTGAACCATGACCTGCCATGTGTGATCCAACAAAACATTGCAGCTTGTACAAAACTGCATTCCACCATTAGCACGCAGAATTTGGCTTCCAAATTGTTTCACTCAATGAGCTGCATTAATGGTTGTGGCCAATTTTGATTTACTCATTCTGGCATTCTCACTTGTCCGCTAATACTTGAGACTGCTTCTCTCAAAACTGCACCGGAAGCCCTCCCTCATCTACTAATCAGTGAGTCGAGCCTTGTGTCAATCACTGAAGTGCATGATGTTTACATCATACCCAGCAATCAGTGAGGTGAGCTTTTTCTCAATGAATAAAATGTGCAAAGTTCTCAAAATGGCCAATTTCACGGAGGACCCAAGATTTCATGGTCCGTGATGCATTTTCATGAATTTGGTCAGGCCCTAATCATGGCTGATCTGTACCTCAACTCTGTCTACCTGCCTTGAAACCCTTAATACCCCTGTCTAATAAATTTCTATCAATCTCAGTCGTTAATTTCTCAATTGACCCCCAGTCTCAACAGCTTACTGGAGTAGAGACTTCCAGATTTCCTCTATGCTTTGTGTGAAATCTGTCTGGTTTCCATTGCATGTTTAGATCACTCTTTATGGACTCAGTTCTAAATTAGCCTTTCCACCATTTCATTCTGTGCCTTCTTGCCCTACTGACACCATTTGATTTGAAGTAATGCTCTGGAAAACAATTGCAAATGTTACTACTGTAACTATTGCTTACGTCACTGATTGCCATGGTAACATGAATAATGTAGTGGGATACTAGCCAGTGTCAAACATACATAGAGCCTCATTTCTTTCCCTTGAGCAACCTTGCTGGCAAAGGCAAAGCAGTCAAACTGGGTAAAAACAAACATATCAATATTACCCACTTCTGGTCAGTTCGGTTCTGGCATTTATCCAAGTATCACTGGAATGGTGTCTCGGGGTTCAAATGCAGTGCTGCTAAATTGTTTTTCATCCAAGGCTAATTTCTTTTTGGTTGCTATGCCTTTCTCAGTAATGTTTCTGCATTTTTCAGCCTTTTTACAGATGAACTCAGACTCACAGTCTACCATCACCGAGAAAAGATGTCTGCCACCACCAACAATGTTTATGTTGACATAATTCTACCTCAGAGGTTCTCACAGGAATTGTCCCTTTATATCCCTGCTCTTTAAAGCTCAGTTAGAAGGGTCAGGCTCAGTGTCGCTGGCAAGGCCTAGAATGTAACCAGGGTCCATCAGAAGATGAAATGTCATCAACCTGAAACATTCACCAGGATTTAACATAGAGGCAGTGGCCCCGCCCGCCAGCCAGCTGGAAAGTCATGGCTGAACCCGTCACCATCGGCCCTGGAAGCCGCGATCGTATTTAATGGTCCTCAGGCAACTGCCTACACTTGTGGCATCAACCCCACTAAGGCAGGATGTCCCATGTCCAAGAGCTGCCAATCAATCAGCAGACCAGCAGCTCTTCAGACCCAGCAGTGCCACCGAGAGCGGTGGACACTGCTGGGACTGCAACAGTTCCTGGAGCAGCGGCAATCCAGGAGGCCCAGAATTCGGATAAGTAAGGTCAGGGCTTGTTTGGGCTAATCAGGCAGGCCCCGATGAGGGGAGGGGCAGTTGATCACAAGGGTGGGGGGGCACTTCTACCAGGGGTAGCACTTGCCGCTGGGGTGCCCTCTGTGGGGCACAGGGTAACTGATCAGCAGGGACCTCGCACCGTGGCCACAGGGAGGCCACCAGATTTTACTGGACAGCCTCCCTAAGTGACAAAGTGCCCATCACCACTGGTAAAATATTGTAGTGGTGGGAAAAGACCTTTAAGTGGCCATTAACTAGCCACTTAAGTGCATCAATTGAACCAATGGCGGACAGGGTGTCCACCACCCCCTCGCAGTTGGTAAAATATCAGCAGGGGCTGGTAGGTGATGGGCATGGCATTCCCTGCCATCTCACCCTGTTTTACGCCCCTGCCCGTCTCCCAGCCCACTCTCGCTCAGGGCGTAAAATTCCAGCTGTTAACTCTTTCTCTCTCCACAGATGCTGTCTGACCTGCTGAGTATTTTCCAGCACTTTCTGTTATTATTTCTATCGGAAGATCCTGGGCCTGCTGCCCACAGTTTGCCATCCGTTCAAATCAGTGAACAGAAAATGGCGGCAGTCCAGGGCTATATTCTGATACCTGCTGACTGGGGTCAGGCAGTACTATTGGGGCAAAGCCTCGCAAATTTACCTGACAGCATTTCCACCATTTAACTTTCTCCTAGATTGCAAGTCCCACTTATCCCCAAGTAAGGACTGCTCACAGAAATCAATGGAGAAGCTATAGATGTGAGAATGATACTGAAATTTTATGTTAAATGTGGGTTGGATTTGATATTTTTCATTGACAATTTTCTCCCTTCTGCCCCTTTCCTTAATGCATTGACTCTTTTTTGGGACCTGGGCCCAAAAGGGGTTTTCGCCAAATCTCTAAGTGATCATTGTTCATATACCGACAGTGAGCAACAGCAGGCTATTCAGCTGTGGAAGATCTCACAATGGAACTCCTGCTTTCCATCCTCTATCTACATGCACTTTCAGCAGGAGAAACTGGCGAATGGCCAGGAGTGAGATCACTGGCCAATTCTCGCTTCTCCAACTTAAGGAGATGGAGGATAATTGTGCAATTACTGTTGCTGTGCTGACTGAGCTAGCTCAGTACAGGCCTGGAATCAATCCTGGCACTTCTCTGCTTTGTTTGGCTGACCTGCTAACTGAATAAAACTCATTGTTCCATAAGTACAGTAGAAAGGCTCCTCTTTTTGGATTACATGGCATTTTTCTCCATGGTATCTCACCACAGTATCCCACTGTTAAGTGATAGCCAGGTTTTTACCCCTACCCCCCTCTCCAGAATCTATCCGAAGTGTCATCACCCTTTGTATCAAGGCCTTCCTGACATCAGTCCTAGGTGCCAGCTGTGGCTCAGTTGGTAGCATCTTGTCGCTGAGTCAGAAGGTTGTGGGTTCACGGCCCACTCCAGAGACAAGCACAAAGATCTAGGCTGATACACTTGTGGTACTAGTGAGGGAATGCTACGCCCTTAGAGGTGCCAACTTTCAGATGGGGCGTTAAACCAAAGCCCTGTTTTCCTTCTCAAGTGGACGTAAAGGACCACATAAAACTATATGAGGAAGAGCAGGGGAGTTTTCCCTGGTGTCTTGGTAAATATTTATCCCTCAACTAACATCTCTAAAATGGATTATTGCGTCATTATCATATTGATGTTTGTGGGACCTTGCGGTGTGCAAACTGAATGTTGCATTTCCTGTGTAAGAACATAAGAATCAGGAGCAGGAGTAGGCCATTCAGCCCTTCAAGTCTGTTCTGCCATTCAATATGTTCATGGCTGATCTTTTACCTCAACTCTACCAGCCGCACTATCCCCATATCCCTTGGTTCCCTTAGTATCCAAAAATCTATTAATCTCTGTCTTGAATATACTCAAAGATTGTGCATCCAAATGGCTCTGGTTAAAATATTGCAAAGACTGACAACTCTTTGCATGAAGGAATTTCTCCTCATCTTAGTCCTAAATGGCCACGATCCTTAGTTCAAGACTCTCCAGCCAGAGGAAACAACTTCCCAGTATTTACCGTGTCAAGCCCCTTAAGAATTTATTGGTGGAAAAATTCATTCACATAGCCCTGCTTCCAATGGCGCTACGCAGACCAACCTCGATTCTTTGGGGACAGGTAGCGACGATATCATTGAAAAACACAGTGTGGTCAGAGCAGGTAGAGCTCCCTCCTTTCCTGAAAGGCAGGGTTACATTTGCTACCTTTCAATCCTATAAGCCCTAATTTTGTGTAATAACCTCATGTGTGGCAGCTTATCAACTGCAGTTTGAAAATCCACTGGTTCTCCCTGCTAGCTACACCCTCAAAAAAGTCTCATACATATGTGAAACACGAAGGGTTGAATTTTTGGGTGCCACCACCACGCCCGCGCCCTCCCCCTCCCCCACCCTACCATCCCCCAAAGGTTGAGAATGGAGGCAGAATCCCGAAAATACCGGTGCCAGCTGGCGTGCCATTTTCGAGACACTGTTCCTGACAACGGTCACCAGGGCAGAGGCAAGGGTGGGACAGCGATTGCGTCTGCCTCTGGATTGAGGCCAATTAAAGCACTAAAGCAGCTCATCAAGAGCTTGTTAGAGGTGGAGTTTGGAATTTTGAAGTGGATATGGGTGTTACATGTGCTGTCCATTGCTGACCAGCTGAAGGGAGGAGGGTACAGAATGGGAGCCAGTCATAGCTGCCCCAGGGAATTATACTGGCACCATAAGAGGGTCAGCAGGGCAGAGGAGGACTCAGCATTTGCAAAGGAGGTGCCCTTGGCACTGCACAAATGCAAGGAGAGTGGGCATTCGGGCATTGAGCAGGGTCGTCATCCCCCTGGCATCACAGGAGCTGAAGAGCAGGAGGCAAAGGCTACCAATTACAGTAGTGCAGCCACATGTCCGAAAGGAAGGCTGCAGCTGGCAATGGGCGCACGACTGTCAGATTTTGGGCGCAGTGACGATGAAGGGCAATACCCCCCAAAGAATGGGCAGAACCCTAAGCATCAGGAGGGCACAAGAGAGGAAAGTGACGCAGGAACGAAACGGAAACTTTCCCCTCAAGACAGAGTCCACCGCTGCAAATGAAGCTACCTGGGGATGACATAGAAACATAGGAACTTAGCAAAATAGGAGCAGGAGTAGGCCATTCGGCCCTCCGAGCCTGCACCACCATTCAGTATGATTATGGCTGATCATCCAAACTCAGTACCCTGTTCCCACTTTCTCCCCATATCCCTTGATCCCTTTAGCCCTAAGAACTATATCTGACTCTTTCTTGTATATATTTAATGATTTGGCCTCAACTGCTTTCCGTGGTAGAGAATTCCACAGGTTCACCACTCTCCGGGTGAAGAAATCCCTCCTCATCTCAGTCCTAAATGGCTTACCCCTTATCCTTAGACGGTGACCCCTGGTCCTGGACTCCCCTGCCATTGGGAACATCCTTCCTGCATCTAGTCTGTCCAAAACCGATGGAGAAACAGTGCTGCAGGAGACTGAGACTCTCCAGGCAGATGGTCGCAGCCATCTGTACCCTCATCACCAAAGCCCTCGCACCTCACAGCAATGGTCCCCAGGCTCTGCCAGTAGCCGTCAAAATCACTGTGGCCTTGAACTTCTTTGCTTCTGGCTTCTTCCAAGGAGCAGCTGTGGACCTGAGTGACATCTTGCGAATGGGAGCATGCCACTGCATCTTGCAAGTCACTGCTGCCCTCTTTGCCAGAGCTGGACAGTACATTCATTTCACGACAGATGCGGC
Source organism: Heterodontus francisci (assembly GCF_036365525.1). Classification (NCBI taxonomy): domain Eukaryota; kingdom Metazoa; phylum Chordata; class Chondrichthyes; order Heterodontiformes; family Heterodontidae; genus Heterodontus; species Heterodontus francisci. The sequence goes on along the minus strand of NC_090408.1, from coordinate 12,430,026 downwards.
CTTGCAGGGACAGAGGACAGTGGGTTTTGCTGCTATCACTGGATTCCCCCAGGTGCACGGTATCATCCGTCGCACCCATATACCTATCAAGGAACCCAGCGACTGCCCAATCAGACCCATCAACAGGCAGGGCTTCCACTCCCTCAATGGAGTGTTTTTTTTTTTGGGCGGCACAGTGGCGCAGTGGTTAGCCTCGCAGCCTCACAGCTCCAGTGACCTGGGTTCGATTCTGGGTACTGCCTGTGCGGAGTTTGCAAGTTCTCCCTGTGACCGCGTGGGTTTTTGCCGGGTGCTCCGAAAGACTTGCAGGTTGATAGGTAAATTGGCCATTATAAATTGCCCCTAGTATAGGTAGGTGGTAGGGAATATGGGATTGTTGCAGGGTTAGTATAAATGGGTGGTTGTTGGTCGGCACAGACTCGGTGGGCCGAAGGGCCTGTTTCAGTGCTGTATCTCTAAATAAAAATTAAAAATAAAACGTTCAACAGCTCTGCGATCAGAACAAGAGCTCCCTCTATATGTGCACTCGCTTTCCCGGCAGCTGCCGTGATTCCTTCATCCTCTGCCAGTCCACGCTGCCTCAGATCTTCACTCCAACTGCCAAATTGCTGTCTGACCTATTTCCCACACTTCTGCCCTCACCCCTTCCTCTCCCTCCCAGAACCACGACAGGGTTCCCCTTGTCCTCACTTTCCACCCCACCAACCTCCACATCCAGAGGATGGGCCGCCGCCATTTTTGCCACCTCCAGCGTGATGCCATGACCAAACACATCTTCCCTTCCCCTCCCCTGTCAGCATTCTGAAGGGATCGTTCCCTCCATGACACCCTGGTCCACTCCTCCATCACCCTGACACTTCACCCCTTCCCCCAGCACCTTCCCCTGCAATCGCAGGAGGTGTAATACCTGCCCTTTTACCTCCTCTCTCCTCACCATCCAAGGCCCCAAACACTCCTTCCAGGTGAAACAGTGATTTACTTGTACTTCCTTCAATTTAGTATACTGTATTTGGATTAGCAAATCTACAGCCTTGTGAACTCAACATTGAGTTCAACAATTTCAGAGCATGACTGGCCTTTTTTGTATTATTTTATTTTATTTTTTAACCATGTGCCTGTTTTTCATGTGGCCAGAGCTGCTCATTATTCTGCCATTAACACTCTCTCTGGACTAGCGCTTTATCTTTCATCACAAACATTAACACGTTCTTTGCCTTTGTCCCATGACAGCTTTCTTATTTAATCTCTCTTGCCCCCTTCCCTATCACACACCTTCCCTTTTGTTATCTTCCCCACCAACCACACCACCCCCCCCCCACTTGCTTAAAACCTAATTCTTTTCTAACCTTTGCCAGTTCTGATGAAAGTTCACTGACCTGGAACGTTAACTTTGCTTCTCTCTCCACAGATGTTGCCTGACCTGCTGAGTATTTCCAACACTTTCTGTTTTTATGCCAAAGTGCATGGATGGATCCTTGGGGACAAGGGATATCCCTTGAAGATATGGCTACTGATCCTCTCAGAAAGCTCCAGACACAGGCACAGAAGCGATCCAACTGATGCCACCTGCTGAGTAGGACATCAATTGAGCAGGCCATCGAGCTTCTGAAGATGTGATTCCAGTGCCTGGATCAGACAGGTGGAACCCTCCAATACCCTCCTGCAAAGGTCTTGCTCATTGTGGTGGTCTACTGCGTTCTCAATAACATGGCCCTCCAGAGAGATGTGGGCCTTGAGGATAGTGAGGCCCCGGAAGGAGACAGCTCATTAGGGGAGGAGGAGGAGCAGGAGGTGAGAAAGGAGGAAGTAGTGGAGGCGGTGGGAGATGATGCGGAACAGAGAGATGCCCTGGCTGCACAATGAAGTGACTGGGCACAGCTTGGGCAGCGAAGGACTCGTGAGGGATCATCTGGTTCAGCAACATTTCAGCTGAGCCCCTCTGACCCTGGGTGAGGAGCATGGCATGGAAAGCAGTCTGAGATACTTGTGCTAACACGTGCATGGAAGATGCAGCCTGGAACATTAAATTTCTTACTGCAGATGAAGGAAGGCTCATCTATACAGAGGCTTTGCTCTCACCGTGGAAAATCCTGTCATCTATTTCACCGCCTCATACTACTTTTCCTGTCATAGCAGCAATAAAAAGAGTCAAAGTGTCATCATTTATACAGTGCAAAGAGAGGAAAACAGTAGACAGAGACTGTTAGAACACACCCCAGTGCTTTGCATGACGCAGTGGCCTCCATGCTCAGCCACTCCTATACAGTGCTCCACTTGTGGTATCAGATGAGGTGGGGCTGCCTGCTCACTCGTCTCGGCTTGCAGCTGAGATGCTGCACCTGCATCATTGCAGAGGTAGCCTCCATCACTTGGCTCTGCTGCACAGATGGTCCCTCAGTCAGAGAAGTCAAGGAGGCCTAGGATGATGAGGATGACCCATGAGGGGTGGCACTCTCATACTCCTAGGTGACATCTTCCGCCCTTGCCAGGTGCTCTGGATGCCTGGAGGAAGACACCAGCTGGGGTGCAGCTGGCATTCTCTCCAAACATCTTTGAGCCACCAGCGCCACTGACTGGTCCACGCCTCCCAGATCTCGGATCCCTTGGATGTCTGTGCGCAGTTCCTGCATGCACTCCAAGTGATGCTGTATATGGTTCACCAAGAGGTTAGCAACTCTGTCTGTGGAGGAGCTCATGCTCTCATAGTCCTGAGCCATTGTGGTGCACATGAGCTGGATGGACTCCTCCAGCCTCTGCCCCTATGACCCCACACTGCCTTAGGGAACCCTGACATGCAGAAGCACATCCCTTACTGCTGTTCAAGGTAGAGCCTCCTTTCCAGTGACTCCTGAAACCCTGCATCTGTGCCCACTGAGCAGGGCTGTGTCTGTCCTCCCTCCTCTGAGTGGAACTGACCACAACTCCTTCTGCCTCTTTTACCTCCTCCTGCACAATAGTGCCCTGATCATCATCCTGTGCCACCCTATCTACACACGTTCGAGGACCCACCAAGGTGAGAGTATCTGTGCTGGTAGACGGTGAGCTTGTAAGGTGTGATGGTACTTCTTCATCTCCATCTTGCTACTCTGGTCATGGGTTGGACATTTGCACCTGTGGGAGACACAAAAGCAATGATGAGAGCTGGCCTCGGAGAGGGGAAACCACTGCATTGCTGAGGCTGCCCAATGTTACTCAGTGTGCGACACACTATCAGAGGGGTGGAGTGCACTGCACCCCTTAATGACCATTTTGGCCTCTGTAATCACCAGGTGCACCATGAGCTCCTGGCAGGCCTGACTGCCTCCTCTTCCACTATCTTGGCTATCTTCATCACTGTCTGCTCCATTGGGGGATGCGGTAAAGGAACGGCACCCCTCCTTCATCCTGGGCCCTCCCCTGGACATTGTGTGCCTGTTTCTCCTGCAAGGACAAAAGAGAGTGGGACAAGGCACTGTTGTCCTCTGTGTCCAATGTCATCTTCCCGTATCTGTTAGGAGCTGCATATCTCAGTAATGACAGGTCCTCAATAGCACTATGGCTCTGAGACATTCTGAAGGGTCAGTAAATGCCCTGGGCACACACTCCTCCCATGTTCAGGAGCAGCATGTGCCCTGAGGCTCCTCAGCTGGTGTGTCTGCTGGAGGGTGCAAGCCCTGAAACCTGTCCAGAGGGTTGGGGATTACACTCACCTTGCCAGAATGTATGAAATCATTGAACCTTTTATGGCACTGAATCCAGGTTCTTCTCACCTTGCTTCTGCTACTAATGGTGGCAGTAATCTGCACCCAGGCCTCTGTAGGTTCAGCTGGTGGCCTCCTCCTGCCACCATCTGGGAAGAGCACCTCCCTCCTCTCCCTCACGGCCTCCAACATTAGATCAAGGTTGGCATCAATGAAGCGAGGGCAGCCCTACCCTGGGTGCCAGACCTCCAGCTCTCCTTATTCATCTCACTTCCCTCTGGTACTCCGGAAGGCTTTGGCACAATCAGTGCATTTCTCCCTCAGGACAACCAGCAGCGTCAGTGATGGTTGCCATGGCGAGTCTAAACCAGTCCCACAATTCATCTGATCCACCTCCGCTCCTGCCCCCACTGGCTCTAATTGGACAGGGAACACGTCTCCAAACCAATTAAGGGCTCACCCGTGTGAAAATCGGGACTTTAATCAGTTTCCCACCGAAGGCAGGGTCCTAACCCGAAAACAATCCCAACTCCTGTTTCCCACCTCCATGTTGAAAATCTAGCCTGATACCTGTTACATAAAATCGTGTTGACTCTGCCAAATCATTCTCTGATTTTCTAAGTTCACATAATAGATTCTAGCATTTTCCCTGCTACTGATGTCGGGCTAAATGGCCTGTAGTTCCCTGTTTTCTCCCTCTCTCCTTTCTTGAACAGCAGAGTTACATTTGCTAGCTTCCATTCCATGTGGACTGTTCTAGAATCAGGGAATTCTACAAGAGCAAAAGAAATGCATCCACTATCATTGAGTTAGATAGATTTTTGATAGACATGGGAGTCAAGGGTTATGGTGGCAGACAGGAAAGTGGAGTTGAAACCACAACCAGATCATCCATGACTTTATCGAATTGTGGAGCAGGATCGAAGGGCTGAATGGCCTATTCCTGCTGCTACATCCCACATTCCTATATTCCTATGTTCCACTGTAGTTACCACTTTTAAAACGCTAGAATGTAGGTCATCAGGTCCAGGGTGTTGGTCTGATTATAATCCTATTAATTTCTCGAGTACTATATATTTGCTAATTTCTTTAAGTTCTTCATTCTCACTAGAGCTTTGGTTTCCCACTATTTCCAGAATGTTTTTTGTGTCTACGACCATGAAGACAGATACAAAATATTTGTTTAATCTATCTGCCATTTCCTTATTCCCTTAAATTTCTCCTGTCTCTGCCTCTAAGGGATCCACATTTACTTTCATTAATCTTTTTCTTTTGACATACCTATAGAAGCTTTTACAATCTGTTTTTACGTCTCTTGCTATTTTACTGTAATTTTCTCTTTTCTCAGTGGCAAGATTTGAAAAGTTCTTCATTGGCTGTAAAGCAATTTGGGATGTCCTGAGGTTATTCAGGGCACTTATAAAAGCAAGTCTTGCTTGTTTCTCGATTTTGGGTTGTATAATACATGTGCTGTTATACAGGAATTATTTTAAATGTGAGTTTAATATGATCTTTTTATTGCCAATTTACTCCCCTCTTCTCCTACTCTAAAAGCATGGACTCCTGTGATCGTGCCCTTTGCTTATTTCATGTATTTTACAACTGTTTCTCTCTCTCCCAGTCATTTTCACTGAAATCGATAGCACACAGCAAATAAATTACTCCAACATAAACCACAAGTAAACTGTGTTTTGTTATGTGTTATTAATGTGTTATTGATGTGTGTGTAACACTGAACATTATTATTTTCTGATTCTGAGATGCCGAGTCCAATCTGTTAGACTTCGAACGATGGGCTGCAGGACAGATTCTAACCTGCATTGAAACAAAATCCTCAGCGCAGTTGGAATCTTCTCCTGTGTTTCAGTGCAACGTATGGTGTAATCATTTTATTGATCCCACTCCTGTTGCAAGCATGGAGGGCTTTCTTAAGAAATGGCATACTCCCAGCCCGTGATCCATCATTAATGGATGGCAACTCATCTGCCAGGAGTGCCCAATTTTTTAATAGGCACTGCCAGCCCATGCCCAGTGACTGCTGGGTCTCATTAGTGGGGAAGGAGGGGTTGGAAATTGGGGCTTATAATTCTCCAAGACCTCCGTGCTCCTCCAATTCTGTCCTCTTGCACATCCCCAATTTTAATTGTTCCACCATTGGCGGTTGTGCCTTCAGCTGTTTCTTGGCTCTACGCTCTAGAATTCCCTCTCTAAACCTCTCCATTTCACTATCTCGCTCTCCTTTAAGGCATACCTTTAAACCTACCTCTTTGACCAAGCTTTTGGTCAACTGTCCTAATATCTCTTTCTGTGGCTCCGTGTCAAATTTTGTCAGAAAACACTCTTGGGATGTTTTATTCTGTTAAAGGTGTTCTATAAATGCAAATTGTTGTTGCTTTCGGAATCAACCTGCGACCGTGTGGCGAGGATCCACCAAAGCACCCCTAATAACTGAGCTTTAGAAAAGACTACACAAAGCAATAACTCCAGTCACCAGCTGCATTTCAATATTTCAGTGATTTCAGCTTGCACATTCCTCTTTATTGTCAGCGGGAAGCAATTAAAAAACAAACACTGAAGGTTAGATTTGTACCGTCACCTCTGCTCAAGTTTGAATGATGAGCAGACTCTTCTTCCATTGATTTGTACGGTATTGTGTTCCTGTTAATTGCCAGGCAATTTACTGCCAAACTAGCTTTCTTCAGCAATACAGCCCAGCAACTTAATGTAATGCTGTGCACGTAGGCTGGTCCATTAGTGCTCAAGGTTAAACCTCATGGAATTAATGACAGATTAGCTAGCTGGACTGGAAGCTGATTTAACATCGGGAAGCTGAAGGTGATCATGATAATATCTCTGTCTGAGAGGCAGCTCTGGGTTCCCTGCTAGGCTGAGTGGTAGATTGAGTCTGAAGACTGTGGGTTTAAGCCCTACTGTGAGACCCAGTGCGGTACTGAGGGAGGTGCATAGATGCAGGGGCTGCTTTGCAGATGAGACAACATCTGGGACTGATCAAGGATCCCCACCTGGAATGTTTACTCTGTTTCTCTCTCCACAGGTGCTGCCTGACCTGTTGAGTGTTTCCAGTACTTTCTGTTTTTGGTTTTCAACTGTGACTTTGCATGCCTGTTCAAGTGAAAATAAAAGGAAAGATTTGTATTTCCAAAGTGTCTTTCAGGACCCTGGAGTGTCATAAAGTGCTTTACAGCCAATGAAGTACTTTTGAAGTGTAATCACTGTTGTAATGTAGGAAGCAAAGCAACCAATTTGCACACAGAAAGCTCCCGCAAACAGTACTGAACTAAATGATGAGTTAATCTATTTTAATATTGGCCAGGACACCAGGAGAACCCCCCTGCTCTTCTTCAAATAGTACAGTGGGATCATTCACATCCACCTGAGAGGGTGGATGGGGTCTCAGTTTAACATCTCAACTGAAAGACAGCACCTTCAGTAGTGCAGCACTCCCTCAGTACTGCAGTGGGAGCATCAGCCAGGATTCTGGAATGGGACTTGAATCCATAACCTCTGAGCAACAGCAACTGCCTCCAACTGAGACAGGGCTGACTAATCGATGGAAGTAATAATATTTCTATTTGTACCTCATTGCAAAAATCCTACTTGAAAATAGACCTTTTGAAGTGGTTTCGTTTGGTCTGACAAGTTCATGTTGAAAAAAATAACATTTCCTCGCCATTTGCCTGTATAACCATATGATTGCACTTCAGAAGTGATTCACTGATTGTGAAATAATTTGAGATATCCTGGGGTAGTAAAAGGCAGCAAATAAATGCAACTTTTCTTGCAAAAAGTCATTTGGTGATGATGCCAAGCTCTAGCCAGGTGACCAGTGTAAGAGAGATAACCAGCAATCAGAAAGACCGGTGATGTCGGTGAGCTGAGGAATCAGTATTGAGTTCAATGTATGTAAATGTGAGGGAAAACATATTGAGATAGTAAATAATGAGCAGTTCATCAATGAATGGGTGTCCCTTAATATAGCTTCAGAAACAAGGAATTCAATGTGATTATTAATCACTCATTGACAACAATTGCAATGTGCATTTATATAGTGCCTTTAACATCGCAAAATGTTTCAAGGCCCTTCAGAGAAGCATTTTCGAACAAAATTTGACACTGAGCCGCATAAAGACATTATTGGGGAGATGACCAAAAGCTTGGTCAAAGAGGTAGATTTTAAGGTGCGTCTTAACGGAGGAGAGTGAGTTAGAGGCACAGATGATTAGGGAGGAAATTCCAGAGTTTAGGGCCTAGGCGGCTGAAGGCACAGCCACCAACTTTGGAGTGATGAAGATCGGTGGTGTGCAAAAGGCCAGAATTGTAGGAGCGCAGAGCTCTCTGAGAATTGCAGGACTCAGAAGTTTTTCTAACCTTGTATAGATCAATGCTGAAGCTATATTTAGAATATGGTAAATTTACTGATCTCACTTGGAGCATTAGTGTCACATTGTTGGAGCCTTATCCCTTACCCATAATTCCTTTTCTTTGCTGAGGACAATCGGTGAACTTCCCCATTACTACCCTATCTTTGAAAGAGAATTGAGGCAGTGGGGAGAACTTAGTGAACAGCAACAAGGATAGTTCGGGGAATTACATTATAAAATTACAAAATGGAAGACAATCTGCAGGAAAGCAGAGAACTGATGAACAGATTCCCTTTAACTTCTGGGAAAACATAACACCATCATGTGGTATTCCAAGAACTGCGCAGTGGTTGCTGGGTGCATATGTCATTATTCCCACGTGTACTTAGATGGGAGAGAATCAACTGGGAAGTGTGTGAGTAAGGATGGGCATCGTTGCCCTGGGTAAGGCACTATTGTTGCTTCACAGAATCACAGAATTGTTATGGCGCAGAAGGAGGCCATTCAGCCCACCGTGTCCGCACCAGCTCTCCAAAAGAGTGATTCACTTAGTGCCATTCCCCCACCTTCTCCCCATAATCCTGCATATTCTGCCTTCTCATACAACAGTCTAATTCCCTTTTGAATGCTTCAACTGAACCTGCCTCTACCACACTCTCAGACAGCACATTCCAGACCTTAACTACTGGCTGTGTGAAAAAGTTTTTCCTCATGTCGCTTTTGCTTCTCTTACCCATTACTCCAAATCTTTGCCCTCTCGTTCTCTGTCCTTTCACGAGTGGGGGAGGCTAATTCACTCAGAGCTGACAGATGATGTCATCTTCAGCAACTTCTATATTGTTACATATTGGGAGGAACTGGTAAAGAAAGACAGAAACCAAGATGGCCAGATCACATATTTAATGATGTTGTCATGCACTGGGCATGCTCATACATAGGAATACACTCCACTGCTTCCCCCTTTAAAAAAAAATAAACTATTTACAGGTACACTAACTGTACAGCTTCAAAAATAAACAAATCTTTGAGAATAAACACACTTGTCAAAATAACAACTGATTCTTTTTCTTTAAATAATATCTATAAATCAAGTATAACAACTGGTTTACAAAGTCTTCCTGATTTTCTCAGAGATTTTGGTGTAGAGTCAGGTTTTGGACTGTCTGGTTTCAGTTCCGGATTTACAGAAGATCTTGTTTCTTTTTCTGAAACTGGTACTTCAGACACTGAAGTCTGGAATTGGTTCACACTCTGGCAAACCCTTGCTACCAAGTAGGTTATGCTCAAGTTTTGGATCATCCCTCACTGGGAAGATTGCACCTTCACAGCCGACTTTTGAGTCTTCACATGGCAAACACAACAGTGTGTCAGGAATAGCATTCAATGTTGTAGTCATATTGTGAGGGAAGTATAACCCATTGCTGCATCCTTGAGGCTGCCATTGTCAGTATTGTAGACTTTGGACCCAGAATAGCTGCTAGGGTTTATGATATGTAACTGGCGTAAAGTTTCTACCCATCAAAAACTGGTGAAACGTTTTGATTCCAAAGATGATTCCAAGTGCTTCCTTTACCATCTGCAGGTAATTATATACACTCTTGGTCAGGGTACACAATGCAAATACTATGGGCTTCTCTTGACCATCATCCCTGGCATGACTGATCATTGCTCCAACTCCATAGTTTGAAGCATCACATGCTAGCTTCAGGTCATGATTTGTGCCGTAATGAACGAATAATGCATCACTGGTCAAACTTCTCTTACATGCGTCATAAGCATCTTGTTGTGCTTTGGACCATTCCCATTTCACATCTTTCAACAACTCCTGCAGTGGAGCTAACACTGTTGCAAACTCTGGCAGAAATCGCAAGTAGTATTGAACCAAGCCTAGAAAAGATTGAAGTTCAGTATTACGACCAGGTGAGAAAGGGGTCTAGGGGTCCCTCTCAGCCTTCACCTGGTCTTAAACAGGGTTTAATTTTAAACACACCGTGTTTTTAGCTCCCCCTTGGTGAATCCTTGTTCAACGTTTTCCAATTATAAGGCAAAGAAACCAGGACAAACTTGCTTTCTTAGGTTTAAAGGAGAAAAGTTAAAATTTATTAAACTTAAATTTAAACTGTAATTTGGTTAACGCCTACATACACACGACATAACCACGTTAACATACATATGCAAATAGAGACAAAAGAGCAGAAGAAAAATAAAGTGGAAAAATGTGAGGCAATATCTGAAGAGGTTTTGTTATGGTTCTTCGAGCTCACTGTAGAGTCCTTTATTGTAGGTAGATTTTCCTTTTCATTGGGGCCCAGTATTCTTCTTGAACCCTGTTTACTGTAGGTGACATCTCTCTTGGGGTTCATGTGTCTTCAGTGGCTTTAAAGGCTTGCGAGAGAGAGATGGGAGCAGACAGCAGAGATCTTCTCAATCCCAGAGCAAACAGTCTTTCTGAATTCAAAGTGTTTGTACAATTCAGAAAAACCCAGGTTGCCAAGCAAGTTAGTCATGTGACTAACTGGTCTGACCACGTCTTGGATTGTCTCACCTTAGCAGTCTCTGGAATACTCCTCTTACACACAATACCTGGTGATCAAGGTCCATTGTGGATTGAATGTGTCAGGGAATGGTCCTTTGTCCTTCCATCACCGTCTGTTAATATGCAAATGACTTTTCCAGCCACAGCCGATCTCTTTAACAAGTTATTTGTTCACTCCAGTAACAGTTGAAAACCAATGTTCATGACAAAATTAATGTGCCTCAGTCTTGGCAGTTGGGGACCTAGCATGACAAAAACCTTCACCATCCTAGTGGGTGGGTTATTGGGAGCTAGCTTATTTTGTTCATCAAGGTCTCTACTGCTGTTTGCTGCACAAACATTTTCTCTTTAATCTATTTCATCACCAAAATCTTTTATTTATTGGGAGGAACTTGTAAAGAAACACAGACACCAAGGTGGCCAGATCGCATGTCTACTGATGTCACCATGGACTGGGCATTTTCACAAAATATTGCATATTTATTATTAGATATTTTCTTAGCAATAACCTGCTCACTGACGCTCAGTTTGGGTTCCACGAGGCCACTCAGCTCCTGACCTCATTACACCCTTGCTCCAAACATGGACAAAAGAGCAGAGCTCCAGACGTGAGGTGAGAGAGACTGCCTTTGACATCAAGGCAGCATTTGACTGAGTATGGCATCAAGGAGCTCCAGCAAAACTGGAGTCAATGGAAATTAGGGGAAAACTCTCTGCTGGTTGGAGTCAGACCTAGCACAAAGGAAGATGGTTGTAGTTGTTGGAGGTCAATCATCTCAGTCCCAGGACATCACTGCAGGAGCTCCTCAGGGTAGTGTCCTAGGCCCAACCATCTTCAGCTGCTTCATCAATGACCTTCCGTCCATCATTAGGTCAGAAGTGGGGATGTTCGCTGATGATTGCACAATGTTCAGCACCATTCAAGACTCCTCAGATACTGAAGCAGCCCATGTCCATATGCAGCAAGACCTGGACAACATCCAGGCTGGGATGATAAGTGGCAAGTAACATTCGCACCACACAAGTACCAGACAATGACCATCTCAAACAAGAGAGAATTTAACCATCTCCCCTTGACATTCAAAGGCAGTACCATCGCTGAATCCCTCACTATCAACATCCTGGGGGGTCACCATTGACCAGAAACTGAACTGGACCAGCCACATACATTCTGTGGCTACAAGAGCAGGTCAGAGCCCTGGGAATTCTGTGGTGAGTAACTCACCTCCTGTCTCCCCAAAGCCTGTCCACTATCTATAAGCACAAGTCAGGAGTCTGATGGAATACTCTCCTCTTGCCGTTCCATCACTGTCACGTGTCAAAATCCTGGAACTCCCCAAGGACTGCATTTGATCAAGAAGACAGCTCACCACCACCTTCTCAAGGGCAATTAAGAATGGGTAATAAATACCAGCCAGCAATGCCTACATCTCCCAAACCAAAAAAAAAATACATGAAGGGAAAAGAAACTTTGACAGCATGGGGTCCCTTGTAGCACCCTCTCCAGGGAATGTTGGAACACCAGCAAAATTCATCCTAAGAGCTTGATGAGAGGTACTCCAGATTCTGCTTCTTTTTATAAACAGTGAATAATTTTATGTATAATTGCTAATTTGCTGAGTCCGCAACACCTTGACCTCGCAAGCTCAAAGCTAGGGTAGAAGGATTGGGGAGGTCAAAGTTCAGATTTAGCTGACTTGGCACAGCACAGCCACACCTCCAGTGCTGTATTTCGGTTTGCATTAGGCTCAAAAGAGCAATGAGGTCACAAATGTAAAAGTTAACCAAGTAAATTATTTGCAGTCAACTTTGGCTGAATCCTGACATACAGAATTGTCTGACCTCACAGTGATTGGATAGACATTATGAATCCCCATCCCACCAGACCAGACTTTGCATTGTCTTCACCAGTGACCCACGGAAGTGCTTAATGAAAATCAGGACCTGCGACACACACAATTTTCTGTTCACACACTTCTGATGGGTGTGATTACCCACCACCTACATGTGCTTATAAAATTACCTCATAGTGCAGACTTTATTAGCATGTTGCACATCTTTTGACTTTTGTATATACTTTTATCTGTAAATAAATCCCGATAATAGTCTTAGCCTGTACTTTTTACCCCAGCATCTTGTTCTGTTTGTGCTTTCTGAGCTGATGGGATAAAAGGTTGGACCTCCCACTTGTTATACAATCAGTGTTTTAGCACAATTCAGCATTAATTTTTAGCCATAGGCTACATTATCTTAAATATGATAGAGAACAAAATCTCATTCGAACCTGCCTTGTGGTCATGCATTAACCAAAGTCTTAGTTTCTTACGCACCTATCAAAAAATGGCCTTAAAATGTGCATCAACACAGATTGCTACTACTATCTATTGTCAATCAGGCTTCTATCAGCTAATCGTTACTTTGCGTTAGAGGATACTTCAATAAAAATCAATTTATCCCAAGTGCCAGATTTAGGACAAAATATTTCCTTCCTCCCTTATGAAACATGGCTTAAAGCAAATTTCACATTCACATGGGTCCAGATGTATAGCTGAAAAAGGTAATGGATGTGTAGTAAAGCTGCATTAACTAGAGAGGGTAAGCATGAAGAAAGCTCATATTAGCTTGTAGCCAAACCTTTCAAAGTCCCATCAATTCTTACAGTGGTTGGACTGTGTGAAAAAAAACTGCAATCTTATAAGTAGATTGTATGCTGCTGTGTTGCTACATTCCATAACTGTGCTATTAATCAGAAATACAGACGGTAAGTCTACCAAAATAAAATGAAATTCACGAACAGTGAAAAGTTATTAAATAAAAATGATGCCAACTTCGCATCTCTACTTCCACGAAAACACCATGCTCACCTGCTGACTGGTTTATGTCATAAACTGCACAGAATATTAATATATACAAAATTATTCAGTGCTATGCTGGAAGGGTTGATGGTTTCATGCCTGAAGACAAATCTCTTGTGGTTTTGATATTAACTGCCCAATGCCTCATGAATTACAGTATTCCCTTTACATGGTGCACATTTCCATTGCGAACAGATCCTTGCTCAGGTGTAAGCTCCCGATTTTCCTGGAAGTGGGGGGCCTTGCCCACTGAGGGCATGCATTGGAAAACTGCGCTCAAGTTTCCAATATGGTGGGTTTCAGCCGTGTGGTCACTAAATTTCCCCTTTATGACTTTGTTTCTTTCTCTCAGATGCTTTTTTTCACAGCTGTTCGGAAATCAGTTCTCCCTCATTGTCCTGAATCAACACTGATCATCTTTAGCATTCACTCAGTATTTTGCCTCTGAAATGTGTAGTATCAGGTTCTGAAAGGGTTAATGTTGAGAAAGTGTAAAGAATACCACCTACCTTGATGATGTAATGATCAAATGTGAAAGAGGCTTGAAGAGAGATGCAGCCTGGCTTCAGAGGAGTCACAGATTGGTGTGGAGCTGTGCATAGTTATAATGTATTAAAGGTTAATGTTCTAAGTACTCAAGACTAAGGAATCTCTCTAAGCTAAACTAACTCAGTATACAGCAAAGTGGAGCATCAGGATCAAATTACAGTCTGAAATCGACACTGTTGAAGGGTTAGAACAGGAACCAGTTCATGCTGTTTGGGTTGATCATCAATTTAACTCTTTTTACAACAGCTCCAGAGACCTGCCACAAAATACAATGCAAATTCAACACACCGTGCAGGGGGAAAAGGGTTAAATAGTGTAAGAGTAGTGGGGAAGGTACTCGAGTGCTGAGAGCTACATTGGTACAGTGTTTGATTCTCAGCCACGGAGACAGAATGCAAATCCAGACTCTATTGATTTTTGTACTTGGGTTTCTCTGCGGAAAGAGGAGTGATACATTTAGCAGTCGGGGGAGGAATCCTTTCCCGTTCTGCTCAAATCTGCCACAATCCGAGTAATGAGATGAAGAAACGGAAATGCTGGTACTGGACAGATGGTTGCAACTCTCTCTATCGAGAGGAGAATGTGGATTGGCAGCGAAAATGGAATGGAGGGTGGTAAAATTATCAAAATATTAAACAGACAAAGGAGTATCACTCTTGTGTTGGGAAGAAAGGGCAATGAATGGATTACACTGGCAATTTCAAACAGCATAAACTCACCAGTGGGGTAAACTGACCAGTAGAGGCAACATCTGTAATTGTAGAGGCCAAAAATACATCCACAACAACCTGTTCTGTAACACTTCTTTAAAAAGACTCATCCATTCAGTGGTGAAAACGGCAGACTGGGTCAGAATTGACTGTACAATATTAATAACCTATTATATGTTAGTGACATGCCATAGGCTATATCACTAATGCACTATATGATATTAGTAAAATGTTATATAAGTTACATGCTGAGGGCAATGTTCCCCAAATACTTGAGCCACTAAAGCGCTTCTGAGGTGACCAAGGTGGGGCCTTACATTTAGTGCAATACATTGTAATGAGAAGCTTTTTATGTTGTCTGATGCAACATAAATGAGATGTGTGGAGTTCAGTTGATTGAAGATCTCAACCAGGTTTATTAAACAGCTAACAAGTATATACAGTGCAGAGCTATTTATTTACAGGACTTGCCTCTTGGTGTTACAGTTACAGAGTGACTCAGGACTGTGTGCTGGTACTTGGCTCATTAGCATACTAAGATCTTAAAGGGGCATCACTCTTAAAGGCAATCACACAACATCCCCCTTCTTTCCAAAGACAAGTCTTGTATGCTAAAAACAAACATGTATAAAATTAGATACTATCAAAATTATTTACACATGGATAGAGATTATGAACTTTACAAGTATAAAGGCTCAAAAGTCCATATAGCATCTCAGTGGTTTGAAAACTCTTGCTCGGGGAATTTGTGCCACATCTGTTGTTGTTCTTTCTGAAGTTTCTCCCTCTCTGCATTCAGTTTCTGTTGCTCTGCCTTCAGCCTGCTAACACACTCTGTTGCTTTTCTCAAAATGACCACTTTTGAGGCCTTGTCCTTCTTGGAAAGCTCCAGCAGCTCATCTCGAACAGCCAATAGGCAATGCTTCAACTCATTCCTCCTCTGCCTCTTCAGGACATTGCATGTCCATCACCTTTCCTCATCCTCCACGTCTGAACGCTTGGGGCTCCAGGTTGAGGACTTGTTGGGGGAGGAGTACTTTGTCTAATGGAGATACCTGTCCGTTCTGGCTCGTTGTGGTGCTGGCAGTTCTGAGCAGAAGTGAAGGTGCGGCATAGTTGTGCTGTTGCTGGGTTTCCAGACTGCACCACTTGATACTGACCAGAGTTTGCGAGCGGGTTCCGGGATAAGTTAGGTGAATGGGCTAATATTTGGCAGATGAAGTTTAACGTGGATAAGTGTGAGGTTATCCATTTTGGGCGGAAGAATAGAAAGGCAAATTATTATCTAAATGGAGAGAAACTTCAGAGTGTTTCGGTGCAGAGGGATCTGGGTGTCCTAGTGCATGAATCACAGAAAACTAGTAATAAGGGGCAGCAGGTAATTAGGAAGGCAAATGGAATTTTGGCATTTATTGTTAAAGGAATAGAGTATAAAAGTAGGGAAATGTTGCTGCAACTGTACAAGGCATTAGTGAGACTGCACCTGGAGTATTGCGTACAGTTTTGGTCCCCTTACTTGAGGAGGCAGTTCAGAGGAGGTTCACTAGATTGATTCCAGAAGAGATGAGGGGTTTGTCTTATAAAGAGAGATTGAGCAGTTTAGGCTTTTACTCTCTAGAGTTTAGAAGAATGAGAGGAGATCTAATTGAGGTATATAAGATGATTAAGGGGATTGACAAAGTAGACGTAGAGAGGATGTTTCCTCTGGTGGGGCAATCTAGAGCAAGAGGTCATAGTTTTAGGATAAGTGGTAGCAGATTTAAAACAGAGATGAGGAGAAATTACTTACCTCAAAGGGTCGTGAATCTGTGGAATTCACTATCCCAGAGTGTGGTGGATGCCAGGACATCGAGTAAATTTAAGGAGGAGATAGACAGATTTTTAATTAGTAATGGGTTGAAGGGTTATGGAGAATGGGCAGGAAAGTGGAGTTGAGGCCGAGATGGGATCAGCCATGATCGTATTGAATGGCGCAGCAGGCTCGAGGGGCTGAATTGCCTACTCCTGCTCATAGTTCTTATGTTCTTATATAATAAAAGCAAAATACTGCGGATGCTGGAAATCTGAAATAAAAACAAGAAATGCTGGAAATACTCAGCAGGTCTGGCAGTATCTGTAGAGGGAGAAGCAGATTTAAAGTTTCAGGTCAGTGACCCTTCTTCAGAACTGGCAAATGTTAGAAATGTAAAAGGTTATAAGCAAGTAAAGCGGGGGTGGGGCAAGAGATAACAAAGGAGAAGGTGTAGATAGGACAAGGTCACAGAATAGCTGACCAGAAGGTCGTGGAGCCACTGAAGAAAGGTCACTGACCTGAAACGTTAACTCTGCTTCTCTCTCCACAGATGCTGCCAGATCTGCTGAGTATTTCCAGCATTTCTTGTTTTTATTTCTTATGTTCTTATGTTCCGGTCCTTGGAGATTTCCCTTTGGCAATGCTGTCATGGATGGTTATGATGTTGAGGTCCTTACATGCTGGTAATCCTGCCACTGCTGGTCTGCTCATGTCTACTAGGTAGAACATTTGTGGTTTCTATGCCATCTTGCCATATTCGCATTGCATTGTTGGTGTGTCACTGCACAGGATGGGTGATCCAATGTATGCAGATAACTTGGCAGTCAATGGTTGTATCATTGATTTCCAACAACTCTGGTACATATCTTTGAGGATTTGGACTGGTAGGAAATTTGCACTCGCGCTGGTGTCAATCTTGACCCTGAGTGTATGTTTGCCAGCTTTCTTTGGGCCCATGATGTTAATAGTGGTGAAAGCTTCCACTTGTTTGACTTCATCAATATAATGACTTGAATTTTGAAAGCTCGCCAATGTGATATAAAGGCACAGTGCATGCGCGACTTGGGCACTGCTGATCCACCATGATATTTCTCGCAGTGGCTCATTTACATGGAGGGGGTGGAACTCCTGCTCCCGATGACATAGAGGGGGTGGCCGCTCCGTCCCCGGCAATGGCATCCAGTGCCATTTTAAAATGGCTTCAAGCCTTCCAGTTGCATTTAAATTTTTAAAGGTCCCAGTCTCCGGGAAATAAAAACAAAATTTTAATACAACTTAAGGGCGGCACAGTGGTACAGAAGGGTGGTGCAGTGGTTAGCACCGCAGCCTCACAGCTCCAGTGACCCGGGTTCGGTTCTGGGTACTGCCTGTGCGGAGTTTGCAAGTTCTCCCTGTGTCTGCGTGGGTTTTCGTCGGGTGCTCCGGTTTCCTCCCACAGCCAAAGACTTGCAGGTTGATAGGTAAATTGGCTATTGTAAATTGCCCCTAGTGTAGGTAGGTGGTAGGAGAATGGTGGGGATGTGGTAGGAAATATGGGATTAATGTAGGGTTAGTATAAATGGGTGGTTGTTGGTCAGTGCAGACTCAGTGGGCCGAAGGGCCTGTTTCAGTGCTGTATATCTAAATAAATAAAAGTAAATATGAATCACCTCTCCCACCCTCCCAATGAGTAATCTATATATAAATTGCCCTCTCCCCCAAGAAAAAAACTTTTATTTAGATCCCGAACTTTATTACCTTTGACCCTCAACCCCTTCCCACTATCCCCACAACCAATAGTAAGAGTTTTCCCCATTACCTCCCTGCCTGAAAACTTCACTCCTCCCCCCTCCGCAGTAGTGTTCCGCTGCGGATCTCTGAATCAGCATGGGATGGCCGTCTTGAAAAGGTAAGTGTTTATTAATCTACTTTACATTGATTAACATATTGTAATTAGGCCCCCGTCTCCAAGCATACTAATATCATATCACACAACATACATCACCTTGGTAAAGGAGTTGAAGCTTCCACTAGGAACAGCCGCTGGGTGGATTGTTAATCAGCTGCTCGCCAATTAAATTGCTTGCTAGTGTTCATTAAGGAGGCAGGAGGGCATTTTGGTGGATGGCGCTTGACCTAATGCCCTCTCCTAATGGTGATCTGCTGGTAGGGAATAAACAAGATGTTGCAAAGGATTTTGAGCGCTTTTTAAAAGTATAAATAGAGGCACAGAGTAGCAAAGCAAGGAAGTTATGATGAGCCCTTATAAAACACTGTTTTGGCCTCAACTGGAGTATTGTGTCAATTGAGGGCACCACACTTTAGGAAGGTTGTGAAGGCTTAAGAGAGGTTGCAGAAAAGATTTACAAGAATGGTTCCAGGGATGACGGACTTCAGTTACGCGGATAAAGTGGTGAAGCTGGGATTGTTCTCCTTAGAAAAGAGAAGGTTGAGAGGAGATTTGATAGACATGTTCAAAATCATGAGGGGTCAGTGCAGAGTTAATAGGGAGAAACTGGTGGAGGTTTGAGAGCCAGAGGACACCAATTTAAGGTGAATGGAAAAAGAACCAATGGTGACATGAGGAAAAGCTTTTTATGCAGCGAGTGGCTAGGATCTGGAATGCACTGCCTGACAGTGTGGTGGAGGCAGATATAGTCACTGCTTTCAAAAGGGAATTGGATAAGCACCTGAAAAGAGAAAATTTGCAGGACTATGGAGAAAGGGCAGGGGAATGGGACTAGCTGAATTGCTCTTGCAAACAGCCAGCATAGACACGATGGGCCGAATGGCCTCCTACTGTGCTGGAACCATTCTATTATTCTTTATCATATTTTACTGTTCATTTGCTGCCGGAGGTTTGAAGAGGACTTTTGAAACACATCAGGGACTTCCTGGAACACTTTGTCAAGACTTCATCGGAACATTTATTCTTGAAATTCTCTGAGGATCTCACCTAAAAAGAGTAAGGTCTGTATGACTCCACTTAATTGGACACCTTAGAGGAGTCAGCAGGATAAAGGGAGTGCTTGGACATCTTGCAGCTCCCACTTTGTCTGCACAATGAATGGATGGAGATGAGGTGAGGCAGAGCACCACCAGCTGCTGCAGGGGAGAAGGACGGGAGGGAAAGGAGAAACATATTCCCTAATTGTTTTTGTAATGTGCGGCCAACGTTTAAGTGCGTGGGGCATTTAAATTCTTTTGCGTGCCAGAGCACGTGCAGAAAATAAAGAGACCAACTTGTGCATAGCCTGCGCGGGAACTTTTGGGTCGCTGTGTGGCCACGCACCTTAGCAGGAACATTGGACAGGAGGGCAGGATGGACTCCGTACCCTCTGCGGGTACAGGTTGTCCCAGCTTGTTTGGACCTCCTCCATGGATCTCCAGTACCTTGTCCAAGAATCTGTGTTCCCACACCCTAGATCCCCGAGCCTGAAATATGCCGCTGTGTGTCAGCCAGCGCACTCCACACCTTCAGTGCAAGTGGATGCGTGGAACATACACATACCGCTCAACGGAAATTGCATCTAATCAGTGCTTGACCACTAAACCTGCAGGTGTCTGCTTTAGCACCTCCAGGCAAATTCAAATTATGGTAATCAGTAATTAGGACCTAAATTGCATAATTGAACTAGACTTTAAACAGGCATGTCTTAATAGCACAGCACACATTTCTCACCTATTTCCACCCTTTCACCAAAACAGCCCCCATTATGTATCAGCAACATCCTATATGATATAAGTAATACTATCTGGTTTAGTAACATGCCATGTGATATTTGCAGCATGTTTTTTTATTCTTTCATGAGATGTGAGTCTCACTGATAAGGCCAGCATTTGTTGCCCATCTCCAATTGCCCTTCACAACTGAGTGGCTTGCTCGGCCATTTCAGAGAGCAGTTAAAAGTCAACCACATTGCTGTGGGTCTGGAGTCACATGTAGGGCCAGACCAGGTAAGGACAACAAATTTCCTTCCCCAAAAGCACATTAGTGAACCAGATGGGTTTTTGTGACAACTGATGATAGCTTTTAGCCCATTCCCTTTCAAATTCTTTTCTTTACTATTTCCATTAACAGGTTAAACTCTATTTTAAATAGGTTAATTCCTTCTTTAAAATGGGACACAGGACTTACATATAAATATACCAAGAGGTTCAGTATTACTATCACAAGATGAAATTCCAGTTCTTGGATTGTTTAACTCCTTCAAAGATAGCATTATTTCAAATGTTTGAGTGAATTTGCTTCCCTCTACCAAACCCAGGAGAGTTGATATTGCAAATCCTTGCCCACCACCAAGAATTTCTTTTTATTCATGGGATGTGAGCATCACTGGCAAGGCTGACATTTATTGCCCATCCCTAATTGCCCCGAAACAGTGGTGGTGAGCTACCTTCTTGAATCCTGAATCCTTGATAGTGGTTTTGGTACAACTGAGTGGCTTGCTAGACCACTTGTGATGGAGTCCACATGTGCAGACTGTTACCTGAACAGTTGACTTGTTGAATGTACTGTTCGGTGCACTGACTCTGGTTTCAAAGCTTGTTTTTTTTAAGGAAATACTTCACTGGAAAATGCAATTAAAAGCTTCAGAATTCTGGGAAAACAGAACTGGTTAGGACCAGTTAAAAACACAGTATACAGAGTCATATGACCAGAGCTGTGACCAGAGCTATCCAAGCTCAGTTTACAAGACTGCAGAATTGAAGCAGGCTGCATGGAAGAAAATACTTGATTGTGGGAGCTGGCCATTGGCAAATATGACTTGCCACAGCTGTTTTCGGTGACTAAAGAGCTACAGGTGAAACCACTCCATCAAGACTATCATGAGCAGGACCAGGGTTGTTCGAGAGGCAACAAGACTTAAGGGAAGACTGCAACGCTCACTATCGACGAGAAGATATTACCTCCGTATCAGCATCTTAGAAGATAGGAGTTGGACAGCTACCTGAAAAAGTTTATGGTTTTGAGGAACTTTGTGACTGTTTGTTTCCATCTTTGCTAAGAAGACTGCTTAGAAAATCCATGAGATCTATCTTTGTTGCATTTCGTATTTAACAAGTAATCTTTAAGCTATATATATATCAACCGTGATTTAACTGTTAGCTCATGTTTAATTTATGTTGGTTTTGGTTTAAGTGTTAAAGTAAAATTTATAAAAGTGAAACCTTGTTCGTTTGTTTTTTTGTTCTAAATTGGAGAGGGGTTGGTCGGTGGATTTGATTCTTTTAGTTTGCTGATTCCCATGGGGATCATAGCAGACTTCATAGGGCAAGTCAACCACATTGTTGTGGGACAGAAGGTTTCCTTCTGTAAAGGACATTCGTGAATCAGTTAGGTTTTATGACAATTTGACAGCTTCGTAGTCACTTTTACTAATACCAAGTTTTTTGTTCCCAGATTTTGTTTTTAAACTCAATTCAAATTCTCAGAATGCCAATGGTGGGATTTTAATTCATATTCTTGGGATTATTAATCCAGCCTTTTGGATTGCTAGTCTGGTAATAAAACAACTACATTACTGCCCCCACTATTTATCAGAAAATTACAGGGTGATAATCCAGTATTCACCAGACCCGGAAAAGATTCAGAAAATCTGCCTTACAACAACTATTTGCATTTATATAGCATCTTTAATGTCATACGATGTCCCCAGGCACTTCACGGGAGCATTATCAGATAAAAGTTGACATGCTGCCCTATGGTTTATAATGACACCAAGAAAGTATAGGTTTCAATTATGCCAAACTAGAGGATTTTTTCCACTGATTGTTCTGCCACAGGGCACAGGCATGAACGCTGCTTTAAACCGCCAGTGAGATCTGTGAGTATACGTCATGTGTACACAGGATGGTAAACC
This sequence comes from Heterodontus francisci, assembly GCF_036365525.1. Classification (NCBI taxonomy): domain Eukaryota; kingdom Metazoa; phylum Chordata; class Chondrichthyes; order Heterodontiformes; family Heterodontidae; genus Heterodontus; species Heterodontus francisci. The sequence goes on along the minus strand of NC_090408.1, from coordinate 12,407,679 downwards.
AGACACAGCTGCACCTTCAGTACAGCCAAGTGGCTCAGTGGTTACTCTCCCATCTCTGAGTCCGAAGGTTGTAGCCCCACTTCTTCAAGTCCCACTCCAGAACTTGAACACAAAAATCAAGGTTGACATACCTGTGCAGTACAAAGGGAATGCTGTAGTGTCAGAGGTGCCATCTTTTGTCTTTTGCACTGATGTGCTGGGCTCCCCCGTCATTGAGGATGGGGATATTTTTGAAGCCTCCTCCTCCAGTTATTTGTTTAATTGTCCATTACCTTTCATGACTGGATGAGACAGGACTGCAGAGTTTTGATCTGATCCATTTTTTGAGCATGACATTGAATTTTTTCACCTAGCTGCAGCCTGAACCACCAGACAGTGTTTTCCCTGACATGCCAGACCCATTATGTAGGTAAAAAGAAGTTCTTTCCTCTCCAGAGTAATTTGGTCAGAGTGTTCTCCATAAATGCACTTGCCCAGTGCAGGGCATGAGTTTTAATAACCTTGAATTACAGTCCTGGTAGCTCCCGCAGAGTTGCTGGGTGATACATGCAGGAGTTAAGTTTAGGCAATTCAGAATCATAAAGCTGAAATAATCAGAAATAAATTAGGATTAGTCACATTTCTGGTGTTAACACATTAAATTGTTTAAAGATTAAAAAGATTACTCTCAGTGGAAAAGATTGGAAGAATGGAAGTGTCAGTAAGCCCAAAAGTAAGGACATTCACACTCTGAGAACCAAAAGCAGAACAAATTCCCTGATTTTTTTGTTGATTGACTTGTTGAATAAATCCTGATTCCTTAAAAAAAGTTTGCAGACTCATTTTACAAATATGCATTCTCGGCTTGGCAGGTACATATCAAGAAAATAAAAACACATGGATGTAAAATTGTGGCGAGCGCTGCCGCATTATATGCTCCTGGCGGACAAGGATCCACATAAGCATTCCAAAAATTGATCCAGTAATGTAGAATCTACCATGCTTCCGAAGTTAATATTGAATTCCAAGCTTGTGCTGCAATTATGCTGGCATCGGTACAATGATTAAATCAGGCCTTCTATCCATTGCCAAACTCTGCTTCAATCACTTGTAAATCCATTTCAAACTGCAGCAGTGTAGTGAAATTTAGCCCAATCGTATGCAGAGTATTATCTGGATTAAGAAGCATAGGGAGGGATTCTGTGATGCAAGGCTCCTAGCAGGATTATCTTTCACATCCTCAGGGCATTTCACAGCTCTTCACAGCCAATGAAGTATTTCTGAAATGTAGTTGCAGTTGTTTCATGGGGAAATGTGGCAGCCAATTTGTGCACAGCAAGCTCCCACAAAACAGCACTGAGACAAATGACCAGTTAATCCATTTTTTTGCAGATCTTGGTTGAGGGATAAATATTGGCCAGAACACTTGGGGTAACTCCCCTGCTCTTCTTTATTTAATGCCATGGGACCTTTTACATCCACCTGAGAGGTAGATGGGGCCTTGGTTTAATGTCTATTCTGCAAGATGGCACCCTGGACAGTGCAGCACTTCAAAAGTACTCCAGTGTCTGTAAAATGCTTTGAGGTATCCTAATGTCATGAAAGTTGTTATAGAAATGCAAGTTAGGGGTATGATAACATCGTGGTTATGTTAGGGCATTAGTAATCCATACTAATCCTGGTCTAATAATCTGGTATATGTAAGGTCAAGTCCGATCACAGAAGGTGGGAATTTGAATTCAGTTAATTAAATAAATCTGGAATTAAAAGCTAGTATCAGAGATGGTGACCATGAAACTGCTGGATTGTTATAAAAACCCATCTAGTTCACTAATCTCCTTTAGGGAAGGAAAGCTGCTCTCCTGGTCTGGCCCACAGCAATGTGATTGACTCTTAACTACCCTCTGAAATGGCCTAGCTGGCCACTCAGTTGTAAAGGGATGGGCAGTAAATGCTGGCCTTGCCAGTGATACCCACATCCTGAATTCTGAAAAGAGTTCTTTCTTTATGTTTTTCTAAGTGGCTACACTTTACAGTCACATGTCTGGAGGTAACGGAGGTAGATGCAGGTCCAATGGCAATGGAACTGACTTTGGGACAGAGATGGGAGAAGTAGGCAGTTTTAGATGCTCAATGAATATGGAAAGTGTACGTTGCTGCAGTAGAATTGCCAATATTCGAGGTTAGGCCCATGCTGCCATTCGGACGATTGGTTAACATAAACCACTGAACCCAACCCTAGTACAGATCCTGTGTGTATCTGCAGCTAAAATTGTCATTTTCTTATTAAAGAGCAACCTCGCACCACAAAGTGCCACTGTTAAACATGTCACAGGACTTGTGGGAGAGTTTAATACAATAAAAAGTGATGGTAGAGAAGCATTCATTGCTGGAAGTGTGTCTTCAACAGTGTTTAGATTTTGCTTGCCACTGGGTGGTTAGTTTAGGGCTAGTTTTTCAAACGCAGCAGCCTATGGAGAGACTCATCCACTTGATCAAAGGTGACCCACCACTCAGAGGATTAGTTCCTTTGGATAATTCTAAGTTAGTGGGGGGAGTAACAAACTAGTATAAATTAGCAGGCGTACTCCCAGACTTCAGCACACGTCTGAGACCAAGCCACAAATCCTCTTTCCATTCCAGTTGTAATTGCTTAAATGCCAATGAATGACAAAATTAAGCAAATAATCATTAAAAAATCCAGCCAGGAATTATTTTTTATGAAATCTGATTAATTTTTTCAGCAACCTTTTGCTTTAACTCAACTACACCAACAACAATAAAAACAGGGAACATTGTATTTATTTAAAGTATAATAAAAATGATTGAAGTGTTTTGTTTGAGAAAGTATTTGATTCTAATATTGCCAAATCTATTTCAAGAAGGCTGTAAAATGGTTATATGTCCTGATGGTTTAATTATGTATTATTGTGTTTATTGCTCAAATTGAACTTGTATTTTTTTATTCCTACTTTCTATTCCCTTGTTGCATTCAACGGGACTGTGTGGCGCATCTCCAACGATAATTGCTTGATATGCATTTGTGCCTCTTTGTATCTCCTCAAGCTCCTCCAAAGCATTCCAGATCTTCTTGTCACAAGTGAGTGAGCACCCCATCCAGTTGCTGTCAGTCAGCCCGTGGGTCAGACTCTCTCATTAACAGCTAATGTCACTCATCCCAACACTTTCCATTTTAACATGCAGTGAAGAGGGAGAGTTGCAGATGGATTCACTTTCACAGGCTCCCCTCCATTACCTGTCTTGAAAATCGATTTCCTTTAAGAAAGAAAGACTTGCATTTATCGACCTCAGGAAGTCTCAACGTGCCTTACGGCCGAAGAAGTGTTTTTGAAGTGTACTCACCATTGTAATGTAGGAAACGCAGCAGTCAATTTGTGCACAGGATGTTAGAACATAGAACATAGAAAATACAGCACAGAACAGGCCCTTCGGCCCACGATGTTGTGCCGATCCTTTGTCCTCTGTCAAGGACAATTTAATCTATACCCCATCATTCTCCTTTATCCATATACCTATCTAAAAGCCGTTTGAAAGTCCCTAAAGTTTCTGACTCAACAACTTCCCCAGGCAAGGCATTCCATGCCCCGACCACTCTCTGGGTAAAGAACCTTCCCCTGACATCCCCCCTATATCTCCCACCCTTCACCTTAAATTTATGACCCCTTGTAACGCTTTGCTCCACCCGGGGAAAAAGTTTCTGACTGTCTACCCTATCTATTCCCCTGATCATCTTATAAACCTCTATCATGTCACCCCTCATCCTTCTCCGTTCTAACGAGAAGAGGCCTAGAATGTTCAGCCTTTCCTCGTAAGACTTATTCTCCATTCCAGGCAACATCCTGGTAAATCTCCTCTGCACCCTCTCCAAGGCTTCCACATCCTTCCTAAAATGAGGCGACCAGAACTGCACACAGTACTCCAAATGAGGCCTTACCAAGGTCCTGTACAGCTGCATCATCACCTCACGGCTCTTAAATTCAATCCCTCTGCCAATGAACGCTAACACCCCATATGCCTTCTTCACAGCCCTATCCACTTGAGTTGCAACTTTCAACGATCTATGCACATAGACCCCAAGGTCTCTCTGCTCCTCCACATGCCCAAGAACCCTACCGTTAACCCAGTATTTTGCATTCGTGTTTGTCCTTCCAAAATGGACGACCTCACACTTTTCAGGGTTAAACTCCATCTGCCACTTTTCAGCCCAGCACTGCAACCTATCCAAGTCCCTTTGCAGACGACAATAGCCCTCCTCGGTATCCACAACTCCACCAACCTTTGTATCATCTGCAAATTTACTGACCCACCCTTCGACTTCCTCATCCAAGTCGTTAATAAAAATCACAAACAGGAGAGGACCCAGAACTGATCCCTGTGGCACGCCACTGGTAACTGGGCTCCAGGCTGAGTATTTACCATCTAAGACCACTCTCTGCCTTCTATCAGTTAGCCAATTCTTAATCCAACTGGCCACATTCCCCACTATCCCATGCCTCCTGACTTTCTCCATAAGTCTACCATGGGGGACCTTATCAAATGCCTTACTAAAATCCATGTACACCACATCCACTGGTTTACCCTCATCCACTTGCTTGGTCACCTGCTCAAAGAATTCAATCAGGCTTGTGAGGCAAGACCTACCCCTCACAAAACCGTGCTGACTGTCCCGAATCAAGCAGTGTCTTTCCAGATGCTCAGAAATCCTATCCCTCAGCACCTTTTCCATCAACTTGCCTACCACCGAAGTAAGACTAACTGGCCTGTAATTCCCAGGGTTGTTCCTATTCCCTTTCTTGAACAGGGGCACAACATTTGCCACCCTCCAATCACCTGGTACCACCCCCGTCAACAGAGAAGATGAAAAGATCATTGCCAGCGGCTCTGCAATTTCATCCCTTGCTTCCCATAACATCCTTGGATATACCCCGTCAGGCCCGGGAGACTTGTCTATCTTCAAGTTATTCAAAAACCCCAACACATCTTCCCTCCTAACGAGCACTTCCTCGAGCTTACCAGTCTGTTTCACACCGTCCTCTTCAGTAATACACCCCTTCTCATTCGTAAATACCGAAGAGAAGTACTCATTCAAAACCTCACTTATCTCTTCCGGCTCAACACACAGTCTCCCGCTATTGTCCTTGACCGGACCTACGGTCCCCCTAGTCATCCTCATATTTCTGACATACGCGTAAAAGGCCTTGGGGTTTTCTTTTATCCTACCCGCCAAGCATTTTTCATGCCCTCTCTTAGCTCTCCTAATCCCTTTCTTCAGATCCTTCCTGGCCATCTTGTATCCCTCCAGAGCTATGCCTGTGCCCTTTTTCCTCAACCTTATATACGCATCCTTCTTCTTCCTAACAAGACTCTCAACCTCTCTTGTCAACCACGGTTCCCTCACATGACCATCCCTTCCCTGTCTGACAGGGACATGCTTATCAATGGCCCCTACTATCTGCTCCTTGAAAAAGTTCCACATTTCGACCGTGCCCTTCCCTGCCAGCATATGCTCCCAACTTATGCTCCTCAGTTCCTGCCTGACAGCATCATATCTACCCTTCCCCCAATTGTAAACCTTGCCCTGTTGCACATACCTATCCCTCTCCATTACCACAGTGAATGCTACAGAATTGTGATCACTATCTCCAAAGTGCTCGCCCACCAACAGCTCTATCACTTGCCCTGGTTCATTACCTAGTACCAAATCCAATATTGCCTCCCCTCTGGTCGGGCAGTCTACATACTGAGTCAGAAAAGCTTCCTGGACATACTGCACAAACACTACCCCATCCAAACTATTCGATCTAAAGAGTTGCCAATCAATATTTGGGAAGTTGAAATCCCCCATAATTACTACCCTGTGACTTCTGCTCCTTTCCAAAATCTGTTTCCCAATCTGCTCTTCCACCTCCCTGCTGCTATTGGGGGGCCGATAGAAAACTCCCATCAAGGTGACTGCTCCTTTCCTGTTCCTGACCTCAACCCACAGTGCCTCAGTCGGCAGATCCTCCTCGAAAATTCTTTCAGCAGTTGTTACACTATTTCTAACTAACAATGCCACCCCCCCACCTCTTTTACCACCATTCCTAATCTTATGAAAACATCTATAACCAGGTACCTCCAAGAACCATTCCTCCCCCTCACCTATCCACGTTTCAGTGATGGCCACAACATCGTAGTCCCAAGTGCCCATCCACGCCTTCAATTCACTCACCTTATTCCTGATGCTTCTTGCGTTGAAGTATACGCACTTTAACCCTTCTCCGTGCCCATCTGTCCTCTGCGACAGTGCTACCTTCCCCAATACCTCACTACACTCTTTGTCTTTCTGAGTGGACCCACTGGTCCCTGGACTACAAGTCCGGTTCCCATCCCCCTCCCAAACTAGTTTAAACCCTCCCGAACAGTACTAGCAAACCTCCCTCCCAGGATATTGGTGCCCCTCTGGTTCAGATGCAGCCCGTCCTGTTTGAACAGGTCCCATCTTCCCCAGAATGCAGTCCAATTATCCAAGAACTGGAAGCCCTCCCTCCTACACCATTCCTGCAGCCACGTGTTCAGCTGTGCTCTCTCCCTATTCCTAGCCTCACTATCACGTGGCGCCGGCAACAAACCAGAGATAACAACTCTGTCCGTCCGAGCTTTCAGCTTCCAGCCTAACTCCCTAAACTCACTTCTAACATCTGTGCCACCCTTCCTTCCTACGTCGTTGGTGCCAATGTGCACCACGACCTCTGGCTGCTCCCCCTCCCCTTTAAGGATCCTGAAGACGCGATCACAAACATCACGGACCCTGGCACCAGGGAGGCAACAAATCATCCGTGCGTCTCGCTTGCGCCCACAGAACCGCCTGTCGGTACTCCTCACCATCGAGTCCCCGATGACTAGTGCTCTCCCGTTCTCCCTCCTTCCCTTCTGAGCCACAGTGCAGGACCCCGTGCCAGAGGCCCGTTCACTGCAGCCTGCCCCCGATAGGCCGTCCCCCCCAACAGTATCTAAAACTGTATACTTGTTGCTGAGGGGAACGACCACAGGAGATCCCTGCACTGACCTCTTCCCACCTCTAACTGTTACCCAGCTGCCTTTGTTTTGTGGAGTAACGACATCCCTGTAGCTTCTATCTATCACCCCCTCAGCTTCCCGAATGATCCTCAGTTCATCCAGCTCCAGCTCCAGTTCCCTAACACGGTCTGATAGGAGCTGGAGACGGATGCACTTCCAGCAGGTGAAGTCGGCAGGGTCACCGGAGGTTCCCCTCACCTCGAACATACTGCAGGAGGAGCAGGAACTCTGCTCCGCACCTTTAAAGAAAATACCTACCCAGGAGTCCTTGCTGCCGTCCAGCTTCCGGTTCCTCCCGCGCCAAAAGTAACTTGAACACAAGGAAAACAGTAAGTACAACTTTTAAAACACAGCTCCTGGTGCCTTCACTTACCCACCGAAGAGTCGCTACCTTCTCCTGCTGCTCCGCCGGGAAATGAGGAAATGTTCCTGTAGTTGAGGAATAAACATGGGCCTGTACACTTGGGAGAACACCCCTGCTGTTCAAAATAGTGGCGTGGGACTTTTTACTTCCACCTGAGGCTTGCTTTAACGTCTGATGCAAAAGACAACACTGCCAACAGTGCAGCACTCCCCATGGAAGTGTCTGCCGAGATTATGTGCTCAAGTCTCTGGATTGGGACTTGAACCTACAGACTCAGAGGTGAGAATGCTACCATTGAGGCACCGCTGACAACATTTTGGTGTTCCTTTGTGCAATGACAGAGGAAAAGATAGAGGAAGAGGAGGGGGATGGGGAACGGGGAGACAGAGTTTAAGGTGGGCATGAAGCATAACAACAGGGTACATCTCAAATGTAATAGAATCTAATCATTTTAGGAGACTCCAGGCATCACCATCGATGGTAACATTGCAGTACTTGACTGTAGATCAGTTCCCTTCTCCCCCAGTGCTCCAGACTTGTGTCATCTCCTTTCTGCTAAGCACAACAAGGTGGAGTTTCCTGTGAGTTTGCACAGAGAGTGTGTAATCAGGCAGAAAGCAAATACAAGGTGCAAAAGATCGAGGAAGCTTGGATGCAAGCGTGTTATGCAGGTAATTATGTTAGGCCTGAATTTCCCCACTCTTCTACACTTGCCAATCAATCCCGTCCCTCAAGCGTATAATGTCTCCACACTCAGGCTAACAAGTCGTTCATGCGAACATCCTGCAATTGCGCTGGTGCAAAAGGGGTTTAGAATTATGCTCAGAACTGTAGGTGCAGCGGGAGACCACATCATTGTTTTGGTGTTTTGTTGAATTTCTTGAGGGAACTTTTCAATAAATTATTACATTCAAAATTTTAGAAATTCCCGATTGTTTGTTCAGAAACATGCACTGGGTCATTTTGACTTGGTGCGATAGCATAAGATGGGTAATAGCCAGTTGCTAGCCTCCTTTACTGCAAATAAAGGCCGAGATTTTACAGGGGCCCCTGAGGCGAGGTCGGAGGCGGGGGTGGGGCACAGAGAATCGTGATGGGTGAAGGTGGGGGGGGGGGGGAACGGGTGGCAGGGCAGAGGGCCCGTCGCCTTGCCATCACTGAGCGATCTTCCAGGGGGCAGGATAGGCCGATGACGGCTTTCCCATCCAGAGGCCAATTGAGGCCCTTAAGTGGCTAATTAATGGCCAAGTAAGGGCCTCTTCCCGCTGCCGCTGGGATCTTACATGCGGCAGGAGGGCCTCTGCCATGGGGACAGGTTGCCTTGTAAAGTGAGACACCCACCCTGTGGGCTTGGAGGGGGTGGTCCCTCCTTTGTGGGCAATTTGTGACCCACGGAGGACCCGCACTGGGAACAATTTTACCCGCTGGGACCCCCTTCCACCTTTAAAGGCTTTAAAGGGACGGGGACCCCGTCTCCTAAAACTTTGATTCAGAAAGACTGGATGTTCACTCCGGGGAGGCACAAAAAGGAAAGGTGGAGTTTCCCCTGCCTTTTTGCCCAGTATTGGAAGCCCTGCCTTCAGCACAAAATCCAGCCCAGAAATGGGAGAGAGGTAAAACAGGCTGCACACGCATATCACACAAAGTTACATTTAAATCCTGTATATGCTAATGTGCATGAATGACAGTTGAATGGCTTGAAACATTGATTTTAAATACTTAAAGAAGGATTATACGGTGTTCTGCACTTTCCTTGGGTCCCAATTATTAATGATGACTTTTACATGCTAGCATATGTTAATGAGATTGGCAGGAAATTTGAGTGAAAGTAGACATCGACCAAATGGGAGCGCAAATGGGAATAAGTTTGAGTGTAACATTCCAATTACATCCCACAGAAAAATCCCATCCTGGAGGCCAAAGCAGAATTCATTAAAACATTCTTCTCTTGTAAGTTGCCATGAGTCTGGAGCTAAGATTTAGCAATCTGTGTGAAGATATTCAGTTCTCAAAAGATTTATTTTTTGTTTCAATGTCATCACATCAATTAATTTCTCTTTGAACAAAAGATCGCAGACCCAGGAACAGAATAGTGAGAAATCACAGCTTTGAAATGGGTGATTTTTGGAATACACTTTTGATAGCAGATTGTTAATTATCATTATTCCTTAGCAGAGAAATTTTAGCCTTAATCCTTGATATTTTAAAAAGTTATTGGGGTTCATTTTCTCTGTGTGTCAGAGCTTTCATTCGGTAAGTGAGCAGTAAGGTGCAGTCATTCTGTGTTAGTGTCCAAGGAGCAGTTGCTTTCACCCATACTCCTAAAATTGCTCATAAGATTAATACATGTTAATGCATGTAAAGCTTAAAGATTAAAGAAGCTTAGTCTGATAAGCTTAGAGCTGGATCGATTTCCTCTCGAGCAGTGTAGATATGGAAGCAACCTGACAGAGGTCTATAAAATACCAAATAGGCTGGATAGTGTGCCTATTGATAGAGTATTTCAGTTTGACAGATTGGGGAGAACCTGAGGACACATGTTTCAATGGTGTAAGAGTAGGAATAGACTGGACATTGGGCAGTTTGTCTTTTCCCAGACAGCAGTGAGCCTCTGGAATGTGTTGCCGGCTGGTGGAGTGTATGTTAGCTTTCTGTACTTTTTCAAGAGGAAGCTGGACTGGTTCCTGACTGAGGCAAAGGTTGCATCCTAAAGAATGTAAATGACTTTAGAGATAACACTTGGTCCGTGCGATCTCCTGTACTGGTTTCAATCGCCTGAGGTGGTCGGACAGGAACTTTCAAGAGTATCTTTTTCCCTTATTGGCCCTGGGTTTTTCTGTTTTATGCCTCTCCCAGGAGAAAACGTAGCTGTGGAGGTGGGTCTGGGGGACAGGAAGAGGTGGGGGCAGGAAATGTCTAGTCAGGAGTATGGGGCAGGGTTGGTGGATCAGCTGATTATTTCTTGCCCTATGTTCATAACTGTAGGCTTTCCCCCTCAATTCCTAAAACCTGAGTTTTAATGGGGAAGGTATCTGTTCAAAGCTGGCAGCACCACAGCAGGAGGGATATAATGTGACACAAAAGGAGCGTGTAGACACAGGAAAACATTAGACAAACACATAGAGTGGTCTGGAAAGTGCCTCAAATGTCCTGATAGAAAATTACTTTTCATACCATTTATGGTCCCTTGTGGGTGTCAAGCCACTTGTCACCACTTGTGTCAAGACTCTGAGTTAAATTGCTGGAATACAGCAAATAGGTGGGGGGTGCAGCATAGATTCAACAGAATGATACTGGGGCTTAAGGGGTTAATTTATGACCAGCTGTTGTAGCGATTGGCTTGTGTTCCCTTTCGTTTAGAAGATTGTGGGGGTGTTCTGATTGAGGCATTAAAATGACAAAAGTATTCAATAGGGTGGATGGAGAGAAACTATTTCTGCCTCGGGAATCAAAAACGAGGAGACATATTATCAAATTGAGAGCTAGGTCTTTTAAGAGGGAACTCAGGAAACACTTTTTCACACAAAGCGTAGTCGAGACCTGGAATTCTCTCCCCAAAAGGCTGTGGATGCTGGGAGTCAGTTGGAACTTTTAGGACTGGGATTGATGGATTTTGTTGGGTAACAGTATCAAGGGATCTGAAGCAAAGGCAGGAGAATGGAGACGAGATGCAGATCAACCGTGACCTAATTGAATGGCAGGACAGGTGCAAGGGGCTGAATGGCCTCCTCCTATTCCTACATTATTTGTACTTGGGAAGAGAGAACTGAAGGGTAACAGGAAAAAATTCTGTTAAAATGTGAAATTTGTACTGGGACTGATTGTGAACTAACGATCAGAAAGTTGCACAGAGGTCTACTAACATTCACAACATAAGAACATAAGCAATATGAGCAGGAGTAGACCATATAGCCCTTAAAGCCTGCTCCGCCATTCAATACAGTCATGGTTAATCTTCAGCCTCAACTCCACTTTCCCACCCACTTCCCATATCCCTTGATTCCCTGACTAAAATATCTCTATCTCAGCCTTCCATATGCTCAGCAGTGGCGCATCACCTGATGAAATTCAATTAATCAACATGGATTGAATTGGATTTTTATGTCCAATATCGGCATTCAAGCCCCGGAGAGCAGAGACGAGAATATGAGTTGACATGCAGTAAGGTATGTTTGTCCAGGTGGAGCGACCACTGGCTCAGTGGTAGTGTGCCTGCCTCTGGTTTGAGGTTGGACCCCACTTCAGACAGCCTCATCAATAGGAGAGTGGAGTGCAGGCTCAGAATACTGGGTTGACGCCTAGGATGGGTACTGCGGTCTGATGGGTGTGGGTGATTCCGTCCCCCTCCATCATATGAGTAGGTGGAGCTCTTTAGCCTTGGTTGCAGCCTAGTTTGGAGAAGACACTCTGCAGATAAAAACTTCAGCTACTCTTCCGGAGAAAGTGACTCAAAAATCTCATGTGTGAAACTGGAGTTAGGACCTTCCCTGAGGTACAGGTAGGATAGAGGAGGTACAGGAGACTCAAAAACGTTGCCTGAGATGCATCAGAGAGATTCTTTCTGGCCTGAACCAAGAAGTTGACATTGCAACTGTCAGTTCAGGAATAAGATATATCAACTTGTTCATTACTTACAATGTCAAATGGTCATACTTTGGCCCAATCGTATAAGACATTCCCATTTCATCGGCACTAGTAATTTTCACAACCTATGTTTCTTCCTTTCAGAGGCTGCCTGGCATACAAGAAAAACCTTGTTACTAAAGGGATGGTCACTATGTGAAACAGAATACCGGCAGGGGAACACGAAACTTTAATGGGTTTCAAGAAGGAACTGGACAAATGTTTATCAACCAATGGGAATCAGACTTATTAGAAATGCCCCAAGGGTATAGGGGGTTTAGATGGACCAAAGGTCTTCTGCTGCTTGAAACTGTTAACTGACACAAGCCCATTTTTATTTATTTATTTATTTTAGAGATACAGCACTGAAACAGGCCCTTCAGCCACCGAGTCTGTGCCGACCATCAACCACCCATTTATACTAATCCTACATTAATCCCATTACCCTCTCATATCCCCACCTTCCCTCAATTCCCCTACCACCTACCTATACTAGGGGCAATTTATAATGGCCAATTTACCTATCAACCTGCAAGTCTTTGGCTGTGGGAGGAAACCGGAGCACCCGGCGAAAACCCACACGGTCACAGGGAGAACTTGCAAACTCCGCACAGGCAGGACCCAGAATCGAACCTGGGTCGCTGGAGCTGTGAGGCTGCGGTGCTAACCACTGCGCCGCTAACCACTGCGCCACTGTGCCGCCCAATTTTTATCTCCATGGACTTCAACGAAATGTAAAATCAGTTTCCACCAGGCAAGTTACTTTGAAATTATCCCCAAGTTACTGTGTTTCCAGCAGGTATTTTTACTTCAGAATTTCATGATTTGTAGTTTTGTCCTTTGAACCACTTTATCAGATATCCTGTCTGAACCGGGGTCAATTTGACAGTCCTGACTGATACATCCCGCTCAGGGCCATTATCTGATTTTGTCTTGAGTCAGCATATGTGTATACTTTAGTTGTTGCTAAGTGATGTTAAAAGGATAGCAAGGAACACTTCACACGTAACTACATCACAGTCAAACACAACACAAACTACCAGAGGCACATGTATTACACAAAGAATTAGACAATTTTTCCTGTTTCAGCTCATTGAGAGCATGGTTAGCAGCCAAGCAAACACTTTGTAAAGCCAAATAGCTTTACTGTAGGTATACTTCATTTGGTCCATGGTTGAATGTTAGTTGCAACACATTTAACTTGGCAAAGGTATACTGAGTGAAGTTACGGAGACCTGTCAGTGTGCTGAACAAGGAACAGAATTTAACTTTTTGTCAAGATACTCTTGCTGGCTAACAAGATAAGTCCAGAATGGTAAATGTTTAGCCTTCTGTCCTGAAATATTCTCTGCCAGTTCAGGTTATTTTGTGACATTATGAACTATTGATATTACAGGCTTTTATAGGAATATAAGGGTACAGGAGTAGAAACAACTTTGCCTGTATCCTATTCCATACATTCACCTGTCACCCTCTCCTTGCTCACTTATATTAGCTCATGCCTAATCCAATTTAAATGCCTTATTCTGGTATTTAAGTTCCTTCATGATCTCATGCTTCCTTACCTCTGTAACCTCCTCAAGCACAACAATCACCTCCCTTACTACCCCTCACCACCACCCCAGTGTGTTCTGTCCCTCTGCCTTTGGCCTCCAGTGCATCCCACCTCCCTCCTCCCCAACATTAACGGCCACGCCTTCAATCATCCACACCCGAAGCTCCGAAGTTTATTCCCCAAACCTGGCTGCATCTCCATTTCTCTCTCCTCCTTTGAAACTTCCCTCAAAACCCATCTCTTTGACCAAGCCTTTTGCTGCCCCCCACCTCACATCTTTAGCTTGGCCTTAGTGTTTGTGTAACTATGTCTCGGTGAAGCATCTTGGGATGCTTTTATGTTTTACAGGCACTATACAAAGGCAAGTTGCTGTTGTTGTAACAAAGTGTCCAAACCGAAGAATTAATCATTGCTCTGGCAAAATATCAGTCTATTCCTCCCTTCAATTCTTCCACATGATCAATATCCACACATTCACAACCATCTGTGTAAAGCATTTAAATCTAAAATGTCTCTGTCCCTTTGGTTTAACTTATTTAGTTTCTTTTTCTTACTTAAAACCACTCAGGTTAAACTCCAGAGACTTGAGCATAAAATCTAGGCTCTGAAATCTAGGTACTGAGGGAGTGTTGCACTGTCAAAGGTGTTGTCAAGAAAACATAAAATGCCAAATGAGGAATTTTTAATTCATCAGTGGAACACTTACATTAAACTTTTAATGGGAAAACCCCTGCAGTTAACTTTTTAAAAAACTAGCAGCCAAGATGGCCACCACAATTTGCATCTGAAACACCTTTTCATATTCAATGAATCCACCCGGAGCCAGAGGTTTGAGCAGCAGGGACCCAGGAAAACGGCTTGCTCTAAGTGATTGAATTACCAACAAGTGTTTCATTAGCACGGCAGTCAAGGCAATCCTAACATCTTGACTTTGAAAGAGAAACCCCCTCCAAGTGTAAATTGGCATCCTGGGGCCTGTGGAGCCAATTCCTAACCTTAAATTTCATTAGAAGCTTCCGGAAAACCTGAAGCAGCCATGTGACTATTTGTCCATCTTGGGGGAAGCTGTTTTTTTCCTTTGGACAGTGAGACAATCAGTAACTCAGACTGTGCAGCAGGGGAAGGCTACATGCCACCCACCCTTTCTCTCTCTATCTCTCTCTCTCTTCCCAGATAACACAAGTTTGAAAACCATTTGTGACTGTGAATCCTTCCAAGCCTACAGATTTCTACAGACAGAGACCAGGGGAAGAGGACACTACACGTTTGTCTCCAAGAAAGCCTTGAGCCAAGTGGGCTAACCACAAAGTGCACTTTGACCAGCCGAGGGCTTCAAGAATACAGCTTCAGACGGAAGATTACCGAATCATCCACTTCATAGACTGTGTATTTAAATTCCATTTATTCTGGACTATAATCATGGCCCTCCTGCCTTGGGCGCTATGGCGTTGGAAGGATGAATGAGAACGGGCAGAGACTGCTTGAGTTGTGTACCTATCATAACCTCTGCATCACCAACTCGTTCTTTCACACTAAACCCTGTCATCAGGTTTCATGGAGGCACCCAAGATCGAGTCGTTGACACCAGCTAGACCTCATTGTCACAAGGCGAGCCGCTTTAAACAGTGTTCAAATCACACGCAGCTTCCACAGTGCGGACTGTGACACCGACCACTCCCTGGTGTGCAGCAAGGTTAGACTCAGACCAAAGAAGTTGCATCATTCCAAGCAGAAGGGCCACCCATGCATCAACACGAGCAGAATTTCTCACCCACAGCTATTACAAAAATTTCTAAATTCACTTGTAACAGCCCTTCAAAACACTCCCACAGGGGATGCTGAGACCAAGTGGGCCCACATCAGAGACGCCATCTATGAGTCAGCTTTGACCACCTACGGCAAAAGTGCAAAGAGGAATGCAGACTGGTTTCAATCTCATAATGAAGAGCTGGAACCTGTCATAGCCGCTAAGCGCATTGCATTGTTGAACTACAAGAAAGCCCCCAGCGATTTAACATCCGCAGCACTTAAAGCAGCCAGAAGCACTGCACAAAGAACAGCCAGGCGCTGCGCAAACGACCACTGGCAACACCTATGCAGTCATATCCAACTGGCCTCAGACACTGGAAACATCAGAGGAAAGAATGATGGCATGAAGAGAGCTCTTGGGCCAACCATCAAGAAGATCGCCCCCCCTCAAATCTAAATCAGGGGACATAATCACTGACCAACACAAACAAATGGACCGCTGGGTTGAGCACTACCTAGAACTGTACTCCAGGGAGAATGCTGTCACTGAGACTGCCCTCAATGCAGTCCAGCCTCTACCAGTCATGGATGAGCTGGACGTACAGCCAACCAAATCGGAATTCAGTGATGCCATTGATTCCCTAGCAAGTGGAAAAGCCCCTGGGAAGGACAGCATTACCCCTGAAATAATCAAGAGTACCAAGCCTGCTATACTTTCAGCACTACATGAACTGCTATGCCTGTGCTGGGACAAGGGAGCAGTACCACAGGACATGCGCGATGCCAATATCATCACCCTCTATAAAAACAAAGGTGACCACGGTGACTGCAACAACTACCGTGGAATCTCCCTGCTCAGCATAGTGGGGAAAGTCTTTGCTCGAGTCGCTCTGAACAGGTTCCAGAAGCTGGCCGAGCGCATCTACCCTGAGGCACAGTGTGGCTTTCGTGCAGAGAGATCGACCGTTGACATGCTGTTCTCCCTTCGTCAGATACAGGAGAAATGCCGCAAACAACAGATGCCCCTCTACATTGCTTTCATTGATCTCACCAAAGCCTTTGACCTCGTCAGCAGATGTGGTCTCTTCAGACTACTAGAAAAGATTGGATGCCCACCAAAGCTACTAAGTATCATCACCTCATTCCATGACAATATGAAAGGCACAATTCAACATGGTGGCTCCTCATCAGAGCCCTTTCCTATCCTGAGTGGCGTGAAACAGGGCTGTGTTCTCGCACCCACACTTTTTGGGATTTTCTTCTCCCTGCTGCTTTCACATGAGTACAAGTCTTCTGAAGAAGGAATTTTCCTCCACACAAGATCAGGGGGCAGGTTGTTCAACCTTGCCCCTCTAAGAGCGAAGTCCAAAGCACAGAAAGTCCTCATCAGGGAACTTCTCTTTGCTGACGATGCTGCTTTAACATCTCACACTGAAGAGTGCCTGCAGAGTCTCATCAACAGGATTGCGGCTGCCTGCAATGAATTTGGCCTAACCATCAGCCTCAAGAAAACGAACATCATGGGGCAGGACGTCAGAAATGCTCCATCCATCAATATTGGCGACCACGCTCTGGAAGTGGTTCAAGAGTTCACCTACCAAGGCTCAACTATCACCAGTAACCTGTCTCTAGATGCAGAAATCAACAAGCGCTATGTCCAGACTGGCCAAGAGAGTGTGGGAAAATGGCGCACTGACACGGAACACAAAGGTCCGAGTGTATCAAGCCTGTGTCCTCAGTACCTTGCTCTATGGCAGCGAGGCCTGGACAACGTATGTCAGCCAAGAGCGACGTCTCAATTCATTCCATCTTCGCTGCCTCCGGAGAATACTTGGCATCAGGTGGCAGGACCGTATCTCCAACACAGAAGTCCTCGAGGCGGCCAACATCCCCAGCTTGTACACACTACTGAGTCAGCGGCGCTTGAGATGGCTTGGCCATGTGAGCCGCATGGAAGATGGCAGGATCCCCAAAGACACATTGTACAGCGAGCTCGCCACTGGTATCAGACCCACCGGCCGTCCACGTCTCCGCTTTAAAGACGTCTGCAAACGCGACATGAAATCCTGTGACATTGATCACAAGTCGTGGGAGTCAGTTGCCAGCGTTCGCCAGAGCTGGCGGGCAGCCATAAAGACGGGGCTAAAATGTGGCGAGTCGAAGAGACTTAGTAATTGGCAGGAAAAAAGACAGAGGCGCAAGGGGAGAGCCAACTGTGCAACAGCCCCGACAAACAAATTTCTCTGCAGCACCTGTGAAAGAGCCTGTCACTCTAGAATTGGCCTTTATAGCCACTCCAGGCACTGCTTCACAAACCACTGACCACCTCCAGGCACGTATCCATTGTCTCTCGAGATAAGGAGGCCAAAGAAGAATCCAACCACCAAATCTATTTTTCCTTTTTTAATCTATTTGTGTGTGTGTGATTCTTGTGCGAGTATGTGCGTGAATGTGTAGAGTCATAGAGTTATACAGCACAGGAACAGGCTCTATGGCTCATCATGTCCGTGCTGGCCATCAAGCACCAATCTATTCTAATCCCATTTTCCAGCACCTGGCCCATAGCCTTGTATGCTATGGCATTTCAAGTGCTAATCAAAATACTTGTTAAATGTTGTGAGGGTTCCTGCCTATGCCACCCCTTCAAGCAGTGTGTTCCAGATTCCAACCACCCTCTGGGTGAAAATATTTTTCCTCAAAACCCCTGTAAACCTCCTGCCCCCTACCTTAAATCCATGCCCCCTGGTTATTGACACCTCTGTTAAGGGAAAAGGTTTCTTCCTATCTACCCTATCTATGCCCCTTATAATTTTTATACCTCAATCAGGTCCCCCTTCAGCCTTCTCTGCTCTAATTATTTTTAATTGGGTTTAGATAGTTAAGTATAATAAACTCACCTCTTTCTTGTTTAAACTCAAGAAAGCCTGTCTGATTGGTTCTTTCACGATCACATTAAAAGGTAAAAGGTAAAACACTCGTGGAGGTGGTAAGCACAACCACTGTTTAAAAAGGAATAAACCTTGTTACTGTCAATCGAGGAAGGACAAAAGGGGAGCCCGAGACCCCTCCTCGCCTGGCCGTAACAGTGTCTTTCAGATGGGACATTAAACCAAGGCCCCATCTGCCCTCTCAGGTGGGCGTAAAAGATCCCATGGCACCATTTCAAAGAAGAGCGGGCGAATTCTCCACGGTGTCCTGGCTAATATTTATCCCTCAAGCAACATCACTAAAACAGATTATCTGATCGTTATCACTTTACTGTTTGTGGGAGCTTGCTGTACTCAAATTGGCTGCCACTTTTCATAGCTTACAACAGTGACTACTTGTAAAGTACTTAATTGGCTGTAAAGTACGTTGGGACCTCCTGAGGTTATGAAAGGTGCTATATAAATGTAAGTCCTTGTTTCCTTTTCTTTCTCTGCAATTCTGGAAAATTATATCTTTTTTCCCTTTTTTGATTCATTCTCAGGATGTGGACATCACTGCCAAAGCCAATATTTATTGTCCAACCCCAGTTACCCTGACGTTTGATACAACAGAGTGGCTTGCTAGGCCCCTTCCGAGAGCAATTATGCATGAACCACATTGCTGTGGGTCTGGATTCACATCCAAGCCAGACCAGGTAAGCACAGCAGATTTCCTTCCCTAAAGGACATTATTGAACCAGATGCATTTTAAGGACAATCTGACTGATTCATGGACACTTTTAGCGACAGCAGCTTTTTAGTTCCAGAATTCAAATTCTCAAACTGCCATGGTGGGTTTTGAGCTCACATTCTCCAAATTATTCAAGTCTACTAATATAACCATTACACCACTGTATCCTAAATTTCACTAATTCTTTGATAATGGTGAATGTTAGATAGACAAAAGAATTAAGGGTTGAACTTCAATATTGCAGCCTCCTGACAAAATGTAATTTGCATCATAAGAGGAATTTTACTCTCAAAATTTATGCATCTGAATAGAAATGAAACAATACATTCTTTCCAAATACTCTCAATCAAGTTAATTATTCTTCAAATTAAGGTGTAATGGATTATACTGATGGACCAATCTCCTCATTTGTATGAAGTTCAATTCTCTCCGAATTTTAAAAAGGTGTTCGTTAATAATGTCTGTTAGGACCAGGGGAGAAGGGGTCTAGGGGTTCCCGCTCAGCCTTTGCCTGGTTTAACCGTAACAGCGTTTAATTTTAGAAACACTATGTTTTTAGCTCCCCCTTCAGTGAATCCTTGTTCACTGCTCCAATTGTAAGGGAAAGAAATCAGGCAAGTTTTCTTAGATTTAAACAAGAAAGGGGAAGTTAATTAATCTTAAATTTTAATCCGGTTAACGACTACGAATATGCGACGCGACCACACTAGCATGCATACACGATAAACACACGCAGATAGAGGCAGAAAAAGTAGAAAAGAATAAAGGGGAAAAGTTTGAGGCAATATCTGTTCGTTATTTACTGTCCTTTGAGTTCAATGTGGAGCCTTTTGTTGCCGGTAAGTCCTGCTATTCATTGGGGCCCAGTTCACATTTCAACTTGTTTTGATGTTGGAGTCCTTTCTCTCTTGAGATGTACATGTCTTCCGTGGGTCCAGTGGCATGGGAGAAAGTGAGAGAGACAGCCAGGAGAGAGGTGGCCTTGTTCCAGCTTTAGTTGCAAAACTGCCTTCTGTTCCTTTTTGTGTGGCACAATTCAAAATACCCCAGGTTGCCCAGCAGGTTAGTCATGTGACTAGCTCCTTATTTAGAACAGTCCCTGCTGAGAGGTTTGTGGATTGTATTACCTTAGCAGTCCCTGGAATGCGCTTCCTTACACCTTCAATGTTTCGTGATCAAAATCCATTTGGGTTAATTGGAGCAGGGAATAGTCCTTTGTTTCCACAAGTAGTGTCTCTTAGTATGCAAATGTCCTTCCAGCCCAGTGTCTTCAAACAAGTATTTTCTTCACTCCAACATCAGTTTAAAATTAATGTTCATATGATGAAATTAATATGCCTCATTCTTGGCAGCTGGGGGTCTGCATGGTAATGTCACTCATTCCAATTTCAACCCTGAGGCCTAAAATTTCCTTCATTGCAGTGTTAGCGCTGGAAGTGTTTGCCGACAGGGTTTCTGCTTAGTAGTGTTCCCCTGGATTAACTGGTCATTATTTCATTGCTGACTGTGGGACCTTGCTGTGCACAAATTGGTTGAAATGTTACAATAAAATGATGTAGCCACATTTGCTGCATTGAAATAGTAACTACACTTCAAAATGACAATGTAAAGAGATTTATAAAGTCCTGAGGTGCTACATAAATGCAATTTTTTTTTGCTCTGACTTCAGGGTTGGGTAGATTTCAATGTTGGCAGTGGGTACTTGATGGGTAATTTCCCCCCCCCCCCCCCATTAAGGTGGGAAGGGTGGAGTGGGGGCAGAAAAATGCCTGCAGCTCCTGCCACACCGTAGTGTGGTCTGCAAAATTGGCTGAAGAATAAAATAAATCTGTTTTCTTTCCCACCGCGCTGCAATCGATGGCAATCCCAGAAGTGGCGGTGGGCATTGTGCCTTCCAGAAATCCCATTCCCATCCACTGCTCTGAAATGGGCAGGAAAACGAGATGGAAAATCTGGGTTTGTATACTTTACGAGTCAAGTGTTATTTCAGGGGTGATCCCTATCAGTGTGGAAACCGCATTTGCAGGGAACCAAATCAACCTTGTCCAACCCACAACTGCTGCAAGCACAGTTCCCTCTGGGATCACAGCAGCAAGGAATCACCCTTTGATTTGTGGTACCAGATTATTTTTATTTGTCATTTGCTCATTGATGCAGCCATCATTTCAAAACACTAGTTTGGAGATGTACCATATGGAAATGTACAGTGCAGTTAGACTACAGGAAATTCTATTGCTCCCGTCAATGATTTTTTTCAGGACAAAACTGTCCTTTTCCAGTAATAAATTACATTACATTTGGATCATTAAATTAGCTTTTTTTTAAAAAAACTGAGCAGAAATGGCATCATATGATGAACTCAATGACTTACTCGCTGTGCGAGTTCACCAAAGCTTAAACACTCAAAATAATTCTCATCACGTCTGTGATTCCTCAGGGGAAAAGGTTGGAAGATTCATTACTTACAGAATTGATCACTAGTCACTTTAAATGTGACACCAAGAATTTCCATGTGCCATCTCTCAAGTGGCAACGTTCGCAGCCACTTCTCAACATTGTTTGAGTTTATTCAGTGAGCTGGCTTTACTCAATGGGCATTTAATTTTTATATTCATTCACAGGGTGTGGGTGCTGCTGGCAAGGCCAACATTTAATGCCCATCCCTAAGTTGCCTTGAGACTGTTGCTCGACCACAGAGGGCAGTTAAGAGTCAACTACCTTGATGTGGGACTGGAGTCACATATGAGGCAGACTGGGTAAGAATGGCAACTTTCCTTCCCTAAAGGATATTAGTGTACCAGTTAGACTTTTACAACAATTCAACAGCTTCATTGTCATTTTTACTAATGCTTCATATTTCCAAATTTTTAATAATGACATTTAAATTTTTAAACTGCCACGGTGAGATTTGAACTCACATTCTCAAGATTATTAGTCTTGGCCTCTGGATTAACTAGACCAGGAACATAAATGCTACACTACCCTATCCTTTGATTATTACAATCTGCACCCCATACAAGGCCAATGTATCGTTCCTGAGGTGCGTTGCACAAAATAGAAAACAGTACTCCAGATGACCAAGGTTCTACACAACTAAAGCATAACTTCAACAAAAGCAAAATACTGCAGAAGATAAAAATCTGAAGCGTAACTTCCTCCCCTTTGTATTCCAGCCCTCTTGATGAAAAGAGCAACATTCATTTTTTCCAACCTTATAACTGTTCAGTAGCTTTTAGTAATTTATGTATTTGGATACCCAAATCTTTTTGTTCCTCCACAGTTCCTTGTTTCTCACCAATAAGAAAATATGTACATTGGTGGAGCCTAATTCAATTAAAAATATTATATACACATTGCAATTTATTAAAAAAGGACACTAGTGATAATTCAACACTGTTGATGCCCAAGCACATGATGTTAGGTCACAGGGGCAGAAAAAGGTTAAAATGACTATTAATGTATATAAAAAGAACAGCAGAGGTTGAGCACAGAATCGCATGCTTTGACTTTCCGTACTGGAATGCAAAAGCAATGCTTGAAGAGAGAATGTGTACCTGCAAGCTTATCTTCTCCAGTATAAGAGAATCCTACATGGGACTGAGTGAGGCTTAATGAAATGGGCCCGATGACCTCAAATGTGAAAGATAAGATGCAAGGGAAAGAGAAGGGAAATTGAGCTTTTAACCATTTGCTACAATGCTCATGATCTGCCACGATTCGTTCCATTTGAAATTCCTCAGATAATGAAATAATCTGTGCCCGCATGCAGCAAGACCTGGACAACATCCAGGCTTGGGCTGATAATAGCAAGTAACATTTAAAACAAGTACCAGGCAATGACCATCTCTAAGAACAAAAAGCCAAAGCACTTCCCTTTGACATTCAACAGCATTACCATCATCGAATCTCCCACCATCAATATCCAGAGAATCACCATTGACCCAAAACTTAACTGGAGCAGCCACATAAATACTGTGGCTACAGAAGCCGGTTGGAGGCTGGGAATTCTGCAGCAAGTAACTCACTTCCTGACTCCCCAAAGCTGGTCCACCATCTATAAGGCACAAGGCAGGAGTATGATGCAATACTCTACACTTGTCTGCATGAGTGCAGCTACAACAACACTCAAGAAGCTTAATGCCATCAGGACACAGCAGCCCACTTGATTGGCATACCATCCACCACCTTAAAATTCATGCCATCCACCACTGGCACACAGTGGTATGTACCATCTACAAGATGCACTGCAGTAAATCGCCAAAGCTTCTTTGGCAGCACCTTCCAAACCTGTGATCTCCACCACCCAGAACGACAAAGGCAGCAGATGCATGGGAACACCACCACCTGCAAGTTCCCCTCTAAGTCATACATCATCCTGACTTGGAACTATATTGCCGTTTCTTCACTCTCATTGTCAAAATCCTGGAACTCCCTTCCGAGCAGCACTGTTGGAGTACTTTCACCACATGGACGGCAGCGGTTTAAGAAAGCAGCTCACCACCACCTTCTCAAGGGCAATTGGGGATGGGCAATAAATGCTGGTTTTGTCAGCAATGCCAACTTCACGAGAATGAATTAAAACAAATTCCTAGAGAACGTGCTTTGCAGTGAGAGTCTGGCACCGTAAGATTTATCTTATAATTTACGGGAATTTCTCTTTGCACTTTCACACTACAATTAAGAATAGATGAAAATAGGCAATCAAAATATTTCACATCAGAGAACATGAACTTCTGTGAGAATTCCTGCTCCTGTCCCACCATCACCCCAAGTGCCAACATGTATTTCTCTACAGAGATTACAGACTTGGCTGGGAAATCCCTCAGGGCTGCTGCCACTCCCCCATTATAACTTTGCCAGAAGTAAGGCAGAAACTTTAAGGGCACTTAAGTGGTCATTGGATAGACATATGGATGAAAATGGAATAGTGTAGGTCAGATGGTTTCACAGGTCGGCACAACATCGAGGGCCGAAGGGCCTGTACTGCGCTGTAATGTTCTAAAAAAAAACCCCTGTTTAGGGGGTTTGCTCTTGTACTTACAACAGCATTACACTGGTGGAGCAGAAGCAGCTCCGAGGGATTTCCCGGCCCAGTGACACAAGTTGATGCTTGATTCTCAGATGAGGTTATAAACTGAGACCCTGTCTGTCCTCTCAGGTGGAAATAAAAGATCCTATGCCACTACTTAGAAGAAGAGCAGGGTGTCCTGGCCAATATTTATCCCTCAATCAATATCACTAATATTTGGCCATTTATCTTATTGCTGTTTGTGGGAATTTGCTGTGTGTAAATTGGCTGCCGTGTTTCCTACGTTACAACAATTCAAAAGTACTTGAATGGGACATCCTGAGGATGTGAAAGGCGCTATATAAATGCAAGTCTTTCTTTTTCTTTATTTACCCTTCCAATTCAGGAAGGCTGATTTAGCAGGAAGCTGCAATTCAGCTTCTCTTAAGATTGCGTTAAAGGATATTTAAACCAGGACGAAGTATACTACAGGTTTATACATATATCCATTTAAAGCTTGTAGCAGACCCAAGGCCTTAAAAGTGAGACTTTACCCAGTTTAGACTTTGAAAGCGATACAGGTATAGAGTGATGTAAAGTTTTGGTATAAAGACTGCCAATGTTTCAGTCAGTGGTGTTTCTGAAATGATTCTTTGTCCCTTATAGATCCCAAGCTGTGTGGGAATCTCAGTGCTGGTTTACATTGCTGGGGGGATTCTCCACTTCACTGCCTTCATTTAACTTCAAGCACAAAACACCCACTCACATCAGAGAAAGGGAGAAACCTTGCAATTATCACCGGGTGCGCATGTAATTTCTTATTCTCTGGTTAGACTGAAGCAAACCTTTCAAAGTTAGTAATGAACAGAAATCTCTCTCGAGTCAGATTTAAGCAAAGGGAACGTCTGCCACAGGAGGGAATAATTCGAACACTGGAAGGTGCTTGTTTTTTTGCCGATTTTGTTGGGCTCACGTGAATGACTCCGCACAAGATACAAAGTTGATTTGAGTAGAGGGAAAAATTGTAGATAAATGTGTCAGACATGTGATATCTGCTTTGAAAAAAACCTGATGTTAAGAACCTACCATATCTTTAAAAAATGAACAAAAAGAGCTCAGACCGAAGCAGTGGGTGAGTCAGCATTATGTTATTAATATTTCCACAGTCACACATGGCCTGACTTGATGGCCTCTGTCCTAAGGATTTTAACTAACTGCCATTATTTTTACATCCTTGAGGAGTTTGTTGTGCGAAAAGATGTGTTTTTAATGAATGAGGGTGATTGCGTTATCATGGAAATTCTTTACATTCTCTTCACCTTTGCTTAACATTGTCCCTCAAAAACATTGACACCATGGCTTTATCAGTCACGCGAAGCGACTGGTCTGAAAATGTTAATTTCAATTGAAGAATGCAGAAACTCAAAGCCATCTCCGCAAGCATTTCTCTCATCTAATTCTCATTACGCCTTCTGAGGAGATTTTAGGCTCCACAGACCATATCTGAGGCTGATAATCTGATACACGGTTAAGATCACAGCATTTCTTGTGTATTTCTTATTAAGTTAATCAAGGAGCTTACTGAAGCAAGAGATTTAGCAAGGCCTTGCCAATTTCAAATCCTTACATTGTGGGTCAAAGCCACTGTGACCTTATTGCCCTGTCTTGCCTCAGTGGAGTTCCCCTTGAATAGCTGCATTGTGAATATGGCTATACAAAAAAAAACTGCTTTTAAAATCTGTGATTGTCTGGATTCAGGAGTACGATCATAATGTGGCAGATGAAATGGCCACAAAGCATTCACCCTTTCTTTGAAAAGCCTGAAAGTTCTCACCTCTGGATCTATACACTGCAGCCATCACAGCAACAATGGGGGTTAGGTTACCATTGTATGCGCTCGACTGATCTTCAGTCGGACAACAAGCAGATAATTAAATGCTTCACAGGGTTACATTAGTGAGCCAATGGTGGAGTACTGGGAAAGTTCATTTCCATATGGTCAGCCAAGCAAAAACAAGACTGGCATTGTCTACCGGAATAGATGGCGTAAGTAGGGCTAAAAAGATGGTCACTCATTAGATTGTCCACTGACCGATCATTAGAATTTCAGACAGCCTCTCTCACAACCTGTCACCTTCTGGGCTTGGTTCGGTTTCTGAGCTCTCTGAAAGTTTGGTCCTTAAAGGAACTGTGTCTTTTGGTAAAAACAGAACTTTAGCTGAATAGTTCGAGGAATGTTTATTATGCTGTGATTTCATTTTCTTGTCTTGTGTCCATCTTGCCAAAACCCTTTCTCTCTTTTATGAAGAGCCCAGAAAACCTTTGTTTATAACTTGCTGTACTATGGTCTTCATTAAATTGTCCTCAGTGTCATCGCCATTACACATGCCCCCTTTTCAGTAATTTACACTCAGTTGAGGCAATTTCTCCAGGTACTTTAGGCACTAAATAGACTCTTGAGATGGCCAAGATGGGGGCTTAAGCAGCAATACCAGTTTAGCACAAGATGCCATCTTGGTAAAGGAGGTGAAGCACACACTAGGAATGGCCTCCCTACTGATTGTTAAGACTCTGATTGCCAATTAACTTGGTTCCTAATGCTGAGTAAAGAAGCAGCATGCCATTTTGCTGGCTAGCACCACAATTAATGACCTCTGCTCCCATTCCTCATCAAGACAAGGTCAACTCCTAGTAAGATACCCATGGCCAAGCATTCCCTTTTTCCTGATGACTCCTACAAGGTGGAGTAGCACAGCACATTTAGGTGAAGTCCTCAA
This sequence comes from Heterodontus francisci, assembly GCF_036365525.1. Taxonomy (NCBI): domain Eukaryota; kingdom Metazoa; phylum Chordata; class Chondrichthyes; order Heterodontiformes; family Heterodontidae; genus Heterodontus; species Heterodontus francisci. The sequence goes on along the minus strand of NC_090408.1, from coordinate 12,380,887 downwards.
AGAGCTGTGGGAATAAATATTGCTAGGTTGTTGGTGAAGACTGAAAAAAGTGTCCCAGAAAGTCTCCCAATGTATTTCAGAGGTCCTCCTCACAGCTCCAGCAGCAATGACCAGAAAATTGTGAACTTACCTTTAAGTGGTGAGTATACCTTTAAGTAGCATTGTAATTGATATCGACGCCTTGCTCATTTCCAAATAGCTGGTCACTGTTAGGTGAGGGCATTAGTTGAAGTCCTACCAAAATGCCATGCAGCCTCTTGAATGAGCTCCAGCAGGCATTTTAAGTTGAAATAAGCTGTTTAACAAGGCTCAGAAGTTGGCGACCAGTCCGAGCCCTGGTTTCAACTCCTATACAAAAGTGGTATATTGTGCTAAACTCGGGCTAAACTGGTATTTCAGCTTAAGACCCTGACTTGGCCATTTCCTTATCTCTTAAGTGCCTGAGATTTTCAGTGAAAATCAGCTCTAGGATATCTTGCTGCAATTGTATAGAACTTTGGTGAGACCACACCTGGAGTCCTTTGCACAGTTTTGGTCTCCTTACAAAGCAAAGATATACTTGCCTGAGAGGGGGTGCAATGAAGGTTCAGTAAATTGATTCATGGTATGAGAGGATTGTCCTATGAGGGGAGATTGAGTAGAATGGGACTATATTCTCTGGACTTCAAAAGAATGAGAGGTGATCTCATTGATCTCATCCAGCTGGGTGGGACTGCTCTCACCTGGTTCTATTCTTATTTATCCAGTTGTAGCCAGAGAATCACCTGCAATGGCTTCTCTTCCTGCTCCTGCACTGTTACCTCTGGTATCCCCCAAGAATCTATCCTTGGCCTCATCCTATTTCTCATCTACATGTTGTCCCTTGGCGACATCATCCGAAAACACAGCGTTAGTTTTCACATGTACGTTGACTCGACCTCACCACCAAATGTATAAAATTCTTAGAGGCCTTGACAGAGTAGATGCTGAGAGGTTGTTTCCCTGAATGTAGAGCCCAGGGGTCATAGTTTCAGGATAAGATTTGACTATTTGGGACTGAGATAAGGTGAAATTTCTTCGCTCAGAGGGTTGTGAATCTTTGGAATTCTTTACCCCAGAGAGCTGTGCATGCTCAATCATTGAGTACATTCAAGACTAAGACTGATAGATTTTTGGGAACTAAGAGTATCAAGGAATATGATGATAGGCTGGGCAATGGAGTTGATATAGAAGATCAGCCATGATCTTACTGGGTGGTGGAGCAGGCTGGAGAGGCTGAATGGCCTACTCCTGCTCCTAATTCTTATGTTTTAATGATCTTAAAAAAAGTTGCTACTAATGGTTGGGAGCGCTATTTAAAGCCATGCTCAGCTTTCACTGATCATTTGCTGTTGGGGATCGACTCCTATAGTATGCTTGAGGAGGACTTTTGAGACACATCAGGAAACTTTCTGTGGCAAGACCACCAACACTCTATCAACATTTGTCCCAGAAATTCTCTGAGGACTTTACTTAAAGAGAGAGACTTAGTGCTGTGCCAGTGTACCTTATCGAAGATCTTGTAAGAGTCACCAGGAGAAAGGCAGTGGTTGGTCATAGGGTTTTCCTAGGGGTTCACCTTGGTCTGGAGGCGGAATGGAAGGAGAAGATGAGACCAGACAGAAAAGCACCAGCTGCTGGAGCAGCGAGGAACAGGAGGATGAGGAAACCTCTCAGCAGGTGGCCCTATCCACCCAGGGTCATCAGAGATCACACTGCCTACATCACATGACCCAAGTCCAGTGAATGAGGAGGCCATGCTTTACCAAGCGACTTGTCACAGAGAGCTGTGGAGTCTTGGAAGGAAGACTCAGAAGTTACAGCAAAACCAGGACTTCATTGCCTGTGGCAGTCAAGGTCACAGTGATAGTTAATTGTTATGCTACTGGAACTTTTGAGGCTGCCACAGGTCATATATCATAATCCCCTGAGCAGTTCTACATAAAGGTGGTCACTGACGTTCTACACATTCTGAGGAATGACTATACATTATTCCCTATTGCTAGAGATGACCAGAGGCAGCGTCAGCAGGATTGCAGGATTCACTAAGGTTCAGGGGGCCACTGACTGTACATGTGTGGCTATGCAATCCCTTCATTTGAACTTGCTGGTCATCAGGAACAGGAAGGGATTCCATTCCCTCCACATTCGTCTCAGGTGCAACTACTGGTAGTGCATCATGCAGGTGAATGCTGCTATCCAGGGAGCTGCCACCATGCATTTATAATGAGACAGTCATCCAACCCACAGATCTTTGAGCCCCAATGCAATGCACATGGCTGGTTGCTCGGTGACAACAGATACAAAAACAACAACTTATATTTATATAATGCCTTTACCGTAATAAAATGTCCCAAGGTGTTTCACAGGAGCATTATGAACCAAAATATGACACTGATCTACGTAAAGAGATATTAGTTCAGATGATCAGTCAAAAAGTTAAGTTTTAACGAGTATCTTAAAGGAGCAAAGCAAGGTAGAGAGGCAAAGAAGAGTAGAGTCCTGGAGTCATAAAATTATACAGCACAGAAACAGGCCCTTTGGCCCACTGTGTCTGTGCCAGCCATCAAGCCTATCTATTCTAATCCCATTTTCCAGCACTTGACTGGTAGCCTTGTATGCTATGGCGTTTGAAGTGCTCATCTAAAGATTTCTTAAATGTTGTGAGGGTTCCTGGCTCTACCACCCCTTCAGGCAGTGTGTTCCAGATTCCAACCACCCTCTGGGTGAAAACATTTTTCCTCAAATCCCTCAAAACCTCCTGCCCCTTACCTTAAATCTATGCCCCCTAGTTATTGACACCTCCACTAAAGGAAAAAGTTTCTTCCTATTTACCCTACAACTCATAACTTTGTATACCTCTATCAGGTTCTCCCTTTGCCTTCTCTGTTGGAAGAAAAACCACCCTAGCCTATCCAGTCTCTCTTCATAGCTGAAATGCTCCAGCCCAGGCAACATCCTGGTGAATCTCCTCTGCACCCTCTCCAGTGCAATCACATTCTTCCTATAGTGTGGCGACTAGAACTGTACACAGTACTCCAGCTGTGGCCTAACTATCATTTTATACAGCTCCATCATAACCTCCCTGCTCTTTTATTCTATGCCTCGACTAATGAAGGCAAGTATCTCCCACATGCCTTCCTAACCACCTTATCTACCTGTGCTGCTGCTGTTGGTGATCTATGGACAAGTACACCAAGGTCCTTCAGACTCTGTACTACCTAGAGTCCTACCATCCATTGTATATTCCCTTGCCTTGTCAGTCCTCCCAAAATGCATCACCTCACACTTCTCAGGATTAAATTCCATTTGCCACTGCTCCGCCCATCTTACCAGCCCATCTATATCGTCCTGTAATCTGAGGCTTTCCTCCTCACTATTTACAACACCACCAATTTTCGTGTCATCTGCGAACTTACTGATCATACCTCCTATATTCACGTCTAAATCATTAATGTACACTACAAACAGCAAGGGACCCAGCACCGATCCCTGTGGTACACCACTGGTCTCAGGCTTCCAATCGCAAGAACAACCCTCGACCATCACCCTCTGCCTCCTGCCACTAAGCCAATTTTGGATCCAATTTGCCAAATTGCCCTGGATCCCATGGGCTCTTCCCTTCTTAACCAATCTCCCATGTGGGACCTTATCAAAAGCCTTACTGAAGTCCATATGGACCACATCAACTGCTTTATCCTCACCTACACATCTAGTCACCTCGAAAACATAAATCAAGTTTGTTAAACATGATCTCCCCCTGACAAAGCCATGCTGACCATTCTTGATTAATCCATGCCTCTCCAAGTGGATACTAATCCTATCCCTCAGAATATTTTCCAATAGTTTCCCTACCACTGATGTTGGACTCACCGGCCTATAATTACCTGGTTTATCTCTGCTACCATTCTTGAATAATGGTACCACATTCGCTGTCCTCCAGTCCTCTGGCACCTCTCCTGTGGCCAGAGAGGAATTGAAAATTTGTGACAGAGCCCCTGCTATCTCCTCCCTTGCCTCACATAACAGCCTGGGATGCATCTCATCTGGGCCTGGGGATTTATCCACTTTTAAGCCCGCTAAAACAGCTAATACCTCCTCCCTTTCAATGCTAATTTGTTCGAGTATATCACAATCCCCCTCCCTGATCTCTACACCTACATCGTCCTTCTCCATAATGAACACAGATGAAGAGTAATCATTTAAAACCTCACCTACGCCCTCTGGCTCCACACACAAATTGCCACTTTGGTCCGTAATGGGCCCTACTCTTTCCCTGGTTATCCTCTTGCCCTTAATATACTTAGAAAATGCCTTGGGATTTTCCTTTATCTTGTTTTTACATGTCTCCTCTTCGCTCTCCTAATTACTTTTTGAAGTACCCCCCTATACTTGCTATACTCCTCCAGGGCCTCTGCTGTTTTCAGCGCTTTGAATCTGCCATAAGCTTCCTTTTTTTACCTTATCCATTCCTCTATATCCCTTGACATCCAGGGTTCCCTGTACTTGTTGGTCCTACCCTTCCCCTTTATGGGAACATGTTGGCTCTGAACTCTCACGATTTCCTCTTTGAGTGACTCCCACTGGTCTGATGTAGATTTTCCTACAAGTAGCTGTTCCAAGTCCACTTTGGCCAGATCCTGTTTTGTCATATTGAAATTGGCCTTCCCCCAATTCAGTACCTTTATTTCCGGTCCATCTTGTCCTTTTCCATAACTACCTTAAATCTTACAGAGTTATGGTCACTATCCCCGAAATGCACCCCCACTGACACTTCTACCACTTGTCCAGCTTCATTCCCTAGGATTAGGTCCAGTACCGCCCCTTCTCTTGTAGGACTTTCTACGTGCTGGCTCAAAAAGCTCTCCTGTATGCACTTTAAGAATTTCACCCCCTTTAAGCCTTTTGCACTAGACTATCTCAGTTAATATTGGGGAAGTTGAAATGCTCTACTATTATTACCCTATTATTTTTACACCTCTCAGAGATTTGCCTACATATCTGCTGCTCTATCTCTCCCTGACTATTTGGAGGTGTGTAGTAAACTCCCAGCCAAGTGATTGCCCTCTTTTTGTTTTTAAGTTCTACCCATATGGCCTCAATTGAGGAATCATCTAAGATATCATCCCCCCCTTACTGCAGTAATTGACTCCTTGATCAATAGTGCAATGCCACCTCCTCCTCTTTTACACCCCCCCCCCCACCAACCCCCCCCCCTTCATGCCTGAAGATTCTATATCCTGGAATATTGAGCTGCCAGTCCTGCCCTTCCCTCAATCATTTCTCTGTGACAGCAATAGTAACATATTCCCATGTGTTAATCAACGCCCTCAATTCATCTTCCTTACTTGTAACACTCCTTGTGTTTAAATAGATGCAATCCGCAAGGTTATGCTGCAGCTCTATAAGGCCCTGGTTCGACCACACTTGGAATATTGTGTTCAGTTCTGGTCGCCTCATTATAGGAAGGATGTGGAAGCTTTAGAGAGGGTGCAGAGGAGATTTACCAGGATGCTGCCTGGACTGGAGGGCATGTCCTACGAAGAAAGATTGAGGGAGCTAGGGCTTTTCTCATTGGAGCGAAGAATGATGAGAGGTGACTTGATAGAGGGGTACAAGATGATGAGAGGCATAGATAGAGTGGATAGCCAGAGACTTTTTCCCAGGGTGGAAAGGGCTATCACCAGGGGGCATAATTTTAAGGTGATTGGAGGAAGGTTTCGGGGAGATGTCAGAAGTAGCTTCTTTACACAGAGAGTGGTGGGTGCGTGGATTGCGCTGCCAGCGGTGGTAGTAGAAGCAGATACATTAGGGGCATTTAAGCGACTCTTGGATAGGTACATGGATGATAGTAGAATGAAGGGTAGTTAGTTAGTTTGATCTTAGAGTAGGTTAAAGGTTGGGCACAACATCGTGGGCCGAAGGGCCTGTACTGTGCTGTATTGTTCTATGTTCTATATTTGCTGTGCCTTCCAGACTGACTTAATTTCTCTTCTATATTTGGCTGTGCATCACCCCCTACTGTACCTCCACTCTGTATCCCATCGCCCGGCCAAATTATTTTAAACCCCCCTCCCCAACAGCACTATCAAACCTCCCAGCAAGGATGTTGGTCCCATTCTGGTTCAGGTGCAACCTGTCCAACTTGTACAGGTCCCACCTTCGGCAAAAACAGACCCAGTGATCCAGGAAACTGTAGTGAGGGAATTCCAGAGCTTGGGGCCTCGGCAGCTGAAGGTACTGCCACCAATGGCTGAACAAACAAAATCGGGGATGCTCGAGAGTCCAGAGTTAGATGAATACAGATATATCGGAGGGCTGTGAGGCTGGAAGAGATAGTGGAGATAGTGAGGGCTGAGGCCATTGAAGGGTTTGAAAACAAGAATGAGAATTTTAAAACAAAGACATTTCTTAACCGGGAGCCAATGTAAATCAGCAAGCTTAGGGGTGATAGGAGAATGGGACATGATGTGAGTTAGGACATGGCCAGCAGAGTTTTGGGTGACCTCAAGTTTACAGAGAGTAGAATGTGAGAGATCAACCAGGAGTGCATTGGAATAGGTTCAGCCCCTCGAGCCTGCTCTGCCATTTGACAAGATCATGGCTGATCTGATTGTGGGCTCAACTCATTTTCCTGACTGCCCCCCCATAACCCTTGACTCCCCTGTCAATCAAAAATCTACTTAACTCAGCCTTGAATATATTCAATGACCCAGTCTCCATGGTTCTCTGGGGAATAGAATTGCACAGACTAACGGCCCACTGAGAAAAAAAAAATTCTCCTCATCTCAGTCTTAAATAGGAGACCCCTAATTTTTAAACTCTGTTCCTCTAGTTCTAGACTCTTCCACAAGGTTAAACATCCACCATGTCAAGTCCCCTTAGGATCTTATATGTTTCAATATGATCACCTCTCATTCTTGTAAACTCCATTGGGTATAGGCCAACCTGCTCAACCTTTCCTCATGAGAAAACCCCTTCATCCCAAGAATCAGTCCAGTGAACCTTCTCTGAGCTGCTTCTGTCTCCCTCCTATCTTGAATAGAGACGTTACATTTGCAGTTTTCCAATCCCCTGGGATCTTTCCAGAATCTAGGGAATTTTGGAAGATCACAACCAATGCATCTACTATTCCTGCAGTCACTTCTTTTAAGGCCCTAGGATGCAGGCCATCAGGTCCAGGGGACTTGTCAGCCTTTAATTCTAGTAGTTTTCCCTGTACCTTTTCCCAAGTGATTGTGATTGTTTTAAGTTCCTCCCTCCCCTTATCTCTGGATCACCAAGTATTCTTGGGATGTTTTTTGTGTCTTCTACAGTGAAGACAGATGCAAAATACCTGTTCAACGCTTCTGCCATTTCCTTGTTCCCCATTATTAATTCTCCAGTCTCAACCTCTAAGGGACAAACACTCACTTCAGTCGCTCTTTTCCTTTTTAAATATTTGTAGAGACTCTTACATTTTTTTTTATATTTCTAGCTAGCTTTCTCTCATACTCTAATTCCTCCCTCCTTATTATATTTCATTATTTATTTTCCCTCCCTTTTGCAATCTGTTAGTGCCTGTCATGTGGGTGCCTTTGCTTGGTTTCCTACTCCTATGCAGCTCTACCCCAGTGGCTGCAGCATATCTGGTGAAAGTTGCTGACTTTCAGTGGGGGAGATTGCAGATGGCCTTGGAGGATGTCCTCGAGAAACTCTGGGTCAAAAAAGGCCTGGCTTCAGACTGCACCACCTTGGCATGGGCTGCAACAGTCTGGGCTGGCAGGCAACAGCCGGGGCATTGGGGGAGTGAGAGTAGTGGGAACATGAGTATGATCATCCGAAAAGCAGGCCATAGGCACTCACACAGCAATAACTTATATTTATGTAGTGCTTTTAACATTATAAAATGTCCCAAGGCACTACACAGGGCAATATAAAAAAAAATGACACAGAGCCATAAAAGGAGATATTAGGGCAGATGACCAAAAACTTGATCAAAAATGTAGGTTATAAGGAGCATCTTAAAGGACGAAAGCAAGGTAGTGAGGAGGAGATGTGTAGGTAGGGAATTCCGGAGCTTAGGGCCTTGGCGGCTGAAGGCACAACCACCAATGGTGAAGCAATTAAAATCGGGAAAGCTCAAGAGGTTAGAATTAGAGGAACGCAGATATCTTGGAGGGTTGTGGGGTTGGAGGAGATTACAGAGAGAGGGAGGGACAAGGCCAAGGACGGATTTGAAAACAAGGATGAGAATTTTAAAATCGTGGTGTTACTTTGCCGGGAGCCAATGTTGATCAAAAAGCACAGGGGCGATAGGTAAACGGGACTTGGTGCGAGTAAGGACATGGGCAGCAGAGTTTTGGATGGTGTCCTGTTTACGCTGGCCTGGTGTGCGTGAGAACAGTCAAGTCTAAAGGTAACAAAGGCATTGATGAAGGTTTCAGCAGCAGATGAGCTGAGGCAGGGTGAAGTTGACAATGTTATGGTGTGGAAATAGGCGGTCTTAGTGATCATGTGGTTGGAAGCTTATCTCAGTTCAAATATGACATTAAGGTTGCGAGCATCATGGTTCAGTGTCAGACAGAAGACTAGATGGTAACAAGCTGAGATTTCATGACCTCAGTCTGAGCTTCCACTGCAGCAATCAGACATTGGGTGGCTTCAGCTTTGCTGCACTGGAAACTGACACATTAGCCATCAGACGCTGCATCATGGTTGGGTTAGCTAGTATTCCCAAGGAGTTTGCCGCCACTTCCACGCTGGAAAGGGCTCCAAGCTCTGCATAAATCCCTGTGCCAAGTTGGAGAGAGACTCCTCCATGCTGTTTAATAGTGACAGCAGGCTTTTGGGCAGGCCTGCTGTTTCTACATTTCATTGTGCATGCCCATCAGCCTTTTTCTGTACGCCGTCCTATCGACGTTCTCTTCCGTGTCCTCTGCAGCAGTGCTCGTGTGCGGCCTTGTCCTCCTGGGAGCTGGCATCTGCACTATCCCTTCCCGCTGCCCTGCCTGCAGCTCACTCGTGACTCACCACATGCTGATCCTGCCTCTATGCTACCCTCTAAAGTTTGGATTTTGCCAGTATCTGAGCAGGTGGCTGCAAGTCTGAGATCGATTGATGGTGTTTCCTCTTCATTGGTCTCTTGTTCCTCTTGCATTTCAGGTTCCCGTACTCTTCACCAGGGCACAGTTCTCGGGTACCTGGATTGATAAAGGCAGAAGGGTAGATTTGGGCTGAGGGAAGTGGGAGGTGCATGGTGACACTATCTGGAACTTGTAAATCACAAGGGATTGCAGGATGAGCGTAACTGGGATGTGAAAAGGTGGATTAGGTAGGAACATACTGTCATCCTCGATGGCTTAGGCAATGCCGCTGGCCACGGCCTCAGTTGTGGCTGCACCAAAGATGGCAAGCACCGTCCCCTCCATGGGGATGAGGGATTAGCTGTGCCTTCCCCTGCTGTTTAGTTGCTGCTGCCTCCAATTATGGGCCACCTTGTGCCACAATAGAAATGGAACTCTGTTAGTGAGCATGGTGCAATGTGTTTAGATGATGTGCCTGCCACAGTTGAATCGTTGACAGTATGTGCAAGCTGTGAGATGTGAGTGTGAGGCTTGCAACAGTGCTAAGTGTGTGAGGGTGAGGTGAAGCTATGAGTGTTAGGTATGAGTTTTGATTGATAGAGATTGTTGGTGGGTGAGTGAAGGGAATTGTTCACGGTGAATGGAGCAGTGTGTGAGGATAGTAGTTCATTTGTATGACTAGCTCATGTGAAGATATGTTTCATTGGTGTGAGATCATTGAGCTTTTTGCAACACTACATCCAGCTCCTCGGAGCTAGACTGCTGGTGTTGACCACAACAGCTACCTGCTTCCACTACCTTTGTAATGTCTACCTGGTGGGCTCCAGGTCCCCTGAGGGAAGAGGACCTTTCTCCTCCTGTTCATCTCTTGCACCAAGGCCTCCAGTGCTGTATCGGAGATTCTAGGGGCACCCTCGACCAAATGCACCATTCCCACTCCTCTTCCCGTTCAAAGTCTCTTCTTGAACCAGTTCCAGCAGCTGCTGCAACCAGAATGCATCTTCCCTTTAACTGGTGCAGGCTACTTTAAGCAGTGCATGAACCTAAGCCCCATGCTGAGCCGTGCAGCCACTCAACACTTAGCTCTAGGTTGCATGTCACTATTATTTAAATTAGTAAGCAGCATGAGGTTTGCAGGCTGCCTGCAACACTATGACTGGGTACAGGGTAATCACGCATCGCAATCAATGTGCCCAATAACAGGCCGAATACAATTCTTCCCCCACAAAGGTTTTATCAAATAATGAAATCATTAGTCTTGTTTTTAATCGCTACTATTTGAATGCAGGCCTGGTACAGATCATTACAAAATGTTTGAACAGAAATAAACGCTCCTTTTATTCCAGTTATCTGTGCATCCAGTTACACGTATGCACGTTTCCCCTCTTCCTGCTGTTTATTGCACTATTAAATAAATTTGTACATGTTTTCTGTGGATGTCACACTGATGGATGATGCGGATGCTGAATCTGTTCAACCAGACCAGGCACTGATTATTTCTCATTCATCAGCCATCTTTGTTGTCAAATCATTGATCAAGGCTATTAAGCAGATTTCACTCAGTTTCGGGATTTCTCCTGCGAGATATGGAGCAAGAACTTTGAAAAGTTATTATATCGAACTTCAGAGATTCTTGTGATTTACTCATAGCATTCTTGTAAGAATCAAAGTAAAACAATGTGGTATTTTGGGAATGTGCAGGGCATTAATCAGATTTTTCTAAGACCTCACTGCAGTTCTGTGATTTTAGGCGAAATTCACTGATTCCACGCTGCTTGTGAAACATGAGCTGGAGAATCAATGCTACAATATTGTAACCCTGTCTCTGACTCACACTCCCACTGAACACAGCCCCTTTCTGGGAGTGCATTTAGATTAGATTAGATTAGATTAGAGATACAGCACTGAAACAGGCCCTTCGGCCCACCGAGTCTGTGCCGAACATCAACCACCCATTTATACTAATCCTACGCTAATCCCATATTCCTACCAAACATCCCCACCTGTCCCTATATTTCCCTACCACCTACCTATACTAGTGACAATTTATAATGGCCAATTTACCTATCAACCTGCAAGTCTTTTGGCTTGTGGGAGGAAACCGGAGCACCCGGAGAAAACCCACGCAGACACAGGGAGAACTTGCAAACTCCACACAGGCAGTACCCGGAATCGAACCCGGGTCCCTGGAGCTGTGAGGCTGCGGTGCTAACCACTGCGCCACTGTGCCGCCCTATTTAGCTGACCTTGCCCCTATATTATGTTATTGCAAATCTAACCATTTAATTTTGGTTCATTGATTTTGCCCTATTTGTGTCCTATGTACCACCCACTGTAAATGACAGAGGAACAAGATAAGGCCATCAGGCCCCCACTGAGCCTATTCCACCATTCAACCAGATCATGGCTGATCTGTACCACAACTCCATTAACTTTTGATCCATATCTCTCAACCATTACCAAGATCATGAAATGAAACGGATTATCTAGTCAATATCACATTGCTGTTTGTGGGGCAATTCTGTGTGCAAATTGGCTGCTGTTTTTCCCTTCATTATACCAGTGACTACACTTCAAAAGTTCTTGGTTGGCTGTAAAGCACTTTGGCACATCCTGAGGTGATGAAATTCAAGTCTTTCTCTTCATGTATAAAAATAAATGGAACAAATAAGCCCCAATAAAGACAGGTTAGCTGAAATCTTAACAGGTAACAGTTCACTAGTTTTTACGGAGTCTGGAGCTGTGGAACTAGTGGGTGGTAGGGTGGTTGAAGCTTGAGATTGCAGCACATTCCCCTTTAATTTGGATCTAAGGTTCTTCAGCTTTGGAGTTTCTGATTCTTGTTATCTCACAGGGTTACTGCTGTCGATTGGAAAATCATATCCGCAGTCCCTCTAACCAATTACAGCCATTTATTTTCAACCAAATATCATCGATGGAAATTCACACAAGATTCACGACCATTGTCATCATAAAAAGAAAATGTATAGAAACCTGTGGATAATAAGCAATTTGAGGCCTGGAATCATCATATTGAGTTATGGGATGTGATTTCTGATTATTTTTTATTTAGGTTGACGGGTGCTGTTAACACAGTTAGGCAGTGACAGAAACTGAATCCAGACAGATATACCGAAAATTTCAACCTAAACATTTACTACATTAATGTAGCAGCTTCAATAAATTCATTCGATGTAACTCATCATGGAGTGTTAAAATCGGTCCAAGGTACTGAATATTCCATACTCCATACTCCATATCGCGTTCAGCAATTTCAGATCATGACCTCTGTCCCCATTTTTTTCGTCCGGTAACGGTTGGTGATGATTCTGTTATTCACATTTACACCTCCTCTAGACCCATCTTTTTTTCCAAAAATACATTTTATTCATAAAATTTGTAAAAAGTACATTACAGAACAATTCAAATGTGACATTGCATAAAGTACAATACAGTTCAATTGCTTTCAATACAGTATATAGCATTCTGAAGTGCCTCATTATATTTACAATTACAGGTCATATTTACAATTTATATATACATTTAATTTCAAAGATTTTCTGGTGCATATAAGCCCAGGGGTTTATACAAGCGTTCCAGCCCCTCAGTTGTACTGTGGCAGGAGGGCCTTAGACTGGGGCCTTTCCCCATAGAGCCTGTGTGGCAACTGCCCCAAGCTTTAGTGCGTCCCTCAGAACGTATTCCTGGACATTGGAATGTGCCAGTCTGCAACACTTTGTCGTAGACAGCTCCTTGCACTGGAAGACCAACAAGTTTCAGGCAGACCAAAGGGTGTCTCTCATCGAGGTAGTCCTTCAGCAGCAGTTGCTGTTTGTCTCGGCATCCCTGGGTACAGCCCATAGAGCACAGATTCCTGCAGTACGGAGCTGCTCGGGATGAACCTAAACAATAGCTACTGCATCTCTTTCCAGACCTTCCGTGCAAAGGCACATTCCAGGAGGAGGTGGGTGATGGGCTCTTCTCCATTACAGCTGCCTCAAGGACAACATGAGGTAGTGCTGAGATTCCTGGGTTGGGATTTTATCCAGGCGTTGGGGGTCTCGATGTCTGGCATAGGCGATGCCAAGAACCGCGTCATCTCTTCTGTGGGAGACCCTCTGAATCAAGTTCCAATTGGGCACTTAAGTGGACAGTGGCAGGACTTCCACGGGATCAAGGACCCTGCCCTCTGAGAGCTGCCAGCCGGAGGCGGTGACTGCTGCTGGTAGAGCACCCACCAAGGCCCAGGAGGTGAGCTGGACCCAGGCCACAGGTAGGTCAGGGTGGGAGGAGTCTCGCATGGTGGGGGTCATGGGGGAGCGAGTTGAAGGGGAGTTGGCAGCAAGGGCAGCAGGCCACCCCCTTCCTGAAGGCAGGTCCCTCGTTCAGGCACTAAGTGCCTTTTAACAAGGAACACCCCCGCCGCACCACCCCCCCCCCCACCCCCCTGCCCCCCGGAGTCAGCAAGCAGTCCGCAGTTTTCCTGCCGTGCTTCCTATGCAGTGATGTGGCTGCACACTGCACAGCTAATTTCAGCGGCAGTGGAATGGAGCCATTAATTGAGCATTAATTGCCTAATTAAGGGCATCGTTTGGTGGCCAGGCGGGAAGGCTGGCTTTCCGTGCGCCCCTCGCCCCCCGCCCCAAGACTTAATTTCGATGGAGGCCGTTTGGAGGTGTGGCTTCCCCCCCATCCCCGCCACCATCCCAGCCAATTAAATGCTCTCCCTGCCTCCAAACCCACTTCAGGGGAGAGCATAAACTTCCCCCCTGGTGTGCATGAAGGATCTGACATAGAGAGTCCTTCTCATCACCAGCCAAGCTACGCCTCCCTGCTTTTTTGAAAGTTCTGGCGATGAGGTATTCTGCCAAATGTCTTTGACAGTCTGCTCATGAAATCATCTGACAGAATTCACCATCTCCTTATTCAGCAGGGCCTCGAGTACGTTAGGTGCAGACCTGATGGACTTGCAGTCAATGCTGTTTTTCTGCACAGACTATTCCACTAGGGACAGATGGTACAGCACAGACCAACTGAATGAAATGTTCTGCAGCAACGTGGTCAGATGTATCCTTTGCATCACCGGGGTCAGAAGAACCTCAGCATGTGCTGACACTTGGTATTTGCGTACCGAGGGTTTACGCACAGCTTGATGCAGCTGCACAGAAAGGTGGCTGTAGTGTTCAATGGTTTGATTTTATTAGTCTGTCCACTGATCAGTGTTCATTGTGCTTGATTGCTTAAGCCCAGAATTGTTGAAACTGAAACTAAAAGAAAGGCTGGAAGGTTCTGGTAAACACAACACATTGTACTGAAATCTTGTAAGTGCTGAGATATTTTAAAGTACGGTAAATAAACCTGTTGTTGACTTGGAACTAGTATCATATCTGCATTGTTCTGAGATAAATCAGATATATAAAAATATCTAGCAAACTGCCAAAAATATAACAGTGGCTTCAAGATGAGGGCAATACTGGGCACATTTTTTTCCCCATCTATCCAGTGATTTGTCTTTCACTATCGCGATTTTGTCATTTAATCTCTCCTGCTTCTCACAAATCAAAGACCCTTTTGTTCTTTGCTCCCCTCCCTATTTTTCCTGCCTCTGCACTTGCTTAAAACCTGTTGCATTTCCAGTTCTGATGGAAGGTCATTGACCTGAAATATTAACTCTGTTTCTGTTTCCACAGATGCTGTGAGACCTACAGAGTTTTTCCATTATTTTCTGTTTTTATTCCAGATTTCCAGTATTTCACCTTTGTTTGACTGAACACTTTCTTCCTATTTCTCACATGAGGCAGCCCATCTCTTCTATTGCATTCACATCCAGCCAATCATGCTCTGCATTTGCTTTCATAACAAAGTTCCTATTTACATGGACAGGTCACTAGCCAAAATCACAATTCCCAAACAGAAGAACTGTCAGGCGAGTCAATCCATGAGTGCCCTGCTGGATGTGAGCCCAGTATTCAGAGGCTGGAACTCTGGTCTTTTGTTCACTAAGGCTTTGATGGTGAGAGCCAGTCTGGTTGAATCAAACACGAGAATCTGACTGGATATTAGCTGGAGCTCTGGTCTTCACTCCCCCTGGACTGTCTAAATAGAAATGTTTCAAGAGAAAACCAGTGCAGCAGCAGCATGTATTGACATTGTACCCTCATCCAGGCATTAAAACCTCACTACAAAATTCCCTTATATGCACATATACAGTGGCAGAGCCAACAGGCATGGTCTAGTCACCTCGCGGTCAGCCATTGTGGCTTTGGAGACTCGCCTCCATTACTCTCACAGGAACCAGTGTCACCCATCTTAGTCCCCAGGCTCAGCCTGCAGGTCTGTGCAGTTCTCAGCTCAGCCTCGGGCCATGAGTAACTCATCAATTCCCAACTCAGTCCCCTTCCTGCCAAGTCGGGCAAATACTGAATTTGGCCCCACCCCCACTACTGCACTGTGGTCTCCAGCTGGACTCTTGCTTCAAGAACCTAGAGTGAGATTTGAACCTGCCATCTTTTGATTCAGAGATAAGAGTACTACCCACTGAGCCAGTGCCGACACTAGAGTGAATGGGAAATTACAGACACATTTCGCATGATTAGCTGTGCATTCATTTTATGGGACTGGAGACTGTGGGGGTCATGCCCATAATTTTTCAATATGCCATTGGAGGATGCTCACCTGTAAGATTAGTTCTGCACACAGTAAATGGAAGATTCTGTGTTGGATATCAGTATTACTGTTTTATAATCTGGAACTACAAGGGGAGAATCTCCACTTTGTAACTCCCAACACTAAACTCTTCCCATTATCACATAACAAAACTGTACATCCCCAGCCTGTGAGGTCATGGGGAGGGGGAAGTGGGTAGAGTTGGGTGAGGAGAGCTGCTTTAGTATTGCCAAATCTGAATGGACGTATTTGGGCATATTGGGCGAGGTTTCATTACATGACCTCCTGTCGCTAACAACCCCACCTCATACCCACGCGCTAGTGATCACAAGACATGTCCATCCTCGCGCCACCCAACCTTCCCACGCCAAACAGACTCTCTATTACCTGATTAGATGATGCTTGGCTGTCAGTCAAACAGCCTTTTTAGCCCATGTCTAATATTTTTCCAACTAATAAATATTCAAAGGAAATTGAAAACAAAATTACACACAATTTTTTAAATCTCCCTATGAGTTTTCTCTTGGGTTTCTCACAGCTGTGTCCAGGAGACTAAGCTTTAATCTAACAGCCTGTTCTCAGCACCAGTCGTGTTGAAATGGAAACTTTCCTCTATTCTGGCTTCAAGAGTGTTCCTTTCAATAAAATACCTTTTGCTTGTGTGTTAGAATCCAACAGAACCACATCGTCCTGTAATGTGATGCTAGCGCAGCATCCTAAATGATCAATGAGAGACTCAAACTGCAATGGCCAACCTCAACAGGAGTCAAACACCAATAGAACAAAACACAATATTATCTTTCATTCATTATCCAATTCTACCACATGTTGGGTTTGAGGTGAGTAGCATAGATGCATTTAAAGGGATGCTAGGGTGAGTGCATGAGGGAAAAGGGATTAGAAGGATAGGCTGACAGGGTGAGATGAAGTAAGATGGCTGGAGGCTTGTGTTGAGCATGGACCCTTTGGGCTGAATGGCCTGTTTCTGTGCTGTAAATTCTATGTGATTCAGCTTCAGGCATCTCAAATTCTGGTATTGGAAGCATCGAGCTGTTTGAAAAGTGTTCTCATTCCCATCCCTAGATCAAGTCCAAACACCTTCAACACGACAGCTTTTAGCAGCATCAAAATTGGTTAAAGTCCAACTCGACCAATGGCTGTAAACTAACTGAAATCTTCAGTAATAACCTGGTGATCATTTACTGGTGAAAGGCATTCCTCACTTACAAAGCTTTTTTTTTCCGGAAGGAAACCCCCACAATGCAGCACCTTGGCAGATCTCCCATTCATCTCCCATGGGAGAGAAGGAGCTTGCAATCATCTTGTCAGGTGGTATTGTTTCATTAACAAAGGACTTCTTAAGAGATAGGATTCTTAGTTTTTCCTCTTCGTCCGGTCATTGTTTTCCTGCAGATGTGGGTTAATAACCTTGCACTGTAAGGGGATTTAGCAAAGCAGGTTGAAGTAAATAAAAAGGCATTGCACTGAAAAGCCATTGACAGAGAATTTCGGGTGATATTGTTGTAGGAGCAGTAACCCACATTTTACAATGTAAACTAGACTAGAAATTTAGGCTCATTCACGCTGTGTGCACAATTGCAGGGTGAAAGCTCGCTTTTGTTTTGCGTATGGAATGTCATGGTGATTTATTACATATTCAGACCACCTTTGCACTTTTAGCAAAACTGTTTATTTCTTCAGGAGCAAAAAGGACTTGGTGTCATTTTACCACAAGTGCGGATGCACTTAAGGATTTATGATTAAAAGGAACAGTATATCTTCGAGATAATGAAACCACTTCAAAATACAACTGACTGGTACAAACAGACCATGTGTTTGAAAGCCATGGACACAGGCAGCAGCCGATAGGGCAGTTTCAAAATATTACGGGTGCTAAGCCAGGATATTCCAGATCGAGCTTGACCCAACAGTGCTCTTGATCCTGGTCCCAGAGGCAGATTCTCGAGAACTTCCTTCATCTGTTGGTGTGTGGTTTGTGAGAGATGTTAAGGTCACGCCTGAAGCCACCGTCTTCCTGTTTTGCCCACGTGCCTTAGCACTCGCACAATAGGGCAGCCAGTCTGACTGTGGCTGCGATCTGTGATTAGTTGGGATTGTAGGGGCCTTGCTAAAGCACTCAAGGTGGGGCAAAACCTCACTTGATTGTGGCCTGAAAATGTTGGTGTACACCGGAGAATGGTGCTATTCTGCCCTGTCGGGTCTGTCGGTGAGTCCGAAAAGTGAAGAAACTTTGGATCCCAATGGAGTAAAGGAACCATCACCTCCCTCATATGCTCAGAAAGCTGATTGATGCAGCACAGATCCTCCATGCTGGCCAGAGGAATCTGTGGGGGGTGTGGGGTGGGGGGGGGGGGGGTGCGGGGGGCATGGGCTAAACCATCAACCCACATGGTAACTGGCAGTGCTGTGCCAGGTGACGGATGTGGTTTGCAAGTCCTGACTGAGTGGGTGGCAGAGCTTTGTCACTGCTTCCCAGCTCAATCTGAATCTCCAAAGATGCTGTAATTCCTTTGCTCCATCATTGGTGGCCATGCCTTCAGCTGCCTAGGTCCTAAGCTCTGGAATTCCCTCCCTAAACCTCCCAAACTCTCTCACCTCCTTTAAGACGCTGCCTAAAACCTACCTCTTTGACTAAGTGTTTGGTCATTTGTCCTAATCTCTCCTTATGTGGCTCGGCATCCATTTCAGTCTGATTACGCTCATTATGAAGTGTGTTGGGACGTTTTTCCTATGTTAAAGGTGTTATATAAATGCAAGTTTTTGTTGGTGCATCTCTGGCATTCACAGGTAGCTCTGCCTGGGTTGGTGTCACCCAAGGTAGTAGTATGGGTCGGGGGGGAAGGGGTTAAGTTTTTACTTGGATGTAGGCTGAAACTGGCTGTTGTGGATGAACTATCTGGTTTCCTTTCCACTGTCTTTGACAGAAAAGCGGTTCAGACAGGTATATAATGGGTAGCTCATCCACTGACACCCAAAGTGAAAGGTATCCCCTGGATGCCGAACGTGTCAGCTGACATCAGGGCTGCCCTATTCTGCTCCTATTGGTCCTCCCATTCTTAAACACAGTGCTGATCCCAATCTCCATGCTGAAGATTCAGGAAGTTGCAGTAATTTCTGACTAATCACTGATCAGTGAGCAATGAGTCAAAACACTCACAGGCAGTGCTTCAATCCTTCTTTCAAATAGTTTACCCAGAAAATCACTGTCCATCACACTCAAATAATGTAACTGTAATGCCCCAAACTGCTTACTCTCCTCTTATCTCTCCCAGTTCTACCAAAGGTGCTACACATGAATAGTAATTACATTATGAAATTAACGAATGCTGTAGATATAATGAAATACAGTAGCTCACCATATTGGAAAACAAATTGAACCCATCACTGAGGTTTGGCTTTCTAATCAATGCAATTGTAGGTGGATGTGTATGTACGTGCTAAAGAGACCGTAAAAGTTGAAATGCAAATTTTGCACCGAAATAAATTCTTGAAGGGCATGCAGTGCAGATTCACCAGAATGATAGAAGCATACAGCACAAGAGCAGGCCATTCAGTCCATCATGCCTGTGCCAGCTCTTTGAAAGAGCTATCCAATTAGTCCCACTCCCCTGCTCTTTCCCCATAGCCCTGTAAATGTTTCCCCTTCAGGTATTTATCCAATTCCCCTTTTGAAAGTTACATTGACTCTATTTCCATTTCCCTTTTTGTCAGTGCATTCCAGATCACATCAACTCTCTGCACAAAAACAAATCTCCACCTAAAGGCCATGAATGCTGGAGGTCAATTGAAAATTTGAATACTGAGATCAATGACTTTTTGTTAGGATATCAAGGGGTAGGGCAAATGGAACTGAGATACCGAATAGCTGTGATCGAATTGAATGGTGTAACTGGCTCGAAGCGCCTAATCCTGTTCCCGTGTTCTGAACTGTTGAAAGAAATGTACATAAAGACTGATTTCCCTAATGTGCACGCTTGGCACTGACAATAAATATTGAGGAATGTGCCTGCAATTTCCCTATATGCATTCCCAGTGGGTGAGAAGAAATTTAAAGTTCAATGTTAGCTTGACTCAGTGGATTCCACTCTTGCCTTTGAGTCAGCAGGTTGTGGCTCCCTAGCTGACACTCCGAGTGCAGTACTGAGGGAGTGCTGCACTGTCAGTGGTGCCACCTTTCAGATGAGATGTTAAACTGAGACCTTGTCTGCGCTTTGAGATTGGATTTAAAAGATTCCATGGTATTTTCATGAAGAAGATGCAACCAGACATTTATTTCGCTGCACTTTGTGGGACTTTGTTCAATTCAATTTAATTGGCCATGTTTGCTGACAAAACAGCAGTAGCTACACTTTGAAAAGTAATTAATTGCTTGTGAAATGTTTTAGGATGTCCTGAGGATGTGATAAAAACCTGTATATACATTTAGAACAGAAGTCATCACCAACCTTTTCTTTAGTGAGAGCTACTTCTGATAAACAAAAAAATCACGAGCCACTTAAATATATATTGAAAAAATATGAATAGATAAATGTAAACTAAATGTGTAGCTATTATAATCACATTATATTATATTTAACATTAGGGAAAACTGATCTTAACTTTAATGTGATACATGACACTGCATACTGTCCTTTGGCTTGTAACTGGACAGGGTGACCCTTATGGAGTCGTTCAGATGCTTGTCGGTCAGTCAGGTTCAAAATTTCAGCATCCATGATTCGAGTGGACAGTAACGTTATCCCCTTGAAAATGATTAGCTAGCTAGTTACTCCCTTCTCTGGGTCGGGCTGCTTCCTCCAGGTACAAGCACCTACCCAGGTCAGGCTGCTCTCTCCAGGTACAGGCTGTTATCCGAGGGTGCGCTCGCCTGGGCCTTGCGAAGATATGACACTTCCAATTGGTTAGCCATGACACCGGCAGATGTAAGGTCTGCTGCAATTGGCTGGAGAGCATGGGGCAGATGGAGCAGTGCTCAGTGAGAGCCAATTATAATCAAAACAAGTGGCACGAGGCGAGTGTCAGATGTGGTGTCTGGGCCAGGTTCTTTTTAAGTGCAATTTTTCAAAGCTTTATGTGAGCTACTCAAAGACCAACAGCAAGCTACCAGTAACTCATGTTCGATGTGTTGACAACCCCTGGGTTAGAACAATATCAAATATAAAAGAGTTCTGAGAACAATGAGTTGATAGTTAAGATATAATTAGTTAACAATTAACTAGTCATGCAAAGCTGATCTAGATCATTCATCATAGATAACTGTGCTATTTTAGAACTCTTTTATAGTGTTTCAGTCTTCACAAAACTCAAGAGTTGTTTATGAAAGGTAGAATTAGTCTTTTTAATTGCCAGAGGTGTTCAATTATATTTACAGTATTAGTACTGTTATAGATAGTACCTGAGATTTTCCAATGGTTTTTACCCTAAAAATAATGCTGAATTGGACAAAACTGGAGATTGAGGTGGAAAACATCACTTCTGGCTCACCATAGCCCTGTTCAATTTGCTTCTGATATCTTCATCTGTTGCCAGTGGCACCCACAACATTAACACTTTACAAAATGAAGCTTTTTTGTCAAAGATTTAGCAGGATTCTTTAATTCTGTCACTGGAAATAAGAGCTTAAAAACTGGCTTCTCTCAAAGGCATTATGAAACATGGTTAGCGTGACACATTGCTATAAATCAGCCAATTCGAATATAAACATGCGTGTGATTTGTTACACGCATTTATCTGGTGGACAACTGTGTGAATCCACAAACAGTCATTTAATTTCTGCTTGGTTCCAGCCAGAGTGTATTTTTTTAATCAGCCTCGCCTTTTAAAATCAATTAGTCTTTCTGGATGCTTTTGAAGAGACAAGAACTTTTCTGTTGTCATGTTGAAGTGAATGAGGTTGATTTTCATTGTCTTCACAGGGCATTAGCAGGGCAGTAGTGACCTTAAAATGGAGTCTGTGGCCTCACCATCCCGTTGACACTAATAATGCAAACAGCTCATCATACTGCTGGGTGTCAAACTGTCCACCTGTTTCAAATGACAGGCGTCTTTTAATATGGAAATCTGGACCAATGATGTAAATAAGAAACCAGTTATTACTGTAGGTCAGAACTGGTTGGAACCTGCAGTTAATTCATTCTACCCCGAAACTCCAGGCCTCTACAATGGCAGTCTAAAAACACATGAATGATCGACCTTTGACTTCTGGCATGGGTGTTCCATTATGGATACACCTGAGGTTGTCATATGCTGTATGATGGATGACAGTGCTGCAAAACTAGAATGGAAGGCGATACAAATGCTCCTCCACATGAGCCACCATCTGCCA
This sequence comes from Heterodontus francisci, assembly GCF_036365525.1. Taxonomy (NCBI): domain Eukaryota; kingdom Metazoa; phylum Chordata; class Chondrichthyes; order Heterodontiformes; family Heterodontidae; genus Heterodontus; species Heterodontus francisci. Next base: position 12,358,792 of record NC_090408.1, on the reverse strand, counting down.
GCACGCTGCTTGGCTAGGTTCCCAGTGGTTGATGCTCCGAAAACAATTCTTTTGGAAGCAGATCAAAGGAGGTCCAGGATCAGCCAACGGCGTGACATGAGCTGGCATTGCAGACAGCAGATTGTTCCTCTTCATCTGCCACTACCAGCTGTATCTGCTCAGTCGTGCTCTGTGTCTCACCCACTGCCCTCTCCTTTACCTGTAAGACTCTTAAAAACGGGGTCTCACTTCCCTCTTTGGTCCTGACACCATACTGAGTATCAATCGCACAAAACAGACTTTGTATACAATTTCCACTTTATGTGGAAGACTGTTATTAACTAACCCTCTTTCTTCTTTGGCCTCCTTGTCTCGGGAGACAATGGGTAAGCGCCTGGAGGTGATCAGTGGTTTGTGGAGCAGCGCCTGGAGTGGCTATAAAGGCCAATTCTAGAGTGACAGGCTTTTCCACAGGTGCTGCAGAAAAACTTGGTTGTCGGGGCTGTTACACAGTTGGCTCTCCCCTTGCGCCTCTGTCTTTTTTCCTGCCAACTGCTAAGTCTCTTGGACTCGCCACACTTTAGCCCCGCCTTTATGGCTGCCCACCAGCTCTGGCGATCACTGGCAACTGACTCCCACGACTTGTGATCAATATTACAGGACTTCATGTCACGTTTTCAGATGTCTTTAAAGCGGAGACATGGACGGCCGGTGGGTCTGATACCAGTGGCAAGCTCGCTGTACAATGTATCTTTGGGGATCCTGCCATCTTCCATGTGGCTCACATGGCCAAGCCATCTCAAGCGCCGTTGACTCAGTAGTGTGTATAAGCTGGGGATGTTGGCCACCTCGAGGACTAATGTGTTGGAGATACGGTCCTGCCACCTGATGCCAAGGATTCTCCGGAGGCAGCGAAGATGGAATGAATTGAAACGTCGCTCTTGGCTGACATACGTAGTCCAGGCCTCGCTGTCGTAGAGCAAGGTACTGAGGACACAGGCTTGATACTTGATCCTGGGTGGCAACATCCACCGAACAATGTCTCCCACACGACTTCCTGTGATTGACCAAGCCACACTTTCTGGCTGCAGCAACAATGTCCTTGTGGCTTTATACCCCTTTCTGACCCTGGCCCCTTGCACATATAGGTAATGTTTTGAATTGGGTCATCCGATTGAGTTTCAGAGCCTTATCAATTCCACCCTGGCCATGCAAGACGACCTGCTTGTGGTCATATACTGCTCTCAGCAGGGGGAGTTCTTAGGTGCATACAATCCATGGATGTGATATCTGCATCTTGATAAGGCAAGAAGGAAACCATTCACACATATTTCAAGAGGCCATTGTCCACAAGTGTGGCTGTAGACAGGCTGTTTGATGTTTTAACAGCCCAGGCTACCACATCAGTGACATGTTCTGATTTATCTGTCTGTGTGTGTATGTGGGGGCCCTTGTTCAGTTACATGGTCTTTTATTTTTTTTAAAAGTTCAATATAAACCCCAGCGATGATGTCTTCAGTCAGAATTCTTCTCCCTTCATCCCGATGTCCTTCGCCTCCACATTTGTACCACCGGGTGAGCTCCACACACTGGTCCACACCACAACTGGTTACATTTTACTTACGAACAGAAATGCAGAAGATATTAACAAATGCCTCACAGCATAACAAAAATACAAGAGATATCCAAATGCTTTATACCTCACTATCTAAATTTCCTAGAGTAGATGGATCTTAGCTGATGTTTGGAAGGGATTGTGTGTGGTGTGAAGTACTAGATGCACAGATGTTACTTGGAGCTGACTCTGTATCTCCAGGCACAGTTCAGGAGAGAAGATGAAGAGATGTTACAGTGGTGTCCTTCTGACAAGTCTTCACACAACACATAGAAATTACAGCACAGAACCAGGCGTTTCCACCCAACAGGGGGTTTATGCTGTTTATGCTCCACAAGAGCCTTCTCCCACCCACTTCATCTCACCCTATCAACATCTCCTTCTCTTCTTTTCGCAAGTAATTATCTAGCTCCCTTAAATTAATCAATGCTATTTACCTCAACTGTTCCATGTGGTAGCAAGTACCACATTCTCATTAAAAGTTTCTCCTGAATTCCTTACTGGATTTATTAGTGACTATCTTATATTTATGGCCCCCTGTTTTGGGCTCCCCACAAGTGGAAACACCTTTTCTCCAGATTTCCTATCATAGCCTCATCATTTTGAAGGCCTCTCTCAGGTCACCCCTCACCCAGTCTTCTCTTTTCTAGGCCTGTTCAGCCTTTCCTGAAAGTTATTGCTTCCAAGAGCAATGACACTGTGTGGTGTTTCAATATTTGGTTCTAGTGAATGAATGAGAGATTAGAATGAGACAGAGGGACAAGAGCTGAGATCAGTCCTAATTCCCCATCTACAACCCTCCACCGCACCCCCCCCCCGCCTCTCGTCCCAGCATTTTCAGAACTTCCTTATAAATGTTTTTTTATAGATTATCTCCTCCTGCAAGTAGATTAACACAACGATGAGGAAAGAGCAGGCAGTGGATCTAAGTAGATAACTTTTTCATAGAGCTGGAGTAGGCACAATGGGACAAATGGCCTCCTTGTGTGCTGTAAGGTTCTATGATTCTAATCGAGGTGTTGCAAATATCATGATAGTGTACAGCGATATCAGCAGCAGTGTCCAGCCCATAGTGCAGCTGCATGTGATGGGATCATTACTTTATTTAGAGATACATCACTGAAACAGGCCCTTCGGCCCACCGAGTCTGTGCCGACCAACAACCACCCATTTATACTAACCCTACAGTAATCTCATATTCCCTAACACCTACCTACCCTAGGGGCAATTTACAACTGCCAATTTACCGATCACCTGCAAGTCTTTGGCTGTGGGAGGAAACCGGAGCACCCGGCGAAAACCCACGCGGTCACAGGGAGAACTTGCAAACTCCGCACAGGCAGTACCCAGAACCGAACCCGGGTCGCTGGAGCTGTGAGGCTGCAGTGCTAACCACTGCACCACTGTGCCGCCCACTGAACTGAGCTGAATACAAGCAAGGTTATGAATGCTTGGGCACCAAGGGAAGACTGGTGGTGATCGCTGTTCTCTGTACTCAATGGCTATTCATGGCAAACATAATTGAGGACAGTGCTGTCACAGGTTATTTAGTGGCAAGGATTCTACATCTTTTCTGGAGCATCTGCAGTAACAATGGCAACTGTCGCATGTCTTCTACAAATGTTCTCAACTCCATCCCTATTGGAGAGTAATTCTGGAGCCCATTGAGAGCCATGGCCAGTTTTACCGTTCCACCCCATCTCTCTTTCTTCTGTCTGATAGAGCAACAGCAATAATTTTACATTCAGGTGGTTAAGCCAGATAATTGCGTCAGGAGTAGTGGAGTGTATTGTTGTGGTGCCTCCTTCATTGCTGTGAATTGGGCACTGAGTTAAAACATTTTTCAGGTTCTGTTCTGGGTAACCACAGTCACACAATGGGGAGGTTTTAATTTTCCATTTATGCATCAAGTATCCGCATCTGCCATGTGACCAACCCTGGGGCCTTCTGCTTCTGGTCTTTCACAAAGTATCTGTGACTTCTTGTCAACCCCATTTGGCTCTCCAAGCTTCATCGGGGGGTGAGGTTGCATTATTGAAAGTTTAGCTTGTGGTTTTAAAAGGGCTTGCATGATTTCAAGTGATGTTGAGGGATGTTATTGTGGTCCTGTAGATGGTTTTCCTCAACTCACTGGACTACCTGGAAGGTTGTGGCATCGCAGTGAATGGATGGGGGAGCGATGTGAGACAACACGGGCAGCCAGGGTGTTGGGGTCAACTTGAGGGCTCCAGTGATACTTCTGGTCCATACCAATGCACAGTACTCGGCTACAGCTCACAAAGACTACCTTTGATGCTCGTAGCACTGATGCTGTTGCTCCTCAGCTTCTGGACAAGGTTGACTCCTTGTCTTTGTCTTGGCAGCCACCTTCTTCAGGTGATTGTGGAAGGTTAGCATGTGGTCCAGCTTCGCTCCGAGATGGGTTGGAGTGGGGTCATGTCACACAGTATTGCTGCAGAACATCACTTTCATGGTGCACTTAGCATTCCTGTTATCAAGGTGGAATGCAGTGACTGTTGTTTTACTTGAGATTCTATTTCTTGATATATTCCTCCATGGTGTTTAGGTCCCCAATCAAGGTGAACTTGATGTTGTTGGAGGTGGCTACTTGCATTACCAGGGGAGGGCATCCAAATATGCAGATTTGCACAATTTTGTTGGCAGCATGTCTCTCATGTAGACATTGAAGAGCGTCGACATGAATACTGAACCTTATTGAAGAACTGAGGCTTGCTGACTTTGTCGCCCATATTTCTCAGCATTGTCCTTGGCAGGCTTTGTGTTTTGTGTTTTGAGGGAGGGGGTGATCCTTGTGAGCTTCAGAATCAGTCCTTTCATCCAGACCATGTCTGGGCTGATGTCTTCTACAAACGTTGTCCTGTGCCTGGATTTCTTCAGGAATCCGGCCATGATGTTTGTTGCAAGGGCCTCCACCCCAAAATCGCATGTTACAGCTAAGGCCCACAAATAGTCTGAAAACTTAGGCAGTTTCCACGAGTTACAGCAGGAAAATGCATTCCACACCTATAGCATCACCTGGTCCTCCCACAGCTCACATGTGGGCAGCTGCTAGACTGAACAAGTAACACACAGATTGCCCCAGGAACTGGATAGCCTCCAGAATATGTGGACCTCCTTCCTGTAATCTCACTCCACCCTACTCACGGCATTAGCCATCGCATACCAGGATGATCGGGAGTGGCAGACAATCAACAGCATCCTCATAGCGTTTCCAACATTCCTAGATTGTCCTGGAGTCTCCAAGAATTAAGCGGTATTCTCCTACTGTGAACAAAACATGGGAGAAAAACATTGAAGATGGGAAATCACAGACTATTTGACTGACAATCAAGATTCATCCAATTGGGTAACAAAAAGTCTGTTTGCTTTCCAAATAGAATGGGATGGCAGGATGGATGTGTCAGGCAATCTATAACAGGAGTGCGGGAGCGGTGCCACTGGAGGCAAGAGATCATGTGGAGAATCCGCCCAGAGTTGGAAACCCTACATAAACACCACATGAGCCCCAAGACAGGTCTTCACTGCTCATGCCCAATTGGCACTAGGCTCGAACCCGGGGCAGAATCCTATGAGACCTGCCGAGGCGGGGCTGTAGGCAGGACCGAGAGGGTTGTCATCGGGTCAGCGGGTCACCACGTTCCCACCTCTGGGCGATCTTGCCGGAGGTGGTGAGCAACAGAAGTGGCTGTCTGCCTGGCATGGCAGTAGCCTATTAGTGGTGATTAACTGGCCACTTGGGGCTAGATTGGGAATGGCGGTGGGATCTTACCAGTGGCAGATGAGCCCCACATCACAAGTGATGCCTGGCAGGTTATTGGAGTCAGCCTCCTGCCGGCGGGCTGGGAGAGAGGTGGCCAGTGAAGCTTCCTTTATTTATTATCTCCCTGCTCCCATCTCCCAGTCATATCGTCTTTTATTTCCCATCCCGATCATCCTGGTATGTGATGGCTAATGCTGAGAGTAGGGTGGAGTGAGGTTACAGGAAGGAGGTCCACATATTCTGGAGGCTATCCAGTTCCTGGGGCAATCTGTGTGTTACTTGTTTCAGTGTAGCAGCTGCCCCTTTGGTGTTCTGCCTACGTGTGAGCTGTGGGAGGACCAGATGATGCTATAGGTGTGGAATGCATTTTCCTGCTGTAACTCGTGGCAACTGCCTAAGTTTTCAGGCTATTTGTGGGCCTTAGCTGTAACATGCGATTTTGGGGTGGAGGCCCTTGCAACAAGCATCAAGGCCAGATTCCTGAAGCAATCCCAGAGCCACTTCAGCCAGAGTGCCACAGCTGTGGCCACGGGACATCCTGTGGAGGGGGATCCCCTCTGCAATGATGACCTGGCAGCTGTGGCCACAAACATTCTGAATAATTTCATGTATCTTCTGAGGGCGCCTTCATCTTCATCTGCTGCACAGCAGGGGGAAAAAAGGAGTGGAAGAGCTGTACTGATAGGGGATTCTCCCGTAAGGGGTACAGATAGACATTTCTGTGGCCGCAAACGTGACTCCAGGATGGTATGTTGCCTCCCTGGTGCTAGGGTCAAGGATGTCACGGAGCGGCTGCAGGACATTCCAAAGGGGGAGGGTGAGCAGCCAGAGGTCGTGGTACACATCGGTACCAATGACATAGGTAGAAAAAGGGATGAGGTCCTGCAACAAGAATTTAGGGAGCTAGGTAGCAGATTAAAAAGCAGGACCCCAAAGACTGTAATCTCTGGATTACTCCCAGTGCCATGTTCTAGTGAGTTTAGAAATAGGAGGATCGAGCAGATGAATGTGCGGCTGAGGAGATGGTGCAGGAGGGAGGGCTTTAGTTTCCTGGATCACTGGGTCTGTTTCTGGCAAAGGTGGGACCTGTACAAGTTGGACGGATTGCACCTGAACCGGAATGGGACAAGCATCCTTGCTGGGATAAAAACAAGAAATGCTGGAAATACTCAGCAGGTCTGGCAGCATCTGTGGAGAGAGAAGCAGAGTTAACGTTTCAGGTCAGTGACCCTTCTTCAGAACTGGCAAATATTAGAAATGTGAAAGGTTATAAGCAAATAAAGTGGGGGTGGGGCAAAAGAATACAAAGGAGAAGGTGTAGATAGGACAAGGAGGTGTAATACCTGCCCATTGACCTCCTCTCTCCTCACTATCCCAGGCCCCAAACACTCTTTTCAGGTGAAGCAGCGATTTACTTGTACTTCTTTCAATGTAACATACTGTATTCGCTGCTCATAATGTGGTCTCCTCAACATTCGGGAGACCAAACGCAGACTGGGTGAGCGCTTTGCAGAACACCTCCGCTCAGTCCGCAAGCAGGACCCCGAGTTTCCAGATGCTTGCCATTTCAACACTGCTCTCATGCTCACATCTCTGTCCTGGGATTGCTGCAGTGGTCCAGTGAACATCAACGCAAGCTCGAGGAACAGGATCTCATTTACCGATTAGGCACACTACAGCCTGCCGGACTGAACATTGAGTTCAATAATTTCAGAACAAGACGGGCCCCCCATTTTACTTTTATTTTTAGTTTTTTTTCCTTTTATTTATTTATTTATTTTGGGGTTTTTGGGTTTATTTTATTTTATTTCATCTTAGTTTCTTTGGTTTGCTTACCCACTGTTTTTTTTACATGTTTGTACTTGCGGCTGTTCAATTTTCTGTCCATTAACACCCTATCTGTACTAATGCTTTGTCTTTCAACACACCATTAACATATTGTTTGCCTTTGCTCCATGACCTTCTGGTCAGCTATTCTGTGACCTTGTCCCATCTACACCTTCTCCTTTGTTATCTCTTGCCCCAACCCACTTTACTTGCACATTTCTAATATTTGTCAGTTCTGAAGAAGGGTCACTGACCTGAAACGTTAACTCTGCTTCTCTCTCCACAGATGCTGCCAGACCTGCTGAGTATTTCCAGCATTTCTTGTTATTATTTCAGATTTCCAGCATCCACAGCATTTTATTTTTATCCTTGCTGGGAGGTTTGCTAGTGCTGTTGTGGGGGGTGGTTAAACTAATTTGGCAGGGGGTTGGGATACAGAGTGGAGGTACAGTAGGGGGTAATATAGAACAGAAAGTGAGTCTGCCTGGAAGGCAGAACAAATATAGACCTGGTAAGGCACAAGGGAAAAATGCAAAGTTGGATTGCATCTATTTCAATGCAAGGAGTCTAACTCGTAAGGCAGATGAATTGAGGGCGTTGATTAGCACATGGGATTATGATATTATTGCTATCACAGAGACATAGTTGAGGGAGGGACAGGACTGGCAGCTCAATATTCCAGGGTATAGAATCTTCAGACTTGACAGGGGAGGGGATATAAGAGGAGATGGCATTGCACTATTGATCAAGGAGTCAATTACTGCAGTAAGGAGGGATGACATCTTAGAAGGTTCCTCAAATGAGGCCATTGGGGTAGAACTTAAAAACAAAAAGGGGGCAATCACTTGTCTGGGAGTGTACTACAGGCCTCCAAACAGTCAGGAAGAGATAGAGGAACAGATACATAGACAAATCTCTGAGAGATGTAAAAATAATAGGGTAATAATAGTAGAGGATTTCAACTTCCCCAATATTAACTGGGATAGTCTTTGTGCAAAAGGCTTAAAAGGGGCGGTATTCTTAAAATGCATACAGGAGAGCTTTTTGAGCCAGGATGTAGATAGTCATACAAGAGAAGGGGCAGTACTGGACCTAATTCTAGGGAATGAAGCTGGTCAAGTGGTAAAAGTGTCAGTGGGGGAACATTTCGGGGATAGTGACCATAACTCTGTAAGATTTAAGGTAGTTATGGAAAAGGACAAAGATGGACCAGAAATAAAGGTACTGAATTGGGGGAAGGCCAATTTCAATATGATAAAACAGGATCTGGCCAAAGTGGACTGGGAGCAGCTACTTGGAGGAAAGTCTACAGCACATCAGCGTGAGTCATTCAAAGAGGAAATTGTGAGAGTTCAGAGCCAACATGTACCCGTTAAGGTGAAGGGTAGGACCAACAAGTCCAGGGAACCCTGGATGTCAAGAGATATAGAGCATTGGATCAGGAAAAAAAAGGAGGCTTACGGCAGACCCCAAGCGCTGAAAACAGTGGAGACACTAGAGGAGTATAGAAAGTGTAGGGTGGCACTTAAAAAAGTAATTAGGAGAGCGAAGAGGGGACATGGAGAAACACTGGTGGGCAAGATAAAGGAAAATCCCAAGGCGTTTTATAAGTATATTAAGGGCAAGAGGATAACCAGGGAAAGAGTAGGGCCCATTAGGGACCAACATGGCAAATCCTCGTGTGGAGCCGGAGGACATAGGTGAGGTTTTAAATGATTATTTTTCGTCGGTGTTCACTATGGAGAAGGACGATGTAGGTGTAGAGATCAGGGAGGGGGATTGTGATATACTCGAACAAATTAGCATTGAAAGGGAGGAGGTATTAGCGGTTTTAGCGGGCTTAAAAGTGGAGAAATCCTCAGGCCCAGATGAGATGTATCCCAGGCTGTTATGTGAGGCAAGGGAGGAGATAGCAGGGGCTTTGACACAAATTTTCAAATCCTCTCTGGCCACAGGAGAGGTACCAGAGGACTGGAGGACAGCGAATGTGGCACCATTATTCAAGAAGGGTAGTAGGGATAAACCAGGTAAATACAGGCCGGTGAGTCTAACATCAGTGGTTGGGAAAATATTGGAAAAAATTCTGAAGGACAGGATTAATCTCCAGTTGGAGAGGCAGGGATTAATCAGGGATGGTCAGCATGGCTTTGTCAGGGGAGATCGTGTCGAACTAACTTGCTTTAATTTTTCGAGGAGGTAACTAGATGTGTCAATGAGGGTAAAGTAGTAGATGTAGTATACATGGATTTCAGTAAGGCTTTTGATAAGGTTCCGCATGGGAGATTGGTTAAGAAGGTACGAGCCCATGGGATCCAGAGCAATTTGGCAAATTGGATCCAAAATTGGCTTAGTGACAGGAGGCAGAGGGTGATGGTCGAGGGTTGTTTTTGCGATTTGAAGCCTGTGACCAGTGGTGTACTGCAGGGACCGGTGCTGGGACCCTTTCTGTTTGTAGTGTACATTAATGATTTAGATGTGAATACAGGCGGTTTGATCAGTAAGTTTGCAGATGACACGAAAATTGGTGGTGTTGTAAATAGTGAGGAGGAAATCCTTAGATTACAGGGAGATATAGATGGGCTGGTAAGATGGGCGGAGCAGTGGCAAATGGAATTTAATCCTGAAAAGTGTGAGGTATTGCATTTTGGGAGGACTAACAAGGAAAGGGAATATACAATGGATGGTTGGACCCTAGGAAGTACAGAAAGTCAGAAGGTGTACTTGTCCATAGACCACCAAAGGCAGCAGCACAGGTAAATAAGGTGGTTAGGAAGGCGTATGGGATACTTGCCTTTATTAGCCGAGGAATAGAATATAAGAGCAGGAAGGTTATGATGGAGCTGTATAAAATGCTAGTTAGGCCACAGCTGGAGTACTGTGTACAGTTCTGGGCACCACACTATAGGAAGGATGTGATTGCACTGGAGAGGGTGCAGAGGAGATTTACCAGGATGTTGCCTGGGCTGGAGCATTTCAGCTATGAAGAAAGACTGAAAAGGCTAGGGTTGTTTTCCTTGGAGCAGAGAAGGCTGAGGGGGGACCTGATTGAGGGGCATTGATAGGTTAGATCGAAAAAAACTTTTTCCCTTAGCGGAGGGGTCAAGAACCAGGGGGCATAGATTTAGGGTAAGGGGCAGGAGGTTTAGGGGGGATTTGAGGAAGCATTTTATCACCCAGAGGGTGGTTGGAATCTGGAATGCACTGCCTGAAGAGGTGATGGAGGCAGGAACCCTCACAACATTTAAGAAGTATTTAGATGAGCACTTGAAATGCCATAGCATACAAGGCTGCGGGCCAAGTGCAGGAATATGGGATTAGAATAGTTGGGTGCTGTATGGCCGGCACAGACACGATGGGCCAAATGGCCTGTTTCTGTGCTGTATAACTCTATGACACTATCTTGAGGTGCGTTGCATTCTCCTGCCTGCTGCAGCAGTGCCCACTTCTCCCACTGGGACTGCTGGCAGGAAAACTCTGCAGGCCCTCCCATTGGGCCAGCTAGGGTTGCCTGTTCCGCTGTTCTTCATTGGATAGTGCTCCCCGAGGTGGCCTTGTAATTGGCTGCCACTGGTAAGATCACGCAGGCAGTCAGCCAGGCAGCACCAGTGGGTCGGGACCTGCTTTTGGTCCTGGCATCAGAAAATCTTCAAAGGTGATAGGATTCTACCCTATGTCTCCCGTGATCTCCAACCAGCAAGCCCAAGTTTGCTTACACATGGTACTAGCTAACTGTATACACCTTCTGTCTGCCACTGCTGCAGGCTTGTGGCCTTCCAAGCAAATATAATACCAACTATAACGCACAAGGATATGCAAGTGTTGCAGATGACAAAGGTTGATCCAGGGATAAGGCATTACTTAAACAGGGGTATTGAGAAGCAATTTGAATCAAAAGTCGGCTTATTTAATGGATGATAACTATAAATAATGCAAACAAGAGGAAGCCTGGACATGAAGGAAAGGCAAGTGTGTCAGCGAATGAAGAAAGACATTGTTCATCAGCCATTGCTTCATAATTGCCACAGAGTATGGACATTATTAGTCAATTAGTAACCAATTAGATCAACATATTGGTACAGGATTTATTCAGGCTTTCAGAGTGTGTCTTGAAATCTTCTTTGTGTTGCTTTACAATATTCTGATTGATTTCTGGAATGGTACGTTCAATCCATGAATTAAAACAGTGAAATTATATAGAATTTACAGCACAGAAACAGGCTATTCAGACCAACTGGTCTGGGCCACACGAACCTCCTCCCACCCCACTTCACCTAACCCTATCAGCATATCCCTCTATTCGTTTATTCCGCATGTGTTTATCTCGCTTCTCCTTAAATGTATCTATACTATTCACCTCAACGACTCCATAGTAGCGACTTCCACATTCTCGTCACTCTTTGGGTAAAGAAATTTCTCCTGAATTCCTTATTGGATTTATTAGTGACTATCTTATATCTGTGTTCTTGAGTTTTGAACTCCCCAAAGAAGTGGAAATATCTTCTCTACATCTACCCTACGTTTACTGAAGTTGGATTATATGATTAACCTTTCACCTTTCTGCGAGTTAACTGGCACGTCCAGCAGTTAAACACAACTTGCTGGCAATGTTCTTTTTTGAAATATCAGATCATTTCTCTTTTATAATTATTGAATCTGAGGTTTTGCTAACCTCTTTTAGGTGGCCATTGTCGGGATTGATAAGGACAAGCAGATCTGAAATGAAAGGGCGAAGGAATTGCTGTCACGCAGTACGAACCAGGAAGAAGGAAGAATTTACTGCTGACAAGAATTTTATGCGTAAAGGAAGCAAGGAATTAGAGAAGGACAGAAAGAAAACTTTAAAGTTGCCCTCATAAATAGCCCAGACACATACGAATAATTGCTCTTTATATAAAAGGAAGTAAACATTTTTTTCTATAAATGTCACAGTTATCGAGATTTGCGAGCCAAAGGGCGTTTTGTCTTTGTTCGGCGGGGGTGGCGTTGGGAATGTAGAGAATAGGTTAATCTCACACTCTCACTGTGACAGCTCAAATATGTCACAGGCCTTTCAGGCATCTTCTAACATAATTGAGCGATTTTGCTTTGGAAAAGTTCACTTCTGCAAAAAGTACACTGGCTGTATTGGAATGTCAGTGCCTGTTAACACCAACTACTTACGTTTATATAGCACATTTAATATAAAAAAAAATCTCAAGATGCTTAACAAGGGAAATATCAATAAACACATTGTTGACATTTTTTTGACACTGAGCCATGGAAAGAGAAATCAGCAAAGATGACAAAAAGCCTGATCAAAGAAATAGGACTTTAGGAGCATCTTAAAAGAGGAAAGAGAAGTAGAGAGGCAGAGAGGTTGAGGGAGGGAATTTCAGAACTTAGGGCTTCAGCAGTTGAAAGCACAGCCGCCTATGCTGGAGTGATTAAAATCAGCCAGAATGGGAGATCTCAAAGGTTTGTAGGGCTGGAGAAGATTACAGAGATAGGGAGGGGTGAGGCCCTGGGGGGAATTGAAAACAAAGATGAGGATTTTAAATTGAGGTGTTGTCAGACAGGAAGCCAGTGGAGGTCACATAGCACAGAGTGATGAGCAAATTAGATTTGGAGCTAGTTAAAATATGGGTAGCAGAGCTCTGATGAACACAAGTTTATGGAGGGTGGAAGATGACAAGCTGGCAAGGAGAGCATTGGAATAGTCACGTCAAGAAGTAACAAAGGCATGGATGAGGGTTTCAGATGAGCTGAGGGAACGGTAGAGCGGAGCGATATACCGAGATGGAAATAAGCAGTCTTGGTGATGGTGCGGATATGTAGTCAGGATCTCAACTCGTGGTCAAACACAACACCAAGGTTGCAAATGGTCTTGCTCAGCTTAAGACAATTACCCGGGATTGAAACAGTGGTCAGGGATGGAGTATGTGGCAGGGATCAAAGACAATGGCTTCAGTCTTCCCAATATTTAGTTGGAGGAAATGTCTGCTCATCCAATATTGGATGTCAGACAAGCAATCTGACAAAACAGAGACAATTGAGGGGTCTAAGGAGATGGTGGTGAGGTGGAGCTGAGTGTGGCTGGAATACATGTGAAATCTGAAGTTGTTGAAATTTCGGATGATATTGCTGACCTTCACTGGCTTCGTGACCTTCACTGGCTTCCTGTCCGACAACACCTCAATTTAAAATCCTCATCCTTGTTTTCAATTCGCTCCAGGGTCTCACCCTTCCCTATCTCTGTAACCTTCTCCAGCCCTACAAAACTTTGAGATCTTCCATTCTGGCTGATTTTAATCACTCCAGCACAGGCGGCTGTGCTTTCAACTGTTGAAGCCCTAAGTTCTGAAATAAAAGGGAGGCAAGAATAAACCCTCAGAAAACTCCAGAGGTAACAGTGAGATTGGGAAGAGAAGCCATTGCAGGTTATTCTCTGGCTACAATTAAATAGATAAGATTGGAGCAATTGTGTTGAAAGCTGCAGACAGGTTGAGCGAGATCAGAAAGGACAGTTTATCATGGTCACAGTTACAAAGAATGTCATTTGTGACTTTAACAAAGATCTTTTGGCTGGACTGGAAACATGATTGGAGAGATTCCAGCATGGAATTGTGGAAAGCAACTACACATCCCATGACTTTGAAAAGGGTGATTGGAAATGGGGCAGTAGTTTGTAGGTATAGAGTGTTCAAGCGTAGGTTTTTTTCAGGAGAGGACTGGTGACAGCAGATTTGAAGGGAAGCTGGAAAGAACCTGAGGAAAGGGAACTGATACCAACATCAGTGGACAAGGGAACTAATAAAGGAAGTTGAATGGCCAACAGTTGCATTGGAATAGAATTGAGGGAACAGGAGGTGAGTTTCAAGGGCAAGAGAAGTTTGGAGAGAGCATTGCAGGAGATTGGATGGAATCTAGTGAAAGATGCGAGTTCAGGGATCAGGCAGCGAGGAATTTTTGTGAAGGTTTATCCTGAAGTGCTAGAAAAGGAAGGGAAGTGGAAGAGGGAGCTGAATGGATGGTCTCGATCTTTGTGCCAAAAATGTCCATGGGCTGAATTTTATGGGGCTGTTTGAGATGGTAACAGGAAGTCTGGTGTTGTGACGTTGAATCCGCGGGTTTTCCAGTTGGTAGCAGACATGCAGGGTGGGTTTCACACATTCACGAGGCAGGAAACCAATTAAGGTATTTAAGAACCCAATTGATACCAATTTTATTCGAAGTTTTGAATTTTCCCAATGGTGAACGGGAGCCACGAGGTTTCAGGGCCTCACCTGGTAAAGAGAGGTGAGAAGGAGGTGGGAACTCAGTGTTGACTTCACTGGAAAGCCATCGGGAGAGGCAGTGTCACTTGTCAGGAAAGGGGGCATTGTGAAAGACTGTCAGGAGTGGGGGCCAAGATGCCAGCGCTTTGGAGCAGCCACAGCATGATGGCATCGGGCAGTGCCACCTCATGGAAAGTCACAGGAAAGTGGGTGGGGGGGGAAATGGTCTGTTTGCCTGGAGGCCTTGTGCTTAGGGAGAGGCAACCTCTCATAGGCCTCAATCACCCTGGCGTGGAAGCCCCTGCGGAGGAGGAGGAGCAGAGAGGGAGGGAGCTTCAGGCGTGGGCAGGGGAACACCAGCAACTCGAGGGCCCAGAGGAGGGCCAGCTCCGGGCTCAGGAGGCTGCAGAAGGATGCAGAGGGGCACGCCAACAACCTCTGGTTATCCTCCAGAGAGGGCCCACCGGCCGTGGATCAACTACCTGCAGATGTCCGAGCCGCAGTGTTTCTGAAGACTGCGCCTCTCCAGGGAAGCCGACAATGAACTATTTGCCATGATGCAGGATGAGCTGAGGCCCATGTGACTTGGTGGGCACTTGATGCCAGTGGCGCTGAAGGTCACTGTGGCACTGAACCTCTACACCACCAGATCATTCCAGGGATCCACAGGAGGCATGTGTGGAATTTCCAGTTTGCAGCACATCACTGCATCAAGGAGGTTACCAATGCCACGTTCAGGAGGGCCGGTGACTATGTGCACTTCCACAGCAATTCAAACAGTCAAGCTGAAAGGGCTATAGGATTCGGGGCCGTCACTGGATTCAGAGAATCATTGACTGTATGAATGTGGCCATCAAGGCAGCCTGTTGCCATCATCAATCAGAAGGCCTTCCATTCCTTCAATGTACAACTGGTCTGCGATCATTGAAAATGGATCTTACAGGTGTGTGCACAATTCCCAGGAAGCAGCCACGATGCCTACACACTAAGTCAGTCCCAGGTGCCAGACCTTTTCCATGCCCCCGCGTGCCTTCATGGATAGATCCTCAGAGACAAGGGCCACCCACTGAGAACATGGCTACTGACGCCTGTGAGGAACCTGTGCATGGATGCAGAGAAGATGTACAACACCTCCCACGGGTCAACCTGAGTGACCATCGAGCCAATCATTAGTCTCCTGAAGATTAGCCTAGATTGATCATGTGGAATCCTTCAGTATGCCCCAGTAAGGGTCTCACATATTGTGGTAGTCTGCTGTGTACTACACAAGCTGGCACTGCAGAGGGGCAAGGCTTTGACCAGTGTGGATATCATGGAGCGAGATGCCTCCTCCGATTACAAGGATGGGGAAGAGGGTGTTATCCAAGCAGTGCCAGATGAAGGGCCCCAGTCCCAGCATGAAAGGTACCATGAGATACGCACCAGGGAGGCACTAGACTCCTATATCCATTCACGTTTCCTTTGAGCCTTACCACCTTGCAGAACCACAACTATAAAGCCTTTGCTTTGAGCCCTGTAGTAGCCTCCTTCCTTTTGTACTGCAGTGCCCTGCTGACCTGAGAAGGACATGGACCTGGTGGAGACTCCAGGTACTTTATCCCTCTCTCGCCTTGCCACTGCTACATCGAGCTGATTGCACAAAGTGATGGCATGCAGATCAGTGCGCATCTCCGACAGCCACTGATTAATCTGCTGGATATGGCTCTCCCTGAGAGCTGCCAGTGTCTCAATGGAGGAAGTCAGACACACAATCGGCAGAGACAGTGTAGCACCCAAGGCCTGGATGGATTCCTCCATCGTCTGCGTTTGGGTACGCAAAACCACGAGCATATCTGCCAGATGTTGCTTCAGCTCTCACTGCAGCTGCACGTTTCCCATTTTGGCGCCAACTCCAGAGGCACATCATCAGTCTGGATCTGAGTGTGGGCGTGACCTCCCACAGTCCTCTGACTGCCAGTGGCCTGGGCTGTCACAACCTTCATCAGCTGCCTTGGCACATCTCTACTGTGCTCACCAGGTTGTGTGGCCAGATCTAAATGTGACAGTATCTGCGCTGGTGGAGGGTGTAGGGTAATGATGTGACAGTGGACCGTCTGAGGCTGCCTGCTCCTCGTCAGAGGTGGTCGACTGTGCCTCAGTCTCTTGAGCTCCTCTCTCTTCTTGGTCACCTTGACTGCATGAGAAATCATAGACACAGAGGAGTGAGGATCTGCTCACCCCAACCCAAACATACCTCTTCATGAATGCAATGGGAATTACAGGCGCTATGTGGCTCCTTGGCACCAGAGACACCCTTGTGCCCCAAGAGAGGTGCTCACTCACTCTCTTGAGTAGGCAGCCCTGTCTCACTATCAGCTATGGCACAGCTGCCTTGTTGGCTTGCCAGTTCCATGGCCTTCTTCTCCACCGGTGTTAGGACATGAAGAGAAGAAACTCTGCCGCAGATCTTTTCATGCTCCTTCCTGTTGTGGGCCATCTTCTCCTGCTGACTCAATGATGAACAAGGTTAGTCTCCCAGTGGATACCATCCTTAGACCTCTGATGACAATACGCCATCAAGCCATGATGGGGACACGCATATGCCTCTTGCATGCAACGACTCTTATGGAAATACGCAGGGGAATGCATTGGCAGATGGGCACCTGTAACTGAGGTGCAGCCATGCCTCAGACACCCCATTGGCAACTCTAGAACCTCATTGCCATGGCTAGGTGGTCCCTTCCTTTCCACCAAATGCATTCTTTCGCTCTGAAACTAGCTAGGCCCAAAGGGTTAGAATTGAATGGAATGCTCACGTTGGCAGACCAGATCAGGTCATTGACACTTTTCCAGCACTGGATCCAGGTCCTTGTGTGACCCCACAACTGCTGACCTGCTCCGTTATCTCTGTCCAGGCTTGCTTGGTCAGGCAAGCTGGTGTCCCCCTCCCATCCCTGGGAAAGAGGACCTCTCACCTTTCCCTTGCAACCTGGAGCAGAGTCTGGAGGGCAGCATCACTAAACCGTGGGCCCACCCGGGTCTTCCTTCTGCAATTTTGCCCGCAGGCTTCAAAGCTGATGCCTGGCACTCCTGATTGCAGAGGCTGTCTTGAGGCAATCAGCAGTTAGGCAGGAACTGTCAGCCCTTGAAGCATGGCGCCTGGATCTTTTGCAGAATCACCTGACGCCACCTTCACTGCCTCTGCTGATGCCTCCACCCCCTTACTGGATGGCCCATGTGACTCCCAATCATAAATTAGCTGGCCACTGATTGCCCAACAGATGCCGCACCCGCTTCCGGTCCCAACGTCAAGACCTATGGCCTGGAAATAAAATTTAGCCCATGAGATCTTTGCACTTACTGTCAAAGGTAAGAATAGAGGAGGCAGGGAAGGGTGGTTTAAGAAATGGTTTGTCATAAAGAAAAGAAGTGCTTGGATAATCTTTAAATAGTGTGCAATTTTAGTGATGGAGAGCGTTGTCCTAGGGGATACTTTAGGGGATCTTGCAAGATCTGGCGATGAATGGTTACACCAGTTGTTCACCAAAGGCATTTAAGTCTACATCCTTTGCACTTAAGGGGATGGAAATGAGGGGTATACCAGGGGAAGATCAGGGGAGAAAGTGGTGACAAGGGCATTAAGGTGGTAGAGTCGGTGCGATTTAGCAAATCAGTGGCTGCCAAGGTACCATGTCTCTTTCAAGATCATAATGTCAATGTGTTCATCCACAATAGGCACAGGGGTGGCAAGGGCTTTATTTTTAAATGAACGTACATTCTGGAAGTAGATGCGGAGAGGAGCTGTGATAGCCAATCTACAGGCAGAGATTATAAGGTCAGAGCTGGGAGTTACAAGAAGGCCGGGAAGGAGATCGGCAGGATAAGTCCCAGCCAGGTGTTCAGGTCGGGAAGGTGGGGAGAGAAGACAATGAAGCAATTGGCATTGCTGCTCATTAGGAGGCAGCGATGAATGTCTTGGTGGGCATTTCTGAGGAAGGCAAGAGAAGCACAGAGGGAACCTAAAGGCCTAGAAATTCAGCCATGCAGTCCCCGTTTTTCAGGCACTAAATGGCAGGCAGGAAGTGGGCAGATTTAGGGTTATAAGTGCACCACCCGTCATTTTGGAAACTCAAAAGACCTGGCAGCAGGAGTGCCATCCAAAATATTTTAACAACGGACTATCATATGTAAATTAGGGGGCTGTGCATCCTGTAGGCCCCGTTGTCTATTTCTGATCATCCCAGCACTTCACCAGTTGTGTGCTGAACTCACTCAGCACAACGTAGTGTCAACCAGAAGGTCCTTACGCTTACCTGACTGTGGAGCCGTGAGGAGCAGAGGTGATCTGCATTAAAAGAAAAGGTGGGCCGCTGCTGACTGCTGCTACCATTAAACCCTCCTACCCCTCCCTACCCATCAATCACCATTGAAACCCTCCCCAATCACCAGGGAATGCCCCACCCCTGCCAATCTCCCGTCCTGCACCACCAAAATCCCTACCTCTACCCCTGATTACCATCTCCCCCCCACACCCTCACCAATCATCATAAAAATATATGAAATAGGAGCAGGAGTAGACCATATGCTCCCTTGAGTATGCTCTGCTATTCAGCCATTACGAGGTGTTCAAAATCATGTCTGGACCAAGTAGATAGGGAGAAACTGTTCCCATTGGCCAAAGGATAAATTACCAGAGGACACCAATTTAAGGTGATTGGTAAAAGAAGCAACAGCAACATGAGGAAAAACTTTGTTACTCAGTGAGTGGTTAGGATCTGGAATGTACTGCCTGAGAGTCTGGTGGAGGCAGATTCAATCAAGGCCTTCAAAAGAGAACTAGATAATTACCTGAAGAGAAACAATTCACAGGAAAAGGGGATAGGGCAGGGGAGTGGGATTAGGAAAGTGGCTGTTGCAGAGAGCCGGCATAGACACGATGGGCCGAATGGCCTCCTCCTGTTCTGTAACCTTTCAATGATTCTGTTATTCCTGCCTACTCTCCATATATCTTGATTCCCTGAGAGACCAAAAATATATCGATCTCTATCTTGAATATATTCAAAGATGGAGCATCCACATCCCACTTGGGTAGAGAATTCCAAAGATTCAAATCTTCTGAGTAACGACGTTTCTCCTCCCCTCAGTCCAAAGTGATCGGCCCCTTATCCTGAGACTGTGTCCCTGTGTTCCAGATTCCCCAGCGAGGGGAATCAGCCTCCCAGTGTCTACCCTGTCAAACCCCTTCAGAATCTTGAATGTTATAATGAGATCACCTCTCATTCTTATAAACTCCAGAGAGTATAGACCCAATTTACACAGCCTCCCATCATAGGGCAAACTTCTCATCCTAGGGACCAATCCAGTGAACCTTTGCTGCACTGCCGCCAGACAAGTATACCCTTCCTTAATGACGGAGACCAAAACTGCACACAGTATTCCAGATGTGGTGTCACCAAAACCCTGTACAACTGCAGCAAAACTTCCTAATTCTTGTACTCCAATCTCCTTGCAATAAAGACCAACATGCCATTTGCTTTCCTAATTGCTTGCTGTATCTGCAAGCTGACTTTCTGTGGTATACGAGTACACCCAAGTCTCTTTGAACATCATCAACATTTAGAAGTTTCACACCTTTTAAAAAATATTCTTTTCTATTCTTACTACCAGAGTGAATGACCTCACACTTCCTCACATTATACTCCATCTGCCACCTTGTTGCTCATTCACTTAACCTGTCCATATCTCTTTGCAGCCTCTTTGTGTCCTTCTCACAGCTTACATTCCCACCTAGCTTTGTATCGTCAGCAAACTTAGATATATTACTCTCTGTATCTTTGTCGAAGCCATTAATACCGTGTCAGGCAAGCCCCCCACCTACCAAGACTGAGGCACACATTGTGCTGGATTTTATGCTGGGCGGATGGGAGCTGGGCACCGATGTAAAAGTCGGTGGCGAGCCCGCTTCTGCCCAGCCCGTGGATGCGACCTGCATTTTACAGATCCCCGGATGCCCGCTTGTCATGGGTAAAATACCCGTGGAGGCGTGCGAAGGCCCTTAAGTGGCCGTTAAGTGGCCACTTAAGGGCCTTGATTGGCCTGGGGCAGGCAGCCTATTTCTCGCCCACCCGGCCCATGTAAAGTGGGGCGGAAGTGGGAGCAGGCCGTTCAATTTTACGCCACTGCACCCTCCCCCTGCCACCATCCAGCTTGCTGGGGTGGCATAAAATCCCAGCCAGTATTTCGCCACATGAACATTTAAACTTAACATTCAAAAGCCCTGACTGGAAGGATATTTGCATAATACCAGACAGTGTTGAAACAAAGGAACCAGTCCCTGATCCAATACACAGAAGAGACCTGGTCAAACCAGTCAGTCACGTGACACCTGCTGGCCAACTGGGGAGTTTTAAACTGGAAAAACAGAATTTGAACTCAGGATGCCATGTGATCCTGTCTGCCTGCTCCCATCTCCTTCCCACGGAACTGACTCTTGTGAAAACATGTGAACCTCAAGAACAAGGTTTAAGCAGCATACTGGGCCTCAATGATACGCAAGAATTACCTACAAAAGGACTATACCATGAGCTCGAAGCACAGTAACAAGATATTGCCTCAAGCTGTTTCACTTTATCTTTTCTTCTCCTCTTTTCTGTCCCTATTTGCATGTGTTTATCGCGTGTGCATGCTAGCGCATGTGCGTCATATATACGTAGGTGTGAACCATATTAGAGTTTAAGTTTTAAACTCAGAAAGCCTCTGTGAATTGGTTTCTTTGTCTTGTAATTGGAAACTGTGAACAAGGATTCACAAAGGGGGAGCTCAAAACACAGTGTGTTTAAAATTAAAACCTGTTACAATGAGACCAGGTAAAGACAGCAAAAGACCCCTAGACACCTTTCTCACCTGGGTGTAACAGAAATTTGGGTGCTAGCATCCAGGATTTCACCTACAGATGAACGGGTGAAATTGGAAGTGGAAAACCAAATTGTTCCCAATCAAAACGAGCAGGTTTTCAATGCAGGTTTTCTTGTGGTTGTGTGTGATTGAATACTAACATGTCTGCAACTGAAGCGAGTAGCTCTCCAAGCCAGGGTGAAGTAACTTGGGATAATTTAAAAACATTGTCTATGGAGGAGTTACGGAAAATGGCTGAGCAGTGTGGGATCACTGTTTGTGGCAAGGCTAGGAAGTCTGAACTCCTAAGGCTAGTGGCTGACTAGTTTTCCCTTGAATCTGAAGAAGCAGAAGCAGTGTTAGAAAGAGAATCCGACAGGGTATTGTTAGCAAAGATACAATTGGAACAAAGGAAACTTGAATTTGAGGAAAGAGAGAGGGAGAAAGAAAGAGCCTTCCAGATGGAATGTGAAGAAAACAAAGACAGGAGAGAGAGAATGAGAGAGAGAGAGAAAGAAATACAGGAGAAGGAAAGAGAGAGAGAGGCGAGAGAGAAAGAATATTCCAGAAAGAATCTGAAGAGAAAGAGCTAAAGCGGCTTGAGTTAGCTAAGGTGCAACAGAATAACCCTGGTGAAAGCATGGGCAATACGGAGGAGCAGAATTCAGGGCTGTGTACAAGATTGCTAAAACCCGCTCAATTAATTCCAAAATTCAATGAGGAAGATGTGGAAGCCTTTTTCGTGTCCTTCGAGAAACCGGCAAGGCAGCTAAAATGGCCAGCTGAGACCAGGTCTCTTTTACTGCAAAGCAAACTAACTGGAAAAGCCCATGAGGTTTATTCCCTGCTGCCAGATGAGAATTCATCAAATTATGAACTGACCAAAAATGCTATCCTCAGGGCATGTGAATTAGTACCCGAAGCCTATCGCCAAAAGTTTAGAACCCTCAAAAAGCAAGCCAATCAAACTTATCTGGAGTTTGAAAGAAGCAAGCAGCTGGTTTTTGAGCAGTGGCTGAGGGCTTTAAAAATACAACTCAGCTATGAGAATCTCAGAGAAGTAGTCCTGTTAGAGGAATTTAAAAACTCTCTCCCATTCTCAATAAAGACCCATGTAGAGGTGCAGCGGGTTCAGGGAGCCCGGCAAGCGGCCGTTCTGGCCAACGAGTTTGCTTTAATTTATAAGTCAGTTTTCTGGGGGAGAACATTTCCTAATCACCCACACAAATCCAAAGAGGACAAAGGTGGGAAGGTGATATCCGCCTTAGCAGCCCTGGAAGAGAAAGGAAAGCAGGAGACACAGGGGGCCCTCCTCCAGCCAAAAAGGAAGGTTCTGTGAGTAAGAGTGAGACTCGGAGACCTGTGTGCTTCCATTGTAATAAAGCAGGGTATTTAAAAACTGACTGCTGGAAACTAAAAGGAAATCAGTAGGGTTAATCAGGGCACACCCGCTCAGTGCAGACGGGACCCTGATGGAAAACAGAGAACAAGCTGTGGCTTTAACTGCAGTAAGAGTGCAACCCTGGAAGCTTACTACGGCCAGTGCAGGAAAGGTTAATAGAATTCCTGAAGGTTATCAGGGTTTTGTATTTGAAGGGAAAGTAACCCCATATCCCTCGAGTGGGGCAATCAAGCCCAGAGTAATTCTCAGCGACACAGAGGCCACTAGATCCTTTTTACTGGGGAAAGGCCTGACTTTTCCCCCAGAGAGTGCAGTGAACATCAAAATGGTGGTGAATGGCATTGGAGGGCAATGTACGCCTGTACCTGTATACCAGGTGCACCTGGAGTGTGACCTAGTTTCAGGACCGGTGACTGTAGGGATTTATCCCTTGTTTGCCTGTGGACAGGGTTGACCTGCTCCTAGGTAATGATCTGGCGGGGGTGAAGGTGGTAGGCTCCCCAGTAGTGAAAGAAAGACCGCAGGAGGTCAGACAGACAAGGCAGTGGCAGGAGACGGTCCCCTGCCGAGTCCCTGAATGTGTAGTGGATCAGGCCATGATCAAACCAGCTCCCCCAGAGGAGACTGCATTGGCACTGTGGGAAAATGGCCATGAGGTCTGCCTGTCCAAGACTTTCTTTGGGAAGTTAGGAGACCCAGGGAATGAATTAAATGGATTTTCGCTAGCTGAGGCTCACCGAGCCAACCCAGTATTGCAAGAGTTAGCACAGGCTGCCCATTCTGAAAGTGAAGCAGAGGAAGTCGTTGATTGCTACTATTTAAAGAATGAGGTACTGATGAGGAAATGGAATCCTCCTCACAGACCTGAGGAGGAGGCAAGGAGTGGACAATAGTTCACCAGTTAACGGTGCAACGGAGGTACCGGGGAGAAATATTAAGAAGGGCCCACAAGACTACAGTAAATGTACATGCCAGTATACGAAAGACCAAAGTCTGCATAAGACAGCAGTTTGACTGGCCAAAACTCCACAAAGGTGTGGTGGAATACTGCAGGAGTTGTCAGGTTGAGGGGAAACCCCAACCTACAGTGAAACCTGCACCCCTAAGTCCTGTACCGGTGTTAGAAGGACCCTCCAGCAGAGGGCTGGTGAAGTGTAAGGGACTCACGCTAAGAACAAAAGGGGACAGGCAAGCACATGGCTGGCAAAAGTTTAAAAGGAGAAGGGGAAAAAGTGACCAAGAGGGCAGGTTAAAGGAAATCTAGGAAGAATCCCAGATGAAAACCCCTACCATCCAGTCAACCAAACCCGAAAAATGTGAAAAGTTAGACCCCACATCCTCCGATGTAAATGCAGACTCTAGAAGCACCCCACCAGAGTTGCTAACATCATTTACGTGAACCTGCAGAGACAAAGAGAGACCTCTAGGGGGCACAGAAACCGTGAGGGTGATGCCTCACCTAGTCGAAGTGTCACAGGAGAATGCAGTTACGTCTGCACAAATACCTGCAAGTAGGAGTGTCACAGAGAACAATGGGGAGAGTAACAAAGACTCCTCCCCCACAATCAGAGGAAAAGGCAACTAGCCATCCCCTGAAGTCAAAAGTCTTTGCAAAGCAGCCCTGACACCCAGAAAAGACCATTTTTAATAGGCTTTAAGATTAGTGAATGAATGGAAATGAATGAGAGAAATGCATGTTTTTTCTTTCTGTATCTTATATTTCTCTCAAACTCTGTAATGAAATATTTCCTTTTTCTTCAAATCACATTTCATTCCCCTGGGTGTGGCGGTGTCAGGCAAACACCCTCCTACCAAGACTGAGGCACACATTATTTCACCACATGAACATTAAAACTTAAAATTGGAAGGCTCTGACTGGAAGGATATTTGCATAGTACCAGACACTGTTGAAACAAAGGAAACAGTCCCCGCCCATATATACAAAAGAGACCTGGTCAAACCAGTCAGTCACGTGACCACCTGCTGGCCAACTAGGGGAGTTTTAAACTGGGAAAACAGAATTTGAACTCAGGACGCCGTGTGCTCCTGGAACTGAAGCAAGAATTATCTCCTCTCCATAGGTGTGAACTGTATTAGAGTTTAAGTTTAAGTTTTAATAAAATTTCATCTTTTTCTTTAAACCTCAGAAAGCCTGTGTGAATTGGTTTCTTTATCTTATAATTGGAAAGTTGTGAACAAAGATTCACAAAGTGGGAGCTCAAAACACAGTGTGTTGAAAATTAAACCCTGTTACGATAAGACCAGGTAAAGATAGTAACAGACCCCTAGACACTTTTCTCACCTGGTCGTAACAATAGATTGTAAATAGCTGAGGCCCCAGCACTGATGCTTGCTGCATTCCACTAGTTACAGCCTGCCAACTTGAAAATGCCTCATCTATTGCTACGCTCTGCCTCCTGTCTATTAACCAATTCTCTATCCATGCTAATATATTACTCCCAACTCCATCATCACCAACACCCAGCTCCCTTGCCAATACCATCCCCACCCCTACCCCGGCTTCCACACCCCCTCATCCACCAAATGTGCCTCCCCATGGCCTCTCCCCTCTCCACCAGCCTTCACTAACCTGAGGGTCACTGTGAACCTAGGTCTGATCTCGCTTCACTCTTCACCAGAGAGTTCCTCCTGCCTCATTGGCTTGCTGTTAGTGAAGCCCGAGGCCCAATATTCAGGGCTCCTCGGACTTCATTATTCAGGTGCAGGCATGCTTCAGAAGTAAACATTAACAGCACATGAAATCTATTTAATAATCAATAGCTGTTATAGCCAGGTGAAGAGGGGTCTAGGGTTCCCTAGTTTGAGTTCTGAAGAAGGGTCACTGACCTGAAATGTTAACTCTGCTTCTCTCTCCACAGATGCGGCCAGACCTGCTGAGTTTTTCCAGCACTTTCTGTTTTTATGTCTAGGGTTCCCTCTCAGCCTTCACCTGGTCTTACCATAACAGGGTTTAATTTTAAACACACCATGTTTTTAGTTCCCCGTTAGTGAATCCTTGTTCACCGCTCCAATTGTAAGGCAAAGAAACCAGCCAAACAGGTTTTCTTAGGTTTAAAGAAGAAAAGTTGAACTTTATTAAACTTAAATTCTAATTCGGTTAATGCCGACGGATACAGGACATGCCCACGCTAGCTTGCATACGCGATACACATATGCAGATAGGCACAGAAAAGAGTAGAAGAAATAAAGTGGAAAAGTTTGAGGCAATATCTGAAGATGGCTTTGGTTACTGTTCTTCGAGCTCGTTGTAGAGTCCTTGATTGTACGTAGATCTTGCATTTCATTGGGGCCCAGTATTCTTCTTAAACCTTGTTTGATGTAGGAGACTTTTCTCTCTTGTGGTTCACGTCTTCAGTGGATTTGGAGTTCCGTGAGAAAGAGATGGGAGCAGACAGAAGAGGCTGTGGTGAGCCAGCCAGGACAGGTCTTTTCAGTCCAGGAGAAAATAGTCTCTCTCTCAAACTGTTTGTAAAATTCAAAAAAACTCAGGTTGCCCAGCAGGTTAGTCATGTGACCGACTAATTTGACTACGTCTGTTTGTGGATTCGGCCATCTTAGCAGTCATCCTGGAATGTGAACTTCCACATCTTCAATGTCTGATGATCAAAGTCCATTGTGGGTTGAATGTGTCAGAGAATAGTCCTTTGTCTCTACAAGCACTGTATGTTAGTATATAATTTTTTTTTTCCAGCCACGGCTGATCTGTTTAACAAGTCATTTCCTCACTCCAGCAACAGTTTAAAAATCAATGTTTACATGACAAAATTAATATGCCTCACTCTTGGCAGGCGGGGGTCTGCATGACAGTAGCATTCAAAGTGCTGACGTTCAGGGTGGCTTTTTGTTAAAAAATATCAGTTTGTTACGAGAGACCAAACAACATTTTGAATACCGTGTGAATTGATGAAATGCGAGTACACATTTCAAGTTTTCGAATTGCCATTTCGGGGTCAGCAGTGATGGATCTGATTCCCACCCACCTGTTACCTGAGAAGCTTCATCCCTGTGTGAGTTCCTGGGAGGTTTGAGTGTATGTCACCAAGGTCAGCTAAAGTCAGAATCGTTCTTCAGTTTTTTCCCATGTGCAATGCCTTTCCCATCACAGCTGGTTTTAATTTGGTTCAAGTAGTGGAGCAATCACAGAAATTCAACGATAGCTGAAGGAGGTCTGATGCTCTGTATTTGAGCTCAGGCTTCGGCTAGTCACAGTGTGTTGTGGGCAGGGCACAATTAACAGAGCCATTGTTGGATGGATGTGGTCACTGGGTCCCACACAAAGACTGTGCTACACACTTGAGAAAAACAAAGGGTTCTTTGAAATAAGTGACTGTTTGGCTTTACTATAAACATTCCCCTGGTGAGAGAACAGGTTACAAAATAGAAAAGCCAAATTTGGATTAGAGGTTCCAATCTGCTTTGAGATTCTGAGTTGGCATTTACCTGAGTGGATCTTGCTGTTGGTTCCATCTCACAGAAATGGATGAGATATGACACATTTCAAAAATGACAGATTTACAGAGTAACAACAACTTACATTTATATAAAAGCAAAATACTGCAAATGCTGGCAATCTGAAATAAAAACAAAAATTGTTGGAAATACTTAGCAGGTCTGGCAGCATCTGTAGAGAGAGAAGCAGAGTTAACGTTTCAGGTCAGGGATCTTTCATCAGAACTGGCAAAGGTTAGAAATGAAATAGGTTTTAAGCAAATAAAGTGGAGGTGGGGCAAAAGAGAACAAAAGGGAAGGTGTTGATAGGACAGAGGGACACAGAGAATAACTGACAAGGAGGTCATGGGGCAAAGGCAAAGAGTGTGTTAATGGTGTGGTGAAAGACAAAGCGTTAGTGCAGAGAGGGTGTTCAATGACAGAATAATGAAAGCCTGAGCCAAAAGCAAGTAGGAAGAAGTGTCTGAGAGTTGGCACTGACCCTCTGCAAGGTAGAGGTCGGTACGCCAGACAACAACAGCACCATCCTTGTCTGCAGGTTTGATCACAATGGCCCTAACTGCCTCCTCTTCACGATGGACATCCAATCTCTCTACACATCCATCCCCCACCAGGACGGTTTGGGGGCTCTCCACTTCTTCCTTGAACAGAGGCCCAGCAGTCCCCATCCACCACCACCCTCCTCCGCCTGGCTGAACTTGTTCTCACATTAAAAAAACTTCTCCTTCAACTCCACTCACTTCCTTCAAGTAAAAGGTGTTGCTATGAGTACCTGCATGGGTCCTGGTTATGCCTGTCCTTTTGTGGGATATGTCGAACATTTCTTGTTCCAGTCCTACTCAGGCACTTTTGTTTTATTTTTTATTTTTATTTTATTTTAGTTTGTCTCATCATTCCATTTTTTTTACCATGTGCCTGCCCACTTTTTTTCACATTTGTGCTTTTGGCTCGGGCTTTCATTATTCTGTCATTGAACACCCTCTCTGCACAAATGCTTTGTCTTTCACCACACCATTAACACACTCTTTGCCTTTGCCCCATGACCTCCTTGTCAGTTATTCTCTGTGACCCTCTGTCCTCTCCACACATTCACTTTTGTTCTCTTTTGCCCCACCCCCGCTTTATTTGCTTAAAACCTATTGCATTTCTAACCTTTGCCAGTTCTGATGAAAGGTCACTGATCTGAAACGTTAACTCTACTGCTGTCTCCACAGATGCTGCCAGACCTGCTAAGTATTTCCAGCATTTTTTGTTTTTATTACATTTATATAGCACTGTATCATGTAGTAAAACATCCAAAGCTGCTTCACAGGAGTGACTATAAAAAAATTTGACACCAAGTCAAATAAAGAGCTATTAAGACAAGTGATCAAAGGCTTAGTCGAAGAGATAGGTTTAAGGAGTGTCTTAAAAGAGGAAGAGAGATGGAGAGGTTTAGTGAGGGAATTCCAGAGTTTATGGTCAAGGTAGCTGAAGGCACAGCTACCAATAGTGAAGCCATGAAAATGATAAATATTATAGTGAAAGACAAGCACAAATGGAGACTTCATTTTTTTATAGGTGATAATTAAGAATTATTTTTCTGTTCACATTTGTTGAATAATTTGCTGTAAAAACATTGTCATTTTGACTCTCTATAAAAGCATTCCCACATGGATTCGTAAACAGAATGGTTTACCTCCTTTAAGCTTTTATTCTGATCAGATTTTCTGATTAATTTATTGTTTTACAACAGCATGTGAAAGTGAAACATGTCTGGTAAGAGAATGATATTGTTACCTTTAACGTAAAGTAGTTGTAATAGTGTTAAAGTATGACTGGAGTTAAAGTAATGCACTCCATTTTTCTTGATTTATTTCAAAGTGGTTATATTACTGAAGATAACATTGAAAGGTTTACAGCACAGAAGGAGGCCATTCAGCCCATCATGATCCACAATAATCATACTGACGTATGAGGAGAGGTTGAGTCGGTTAGGATTATATTCACTGGAGTTCAGAAGAGTGAGAGGGGGGATTCTCATAGAAACCTATAAAATTCTATAGACTTGACAGGGTAGATGCAGGAAGGATGTTCCCGATGGTGCGGGAGTCCGGAACCAGGGTTCATAGTCTAAGGATACGGGGTAAACCTTTCAGGACTGAGATGGGGAGAAATTTCTTCACCCAGAGAGTGGTGAGCCTGTGGAATTCACTACCACAGAAAGCAGTTGAGGCCAAAGAAGGAGTTTTCAAGAAGGAGTTAGATATAGCTTTTGGGTCTAAAGGGATAAAGGGTATGGGGCAAAAGCCGGAACAGGCTACTGAGTTGAATGATCAGCCATGATCGTAATGAATGGCAAAGCAGCCTGGAAGGGCCGAATGGCCTACTCCTTTTCCTATTTTCTATGTTTCTATGTAATCCAGAGACATGAGTTGAAATCCCACCAGGGTAGGTTTAAATTTAAATTCAGTTAATAATTAAAAATTTGGAATTTAAACACAAACTGGTATCAGTAATGGTGACCCTGTAACTACTGGATTGTGGGAATAACCCATCTACTTCACTGATTTCCTTTAGGGACAGAAATCTGCTTAACCTTACCTGGACTGCCCGATGTGTGCTTCCAAACCCACAGCAATGTGGTTAATTCATTTAATGGCAATTAGGGATGGGCGATATACAAGGGCCTTTCCAGCGACATCCAGATCCTATTAATGAATAAAATACATTGCACCAGGAGTCACAGGGTCAAACCCTCCATCTTACTGTGCCACAAGAATACCCTTTGCCGGAGAGTGGTTGGATAATGGGCAAGAACCCAGTTTCTCTGGGATTCTACTCCAAGAGAGGGAAGGCTGGGAAATTCCAGAGGGTGGGAGGACAGGTTTTTGGCCTCATGCTGCTACCTTATGGCTGGGCTTAAGGCTAACTCACTACCCCATCTGACAGGCCTGACAGGACACACATCTGTGCCAAGAGCAGGTTCTGCTATGGGCCTATTAATAACCTTCAGGGAAATGTAATCAATCCCAATCCTATCAGGTAATAAAGAGTCTGTTCGCCTTCCAATTGGTGAGGAAGGCAGTGCATTGCGGGAATGGACATTTTAGACAATCGATGGTTGGAGTTTGGGGTGGGGCAGTTGGAGGCACAAGGTCACACAATGAAACTTCCAGGAATATGCCCAACCAGAGTTGGCAGCCCTGTTGGGAGAGCCCACCCTAATGGTCCTCTGGGACAGAGAGGAAAGATTTCTCTTTTCCCTCTGATTTGCACTTTGGAGTGATGAGGCACTACTCCAATATTCCAGGCCCCTTTCAAGGTGTGTGCACCTGACATACCCTTAAAGTCACAGGCCCCCCATCACGTAGATGATCCTTTCCGTAGGATTTGGGATGGGGTCCATACCTTGGTGCAAGGGTTCAAGGGCTCACCTCACTTCCTCTGGCAGAATGGGCCAATCAGAATTTTTGGGAACCTGGTAGTTCAGGAGTTTTAAACTACATGACAGATGATCCTTAGGCAAAATATAGACCAATAAAACACTGACCATCCACAATGTTATAGGCTAACTGGACTGGTATCTTGTGAAACATCCTCGATGTTCATATGGATCCCTTCTCACTCAGCGACATTAACTGAAATAAACTCAGAGAACAGGAGTCCATGTAAAGACCATCTAAAGACCATCAGCACTGGATGACACAGAGTTTTCATTTACCAGTGTTTTCCTGTCCCTTTTCCTCTGCCTGAAAGTTCAGAGGGCACCAGTGCCCTCCATTACCTCAAGACAGCATCAACTGTGTCACAGCCTTGACAGTGATATTGGTGGTCGCACATGATGGGCATCATAAATGATTCTGTCTTCACCTGACACCCACACCTTTGCTGGTGGGGTCCCAGCAGGAGAACCAGGAGTAGGAAGCCTGCACAATTTCCACCCTCTGTAATCCAAATGTACCAGACCCTGTTGTTGAAACCCTCCCATTTCCGTGGCTGTGATCAACTAACTCAGCATAGATCAGCAATCAAACCTGGGATCTTTCTAATCCATATGGTTCAGCTACCCAATAGACAGACAGCCTCAATCATCAGGGGAATGGGTATGATACAGGCTGGAAGGGGGTTTCTTAGAAATGGAAGTTCTTCCCTCCATTCCAACAGTGACGACACTTCAAAAGTATGTAATTGGCCATGAAAGCACCTTCGGACATCCTGAGGTAGTGAAACATGTTTATAAATCTTTCTTTTTTACTTTACACAAATGTAAAAATTTGGCTATGTCTTAATCCTAATGTTCAGGAAAGAATATCAATAAATTAAAATATTATTTCCACATATAAAGGAAAGAAATAAAGAAAGAACTTGCATTACTATAGCGCCTTTCACAACCTCAAGAAATCCCAATGTATTTTACTGATAATTAGTGACTTTTTTGACATGCAGTCACTGCTCTAATGGAGAAACAGTCATTCGTGCACAGCAAGCTCTCACAAGCAGCAATGTGATAGTGATCAGATAATCTGTTAGATTATGCTGGTTGACAGATAAATATTGGTGAGGACACTGGGGAGATTCCCCTGCTGTTCTTCAAATAGTACTGTAGGATATTTTATATCCACCTGGGAGGGCAGGCAGGCTTCAGTTTAACATCTTATACAAGAGGCAGAACCTCTGGTATTCCCTCAGTACTGCATTGAAGTGTCAACTTGGATTATGGGCTCAGCTCTCCAAAGTGGAACTTGAACTTCCAACCTTCTGACTCAAAGCCAAGACAGCTACCAACTGAGCCACAGCTTAATACTGAAGGGGCAGAAGCCCAATGGGAATGGATTATGTCCCAATTTTGAGGCCCTTCCCTCACCCGGTCTAAAGGGGTTTCTACCTCACAGAAGTAAATCAGAATTTTGCTAAAACAGAGCACCTGGATGAAGTAAATCTACACATTATAATCTGATGTGATGGCCACAAGGACCCACTTCATTATATTTTCCAAGTCGAGGAATACTGGCTCAGTGATTTTAAACAGCCTGGCCAACAGGTAAAGCAACTCACAAGCTGCTACAAGTTTCTGCTCCGATGTTGCTGGATATACGAATCAAACAGCTGGGGAGGCTTGCTTTCCTGCAGGGCTATTGCAGGCAGGCTTTTACAGCTGATTCTTGGCAGGCCAAAGTATAGGATTACATGCTGCGAACAGGGGAGTTGCTGACAGGACTAATTCTCCTCGTCTTTTGTGGCCAAGGCGCTCGTTGCCAAGGGGTTGTGGCTCCACATGCTGTGTATGTTTCAGAGGAAATACCTTAGCGCAATCCAATCTTTTAATTGTACGTTGTGTTTTTTAAATGAACTGGACTTCTTGCAGGCTCTGCATTGGCAGGAAACTGGGAGGACTGTTGAAACCACCCCCACCCCCCCAAAACCAGCAGGCAAACCAAATGGATTCAGAACTGCAGCGAAATACTATATATTTTAAATACTACGCCCGGTATCAGAGGGCACTCGAGTGAATTGTTCGCAGATTAAAGGACTTGAAATGGATTCAAAAACCAATATATGTCAATATCGAGTTGGAAAGGTGATAGTTGGAGTTCATGTACACAGTGGCTAAATAGGCAGCCCATTAACTAAGTGTTAACTAAAAAGGCAAATGAAGGAAGCAGTTTTCTGCTCGAATCTAAGAGCTGAGCAATCCATATCCATGCAAGGAAAGAAATACAGCCAGGAAACTCAGCGAAATTAGAAGGTCATGAGGTCAGGGCACAGGACTTAAACCTTGTCTGGTTGGCTTCCTTACAGAGTTTACCGCAGTACAATCAAAGTTGTGCGTGATCCCAAAGCAAAATATAAGGCGGACCATGACCAGATTTCAGCCTGTGATCACTACACTGACAAACCACATATTGTAGCTGGATTGCATCAAGAAAGTTAATCACCAAGGATTACAGTAGCAAGTAACCCAACTGTAATAGCTCACAGTGGCTTCCAACTCCAATAATCCATTATTGTTTTTCTAACAACCTTTACTAAAGGGAGCTTCTGCGACAAGGTCTCATGCATGCTGATTAAAGCAAGCCATCGGCTAGTAGCTTGAATTCCATTCTGCCCAAGATTACGCATCCCTCCATGACCTCACTCCTTCCTATCTCTGTAACCTCCTCCAGCTCTTCAGGAACTCTGCATTCCTCCAATTCTGGCCTCTTGCACATCCCTAATTTTCTTTGCTTCACTATTGACGGCCGTGCCTTCAGCTGTCTGAGCCCTAAGTTCGGGACTGCCTTCCTTAAACTTCCCCACCATGCCATCTCTCTCTCTTGCTTTAAAACACTCCTCAAAATCTCTTTGACCAAGCTTTTGGTCACCTGTCTTAATATTTCCTATGTGACTCAGTGTCAAATTTTGCCTGATAACACGCCAGTGAAGCTTCTCAGGACAATTTATTATGTTAAAGGCACTATATAAATGCAAGTTTTCATTGTTGATTACTTTGCTGTGAGATAGGAGCGTGGGAGGACAATAGAAGGTAGATTTTCAAATCTGTCAATACCCAGCATGGTGGAATTTTAAAGAGCTTTAAGATGGTTAGCTATTGGTTCACAATAGAATATCTCTTTATCAATATATTTTTCTTCGACTGTGAGTGCCTCTGGCAAGACCATGTTCAGTGGCCATTCCTTGTTACTTTGAGAAGGTCTGATGGCTCTTCTTCTGGTACCTCCCCAGTCCTTGTGGTGATTGTGCCCTCACGGTGGTATTGTGCTTCAGGCCGATTGTACAAGGCTGTTTCAGAGGACATTAAAGGTCAACCAGGCAGTGTGGACTGGAGTCACATGTAGGCAACACCAGATAAGGGCAGCAGGTCCCCTTCCTTGAAGGACATTAGAGAAGCAGTTAGATTTTTTTGACAAGCCATTCATTTTTCTGGGGCTACTTTACAAGTTATTAAGATAATTGAGCTCAATTGGTGGAATTGGTGGAATTTGATCTCAAAATCTCTGTTTACTTGCCCTGTATCATACCATACCACCAATTAATATTATCGTCAAAGGGAATGCGGATTTAGCAGAGAGAGACAGACAGACAGAGGCTTTCCTGAATCCAAAAACACTTTGCACCTATCAGTCTACAAAATGAGCCAGCTTTTTCACAGCCAAAGCAAAGGGAATTTTCTAATGCATCACAGTGGCGCAGTGGTTAGCACCGCAGCCTCACAGCTCCAGTGACCCGGGTTCAATTCTGGGTACTGCCTGTGTGGAGTTTGCAAGTTCTCCCTGTGTCTGTGTGGGTTTCCTCCGGGTGCCTCCGGTTTCCTCCCACATGCCAAAGACTTGCTGGTTGATAGGTTAATTGGCCATTATAAATTGACCCTAGTATAGGTAGGTGGTAGGGAAATATAGGGACAGGTGGGGATGTGGTAGGGATATGGGATTAGTGTAGGATTAGTATAAATGGGTGGTTGATGGTCGGCACAGACTCGGTGGGCCGAAGGGCCTGTTTCAGTGCTGTATCTCTAAACTAAACTAAACATTTCCTGTTGTGTTACCCTAATGTTTTGATCAATCTTGATCAGTTTGTACATGAAGTCTTAATCGTTTTTCAGATGCTGCCTATTTGCCCTAAGCATCCCATTTTTTAAACTGTGAGGACGGGATAGATAATCCCAACACTGGGCCAGTGCAGTCAAGCTTTCAAATCGAAAATGATTACTGCCTCTCCATTTGCATACGAGTGACTGACTCTCGCTGAAAAAGCCAATGGATGGCCCATAATGATAAATTGCACAAAGGAAGCACCTGGCATTTGCTCTAAAATAAATCCTGCACCACTGACCATGCAAACACACGATGAGGAATTTACTTTCATCCATTACATTTAATGTCAATTTGGAGATATTGCACCAAGGGTGAGGTTTCAATTGATTGATTTGTGTGATGTGGGCATTGCTGGCCAGGTCGTCATTTGTTACCCATGCATAGATGTCCCTGAGCTTTCATTTTGAACCGCTGCAGTCCATGTGGTGAAAGTGCTCCCACAATGCGGTGAGGTAGGGAGTTCCAGCATTCTAACTGCCAATGAAGGAAAATCCATATTTGTGCAAAGTAACTCATTATCAAACACAGTCCCAGTCACACAGTTTAAAATTGGCCATCTTCAAACCATGACTGCTGTCATTAAAGGCACAAAGCACAGTGTTAACTGAGTGTATCATAAACAGTGTGGGAAGTTCAGAATTTGGAGGGAGTTGAAATTCTTTGCAGAATGGGAAGGAGGTGCTCCTTTTAGTTAAGTTAATTAGTTTAAAATAAACTAAATGAATTTATTACATAAAACTTTAATTAATTAAATATAGAAACAAGGTTAGATAATCAGGCAGTGCAGGAGGTGTGCTGCAACTGCAACATGTGAGAGTTTGTGGACAGCAGCGTGATCCCAGGCAACAACATCTGCAGTAAGAGTTTGGAACTCGAGGAGCTTCGGCTCAAAGTTGTTGAGCTTGAATCCGAGGTGTAGACTTTGCCGGACATCAGGGAGGGGAAGGGTTTTTGGATATTTTGACCCAGGAGACAGTCACATCCCTTAGGTAAGGTAGTATTTTAGAGTTGGTCAATACATGGGCATAGGAGGGTCTGACTGCACGTCAAGCAGGTATTGGGATCCAGGATGTATTGATGGAGGAGACTCGGCCCTTGACTTAGTCTAACAGGGTGCGAGGCACTTACTACCTGTATGGATGAGAACAAAAACTGCAGGGAGAACAGACAATTTGACCACACACCATGGTACAGGAGGCTATTCAAGTGGCAGGGGGTGGAGGAGTGAAAATGAATTTGGTAGCGGTAGGGGATTGTATAGTCAGGGCAATAGATATTATTTTCTGTAGCCATGACCAGGAATGCCAAAGGCTGTGTTGCCTACCTGGTGCCATGGTCAAGGACAACCTCTTCCTGGATGGAGATGCACTTGGAGAAGGAGGGGGAGGATCCAGTGGGTGGTCCACATAGGAACTAACGACACAGGCAGAACTAAGAATAAGGTTCTGCTGAGGGAGTTTGAGGAGCAAGGGTCCAAATTATAATTAGGTGCCGTAGGTAATGTAATCTCTGGATTGCTACCTGAGTCATGTGCATATTTGCAGAGGAGAAAAGAGATTGTAGGTTGAAATGCTTGACTGAAAAAGTGGTGTCGGAGGCAGAGGTTTCAATTCATTGGGCACTGGCACCAGTAGTGGGGAAAACAAGAGCTGTTCCATTGGGACAGACTCTTGTTAAACCTGTCTGCACCCAGTATCCTGATGAATCGAATAGATAGGGCTTTAAACTAATATGGGGAGAGAGGGCTCAGATAAGGGTAAATTTATAAGTCTGAAGAGAAATGTCAAGGTTGTAGAGGACAGTAACAATTTGGGTAAAATCAAGCAGGTTGTGCCAGGAAGCGACAGAATGTTTCCCAATAGTAACAGAGCATTAATGACTAAGGCCACATCAGGGGAAAATAATAAACGTTAAAATTAAAGGCACTATTGCTGAATGGATGAAGCATTAAGAACAGGATAGATGAATTAATGGCACAAAATAGAGATCAGTTTGATCCAGTAGCAATTACTGGGACGTAGTTGCAGGGTAGCCAAGGTTAGGAACTAAATATTTCAGGGTACTTGACTTTCAGAAAAGATGGATAAAATGGAAAAGGAGGTGGGCAGCCCTGATAATAAAGGATGAGATAAAGGCAGCAGAAAGAAAGGAGTCTTAGCCCAGAAAATCAAAATCAGGATTATGGGTGGAGCTACTAATAACAAAGGGCAGAAAACACTAGTTGGAGTGGTTTCTAGGACCAGTAACAGTTGGACAGAGTATAAATTAAAGAATTAGAGGAACATGTAACAAGGATAATGTAATAATCCTGGGGGACTTTAATCTTCATGTAGACTGGGCAAACCAAATTAGCAAAAGTAGCTTGGAGGACGAGTTCATGGATTGCATGCAAGACAGTTTTTTGGAACAAGACATTAAGGAACCAACTAGGGAACAGGCTATTTTAGATCTAATACTGTATAATGAGACAGGATTAATTAATAATATTATAGTAAAGGATCCTCTGGAAAAGAGCCACCACAATATGATAGAATTTCATATGAAGTTTGAGAATGTTGTGGTTAAGTTCAAAACTAGGGTCTTAAATTTAAATGAAACCAATTACAGAGGTATGAAGGTCAAATTGGCTAAGATAGATTGGGAAATTAGATTAAAAGATATGACAGTGGATAAGGAATGGCAAACATGTAAAGAAATGATTCATAATTCTCAATGAATATACATTCCCTTGAAGTATAAAAACTTCATTGGAAAAATGATGCAGCAGTGGATATAGAGAAATGAAGGATAGTGTTAGATTATAAAAAGAAACTTACAATGTTGCTAAAAAGAATTGGAAGCCGACAGATTGGAAGGGTTTTAAAAATCAGCAAAGAATGACCAAGAAATTGATAAAGAGGGAGAAAATAGAATGAGAGTAAACTAATATATAAAAAGAGAAATATAAAATATAAATAGAAATATAAAAAGATCGTAAGAGCTTTTACAAGTTATATAATTAGGAAGAGATAAGTGAAAGTAAATGTAGGTCACTTTGATCAGTTGCCACACAAGAGGTTGTTACACAAGATTAAGGCTCATAGGACTGGGGGCAATATATTAATATGGATTGAGGATTTGTTAACAGAAGGAAAACAGAGATAGGAATAAATGGGTCATTTTTGGGATGGCAGGCTGTAAATAGTAGAGTACTACAAGAGTCAGTGCTTGGAACTCAGTTATTTACAATCGATAACAATAATGTAGATGAGGGACTGAGTGTAATACATCCAAGTTTACCGACAGTACAAAGCTTGGTGAGAAAGTAAGCGGTCAGAATGACACAAAAAGTTTGCAGAGAGATATAGAGAGGTTAAGTAATTGGGCAATAAGGTGGCAGATGCAGTGTAATGTGGGGAAGTGTGAAATTATCCAGTTTGGTAGGAAGAATGGAGAAACAGAATATTTTTTAGAAGGCGAAAGAAAGATTTGGGGATCCTTGTACACGATTCACAGAAAGTTAACATGCAGCTACAGCAAACAAATATTAAGGAAAATTGTACCTTAGCTTTTATTGCAAGAGGGTTGGAGTACAAGAGTAAGGAAATCTTGTTGCAATTATACAGGGCTTCGGTGAGACCACACCTGGAGCACAGTGTATAGTTTTGGTCTCTTTACCTGAGGAAGGTTATACTTGCCCTAGAGCAGTGCAACAAAGGTTCATTAAGTTGATCCCTGGAATGAGAAGAATGTCCTAAGAGAATAGATTGAGTAGAATGAGCCTGTATTCTCTATATTAGAAGAATGAGGGGTGATCTCATGAAATATTTACCATTTTTAGAAGGCTTGGCAGGGTAGGTGCTGTTTCCCCTGGTTGGATAATCTAGATCTAGGGATAAGGGATCGGCCATTTCAGACTGAGATGAGGAGAAATTTCTTCGCTCAAAGGGTTGCGAATCTTTGTGATTCTCTACCCCATCAACCGCTGAATATATTCAAGACTAAGATCGATAGATTTTTGGGTGTAAGAGAATCAAGGGATATGGGATAGGGTGGGAAAGTGGATTTGAGGTAGAAGTTCAGCCATGACCTTACTGAATGGTGGAGTAGGCTCGATGGGCTGTACGGCCTACTCCTGCTCCTATTTCTTAATTTCTATGTTCTTAAATGTCCATTGAAAGCCATAACATTTCAGATAATTTTGCATACATTTTTCTCTAAAAGAAGAAATGAAGAAAGAAAAGACTTGCATTTATATAACACCTTTAACAACATCAGGACATCCCAAAGCACTTTACACCCAATGAGGTACATTTCGAGTGTAGCCACTGTTGTAATGTAGGAAATATGGCAGCTAGTTTGTGCACGGCAAGGTCCCGCAAACAGCAAAAAGATGTAAATGACCAGATCATCTGTTTTTTATAATTGTGGGTCGAGGGATAAATATTGGTCAGAACACCAGGGAGTACTCCTCTGCCCTTCTGCAAAGTACTAGCATGGGATTTTTTGTGTCCACCTGAGAGGACAGAAGGGGCCTCAGTTTAACATCTCAACCAAAAGACAGCACCTGCGACAGAGCAGCATTCCCTCAGTACTGCACTGGCGTATAAGCATAGATTCTGCACTCAGGTCTCTAGAGTGGAACTTGAACTGAAAACATTCTGACTCAGAGGCAACTGCCTGAGGCACAGCTCACTAAAGGTTGACTTAGCTATTTCAGGCGCCTCAAAGTCAAACTAAAAATAACAAGTGTGTTTCCGACACAAAACAATTCTGCTACAGTGAATTGGCTAACGGACAGAAAACAGAGCAGGAATAAATGGGTCATTTTCAGGATGGCAGGCTGTAAATAGTCTCATGGATCAGTGCTTGGGCCTCAGTTATTTACAATCTATATCAATGACTGAGGTGAGGGGACTGAGTGTAATGTATCCAAGTCAACTGACACTACAAATCTAGGTGCAAACGTGAGGAGGACACAAAGAGGCTGCTGTTTACAGCCAATGGAGTGTTGCCATACCTCATGGAGTTCAAGAACAGAACAAACACATGTGGAGCTACTTCTGATACCATGAAGAATAATGTTTGTTCTTTATGCTATTATTGATGGAATTATTGCCAAAGAATAGCATTTATTCATGTTAAAAAAAATTCTCCCACAACTTTCCTTATATGTATCGCTTTCAAGTTTCTAGCTCTGGACAGTGTATAAGCAATTGTGAGAGATCAGTTTTACATTTTAACAAGGGTACACTTGTGAATTTGACACTTGCATCATGCTGTCAGCCAGTTAGACATCAAGGTATCATCTGTCATTTATCAGTAAGGCCACTGCAATCTTCACCATATCAATTTCATAAATGGATGGGGGAAGGGGAACAGGAATGGAAATTTTCTCAAGTTAGCTATCAGCTAATGCATTTAAGAAGAGCACGATGGCAATGTGGAGAACTAATTAATCATTACACTCATCTTCTGAGCGATCCCTTCAAACAATTTTACAGGATATATATTTTAAAAATAAAGCCCTTCAAGCTAAATGTTCCCACATTGGATGAGATGTTAAACTGAGGCCCTGTCTGCTCTCTAAGATGGATGTAAAAAATTCCATGGTACTGCTTTGGAGAAGGACAGAGGAGTTCTCCCTGGTGTCATGGCCAATATTTATCCTTCAGCCCACAACTAAAAAAAATGATGAACTGGTCATTTACATTTTTTTGAAGTTTATGGGACCTTTCAGGTTGTCACTTCTACTGTTATGAGTAACAGCACCAGGTCTGCTCCATCAACCAACTAAAATTTATAGGGGGATGTAGAAACCCCTGTTTAAAGCTCCAATCTTCACGTGAAGATGTGGTAGTCCAGTGGGGGATTCCTGGCATCACATGTGGTCATCAATGTCACACACTGAAACCATGGCCTGCTCAAGGTCCCTAAAGAGCTCAAATACCTTTGAAGGTTGGGCCTCATTTCAGTGTCGCTGGCAAGCTGTGAGCACTGTTCAGCTGTCACCATTCTTCCACCATGCCTTCACCCCAATCGAGGAAACTCACTGGTCAGAAGGGCAGGAATTTCTGCTCTGATGTGGGGGCAATCTAGACAAGTTATTTTCAGTGGGTGTTGGGGCATTTCCAAGGCAGTGGAAGGGGTGGAAGTGTGGATGGACTCGATGAGTTTGTTGAGGCCAGGAAAAGCATTCAGGTTTGTCCTGGCACCACAAAACACTTTACAAAAATAAAGAAAAAAATGGAACCAAAGTGGGTAGATGGAGTTAGGATACAGATCAGCCATCATCTAACTGAATGGTGAAACAGATTGGAGGGGCTGAATGGCCTACTCCGAATCCAGTGTTCTTCATTGGCCCCTCATGACAGTCCATTTCTTTCATGCAACCTTCTCTACAGACAAAACTGCAGGTTTCAGGACTGTCAGTGCTGCCCTGTGCCTGAAAATGGACAGTTTCAGTCTGCCCCGATATGCTGCCTTCTTTACGGTAGCCACTCAGACATTATTTCAGGCCCATGTTTGCACAAGGCACTTAAGCATTACTTTTTTTCAAAATTCACAGAAAATGCTGGAAATTTGCCACATGAGGATGCTGGAATTACTCTGCACAATCTGAAAAGTGACAAGACAGGTTAATATTTCAGGAGTGCTGATGTTGGACATTCACCAGATTGCCCTGTCCTTTTCCATCAGAGATATTGACTGACTGACCCACCCTG
Source organism: Heterodontus francisci (assembly GCF_036365525.1). Classification (NCBI taxonomy): domain Eukaryota; kingdom Metazoa; phylum Chordata; class Chondrichthyes; order Heterodontiformes; family Heterodontidae; genus Heterodontus; species Heterodontus francisci. Next base: position 12,317,314 of record NC_090408.1, on the reverse strand, counting down.
TATATTTTTGGAATGTTCCATCAAAATTTCAAGAGGTTTCACATCTGTTTTCTATACTTTGGTGGGATTTTGACTCGACCAATTAAGCATTTAAATGGAAAATCATGGTTTTCTTTCTTTTCCGTTCTTGTATCTATTCCTGACTGTTCCCATTTTCACTACATTCTTGTCATTTGCTCCATGGTACTGGATACCTGAGTTAAGGGAGCACTTCTACAGTGCAGAGGGCAATGTGAGCAGAAAGGAGAAATGCTTCTCTTAGAAGATTATGGGCAGGATTTACGCCCCGATATGAGGGTGAGAATGGAGGCAAGTGGGTATGTAATTTTGCACCACAGCCAGCGTGCTGGTTTGTCAGCACCATCCCGTCTCCTTCTGAGCCATTTTTCTGGGGGCCGGATCGGGGGCGGAACAGCTACCTGCCCACAAGAGGTGGGTAGCCTATTGTGCTAATTAAATTAAGGCCATGGTTCAGAGGTCGGCTGGAATTTTCCTCCTGTCTGGAGGCAACCTCCTGGTGACAGAACAGGGGCTCGTAATCCAGGCAGACTTTGAGGCCCCCCCCCCCTTCCACCTCAGCCGAGCTGATTACTGCTGCAGCCACAGGCTACCTTGTGAATGGGATTCCCGCAATGGTAGCCCGGCAGCTGTGGCCATTTTTTATATCAAATTATTTAAGGTTGCTGAGAGGGCGCCTCAAGATGGAAATGCACTCTCTCTCTCTTACATGCAATGGCAGGCTCCTGCTCCTTCCACGCTGGAAAGCCTCCTATTGGCCCTCCAGCTTTGAGAGCTCACCCACCATCCTTACTTGGATGGCAAGTCTGCCCTCTGGCCACTAATTGGCCGATCCTGGTGAAATCATTGTCAGGTGACTGCTACCCACACATTGAGGGGTCAGAACTCACATTTGATCCTGACGTCGGAGTCCCAACCCAAAATCCCAAATCCTGCCCTATAACTCAAATAGCCCCATATCTGAGTTTCATGTCAGAGTTTAGGATTTTTCTGTTTGTAGCCCCGGAATTTCTCTCACTCCATTCATGCAAACAGGGGATTCTGCCACACTTCTGGCAAAATTACAACTGCAGAGCTGCAATCATAGTACCAGAGAAATTTATGGCACTGAAGGAGGCCATTCAACCCATCATGCCTGTGGCAGTCAAGAAAGAGCTATCCAACCTAATCCCGCTTTCCAGACTTGGTCGATAGCTCTGTAGGTCATGGCACCTCAAGTGTATATCGAATTGCTTTTGAAATGTGTTGAGGGTTTCTGCCTCTTCTGCTCTTTCAGGCAATGAGCTCCAGACCCCTACCACCATCTGAATGAAAGAAATTCTCCTCAACTTCCCTCTATTCCTTCTACCAATTGTTTTCAATCTATGCACTCTGTGAAGGGAGCCACACTATCTAGGCCCCTCATAATTTTACACACCTCAATTAAATCTCCCTTAGCCCCCTCTGTTCCAAAGAAAACAACCCCAGCCTATCCAATCTTTCCTCATAGCTAAAATTCTCCAGTCCTGGCAATATCTTCATACCCTCTCTAGTGCAAACACATCCTTCCTGTAATGTGGTGACCAAAAACTGTACGCAGTGGCCTAACTAATGTTTTATACAGTTCCAGCATTACCTCCCTGCTGTTATATTCTATGCCTTGGCTAGTAAAGGAAAGTATCCCATATGCCACCTTAACCACCCTATCTACCTGTTGCTACCTTCAGGGATCTGTGGGCACGTGCCCTAAGGTCCCCCTGCTCCTCTATACTTCTCAATATCCTCCCATTTATTGTGTATTCCCCTGTCTTGATTGGTCTCCACAAATGCATTACTTCACGCTTCTCCAAATTGAATTTCATTTGCCACTTTTCTGGCCACCTGACCAGTCCATTGATATCTTCCTGAAGTCTACAGCTTTCTTCCTTACTGTCCACTCAGTTTTTGTATCATCTGCAGATGTCATACTCATGCCTTCTGCATTTAAATCTAAATCATTGATATATACCACAGAGAGGCCCAGTCCTGAGTCATACAGAACCCCACTGGAAACAGCCTTCCAGTCACAAAAACACCTTTTTAAAAAAATTGTTTATGGGGTGTGAACGTCGCAAGGCCAGCATTTGTTGCCCATCCCTATTTGCACTTGAGACGATGGTCATGAGCTGACTTCTTGAACCGCTGCAGTCCCTGTAGTGTAGGTACACCCAGAGTGCTGTTAGCAAGGGAGTTCTAGGATTTTGACCCAATGACAGTGAAGGAACAGCAATATAATTCCAAGTGGCCACCTTCTGTGCTGCAAATGACTCTAAGTCAGGATGGTGTGTGGCTTGGAGGGGAACTTGCAGGTGGTGGTGTTCCCATGTGTCAGCTGCCCTTGTTCTTTTGGAGGTAGATGTCGCGGGTTTGGAAGGTGCTATTGAAGGGTGGCACAGTGGTTAGCACCGCAGCCTCACGGCTCCAGCGACCCGGGTTCAATTCTGGGTACTGCCTATGTGGAGTTTGCAAGCTCTCCCTGTGTCTGCGTGGGTTTCCTCCGGGTGCTCCGATTTCCTCCCACATGCCAAAGACTTGCAGGTTGATAGGTAAATTGGTCATTATAAATTGCCCCTACTATAGGTAGGTGGTAGGGAAATATAGGGACAGGTGGGGATGTGGTAGGAATATGGAATTAGTGTAGGATTAGTATAAATGGGTGGTTGATGGTCGGCACAGACTCGGTGGGCCGAAGGGCCTGTTTCAGTGCTGTATCTCTAAATAAAATAAATAAGGAGGCATGACAAGTTGCTACAGTCCAGATTGTAGATGGTACACACTGCTACCATGGTGGTGGAGGGACTGAATGTTTAATGTGATGGATAGGTTGCCAATCAATCGGGTTTCTTTGTCCTGGATGGTGCCGAGCTTCTTGAGTGTTGTTCGAGCTGCACTTATCCAGGCATTCCGTCACACTCCTAACTTGTGCCTTGTAGATGGTGGACAGACTTTGGGGAGTCAAGAGTTGCTCACCGCTGAAATCCTAGCCTTTGACCTGCTCTTGTAGCCACAATAGTTAAGTTTCTGGTCAATGGTTCAGCAATGGTAATGCTGTTGTATGTCATGGGGAGATGGTTCTCTTGTTTGAGATGGTCATTCCCTGGCACTTGTGTGATTGATTTATTACTTGCCACTTATCAACCCAAGCCTGAATATTATCCAGGTCTTGCTGCTGTGTATACGGACTGCTGCAGTATATGAGGAATTGTGAATTGTACTGAACATTGTGCAATCATCAGTGAACATCTTATATTGGAGGGAAAGTCATTGAAGATGGACCTAGGACACTATCCTGAGGAACTCCTGTAGTGATATCCTAGGGCTTAGATGTTTGACCTCCAACAACAATTGTGATTGATATGACTCCACCCAGTGGAGAGCTTTCCCCCTGAATCCCATTGACATCAATTTTACTAGGGCTCCTTGATGCCACACTCGATCAAATGCTGCCTCGATATCAAGGGCAGTCACTCTTACCTCACCTTTGAAATTCAGCTCTTTTGCCCACATTTGGACCAAGGTTGTAATAAGGTCTGGAGCCGATTGGCCCTGACAGAACCAAAACTGAGCTTTGGTGAGCAGGTTATTGCCGAGCAAGTGCTGCTTGATAGCACAGTCAATGACACCTTCCATCACTTACTGATAATTGAGAGTAGACTGATGGGGCTGTCCTTGCTGACTGTCCTCGATTAATCTGTGCCTCTCTAAATGATGATTAGCACTGCCCCTCTGATTTTGTTCCCAATAATTTGCCCACCCTTGAGGTTGGGCTGACTAGCTGTAATTACTCGGTCTATCCCTTCCTTCCTTTTTAAACAATGGTACAACATCAACAACCCTCCATCCTCCTGCACAATGCCTGCAGTCAGAGAGGATTGGAAAATGATGGTGAGAGATTCCATTATTTCATTCCTTGCTTCTCTTAATAGCCGAGGATATATCTCATCCAGGCCCGGCGATTTATCTTTGTTCAAAGCTGCTAAACCCCTTATTATTTCCTCCCTCGCTGGCTGGGATTTTACTGGGCCCCCGACGTTGAGCTTTGTGGAAGGGGTTCTGGAAGACGGTTCCGGCAGAGGTCAGCCACGGAGCTCGATGCCAGGAGGGCCCGGCCCAATCCTCCCAGCAGTGGTGAGGCTCCATGGCATCCCCCTCCCTGCCGTTGGGTGACGGGACCTGAATTTCAATATGTAAATCAATAAAATGAATAAATTTAAATACACTCACCCCCAATCTTTCGGGCCTGCCACGATCTTCAGTACTGTGGCCAGCACTCCGGCACCTTCACTTCGCATCCGGAGAAAGTTGGCGTGACACTGGTGGGGATGGGGGGGAGGGGTGGGGGGTGGGTGGCAGAGTTAAGATTTTTAGTGCGGGGCGAGGGGGGATGGGGTCAAGTAAACATAATGAGTGCAGGGATGGTGGGAAGGGGTGACTTTAAACTTTATACAGTCTGGGGGGATGTCAGATTTCAAAGATAAGTGGTTTGGGGGGGAAGGGCAAATAGTTAATGTAATTGTTATTGGGGGTGGGAAAGGGACGTTACAATTTTATTTGGTAGATTCTGGTGGGGGATACTGCTTTAATAATTCAAATTTACTGGCAGGGCCCTTTAAAAATGGCGTCAGCACCTGCGTAGAGGCAGCTGACACCATTGCCAGCGTCGGACAGCGTGCCCCCTCCACTTGACTGTGCGGGCCGCAATTTTATTTTGCTGTTCCATCCAATATTTCTCACTCCCCCTTCTTAATTACTGAGCATGCATTATCCCTGTCTTTTGTGAAGATGGACGCAAAGTTTTTTAAGGAACATGTCCATGTCTTCCACCTCCACATACAGATCCTCTTTTTATTCTCTAATGGGCCCTTACTCTTTCCTCTTGCTCTTTAATTATGTCTAAAACATCTTTGGGTTTTCCTTGATTTTACTTGCCAATATTTTTTCATGTCCTCGCTTTGCTTTTCTAATTTCCTTTTTAATTTCACTCTTGCACTTTCAATACTCCTCTTGGCTTCTTGCAATATTGACCTCATGGTATCCAACATAAGTTTCCCTGTTTTACCTTATCCTACCTTGTATGCTTCTTGACATCAGGGGCTCTAAATTTGGGAGTCCTATCCTCTTCCTTTGTGTCAACCTATTTGTTCTGAACTTTTCCTGAATGCCTCCCCATGCTCTGACACTGATTTACCTTCAAGTACCAGTTTCCAGCTTTTGCAAAATCATATCTTAGCTTAGTAAAATTGGCCTTTCTCCAACTGACAACATTTACACTTGGTCTATCTTTGTCCTTTTGCATAACTATGCTCAATCTAACTGAACTATGATCACTACCACTGGTAGACCTCACTGGTACCCCTTCTACCTGCCCAGCTTCATTCCCTAAATTTAAATCCAGCACTGCCCCTTAGCTGTTGGGCTTGCTACGAACTGGCTAAAAATGTTCTCCTGAATACATTTTAAGAATTCTGTACCCTCCATACTTTTTGCATTGATCTTATCCCAGTTAAAATTAGAGTAGTTGAAATCTGCAGATATTACTGCCCTATTATTTTTGCAGTTCTCAGTTATTTGCCGACATATTTGCTCTTCTATCTCCCTGTGACTATTCAGGGTTGAGAGTACACTCTGAGGAATGTGATTGCCCCTTTTTTGTTCTTCAGTTCAACCCATATGGCCTCATTTTATGATCCTTCTGGCATATCCTCTCTCCTCACAGCTGCAACTGTTCCTTTAACCAATATTGCAACCCTGTCCCCTCTTTTTTTTATCCTTTTTTATCTCATCTGAAAACCCTGCAACCAGGAACATTGAGCTGCCTTTCTTTCAGCCATGTTTCACTAATAGCTTCCATGTGTCTATTTGTCCCCTCAACTCATCTGCTTATTCACTTGATTTCTTGATTGATATATATGCCATTAAATGCTGCTAAACTCCTTTGTTGTCTATTTTCTAGCCATTGTTTCCTCCGCCTTCCGCATTCGCTTAATGATTTTCTTCCTTTCATTTCCAGCTTTGTTTCTCTGCCTTCTGAATCTACGCTCAGGTTCCCATCCCCTGCTAAGATAGTTCAAAGCCTCCCCTGGCAAACCTCGCTGCAACGATATTGGTCCTGGAACTTCTAGACTGTACTCAATAGCTGTAGTACCAATCATGTTTGCATGGAGACCAACTGGAAGTATTGTTACAATCCAGGGGATCCCTTGCACATAGTGGTACATTCTCGGTGGCCCCTTCAACATTGGCACATTCCCAGCTTCACTGACCCGAAACGTTAACTCTGCTTCTCTTTCCACAGATGCTGCCAGACCTGCTGAGTGATTCCAGCATTACTTGTTTTTGTTTCAGATTTCCAGCATCCGCAGTATTTTGCTTTTATTCTCTTTGCACATCCTGGAACATGCCTGAGAACCCCTTTAGTACACTCCCTAAGCACTAACCCGCCCCCCACCCCCCCACACACACACACACACATAATGGTTTACTTCCTGAAAGCACTTGCAAGTAATGACACAATCTTAAAGACCCTGGCAAATATTGACTCATTCCTGAGAAACCCTTGCAAATATTGACACATTCCTAGGGTCCCTGCAAATATTGACAGATTCCTGGGGATCTTTGCAAATATAGACACATCCTGCTGTCCTCCTATAAATATTGATGAATTCCGAGGGAACCCTGCAAGCATTGACACATTCGTGGGGAGGTTTGCAAATAGTAACACATTCCTGAGTCCCCCTGCGAATACCAGCACATTCCTGGTGTTCCCTGCATGTAATGGGCCAGATTTTGCTCTCAAAACAGTGAGGATATTGGGGCTCACCTTTATTTATGCATAAGTGGTACAGCAACCTCAGGTGAGGGACAGATGTACAGTTAAATGCAGATATCCAAAAAAATTTGTCTGAGTATTGCCACTCCATCTTCAGCTTCATGAAAAGGGCATCTCGTTGTCTGCCACATCATTGACCTGCACTGAATGTTGTGAAGTTCCTGCATTTCCGCAGTAGATACAAACTAAACATACCACAGAAAGTTTAAGTCTTGTTGCTCAAAGTCTAAATACACTTTTCCTATCTGTGTCTTTTTTCTCTCTCTCCCTTAATTCAATCTTTCTGTCCCTCCCTTTATTTTTCTTTCAGTACCTGATTTGATATTGAATTCACCCTGTTCTAATTTACACCCCTTGTCCTTGCGCTGTTTATTTCAAAATTCTTCAATCTGGTTGGCTAAGGAGATATCCGAATGGTTGCCATCTTCACTCCAATCCTAGATGCCCTATTCCTCTCACTACACGGTTAACAGCTGGCACTCGCAGCAACTTGTCCCGCAAAAAAAAATTAAAAACCTAAAGGTGCAATGGCAAATCTAATTAATGATACACACCGTCAGATGGCCTGCTACAGGAAATTATGGCCATTGACTTACTCCAGAAAGCTGTTGTGCATATTTACACACTCCTATAACCCCTGAAAATAACCCCTGAAAATCACAATCTGAAAATTCTGATTCATTCCGAGGGAACCCCTGCAGAAAAGTAGACAACAACGTCTTCCATTTAAGTAGTGCCTTTAACATAATAAACTGTTTCAGTGTGATTTACAGGAATGGAATCAGCCAAAAATTGATATCGAGCCAAAAAACGTAATATTAGGACAATTGACCTAAATCTTGGTCAAGGAGGTAGGATTAAAGGAGGGGTCTTAAAGAAGGAAAGGGAGAAGCAGAGAGGTTTGGGGGAAGGAATTCTAGAATTTAGGGCCCAGATGGCTGAAATTACTGCTGCTGATGGTGTGGCGAAAGAAGCAGGGGTTGCACAAGAGGGCAGTATTGAAGGAATGTACAGCAGCTATAGCAGTGCCCTGAAAACAGGTATCAATGTGAAACAATCCCTAGAGTAAGCAGCATTGTATAGCGTGAGGTTGTCCTGACAGAGATTACTATTACAGTATGTAACATATTGCTTTGTTATGCCAAATGTCAGTAAGATATATGAGATGAAAGCCACTGGAAGTGAATCTCTTCAAATACTTTTTTTCTGGCATTCCAGAGTTGTCCTACAGAGACATGGTTAGTTGGTGGATTGTTTTCATTGGCAAGGATTTTGCCTGCCTTGCATCTGTCCTTATAAATCCAATTTTTTCATTGAGCCAATCCATGTGAGACATCATTGAAAACAGTCTCACATCACAACACATGATTCACGTAGCATTGTATAGGCAATGCTCACAGCCTAGATTACAGGAAAAACTCTTTCAGCTCTGCCTTAATATATGCTTTAAAATCTGGAAGTGAAGAGCCGTCTCAATAAAAGTGGCCGTGAAGCTGTCGAATTGTCCTTAAAGCCCAAGTGATTCACAAATACCTTTTAGGGAAGGAAACCTACTGTCCTAACCTGCTCTGGCTTATATCTGACTCCTGTCCCATACCAATATGGTTGACTCTTCACTGCCCTCTGAAGTGACCTAGCAAGCCACTCAATTGTTAGGGATCCATAATAAATGTCAGCCTTGCCAGTGATGTCCACATCCTGAGAATGAATAAAAATCTAAATTCACAAAAGCAAAGCAAATAGTGTTGCAGTGTTGCAGATATCTTAAAATGCACTTTGAGATAATCTTTCCCTGACCTTTCATGAACAGATATGTTTGTAGACCAGAATGTTCCCACACTGACAGTTCTAGCTGTGCTTTCTCCCGATTCCCTTCTATGTATCCCTCGCAGTGAGTATCCCATGCATGTACATACACACACACACACGTACACAAACACACACAAAACACAGTTCTGATAAACAGTGACCTGAAACATTAACTTTATTTCTCTCTCCCCAGATGCTGCCTGACTGGCTGAGTGTTTCCAGCATTTTCTGTTTTTATTTCAATCTGAATATACTTTACCTTTAATCAGCTGATCTTCCAGGACTTTTCTCACGTAAATCAGATGATAAGCAGTTTTATAACAATGGCAACAGTACAGTGTGCTGAGAGCAGTGTGACAGGAAGTAAGTGACATTTACAGGAAGTGTGCGCTATATGTGTTGCAGGGCGTTCTTGAGAAAGTCTCAGGCTCTGGTAAATGTTAACTCAGAACTATTTATTACTTACATTATACTATATACACACGCCACAAGCCACCTAAGCTAGCATCCTTTTTTAAAAAATTTATTTATGGGATGTGGGCGACGCTGGCCAGGCCAGCATTTATTGCCCATCCCTAATTGCCCTTGAGAAGGTGGTGGTACATAGAACATAGAACAGTACAGCACAGTACAGGCCCTTCGGCCCACGATGTTGTGCCGAACCTTTAACCTACTCCAAGATCAAACTAACTACCTACCCTTCATTCTACTATCATCAATGTACCTATCCAAGAGTCGCTTAAATGCCCCTAATGTATCTGCTTCTACTACCACCGCTGGCAGCGTATTCCACGCACCCACCACTCTCTGTGTAAAGAACCTACCTCTGACATCTCCCCGAAACCTTCCTCCAATCACCTTAAAATTATGCCCCCTGGTGATAGCCCTTTCCACCCTGGGAAAAAGTCTCTGGCTATCCACTCTATCTATGCCTCTCATCATCTTGTACCCCTCTATCAAGTCACCTCTCATCCTTCTTCGCTCCAATGAGAAAAGCCCTAGCTCCCTCAATCTTTCTTCGTAGGACATGCCCTCCAGTCCAGGCAGCATCCTGGTAAATCTCCTCTGCACCCTCTCTAAAGCTTCCACATCCTTCCTATAATGAGGCGACCAGAACTGAACACAATATTCCAAGTGTGGTCGAACCAGGGCCTTATAGAGCTGCAGCATAACCTCGCGGCTCTTAAACTCAATCCCCCTGTTAATGAAAGCCAACACACCATACACCTTCTTAACAACCCTATCAACTTGGGTGGCAACTTTGAGCAATCTATGGACATGGACTCCAAGATCCCTCTGTTCCTCCACACTACCAAGAATCCTGTCTTTAAGCCTGTATTCCGCATTCAAATTCGACCTTCCAAAATGAATCACTTCACACTTTTCCATGTTGAACTCCATCTGCCACTTCTCAGCCCAGCTTTGCATCCTGTCAATGTCCCGTTGCAACCTACAACAGCCTTCCACACTATCCACAACTCCAGCAACCTTCGTGTCATCGGCAAACTTGCTAACCCAGCCTTCCACTTCCTCATCCAAGTCATTTATAAAAATCACAAAGAGCAGAGGTCCCAGAACAGATCCTTGTGGAACACCACTGGTCACCGAGCTCCCTGCTGAATACTTTCCATCTACTACCACCCTCTGACTTCTATGGGCCAGCCAATTATTTATCCAGACAGCCAACTTTCCCTGAATCCCATGCCTCCTTACTTTCTGAATGAGCCTACCATGGGGAACCTTATCAAATGCCTTGCTAAAATCCATATACACCACATCCACTGCTCTTCCTTCATCAATGTGTTTTGTCACATCTTCAAAGAATTCAATAAGGCTTGTGAGGCATGACCTGCCCCTCACAAAGCCATGCTGACTGTCTCTAATCAAACTATGCTTTTCCAAATAATCATAAATCCTGTCTCTCAGAATCCTCTCCAATAATTTGCCCACTACCGACGTAAGACTGACTGGTCTATAATTCCCAGGGTTATCCCTATTCCCTTTCTTGAACAAGGGAATAACATTTGCCACCCTCCAATCATCTGGTACTACTCCAGTGGACAGTGAGGACGGAAAGATCATCGCCAAAGGCGCGGCAATCTCTTCCCTCGCTTCCCGTAATATCCTTGGGTATATCCCGTCAGGCCCCGGGGACTTATCTGTCCTCATATCATTCAAAATTTCCAGCACATCCTCCCTCTTAACCTCAACCTGTTCAAGCATATCAGCCTGTTCCACGCTGTCCTCACAAACCACCAGGTCCCTCTCACTAGTGAATACTGAAGCAAAGTATTCATTTCGGACCTCCCCTACATCCTCCGACTCCAGGCACAAGTTCCCTCCACTATCCCTGATTGGCCCTACCCTCACTCTGGCCATCCTCTTGTTCCTCACATAAGTGTAGAACGCCTTGGGATTTTCCTTAATCCTACCCGCCAAGACTTTTTCACGTCCCCTTCTAGCTCTCCTAAGTCCATTCTTCAGTTCCTTCCTGGCTACCTTGTAACCCTCTCGAGCCCTGTCTGATCCTTGCTTCCTCAACCTTAAGTAAGCTTCCTTCTTCCTCTTGACTAGCTGTTCCACATCTCTTGTCATCCAAGGTTCCTTCACCCTACCATCCCTTCCCTGCCTCATCGGCACAAACCTATCCAGCAGTCGTAGCATGTGCTCCCTCAACAACCTCCACATTTCTGTTGTGCATTTCCCTGAGAACATCTGTTCCCAATTTATGCTCCCCAGTTCCAGCCTAATAGCATTTAATTCCCCCTCCCCCAATTAAATATTTTCCCATCCCGTCTGCTCCTGTCCCTCTCCATGACTATAGTAAAGGTTAGGGAGTTGTGATCACTATCACCGAAATGCTGTCCCACCGATAGATCTGCCACCTGTCCTGGTTCGTTGCCAAGCACCAAGTCCAACATAGTCACCCCTCTAGTCGGCCTATCTACATATTGAGTCAGGAAACCTTCCTGGACACACCTGACAAAAACTGCTCCATCCAAACTATTTGCACTAAGGAGGTTCCAATCAATATTAGGGAAGTTGAAGTCACCCATGAAAACAACCCTGTTACTTCTGCACCTTTCCAAAATCTGCCTCCCAATCTGTTCCTCCATGTCTCTGTTGCTATTGGTGAGCTGCCTTCTTGAACCGCTGCAGTCCATGTGGGGTTGATATACCCACAGTGCTGTTTTTATCGACTTCATAACAGTTAGATACAACTGAGTGGCTTGCTAGGCCATTTCAGAGAGCATGTAAGAGTCAACCACATTGCTGTGGGTCTGGAGTCACATGTAGGCCAAACCAGGTAACGACAGCAGATTTCCTTTCCTAAAGGACATTAGTGAACCAGATGGGTTTTTACAACAATCGTCCCATCATTAGACTAGCTTTTTTTTAAATTCCAGATTTATTGATTTAATTCAAATTCCACCTTCTGCTGTGGTGGGATTCGAACCCATGTCCCCAGCGCAATACCCTGGGTCTCTGGGTTACTAGTTTAGTTTAGTTTAGTGATACAGCACTGAAACAGGCCCTTCGGCCCACCGAGTCTGTGCCGACCATCAACCACCCATTTTATACTAATCCTACACTAATTCCATATTCCTACCACATCCCCACCTGTCCCTATATTTCTCTACCACCTACCTATACTAGGGGCAATTTATAAAGGCCAATTAACCTATCAAGCAGCAAGTCTTTGGCATGTGGGAGGAAACCGGAGCACCCGGAGGAAACCCACGCAGACACAGGGAGAACTTGCAAACTCCACACAGGCAGTACCCAGAATTGAACCCAGGTCGCTAGAGCTGTGAGGCTGCGGTGCTAACCACTGCGCCACTGTGCCGCCCTAGTCCAGTGTCTAGTGTCTAGGCCAGTGACAATACCACTGCGCCACCACCTCCCCGTGCTGTTCCTTCTTCTTCAGCCAATCTCATGTGACTGTTACATCATCCCTCTTACTGTGAGAGGGGTCTCTCTCACTGACTTCTGCATTAACCCTTTACATCTTTTTACTACAATATGCAAGACTTTTAATATATTGTATTTTATCCCACTCTTTTCTCCGATTAATGTTCAGTCTCGCTTCTAGCCGTTGGCTGATAACTGTGCTTTCTAACAATGCTGGACCTTGGCCAAAGAAAGCAGCATCTGCAATGAAAACCTTCTTCCCATCAGTCAGTCAGCTCACAGCCACACAGTGTTGTTTTGCTTGTTGTTCTGAGAAAAGCTTGACAACTCTGCCAGCTTTGGTTCCTCCAATCGAGGGCATTGTGCTGAGCACTGTCCACTGATTATTGGTTTCGGTCACTGTTCGCATTTCTTTTCTTTTATCACGGTGATATTATTAGCTCACTGTCCATATTATATTAAAGTCAATTGCTGGGAATTGAAAGGGGAGATTCAATTAAAAGACTTCATTGTAAATGAAGCAGATGGTGCTCTCTTTGTATTGCAGCTATTCGGGGTTATCTATCTTTCACCACAGTAAGTCTCAGCATTAACAGCACTCAAAACAGCGCACACCACTTTAATTAAACATCACGAGAGTTATGTTCCAAGCAAAAACGAAAAACATTTCTTTTTTGTTAAACTGCATGATGAAGAACACGTTTGTGTTTGTCTGCTGTTTCGCAAGACCATATCTAAGATGCAAAAAGGGATGAAAATGTAGAATTGGCATAACTGTGCTTTCTTTCTGGGTGTGCTGACAATGAAATAAATATGTTCTGCTTTTGTTCATTTCTGCAAACCTGTTTGGAACTATTGGCAACTGGAGGAGAGCATTATTTGCCATGATGACTATTTGGAGAGCCGCAGCCAGTACTCAGTACCTGAATGAATTACAGATTTCCAGAAGTACCACAGCCCAACGGACAATATAATGACATGTGATTTATTCCATGTAGTTATTTTCATTCACCAGTTGTAATATAACAGAATCAAAGTGAAGAAACTATTCAAACCTTGCCAGCAACCAATGACCAGTGAAACAGTTTTACACTGAGAATTGTCCTTATTTCCTGGGGCTATTCTTAGAGATGCCAGTGACCATATTACAGCTGTATCATCACAGATATAATGTCAGCCATGGTTCTGTCCTCTGAATAAGAAGGATTTTGGTTCACATTATCCTCCAGACACCCAACCACAAAATCTCAGCTGCCACTCTAGCACAGTGCAGAGGGAGTGCTGCACTGCCGGAGATGCTGTCTTTTTGATATCTCAGGTGGATGTAAAAGATCTCATGACACTATTTCGAAGAAGCACAGGGGAGTTTTCCAAATGTCTAGGCCAACATTTTTCCTTCAACCAACACTTCCTAAAGCAGATTATCTGGTTATTATCACATTGCTGTTTGTGGGAGCTTTCTGTGCCTAAATTGTCTGCCATGTTTCTAACATGATGGGCTGAATTTTCCAGGCCCTGGGTCAGCGGGCTTGTAGATGGGGGGAGTGCTGGGAAAGTAGTGGGGAACCATGTCGGGACAGCTCCCCAACGCATTGCAGATGCTGGGAATCTTTCACAGCGATGGGCAGGAAAGTCGATGAGCGGCCCGCACTACGGAGCTGGGCAGCCAATTTACATATTTAAGGCCCCAATTTGGGACAATTTTACCAGCTCTCTGGCATTTTTCCAGCAGTGGAGCAGCTCCCCCTGCATGCATAGAGGCTGCCAGCTCAGTGGAGGTGGCTTCCCTGCAGCAGGTTGTTAGCAATTGGAGCCAGAGGCTCATAAGAACATGAGACATTGGAGCAGGAGTAAACCATTCAGCCCCTCGAGACTGCTCCACCATTCAATATGATCATGGCTGATCTTCAGCTTCAACCCCACTTTCCTGCCCACTCTAAATGTCTCTTGATTCCCTGAGAGACCAAAAATCTGTCCATCGCAGCCTTACATATATTCAACGATGGCGCATCAACAACCTTCTGGGGTAGAGAATTCCAAAGATTCACAACCCTCAGAATGAAGAAATTTTTCATCCTCTCAGTCCTAAATGATCATCCCCTTATTCTGAGGCTGTGCCCTGTGTTCTAGATTCCCCAGCCACAGGAAACAACCTCTCAGCATCAACCCTGTCAAGCCCGTTCAGAATTTTGTATGTTTCAATGAGATCACCTCTCATTCTTATAAATTCCAGAGAATATAGGGCAAATTTATTCAGCTTCTCATCATAGAATAGCCCTCTCATCACAGGGACCAAACTAGTGAATCTTCACTCTACCACCTCCAAGACAAGTATATCCTTCCTTAAATAAGAAGATCAAAACTGCACACAGTATTCCAGGTGTGATCTCACCAAGACCCTGTACAATTGTAGCAATTTGTGTACCCCAATCTCCTTGCAATAAAGGCCAACATGCCATTTGGCTTCCAAATTGATTATTGTACCTGCATGCTAACTTTCTGTGTTCCTTGTATGAGTACATCCAAGTCCCTCTGAACATCAACATTTACAAATTTCATGCCTTTTAAAAAATATTCTGCTTTTCTATTCTTACTATCAAAGTGACTTCTATCCATGTTAATATATTACCCCCAACTCCATGAGCCCTTATATTGCTTAACCTTTTGTATGGCACCTTATCGAATGCCTTTTGGAAATCCAAGTTCCTACATCTACTGGTTCCCCTTTATTTACCCTACTAGTTACGTCCTCAAAAAACTCTAATGAATTTGTCAAATACAATTTCCCTTTCATAAAACCATATTGACTTTGTCTGATCATACTATGATTTTCTAAGTGCATTGTTAAAAATTCCTTAATAATAGATTCCAGCACTTTCCCAACGACTGATGTTAGGCTAGCTGGCCTGTAGTTCTCTATTTTTTCTCTCTCCCTCCTTTCTTTAATAGCAGTGTTACATTTGCTAACTTCCAATCTGCTGGGACTGCTCTAGAATCTAGAGAATTTTGGAAAATCATAGCCAGCGCATCCATATCTCTGCAACTCTCTCTTTTAGAGCCCTAGGATGTAGGCCAGCAGGTCCTGGGGATTTGTAGGATTTTAATCCCTCAAGCTTCTCCAATATTTTTTCTCTACTGATATTAATTACCTTAATTTACTCATTCCTTTTTGCCCCTTGGTTAACCTCTATTTCTGGTATATAACTTGTGTCTTCTACTGTGAAAATATTTGTTTAATTTCTCTGCCATTTCCTCATTCTCCATGATAAATTCTCCTGTCTCTGCTTCAAAGGGACCAACATTTACTTTAGCTACTCTCTTCCTTTTTATATAACTGTAAAAGCTCTTGCAATCCATTTTTATATTCCTGGCTAGTTTACTCTTATGTTCTATTTTTCCCTTTTTATTAACTTTTTGGTGGCCCTTTTGCTGGTTTCTAAAACACTCCCAATCCTCAGACTTACTTTGCAACATTATAAGTCTCTTCTTTTTTCAATGGAATGTATTTTTGTTACACACCTTGAATTATTTCTTTAAATGTTTCCCACGGTTTATTTATCACCATACATTTTAATCTCTTTACCAATCTTAGCCAGCTCTACCCTCATACCTATGTAATTGGCTTTGTTTAAAAGTTTAAGATTCTTGTTTGTGATTGGAGTATGTCATTTTCATTTAATATGGAATTCAGTTGTATTATGATCACTATTTCCCAGCAGATCTTTTACGATGAGATTATTAATTAACCCTGTCTCATTACACATAACTAGAGCTAAAATAGCCATAGCCCTAGTTGGTTCCACAACATATTGCTCCAGGAAACTGTCATGAAAGCATTTCACGAACTCATCTTCACCTTTGTCAATTTGATTGGTACAGTGTATATGAAGATTAAAGTCACCCAGAATTATTACATTGTCTTTGTTACATGCTCCAATAATTTCTTGTTTAATGCTTTGTCCAGTGTTATAACTCCCACCAGCATTTTCTGACACTTGCTATTCCTAATCTTCACCCATACTTATTCTACTTCCTGATCTTCCGAGCCAAGATCCTTTCTCACTAATGTCCTTATGTCATCCTTTACTATCAGGGCTACCCCTCGTCCTTTTCCACCTGTCTTTTCAAAATGTTGTGTACCTGAAAATATTTATTTCCCAAACTTGGTCACCTTGAAACCATGGGCTTAAATTTACAAATGCGCCACCAATTCCAGCGGTGTGCTTTGAAGATAGCGGTCCATCCACGTGGACTGCCCATCATGGAGCTACCATGATATTCAGCATGGCAGCTCATTAGCATTGACGTGAGATTAACCCCCCCCCCCTCCCACAAATTACATGGCGGGGACGGGACATCTGACGCCATGAAAGGCATTGGCTCAGCTGAGGAGCAGGTTCTGGGGCCCTATTTAAATCGCCCCAGCACCTGCTTCCTGACAGCTGCCAAATATGTATGTTCGATTATATTGTGGAAGTCAAAGGTTAGGATTAAGGATTATTTGCTAGATATCAAACCAGAGTATCTGCTAAATCTTGGAGAAATAAAATTCAGCCCTTGCTTCTGAATGCCGGAAACACACATATTGGGAGCAAAAATAACCACAGGTGAATCTTTGACAGAAATAACTGCCAATACTTACCTCAGCACAGAATATTGTGGATGCTGGCAACCTGGCAGAAACGCAGAAAGTGATGTAAATACTCAGCAGGTCTGGCAGTATCTGTGGAGAGAGAAGCAGGGTTAACTTTCAGGTCAGTGACCTTGGTAATAGTCTGTGACTATTCCCCTGACTATACTGTCTCCTATCACTACCACATTCCTTTTTGCTCCCCTGACTTGAATTGTTTCCTGTACCATGGTGTCATGGTCAGTTTTCTCATTCACCCTGCAGTCCTCATCCTCATCCACACAGGTAGCAAGTGCCTCGTACCTGTTGGTCAAAGTCAAGGCTCCTGCATCACTGCATCCTGGATCTCCATACCTGCCTGACTCGCAAGCACAGCCTCCTGTCCCTAACCATTGATCAGCTCTAAAGTTCTACCTATCCTAAGGGTGTGACTTCCTCCCAGAACAAAGTGTCCGGGTAACTCTCCCCCTCCCTGCCCCCTCCCCTCCCCCCCCCACCCCGCAATGTCTGCAACTAAGACTCCATCTTAGTAAACCTGAGCCGAATTTTCTCAAGCTGCAGACATTTACTGCAAATATGGTTGTTTGGGACGCCAGAAGCAAAAGTCAATAATCATTTGCCTTTTCAATATGCACAGCCCACAAGTCTGGCTACAGCAGAGCCACATGGGCTTTTCTTTCTTTCCAGGTGTTAGTAATTGCAATTTGCATCGATATTTTCAGAGGCACTGACTCCTTGTTTACAATCTGAAGTTCTGGCAGCATGAAACCCATTGTCCTTCAGCTGACCTTGCCTTCTGCTTCTCAAAAGAGTCTTTGATTTGTGTTCTTTGTTGCCCTGGTAACCAAGATCTCTGTCTTCTCCTTAAGCAGAGTTGATGTGAAGTCGCATGCTTCTTCTGACTCCATTTAGACTCGACATTAAAAATCACAGTTTTTAAAACATAATCAGGCTACAAAATACAGTATTCATTACAATATCCTCTATTTATGGCTGGTGACCAGGAATGGAGGTGCCCTACATGCCTCACTGGTGCCCACCTCTGACAATGGAACATCGGGGTCCTGAAGCTTGTGGAATTATCTTGACCTGTAACAGTACTTCATTGGCTGTAAAGTGCTTTCTGATGCCCTGAGGTCCTGAAAGGCACTATATAAATGCAAGCATTTTCTTTAACGGTAATTGCACAGGTCCAGGCTGCCAACAGTGAGTCTCTTCCGCCAACAGCACCTGTCAGAAATTTGTCACACTCACGCAAGGAGAAATTATGAACTATAAAATGAACTGATGAATAGAACTCAAAATGGACACCGATTGCTACAAAACAAGATGGCGTAAGAGATCAGGGGACCTCTCCTGTGCTGTGAATAGATGGTAACTGATGGAACCCTGAACATGTCTGGTCAAGTGGTCAAGTGTTGACAAATGCATTAGAAATGTAAATGGCCCCTTCAATGTTAATGGCTACTGCTCTTCAACAAGTTGGGCGAACAATGACTGGGATTTTATCTAAGCGACAGGGGTCTTGACATCCAGAAAAAGCACCACTGAGAACACTACGTTGCCCCTACTGTGGGAGGCCCAGCCAATCAAGTGCCAATTAAGCACTTATGTGGACAGCAGCAGGCCTTTCACGGGATCCAGGACCCTGGCGACAGAAATCCTGCCATTTGAGAGCTGTCAGCCAAACAGAGGCCGGCAGCTCTTTAACTGAGCAGCTCCACCACGGAGGTGGTGGCTGCTGCCGGTGGAGCACCCACCCAAGGCCCAGGGCACTGCTGGACCCAGAACACTGGTAGGTCAGGGCAGGAGGGGTCTAGCGCTAAGGGGTCATGGGGGAGGGGATGTAGGGGGGGTTGGCAGCAAGGGTAAGGGTGTGGCTCTCAGCTTTTAACGAGGGACCCTCCCACCCCCACAAAGCTGGCAAACAACCCACACAGTTGGCTTACCGTGCTTCCCGTGCATCGACAGGCCAGCCTGCCACTGGGCTAGTTGCGGCGGTGGTTGGATGAGGCCCTTAAATGGACAATAATTGCTCAATTGAGGGCCCCAATTGTCAGCGAGGTGGGAAGGCCATTCACAGACCTTCCTGCCCCAGACTTAATTTTGGTGGAGGCGGGAAGGTGGCGAGGTTTCCCCCCGCCACCATCCCACCTGATTATATGCTCTCCCCGCCTCCAAACCCACCGTGGGGGAGAACATAAAATGCCTCCAATGACTTTGCAGACATAGAGACTCCAGACTCAAACTCAGAATAATGGGTGTGAACAAAACACCACTTTATCAAAATGGTGTAGAGATGAGCAAAATCCAAGCCCATTGTCTAACAATGACCATACCATCAACTACCATTTATGGAAACACAATCGGAGAGAAACTTGGGTCACCTGACAGAAGCCAAGTCTCTGATAAGGAGTTTTTAATTCGAGACATTTTCTGGGAAAGCTGGAAGCCAGAAGGAAGAGAGACCCATCCCAGAAAGAAGAAGGATCCTTCTAGAATTCTATCTTTAAACTACCTACAGGCAGGGACAAAGGGTGACCTGAATCTCCCTATCTGAGAAATTGTAACAGGATTTTTTTTTGCCATTGAACTGTAACTAAAATTTAACCAAAGAAGTCTGCAGCAAAGCATCCATCCACCTGAAACTTTCCAAAGACTTACTTCAGTGAACCAGGAGAAAGGAAAAACAGGCATGCACCGCACCTAAATCTTCCTCTCAGGGAAACGAGCAAGGTTTCACAATGAACTCTGTTTAAAACCATCAGTTCTAAAAGCATGTTATTTTTTAATCTCTATTGTTTCTAGTGTGTGTGCATGTGTGTGTGTGAGAGTGGGTGATATTGTGAATATTTTCGGGTATTGTTTAATAAATATTTATCTTTCTTTAAACCTATGAGAAAACCTGTCATTTGTCTGTTTATTGACATTAAAACGCTCAAGGGTTAATCACAATTCTAATAAAACACAGTGTCTTCGGTCAGTTGGGAGGTGAAAAGTGGAAACCATCCCGATCATTTCCCACCTGTTCATAACAAATTCAGCAAATCACTGGTGATACTAGAGAATTCAGCTGAGACTGGATAATCTGGGATTGTTATCCTGAAAGCAGAGAAGGTTAAGAGGAGATTTAACAAAGGTGTTCAAAATTATGAAAGGTTTTGATAGAGTGAATAGCGAGAAACTTTCACTTGTAGGAGGTTGATCAAGAGAGGTCACAGATTTAAGATAATTGGTAAAAGAAGTAGAAGGGAGATGAGGAGAATTTTTTTTAACAGTGTGTTGTTATGATCTGGAATGTACTACCTGAAAGGGTGGTGGAATTAGATTGAAGAGTAACTTTCAAAAGGGAATTGAATAGATACTTGAAATGGAAAAATTACAGGGCTATGGGGAAAGAGCAGGGGGTGGGTGGGGCTAAGTAGGAATAAATGGATTGCTCTTTCAAACAGCTGACATAAGCATGATGGGCAGAATGGCCTCCTTTTGTGCTTTGAGATTCAATGATTCAAGGTTTCGATCTACCTCACACTTCCCTGTGCTGAATTGTATTCGACACTTGTCAGCCCACATCCCTAACCTGTGTCGGGCCTTCAGAATATTTTATCATCCACCCACCATATTGTGTTGTCAGCAAGTTTTAATATTGAGCTTCCTGTGTTTGAGCTCAAATCATCCACATACCAAGAACAAAAGTGGACCCAGCACTGACCCTTGACCTAGATCACTTCCAACTCTTCCCCAACTCACAGGAGACTCATTATCATTTCTTCCCTCTCCATCAACCAAGATTGCTAAATTTCCCATGATATCTCCCAAGATATTGCATGGGGGGTAGGCTAGATAAGCCGCTAAGTCTTTGCTATCCTTCATTTTACTATGCTCATATGTACAATTTGCATATGTAAAGAGGATTGAAAGAATTGACAAAAGCCTCTGCTGTCTCCGAGCCTCTGCTGTCTCCTCTCTAACTACTTTCAACAGCATAATGTGCAACCATCAAAACCCTGCGATTGATTCACCTTGCATTCTACTATTTTATTTCTGTAGTTGCTCCAACAACTGTTCCATGTCGTACCCAGTATTTTTTTTGTTCTCACTTTCAATATTGGTAAAAAATAACGTAATTATCTAGCATTTACGCCATACCTTATCCTGCATAAGGGATGTCCTCTTCATTCATCATTTAGGAGCATAGAAGGAGGCGATTCAGCTCCTTGAGCCATTCACTTTGATCATAGTTGATCTGTATCTTAATTCCATCTACCCACCTTGGTTCCTTAATAACCCTGCCTAACAAAAACTATATATCGCAATTTTGAAACTTACAATTGACCCAAAACCTGAACAGCTTCTCGGAGGAGTGAATTTCAAATTTTCACTATTTTGTTGTGTGCAAAAATGCTTCCTGATATCACCCCCGAATTTCCTAGCTTTAATCTTAACATTATGCCTCCTTGTTTTGGACACCCCCACCACGGAAATTCTTTCTATCCTTTCTTTAATGAATCATTTACTTTTTGTATCCCCATCAAAACTTTTTAAAAATATTATCTATTAATCTTTTTTCACTTTCCTTTTTAACCCTTCTAACCTCCCTTTACATCACCCTACTAGAGCTTTCATATTCTTCATGATTTTCCCTCAGTATTGTTAGCCCTAGTTTTATCATATACCTCCCTTTTAAGTTTTAGTATCTCTATTTATCCACAGAATTCATAATTTAATGCACCCCTTTCTCACCTCTTAGGATTAAATCTATTTTGTACACTATCTGTCTCATATTTAAAGATTCTGTCAACAAGTTTGCTAACTGCTCTGCCCATTTAACCCTTTACCTCACTAACCATTGTCAGTTTTGAGTCTAACACCCTTACCTTTGACTTTTCACTATCATCTATTTTTACATTGGTCTTAGATATGTTGTGATCACAATTTCCCAATTGTTCTCCTACTGTCACATTAGTTATATGTCCCACTTCATTTCCAAGAACTAAATCAAGCAATGTCTCTTACCAAGGTATGAGCTTTTTGTGTTATTCAGTTAGATTTTTTATCCACCCCTTCTGCAGGCACCAACTGCTGTTGGTTATGGTCCTATGGATGCTCAGTACGGTCCCACGAGTGTCAGCAATCATCCGATGTTGACTCTTACTGTATACAGTCCCAAAGGTGCTGATAATCTCCTAATACTGATTTCTACTGCGTGTGGCCCCATGGGTGCTGGAGGTCCTCTGGCCTATGTAGGTGGCCATTCTTGTTGTTCAAGCCTATAGTTTGAATCCTTCACTGATGTGAAATGGAACAAAAGGAAAGGGACTTAGTTTAAGCTGTTTTCTGAATGCACTGCACTGGACTGTAACCTGGATTAGTAAACAGCAAGACCATTGGGAGAAGAGAGAGAATTTTCTTTTAATTTATCTCGATAAGAAATATCAAAGAAATTCAGTGAGTAAATATAAGCCCTGGAATCTTATCTTTACTGATCATGTTTCCTTGAAGTATTAAATAACTAAAAATTGGCTGCAAACTATGAGCTGGGGATCAATTTGCTTTCCTACGGTTAGAGGAAGAACAAAGTAATTCATGACAACGCTACTTCATCGGACAACGTCATCAGGATGCGCCGCGGTGCGCACATGCGCAGACGGTCTCATGCCCCCTGCGCATGCGCTGCGGTCCGGCTTACCAGGACCGCTTTGCGCATGCGCAGACGACGCGGTACGCGCATGCGCACACAGTCTCCTCATCTCTGCGCATGCGCTGCGGTCCGACCTTCCGGTAAGGTTGTGCGCATGCGCAGATGACGTCATCGCGTTATTTCGTCTTCCTCGCCGACGCGCCAGTTTGGCCTCTGCGCATGCGTCAAAGCTTCGGCGCGACTTTTTGAAAGTTCAAGGAGGGGAGGTTTCGTCGGGCATTTTATCGCATTTTATCTGAATTATTTATTCGTTTTGGAGACTTGCTTCATTTTTATTTGACACAGGAGATTGTTCCAAGGTAAGTTGCTCTGCCTTTGTAAGTTGCTCTGAAAACATTTCCATTGTCTGGGCCACCGCATGTTCTCCAGTCCCTGTTGTGAGTTGCTCTGAAAACATTTCCATTGTCTGGGTCACCGCATGTAGCAGGATGAAGGCACAGTGACTGTGATTTCTGGCGCCAAACAGTACACACTGCAGATACATGATGGCCAGGCTACCTGCAGCTGCATCTTCTCCATTCAGACTTTGTTGCCCTGCAAACATGCTGTTGTTGTGCAGAGGCATCTGGGTCTGCCTTTGGACAGGTTCGCCCCCAATTGTCGCTGGCGTGCATCTCAGACACCAACGACGACAGGCATTGCTGCTGCCATTGTGATTACAGAGGAACAGCCAAGGCCCCTCAGCCACAATGAAAAATACCGCTTGCTTTCAGATCAATTGTACCAGCTACAACAGGCCGTTCTGCAGAGTGGAACGGCAGCATTCATGAGGAGACTGGACTGGCTGCGGCAACAGACTCTCCGCTGGCAGCAAGGACTGGCTGATGAGATGGAGCCATTTACTATGCCCAACAATTGACCGGAAGCACCTTCGGATGGAGGTGGCCGCGCGCTGGACATCAGTCACGTGTCACAAACCCTGGATCCTGAGCGTCTCACCCCCTGGCCTAATGATCTGATGGACCATACATACGCCTACCTGTTCAAATCTCCACTTCCCCTACCTGCGGTACCCTCTCCTTGCTGCTCAGTTACACAGTCACCTGCTCCTACATCCATCAGGGCAGTGCTCATGGACACACAGTTACCTGCTCCTACACCCATCAGGGCAGTGCACATGGACACACAGTTACCTGCTCCTACACCCATCAGGGCAGTGCTCATGGACACACAGTTACCTGCTCCTACACCCATCAGGGCAGTGCACATGGACACACAGTTACCTGCTCCTACACCCATCAGGGCAGTGCACATGGACACACAGTTACCTGCTCCTACACCCATCAGGGCAGTGCTCATGGACACACAGCCACCTGTTACCCCATCCGACGTTGAAACAACCATGCAGAGCCTTGTGAGACTCCGCAATTGCCAGTTGCTGCCTGTCAAGCAGAGAGGGCGTCCAAAGGGGTCAAGCACTTGGGGAACATTCAGCAAGAAGAGACTGAGCACTAAAAGAAACAAGCATGCCGTGTCCAGTGGTAGCAGAAATGTGAATGCTCTTGCTGTGAACACAACTGGTGATAGTAGTAGGCAGGATTAAATGGGAATGGATGGAAAGACGCACGAGTAACATAACCACTGGCAGGGAACTGCTGGGCTAAATGGCCAGCTTTATGTTCATAGCCCAAAAGAAATGTGCTTCTTTTCCAGCACCCTCACATCATTCATGTTTTCCCTGAGAGCAGCATTGAACCATCACGAGATAGGGGCAGTAACATCATCCTGCCTCCTACAGCTGAGGTGGGTACTAAGTGATTCATTGGCGGTGTTATCAGTACATGCCTTTACCGCAGAACACAAAGCATTCTCAACAGTAATTTCATTGGAGGGAGGGAAGCTCTGACACTGATGTTCTTTCCTTATTTTCTTTCATGTAAAACGTGCCCTTGAGAAAACAATCCTTGAGACTTAAGGTCAGCATTCAAGCAACGAAGGCAACTAGATCATGCTGCGGAGCTTGACACGATGTGGAAAGGAACATTGCATTTATGGATGAATTGGAAATGCACATTGGGATGCGCTTGGGGAACATTCACCAAGAATAGACTGAGCTCAGACTCTTGTGACTTTGCCTTCTTCACATGGACAATACAGTAGTGGAATAGAGAGCCAAGCGTTCATTCACCACAAGGCTCTCCAGGAACAATCTCTTTAGCTGTGCATAGCAGAGACTCGGCCTGTCTGTCTAACGGGAATGCTGAACACAACACTCATGTATCCATGCACAGCAGTTCCTCGGATACTTAATGAACTTAATAAAACTTTTCAATAATTAAACCCAGAATTGTTGAGGTTTTGCTTTGCATGCTATTTCCCCGACTTTGCAACTGCACTTCAGATATTCAACTATGGTGGGGGGGGTAGAGGGAGGGGTGGGTGAAGAGGGGGAGGGGTGGGGAGTGCAGGGAGGGGTGGGGAGAGGGAGCATGCAAAATGCAGGGACCAAACAGTTGCAATGCCTGAAGTACTGAGGAGAAGTAGAGAAAGCAACTGGGTAGGGGAGAAAGCAACTGGATTGGGCATCCGCAGCTGGAGGGAACGGCTGAATGGAGAGGGCCGGAAGCGAGAGGCCGTAGAGAGCCGCGGGGAGCGAGCGTGCGAAGACCTTGGTGTCACCGGGTCCAGGGACTGGCCAGTAAGTCTTTTGCTGTTGTGTTTATGGCGCATGCACAGAAAAAGGCACTCCTCTTCCGTTCCGCTGCTCCCCCCCCACTCTCTCCCCTTCCTCCCTCTCCCCCCAGCTCTCCCCCTCCCCCCTTCCTTACCCCTCCCTCCCCCTTCCTTACCCCTCTCTCTCCCTCTTTCACCCCCCTCCCCCTTTCTCCCCCTCTCCCTCTTTCTCCCCTCTCCCTCTTTCTCCCACTATCCCTCTTTCTCCCCCCCTCCCTCTCCCTCCCCCCCTCCCTCTCCCTCTTTCTCCCCCTCCCCCCTTCCTTACCCCTCCCTCTTTCTCCCCCTCTCCCCTCCCTCTTTCTCCCCCTCTCCCCTCCCTCTTTCTCTCCCTCTTTCTCCTCCCCTCCCTCTTTCTCCCCCCCTCCCCGGCACCGCTACCGCTGGTCTCCCCGCGCTGCTCTCCCCGGCCCCCGCGCTGCTGTCCCCGGCCCCCGCGCTGCTGTCCCCGGCCCCCGCGCTGATCTCCCCGGCCCCCGCGCTGCTGTCCCCGGCCCCCGCGCTGATCTCCCCGGCCCCCGCGCTGATCTCCCCGGCCCCCGCGCTGATCTCCCCGGCCCGCTCCACTCTCTCACTCCGGCCATTGTATTCTGCCACGTGTTTGTTAGGTTTCATCTCTGTGATTTTTTGAGCAGCGCCATCTTTAGTCCTGGCAGCTGCTACAGTCGCAGGCTGTGACGTTTTCGTGGCACATGCTGTATTTGCGCATGTGCCAAAACAGCGCCACCTACCGATCGCGTTGTCAACAATTGCGGTCAAGGAAGAATGCTGTGCACCTGTACCTTTTGGAGTGATTTGTTACATCATTTACCCTTCTAGTGCCACTCGAATGAGTTTAATTCAATTAGTCTACAAATACATGCCATTTTAACAGAGCAACTTAAACTAATGCTGCCCTCTGTCAAAACCAGGGAAAGATTTCAGAGGGGAGCTTTGTTAAAGGCCCTGTAATGAATAGCAAAAGCCTTGCTGGGGCTGAAATGTGTGGGTTTAGGTGGTTGTAGATTGATCTAATTAGTTATGACTTTGCACTATAATTGTTGATAATATTTTCAAAGTTAAATAAAAGCTCCTCAAGCAAAATGCTGGGAGTCCAACAAGAATTGCAGAGAGCAGGAAAAATGTCCAATTAGAATTCACCATCAATTTTCCCCTTGAAGGTAGTATAAATAATCATGGACATGAATGGAATCCAATACTTGCAATGAAGGGATATCACTAAATGTGCTGTGCTATCTTTACAAAAGGAAGAGTGAAACATAGGTTAATGAGACAAGGTTGATTTCAATTCAACAAACTGGTTCATTTTATGTAAAATGTATGAATGAACATAACACTATTTCCTAGTGAGGTATGTTGATGTACGATTACGGCTGCATATGCCATAAAAACAGCAAATATGCAACTTTGCCTTTGTCAAAGACTAAACTCACTTACAAGTTAGAAGTCCTTGTATAACTGGCACTAACACGAGGGCATGGCCCTATTCACTACACATCCAGGGAACTGCAGGGGCCGGTCTCCTGCTACTGCCCTGTTTCTCTGACCTCCTTCCGTCTCTCTTTCACGACTGGGGATCTACCACCTTCGACCCTGCCAGATCATTACCTAGGAGCAGGTCAACCCCATCCACAGGCAAACTAGGGACAATCCCTATGGTCACCGGTCCTGAAACTAGGTCCCACTCCAAGTGCACCCGGTGTAAAGGTACAGGCATACACTGCCCTCCAATACAATTTACCACCAGTCTGGTATTTATTGCACTCTCCGGGGGAAAGGTCGGGCCTTTTCCCAGTAAAAGGGATCTGGGTGCTCCTGTATGCCTGAGGATTACTATGGGCTTGCTTGCCTTACTCAAGGGGTTACTCTCCCTTTGGATACAAAATCCTGATTACCTTCAAGGATTCTATTAAATTTTCCTGCACCCACAGCAGTATGCTTACTGGGTCTTACTGCTGCAGTTAAAGCCACAGCTTGTTCAGCTGTGCTTTCCATCAGGGTCCCTTCTCCTTCACTGAGCGGGTGTGCCCTGATTAACCCTACAGGTTGTCCCCGTAGTTTCCAGCAGTAAGCTCTCAGATGACCTGCTTTATTACAATGGAAGCACAGAGGTCTCCGGGTCTCACTCCTACTTACAGCACCTTTTTGCCTTCCTTCTTTCTTTCCCAGGACTGCTTGGGCTCCTATCACCTTCCCACCCTTTGTCCTTTTCAGATTTGTGGGGGTGACTAGGAAAGGTTTTCCCCTGGGAACCAACTTGTATATTAGAGCAAACTCATCAGCCGGAACTGCGGCTTGCCTTGCTCTATGCACTTTTTGTTCCTCCACATGGGTCTTTATGGAGAGGGGGAGAGAGTTTTTAAATTCCTCTAGCAAAATTACCTCTCTGAGGTTTTCAAAGCTGGGCTGCAGTTTAAGAGCCCTCAACCACTGGTCAAAAGCCAGCTGCTTACTTCTCTCAAACTCCAAGTAGGTTTGATCATCTTGCTTCCTGAGGGTTCAAAACTTCTGGCGGTAGGCCTCCGGTACCAGCTCATATACCCCGAGGATAGCATTTTTTGTCAGTTCATAATTTGATGAACTCTCATCCGACAGCAGGGAATAAACCTCGTGGGCTTTTCCTGTTAGCTTACTTTGTACCAGAAAAGTCCAACTCTCAGCCGGCAACTATAACTGCCTTGCCAGTCTCTCAAAAGATACAAAAAATGCTTCCATGTCTCCCTCATTGAATTTTGGAATCAATTGGGAAAATTTTAAAAATTCTGTACACAGCCCCACACTTGTATTTTCCATGCTTTCACTGGGGTTACTCTGTCGCTTCCTAGTTAACTCAAGCAGCCTCAGCTCTCTTCCTCCCATTCCTTCTGGAAATTTCTTTCTCTCTCTCTCTCCTGTCTTTCTCTCTCTCTTTCCTCTCTCTCCCTTTCTCTCTCTCTTTCCCTGTCTTCTAATTCGAGTTCCCTCTGTTCCAATTGTATTTTTGCTAGCAATACCCTGTCGAGTCTATTTCTAACCCTGTCTCTGATTCTTCAGATTTGAGGGAAAAATGGTTGGTCACTAGTCTTAGGAGTTTGGACTTCCTAACCGTGGCACGGAAGGTGATCCTACACTGCTCAGCCATATTTCTCAACTCCTCCATAGACAGTGCCTTTAACTTATCCCAAGTTACTTCACCCTGGCTTGGGGAGTTACTGGCTTCAGTCACAGACATGTTAATATTCTAGCACACACAACCACAAGAAAACCTGTATTGAAATCTTTTCTCTTTTTGATTGAGACCAATTCGACTTCCCACTTCCAATTCCTCATTATCTGTGGGTCCAATCTCAGACACTAGCCCCCACACTTCTGTTATGACCTGGTGAGGAAGGGGTCTAGGGCTCCCCTCTCGGCCTTTTCCTGGTTTGGTCATAATAGGGTTTAACTTTTAAAACACAGCATTTTTAGCTTCCCCTCAGTGAGTCTTTGCTCACTGCTCTCTAATTGTAATTGTAAAGGAATCAACCAGACAGATTTTCTCAGGTTTAAACAAGAAAGGTGTAAGCTTATTAACCTTAAAACTCTAATTCAGCTAAAACAACTAAAAATACATGACACAACCACGCGAACATGCATATGAGATAAACACAGACACAAATAGATACAGAGGAGGAGAAAGAATTAAAGGGGGGAAGCTTTAAGTCGTAGATGGAATTTAGTTACTGGTTTTGGGTTAGATATAAAGTCTTTGATTGAAGTTAAGTATTGCAGTTCTCACTGAGGCCCAGTGCACACTTTCAAACTTGTTTAGCTGGTACCAGAAGGCTGCAGAATCTACTGTCTTGAGGTTTAAGTTACTTCCGTCAGTCCCTGGAACTTTGCATGAGAGAGAGAGCCAGAGAGAGAGAGAGACCTTGCTTCTCTTTTGGTCTTCAAAAGCAGTCTGCTCAAAACTTTTCTGTGAGAGGAATTCAATCAATTCCCAGGTTGGCCAGCAGGTTAGTCATGTGACTAGCTCTTTGTCTGAGACAGCATCGCCTGTGAAATTTGTTGATTCTTCAAAGCTAACTAGACACACTCAATGGGGGGGGGGGAGGGGTGGAGTGCTGGCTCTTACACAGACAATGACTCTCAGTGTGTTTTGATCATTACTATTGACAAAACCCATCTGGCTAATTGAATCAGGGGGCACTTCCATTGTTTCTCTGTGCAACTGTCTCTCTGAATGCAAATGTGCAGCCATGTTTTCAGCCACTGCTCTGTGGTCTTTTTAAACACGTTATTTTCAATGTCCAATATGCATTCAAATAGCGTTGCATATGATGAAATTAATATGTTTCGATTTGGCAGGTGTGGTTTCTGTCACAGTGCACAATGTCATGGCTCTTTCATCTGATTGTCCATTCCAGATGTCCTGTACATCTTTAGGAGTAAACTCAAAGCTGACCTGTTATTAGTGACATCATATAAAATTTCATTACGATCCCACCAGGGCCAATAGTCGTAAGGCCCAAATGTTACACTAGGCTTCTCTTCCATCACTCTCCCTCTCTCTCTGTTCCATCCACTGTTGGCCACTTTCACTCTGGGACTTTCTATACAGTTCCCTCCACCCTGTCATTTTCTACCTGGATTTAAAAAGCTCATCAAATTCCTTTTCTTCGATCATGCTTTTGCTCCCCACTCTATTTTTTTCCTTTTCCCACCCTGCTTTTCATCCACTGTAAAAACCTCTGAGCTGCCTTCTTGCACATCAGCTTTTGGCCAACTCCAACTTACATGAAAGAATTACAGCTAATCATGATAAAGGGACTCTGAAGCCTCACAAGTGCTCCATGTTTTATACTCACATGGATCACTGACTATCATGAAATGAAACTATCTAATAGTAGCAGGGATGGAGTAGCTCAAACGCCAGCAGTAGTCCTATACCATCACATACTTGGAGTAAAATACTTCCATTGGAACCGCGGAACATAAGAATATAAGGTCATTCAGCCCCACAAGCCTATTCTGCAATTCAATTAGATCGTGACTGATCTGTATCTCAACTCCATTTACCCACCATTGTTTCAAATCCCTTAATACCCTTATCTAACAAAAATCTATCTGTGTCGGACTTGAATTGGCCCTCATTATCCTCAGCCTTTTGGGGGAGAGAGTTCCATATTTCCACTACCCTTTGTAAGAAAAAGTAATTCCTAATTTCACTCCTAAATGCTTTAGCTCTAGTATTAATATTGAGCCCCTTTTCCTGGATTCCCCCACCATAGAAAATAGTTTCTTTCTACCTACCCTCCTGAATCAATTCATCATTTCAAGGACCTCAATTAAATCACCCCCTCAAACTTCTAATCTCAAGGGAATACAAATCAAGTTCATGCAGCCTGTCTTCATAATTTATCCCTTTAAAACACGGTATCATTCTGGTGAATCTGCACCGTACCCCCTCCAAGACCAATATATCCTTCCTGAGGTTTGGTGCCCAGAACAGAATGCGATTTGTTTTCACTATATTCCTGAGATTCATATTAACAACCTTTTCAATAAGTAAAGACCAGCTTTTCTTTTTGCTACACCATTTTTCTCCTTTTTTAAAGGGATATGATGCTTCCATGCAGCAAAGAACACCGTGAATAATCCTCACACTTTCTTCACTCAGTACATTAGATTTTGATTTCTTTTGCTTTTTGTGTGCAATTAGTAAAAACTTGAATCCAGCCCCATAATTAACAGATATAAGAATGGAAATTACAGTGAGCGATAAAAACACATTTGTCTCAAGTTCCTATCCCTGCTATTTATCATAGACATCAACCTTTGTAAATTATGTGGGTTGATGCTTCCATTATTGTAATAGTGGGAGAAAGTACAAGCACTGTGATAAAAATATATATTTTGCTTTGTAAAATTATTGGCTTCAATCACTTCTTGCTATTGATAGCATGAAAGGCTTAAAAAGATCGAGATTCACACAATTGTGAGTGGACATAAAATGATGAAAGGTCATCAACCTGAAATGTTGGGCTGAATTTTATTAGCATGTCGCACTTCACGGCGGCAGCTTTGAACTCAGTGGCATGCCCACACTGAGCGGTGGCCGCCAAACCCCTGCGATATTACGCGCGGTGGCTCATTAGCATCACTGCGATGCACCGTGCCCGCCCCTCCCCCCAGCCCCCCAAAATTACGTGGGGAGAGGCAGGACATCCAACGCAGTGAGGGACCATTTGACAGATGTGCAGCAGGTGCCACGGCCCTCTTTAAAGTGCCCCAGCACCTGCTTCCTGACAGCTGTCAAAGAAATACTTCCCTGACTGTGGAAGAGTGGGGCTGCTGTCAATCTGGCATCAAAGCAGAAAGTGCCGGAGAAACTCGTCAGGTCAGGCAGCATCTGTGGAGAGAGAAACAGAGTTAACTTGACCAAGTTCACAGATCTATCTGTCCAGGCATTGGAAACGCTTTTTCAGCACGCTGATCTCCTGCTCAATGGTGGCTCTTGTAGCTCAGTGGCTGCCTTTGTATCCCTCCTCTGCAACAGTGGAGGGGTCTCTCACTGGTGCCGGGAGCCAGCTCTGCAAGGGATAACCATTATCTCCAAGAAGCCACCCCTCCATCTGAGCTAGTTCAATGTACAGCAGTGGAAGCTGGGAGTGGCGCAGGGCCCAGGTGTCATGGCAGCTGCCTGAGAAGTGGGCACAGATTTGCATGAATCATCTCCAGTGATCACATACCAGATGCACCTAGATGGAGAAGATTCCTTTAATGGTAACGTCGGCAAGTGGTAACCTGGCGGGAGGCCTGATGGCCACATGATTGTAGTCTATAAACATGAAAACCTATGGTTCTCTCTCAATAGTGCCAAAACCGATAGCCCTCTGGGCCTGGCTGTCAGAGTCCGTCCTGAAGCAGACATACTCACTGGCCCTCCAGTACAGGGCATCGGTGACCTCCTTGATGCAGTGGTGCACTGCTAACTGTGTGACCCCATAATGGTCTCCCGTGGGCCCCTGAAATGCTGCATAGGCATCAAGTTTAAGAAGCGCTGCCACTATGAGGACCACAGGCATAGGATGCCCACTGAGGCCCATGGGCTGCAGGGCAACATTGAGCAGGGCACAGAGACGTGTCATCACCCTATCTACATGCACAATCGCCTCTGACAGTAGCGCTCTGACATCCGATGGCATGTTATGTGGGGCCTATAGATGCATGGCAAACGTAATGGCGAGCTCCCCTTGGAGGCTGCTGCTCACGACCAGGGGCCTCTATGTGGATCGCACCTGCCTGTTGATTTTGCCTTTGGCGCATACGGATCCTCAGGAGAAATGATTTACACTATGGAGGATGAACCATACCCATCTCTATGTGATAAATCAAGTTGTATCCTTCATTTATTCAAAGGTTCCTAACAGGGCAAGAATCGGTGTTGACGGGTACATCAGGTGCTTTCATGGATCAACTATGTGGCATGCCATGGCATTGCCCATCTTGGCTAGCACTCAGAGTGGCAAAGCATGACCACATCAAGATCCTACCAGCTGCATCGATTGCCCCCACCATCCATATAACCTTAATGCTCCTGCCCTTTCTGGCATCCTCCCCACACACAGGGTGACTAGAGTGCCTTGCTCCTTCACACACACAAACAAACGCAGAGCAACACTGTTTATGGAGGGAGGGTACACTGTACCTCCCTTCATGTCTGCAGAGCTTTTCCTCCAGTGATCCCAGACCCCCTCCCTTCTACTTTTAAGAATGCAGAGCTGAGACCCCTGTGATTCCTCTGCTCCTTCCTCCCTTCCAGTATGCAGAGTGAGACCCCTGTAATCCCTACCCCTCCCTCCTTCCTCTAAGAAACCAGAGCTGAGACCCCTGTATATCTGGACTTATCTTCACTGTCCAATACTCCTGCTTCTGATGTCCCGTCTGGTTTTCTGTTCGTGAACGGGATGATATATCATGGCTGCCCGTTCTATGTAAATTGTGAAAGTGTGGATTGAGAGGTGATGGGATGCAGAATCTGGAGTGGTAAGTAGCATTTTGCATATTCTAATTGGGGTACCGCACCGAGGTCCCCCTGCCGCCAGTAATATGTGGCGGGCTTTCTCAACATCAGGGGGCGAGGCAGGCTTCTCCCCTCCGAATTTTACAGGCCTCCCCCGCCGTGACCCACAGCGTTGGGGGGGCTCATAAAATTCAGCCCTTAACTCTGTTTCTCTCTCCATAGATGCTGCCTGACCTGCTGAGTATTTTCAGCATTTTATGTTTTTCTTTCAGATTCCCAGCATCTGCTGTATTTTGCTTTTGTATAACTCGACATATTTTGATATGCAACAACCTAAACACAGATAGGTTGTCTGTATGTATTTGCTGGGCTATGCAAATATAATGTGGTAATTCTATAGCTGGCCCCTAATGGATAATATGACTCAGTAGTACCTCTGTTGCCAGATTAGGAGGTTCTGGGTTCAAACCCCACTGCAGAGACGTGAGCACATAAGCAAGCTATCATTTTAGTGCAGTACAGACAGCAAAAACCCGAACAGAAAATCCAGAGCGGAAACCCTAAGGCAGTCATGTGTCACCTTTGGCATGTTTTCAGCAGATCCTACAGCCATACCGGTGCCAAACGTCATGCTCTGCACTCCTTTGGACCCCACTAGGAGGGCCGAGAGGGGGGTTTTGACACTTGGGCAACTCACAACCTCCATACATTCCGCCCAGGCATGCACCATGGAGAGGTCACTCCACAGTCGCCTCACAGCGATCAAAACAACACGGAAGACAGCAGTTTTGGGTTATAAGTCCAGCTCAATTGGCGTAGAGATTGGGCACCCTGGGCTGCCTTTGTCGGTGGGAGAGGTCATTGCATCTCACTGGACAGCTACCGCCCACCTCATACCGGGCAGCCCCCGGTCAGTAAGGTTCGGTCCCGCCAGAGTCCACCTGCTTCAATGGGTGCTTGGAGCTCAGGGTCATTGCCCGACAAGTGGACTGTAACACCGCATCAAACAGCACGACAGAAAAAAGGAAAGAAGTTACCAGCCCTTCGTTTTGCAAGCTGGAACGTCAGAACTATGTGTCCTGGCCTGTCGGAAGACCTTACACAAATCAACGACTCTCGGAAGACCACCATCATTAACAATGAGCTCAGTAGACTCAATGTGGACATTGCAGCCCTTCAGGAGACACACCTCCCTGCGAGCGGATCTCTAAGAGAGCAAGACTACACCTTCTACTGGCAGGTTGGCGATCCTGAAGAAGCAAGACAGCATGGAGTGGGCTTTGCCATCAGAAACTCTTTGCTCAGCATGAAAGTGCCACCTTCCACAGTGTGGACTGCGACACCGACCACTCCCTGGTGTGCAGCAAGGTTAGACTCAAACCAAAGAAGCTACATCACTCCAAGCAGAAGGGCCACCCGTGCATCAACACCAACAGAATTTCTTATCCACAGCTGTTACATAAGTTTCTAAATTCACTTGAAAAAGCCCTTCAAAACACTCCTACAGGGGATGCAGAGACCAAGTGGGCCCACATCAGAGACGCCATCTATGACTCAGCAATGATCACCTTTGGCAAACGTGAGAAGCAGAATGCAGTCTGGTTTCAATCTCACTTTGAAGAGCTCGAACCTGTCATAGCCGCTAAGCACATTGCACTGTTGAACTACAAGAAAGCCCCCAGCGAGTTAACATCCGTAGCACTTAAAGTAGCCAAAAGCACTGCACAAAGAACAGCCAGGCACTGTGCAAGTGTCGACTGGCAACACCTATGCAGTCGTATTCAGCTGGCCTCCGACACCAGAAACATCAGAGGAATGTATGATGGCATTAAGAGAGCTTTTGGGCCAACCATCAGGAAGATCGCCCCCCCTCAAATCTAAATCAGGGGACACAATCACTGACCAACGCAAGCAAATGGACCGCTGGGTGGAGCATTACCTAGAACTGTACTCCAGGGAAAATGTTGTCACTGATACCCCCTCAATGCAGCCCAGCCTCTGCCAGTCATGGATGAGCTGGATGAACAGCCAATAAAATCGGAACTCAGTGATGCCATTGATTCTCTAGCCAGTGGAAAAGCCCCTGGAAAGGACGGCATTACCCCTGAAATAATCAAGAGTGCCAAGCCTGCTATACTCTCAGTACTCCATGAACTGCTTTGCCTGTGCTGGGATGAGGGAGCAGTACCACAGGACATGCACGATGCCAATATCATCACCCTCTATAAGAACAAGGGTGACCGCAGTGATTGCAACAACTACCGTGGAATCTCCCTGCTCAGCATAGCGGGGAAAGTCTTCACTCGAGTCGTTTTAAACAGACTCCAGAAGCTACAGGAGAAATGCCACAAACAACAGATGCCCCTCTATGTTGCTTTCATAGATCTCACCAAAGCCTTTGACCTCGTCAGCAGACTTGGCCTCTTCAGACTACTAGCAAAGATCGGAGGTCCACCAAAGCTACTAGGTATCATCACCTCATTCCATGACAATATGAAAGGCACAATTCAGCATAACGGCACCTCATCAGATCCCTTTCCTATCCTGAGTGGCGTGAAACAGGGCTGTGTTCTCGCACCCACACTGTTTGGGATCTTCTTCTCACTGCTGCTCTCACATGCGTTCAAGTCTTCTGAAGAAGGAATTTTCCTCCACACAAGATCAGGGGGCAGGTTGTTCAACCTTGCCCGTCTTAGAGCGAAGACCAAAGTCCTCATCAGGGAACTCCTCTTTGCTGACGATGCTGTATTAACATCTCACACTGAAGAGGTCTGCAGAGACTCAGCGACAGGATTGCGGCTGCCTGCAACGAATTTCGCCTAACCATCAGCCTCAAGAAAACGAACATCATGGGACAGGACGTCAGAAATGCTCCATCCATCAATATCGGCGACGACGCTCTGGAAGTTGTTGAAGAGCTCACCTACCTAGGCTCAACTATCACCAGTAACCTGTCTCTCGATGCAGAAATCAACAAGCGCGTGGGAAAGGCATCCACTGCTATGTCCAGACTGGCCAAGACAGTGTGGGAAAATGGCGCACTGACACGGAACACAAAAGTCCGAGTGCATCAAGCCTGTGTCCTCAGTACCTTGCTCTACGGCAGCAAGGCCTGGACAACGTATGTCAGCCAAGAGCGATGTCTCAACTCATTCCATCTTTGCTGCCTCCGGAGAATCCTTGGCATCAGGTGGCAGGACCATATCTCCAACACAGAAGTCCCCGAGGAGGCCAACATCCCCAGTATATACACCCTACTGAGCCAGCGGTGCTTGAGATGGCTTGGCCATGTGAGCCGCATGGAAGATGGCAGGATCCCTAAGGGCGCAGTGTACAGCGAGCTCGTCACTGGTATCAAACCCACCGGCCGTCCATGTCTCTGCTTTAAAGACGTCTGCAAACGCGACATGAAGTCCTGTGACATTGACCACAAGTCGTGGGAGTCAGTTGCCAGTGATTGCCAGAACTGGTGCACAGCCATAAACTCGGGGCTAAAGAGTGGCGAGTCGAAGAGACTTAGCAGTTAGCAGGAAAAAAGATAGAGGTGCAAGGAGACAGCTAACTGTGTAACAGCCACGACAACCAATTTTATCTGCAGCGTCTGTGGAAGAGCCTGTCACTCTAGAATTGGCCTTTGTAGCCACTCCAGGCGCTGCTTCACAAACCACTGACTGCCTCTTGGCACTTACCCATTGTCTCTCGAGACAAGGAGGCCAAAGAAGAAGACAGACAGCAAAGAGCTAAATGACCAGGTGATTTGTCTAAACCAGAACAACTCCACTACTTTCCTTTAAAAAACAGGGCTTCATTTAACACACTGTAGAAACAGCATTCCCTCAACAAAATAATGAAATAGCCACTTAGATTACATACTGAAGATCTGGGACTGGGGGCTTGAATCCACAACAGCTTGGTTTCAAGAGACAAGCATACTATCACAGAGCTACAGCTGATACATGCTAGTCTCTTTACTTTAAGGTTGGGCTAGCATCCTTCACTCGAGGTGCCGCCTCACTGATGAGTTGCTAAACCGAGGACCTGTCCCCCCTCTCAGATTGAATGAAAAAGATCCCTTTTCATTTCTATGAAGAAAGAGTGACTCATCATTTATCTAACTGTTGTTTGTGGGATCTTGTTTATTGCAATTCAGCTGACGATGTTTGTCTGGAAAACAGCAGTAACTACATTTCAAAAAGTAACTTGTTGATTGTGGAGTGTTTTGGGATTTCCTGAAGATGTGATAACAAGCTGTATAAACATAAGTATTCATGTATTAAGTACTGAGGGAGTGCTGCACTGTCAGAGCTGCTGCCTTCCAGATAAAACATTAACCAAAGCTCTGTCTGCCCTTTCAGATGGAGGTAAAAAATCCCATGGCACAATTTTGAAGGTGCCCTGGCCAATAATTATCCCTCAATCAACATCACTAAAAAAGATTATCAGGTCATTACCACATTGCTGTTGGCTGTAAAGGGTTTTGGGATGGCCTGAAGGTTGTGAAAGGCACTACAGAAATGCATGTCTTTTTTAATAGTTTAAATGACATGAGCCATCCCATTCATTCCTATATACCTATGTGATTGATCAAAATGGCAGCCTGACCAGAATGAACCAAAGTTGTTGATTTGTTAAATGAGCTTAACTGGCATATATCAGCTGTAACTCAGTGATGGCACTCTCGCCTCTATACCAGATGGTTGTGGGTTTAAAATGCACTCTAAAATCTTTATGCATAATCCAAGCTCACACATCAGTGCTTGCATTGAGGAAATGCTGTGTTTTATAAGGTGGTAAGTTGAGGTCCTGCCTTTAAAGGAAAGCAGTGGCATTGTTCTGGTTTAGAAAAGTCATTAAAACAGATTATCTAGTCATTTAGTTTATTGCTGTCCTTGCTCTGTGCAAAATGTTCCCCTGCCACAGTGACTACAATGCAAAAATACTTCAGTGCCTGTGAAGTGCTTTGAGACCTACTGCTATATAACTGAGAGCACTTTCACAGGAACTTGATACAGGTTGGCCAAGGCTCTAGTATAAATCAAGGTTAGCAATTTTTTGATTGACAGCTGTGGGTCAGATCAACCAAAGAAGGCAGGGTCAGTAATTAGCTGCAGTCCTGAATTAACAACTGTGTGGTCACGCACCTCTAACTAGGGTTTTTCCCTATGGTTGCTTGAGTCCTGCTGAACAATCTTCAACAAGGAGTGGGTGCTCCTTCAAGTCAAGTAACTGAAATGATTGTCATGTGTCTCCACAGGAGAAGAGGGACCAGAATGCCCTAAAGAGGACACGGACCAGTGGCGATGTTGCCAATCTAGCATTTCTCACCAATGTGGAGGAGGAGGCATTGTTGCTTGCTGGGGAGGACGGAGGCTACTCAGTTGCCAATGTTGAGACCGGAGCACCTGGCCAGGAAGGTGAGTTCCCCTGGGTGCGGGGGTGGAGGTGGGGGTGGGGTGGTGGGTGCTGGTTCAAGCAATGATGGTTGCCCGCGAATTCAAACTCACAGACATGTGGCCACACCACAGTCAATGACATGTCCTGCAGTCCGCAGTATCGCTCATACCTGATCATTGTTTTCTCCTGAAGGTGAAACGCAGCAGCAGCCAAGCAATGTCTCCGGGGCACATCCATCCACCTCTCAGGAGGAGGAGGGGACCTCAGAGGGTACAGGGTCGCTTCCTTTCCCTGCACCAAGCACCAGCTCAGATATAGTCACCTCCGTTGGGTTGGTTGCGTCTTCGGATTCGTGGTGACGACCTGGTGTCAGCACCACACAAGTGCCAGACCAGCTGCCAGAGGCAGTATCGGCCAATGCCTATGAAACTCAGAGGACTGTAGGAGGCCAGGCCAGTGCTGAGCCCCATGCTGTTGATGAGCCTCTGAGGACATCCATTTGGCAGGAGATGCTGCAGGTGCAGTGTGAGGTGCATGGAGCTCTGGGAGTTACCAGAGACGATGCATGCTCTGGCTCGGACTTTGGAGATCTCCATCCAGGCCATGAGTACTGCACAGTCCCTGTCATCGCGCAACTGGCTTCCTCCATTAACAGATTGGAAGCTGCAGTGGAGGGCCCGATCCAGCAGGCCATCCAAAGCCTGCCGGAGATACATAAAGACCTGCAAACCCCACAGAGACAGTGAGCTCTATGCAGCAATGGCTCTGTTATAGAAGGTAACCGACAGCTGCTCATCCCTTTGAGGTCAGCAGGGAGGCCCAATTGAGCTTCATGAGGGCACAGGATCAACAGCTGCTTGCATCTGGGGGCTCCTGTCAGGGTGCTCCTGATGTGTACAGTGGCTCATTGTCCTCTTTGCCAGTGACACTAGCACCTCAGAATCCCAGGATGACAGAGGGTACTCCTGAGACTGCTCAGGGTCACCTCAACATGCCAGGGCCCTCAGGGCCTTGGACAGTCAGAGGACGCCCGCCAAAGTCATCCCAAGCCATGGGGCATCCTGGATAGCTCCCGGCCTCTGCCGTGGCTGGCGGTGAGGGGTCATTAACACACGTGAGCACTCGCAAACATTTTAAGAAATCACATTAACTGCACTTAGGGGTCACTGGTGCAATTTGGAATTATGTTAATTTTTGTTGTGCTGTGCACAAAACTTATGAAATTTCTGACTTGGCTTATTTATATGTCTCAAGTCACTGATGAGGTAATCTTTTTCTTCTACATGAGATGGAGAACTGGGGGAGGTGCCACATAGGGCCATGTTGTGTTTGAGGGAAAGGTGGACCATTGCAGCTATTTGCACCTGCAGGTGCGTGCTTTTGTGCTTCCAGCTGATGTGAAGGCCTGAATTCAGATTGACATGTCAGTCGCTGGCATACTATGAGTCATGAGCCTCTGATCAGGAGAAACACCTGAGTATTCGAGCTTCCCTAGCCTCCCTTGCACTCAACTCCTGCAAACCTCCAACTGCTTCCCTCAGACATTCAAGTGGCTGTGCCCCCTCCTCCTCCTCAACCCCTTTACCCTCCTCATCTGAGGATGCCTTGTGCTGAACAATGTCCTCATCATCCAGGGTCTCCCCCCTCTGCAGCGACAGGTTATGTAAGGCGTAGCAGATGATAACAATGCGAGATACTCTTGCTGGCGAATACTGAAGGGCATCACCTGAGCGATCCAGGCACCTAAATCTCATCTTCAGAAGACCTATGGTCTGCTCAATGAGGACTCTGGTGGCCACATGTCTCGCATTGTAACATTCCTCCGCTTTAGTCCGTAGGTTCCTCACAGGTGTCATCAGCCATGTCTTCAGCAGGTAACCCCTGTCACCGAGTAGCCATCCTTGCAGGCACTCAGTGGGGCTGAACAGCGCTGGCACCTGGGAATTCCGGAGAATGGATGCGTCGTGACTGCTTCCTGGATAATAAGCATACACTTGCAATATACCCTTACGGTGGCTAAGGGAGTAAATCCTAACAGAAATTCCGGAGCGGAACCCCGAAGGCGGTCATGTGTCACCTTTGGCATGTTTCTGGCAGTTCCTGCAGCCATACTGGTGCCAAACATTGTGCTCTGCACTCCTTTGGACCCCACCAGGAAGGCCGAGAGGGGGGTTTTGACGCTCGGGCAACTCACAACCTCCAAACATCCGCCCAGGCATGCGCCATGGAGAGGTCACTCCATAGTCGCCTCACAGCGACCAAATCAACATTGGCCTTTATAGCCACTCCAGGCGCTGCTTCACAAACCACTGACCACCTCTCGGCGCTTACCCATTGTCTCTCGAGATAAGGAGGCCAAAGAAAGAAAGGTCACAGATAAGTTGCACATTCATTAAGTGAAACCCTTTCAATTAATGAAGGCCCCTGTCAGACCTGTAGGTGCTCTAATGGCCACACGTGTACAGTCAATCACACCTTGAACCATGGGGAACCCAGCGATGAGGCTGAAGCCTCTGGCTGTCTTGACCTGGCTGGCAGAGTCTGTCTGGAACTTGATGAACTGGTTGGCATGCCTGAATATGGCATCAGTTACCATTTTTATGCACTGGTGCGGTGATGATTTTGAGATTCCGCACATGTCTCCTGTGGAAGCCTGGAAACAGCCTGATGCATAGAAGTTCAGAGCGCCTGTTCGCTTCAGTGCCACCAGTATTGGATGGCTACCCACACAGCTACAGCTGACCTCCACTGCCAGCCTCTCACACAGAGATGTGACAGTTTTTCGGGACAGGCACAGTCTTCTATGGCACTGGCGCTCTGACATCTGCAGGAAGCTCGACCGCGGGCAGTAGACCCTGCCTACTGGGTAGACTCGTCTCCTCACAGGTGTTTGCTCTCAGTGCACTCTGTGGCTGTCTGATCCTCTCCCATAACCAGGGTGCAGTTGGCCAGCAGGTCGCTGATTTCCCTGGTCACTTGTCCCCCTGTCCCGCCTTGTGGCATTCTCTTCCTCACTAGATGACCCTCCTCCCGAGTGGACAATGCCCATGGCTGCAGCATTCCAAAGATGTATTGGGGACAGCTTTTTGCTGCCTGCTGCAAGGATATGCACTTGCAAACCCCCTCCCCTACCCGGGATAAATCACTGATGCTGTGGCCCTACCAGGAGTTTTACTCACTCAGGTGAACACTGGTGAGCCAGCAATAACAGCCCCGACCTTGCAATTAACTCAGAAATCAAGCCGACAGAAATGAAAATTCAAGTACCTCCAACTCCTTCACAGACATACCAGTTACCGCTCTTTTAAAGCTGCCAGGTTCACAACCTCCTGCTTTGACCCGTTTGCAAAACGTAAAATTGAATGGCCAACATAAAAGTGCTGTCAATTGCCTTTTTAATAACTTCAGTTGTCCCTAAATTGCCTTAAATCGGACGGCGAGCAGAGCCTCCATCTCGCCTGCCATCTGACCAGCGTACAATGGGGACTGGGCGTAATGACAACAGGGACCCGGCCTAACTCATCACCCATTATTTTTCAGTTCGGCTGTCTCCGAGGGCGCCCGATTTGACCAGGTAAAATTCCAGCCACTGGCTCTTTGCTCACAGTTCTCCACATTCAGAATCTGACTACACATTCTCTTCACGGATTTTCTTGCTTGTTTTCCACATGTGCCTCCAACAGTGAAAATACAGCAAGAAGGACACAGGAGCAATTA
Organism: Heterodontus francisci; assembly: GCF_036365525.1. Classification (NCBI taxonomy): domain Eukaryota; kingdom Metazoa; phylum Chordata; class Chondrichthyes; order Heterodontiformes; family Heterodontidae; genus Heterodontus; species Heterodontus francisci. The sequence continues at coordinate 12,274,626 of NC_090408.1, read as the reverse complement.
AACTGTTGATATTTCGCAGACTAGTAAAGATGTGCCAAAACTTCACTTGGCAGCAACATCTCATTAACCCACAAGTGTCACTCGGACAGTGATCTCATGTGTTGTACTGATGATGTCAATTATGTTACCTTCCAATATCCTACAACCTATTAATGAACCATTAAATCTCCATCTCTCCTTTTCTCAAACTGTCAGCCATGGCTCAGTGGTAGCACTCTCACCTTGGAATTAGAAGGTTCGGGATCAAGCCCCACTCCAAAGGCTTGAACACAAAATCTAGGCTGGTACTTTAGTCTAGCACTGAGGGAGTACTACACTGCCAGAGGTGCTGCCTTTTGGATGAGACGTTAAACCATGCCTGTTCTCTTAGATAGATGTAAATAATTCTGTGCCACTATTTGCAGAAGAGGAGAGGAGTTTTTCATGTGTTCTGGCCAATATTTATCCCTCAACTAACATCTGAAACAGATGGTCGTGTCATTTATTTCATTGCTGTTTGCGGGATTTTGCTGTGTGCAAATTGGTTGCCATGTTTCCTACATCACAACAGTGACTTTCAAAAAAACACTTAATTAACTGTAAAGCACTTTGGGACTTATATAAATATAAATTCATTCTTCATAGATAATCATCTTTGCTCCTTTTTCTCCCTGTATTTGCCGGCAAGGTATTTTCCCTGACAAAATACAGGAAATTGCATCAGTATGATTCTGCATTCACAGTAATCTCGAAATAAACCACACAAAACTTGTTATATTTTAATATTGGTGCAGAATGTGCTCCAGATCTAGCCCAGCCAAGCCAAGCTCTTCCAATACATCTGCAACACCAGCATCTACCCAAAAATGTGAAAAATTGCCCAGGTATGTCTTGTCCACAAAAAGCAGGACAAAACCAATCCAGCCAATTACCACCCCATCAGTCTATTCTCAGTCATCTGCCAAGTTATGAAAGGTGTCATCAACAGTGCTATCAAGTGGCAGTTAGTCAGCAATAAGAGGCTCACTGATGCTCAGTTTGGGTTCTGCCAGGGCCGCTCAACTCCAGACTTCATTACAATCTTGGTCCAAATATGGACACAACAGCTAAATTACAGTGGGTGAGAGTGGCTGCCCTTGACATTGAGGCACCATTTGAAGAGTGTGGCATCAAGGAACCTGAGCAAAATTGAAGTCAATGGAAATCAAGGGGAAATCTCTCCACTGGTTGGAGTCATACCTAGCACAAAAGAAGATGGTTGTGGTTGTTGGAGGCCAAACATCCCAGCTCCAGGACATCACTGCAGGAGTTTCTCAGGGTAGTGTCCTGGACCCAACCATCTTCAGCTGCTTCATCAATGACCTTCCCTCCATCTTAAGGTCAGTAGTGGGGATGTTCACAGTGTTCAATACCATTCACAACTCCTCAAATAATGAAACAGTCCATACCCGCATGCAGCAAGACCTGGACAACATTCAGGCTTGGGGTGATAAATGGCAAGTAACAGACACACCACACAAATGCCACAAATGATTATCTCAAGCAAGAGAGAACCTAACCATCTCCCCTTGACATTCAACAACATTACCTCACTGAATCCTCCACCATCAACACCCTGGGGATTGCCATAGACCAGAAACTTAACTGTCCAGCCACACAAATACTATTGCTACAAGAACAGGTTAGAGGCTGGGACTTCTAAGACAAATATCTCACCTCCTGTCTCCCCAAAGCCTGTCCACCATCTACAAGGCACAAGGCAGGAGTGTGCTGGAATATTCTTCACTTGCCTGGGTGATTGCAGCTCCATCAACACTCAAGAAACTTGACATCATCCAGGACAAAGCAACCTGCTTAATCAGCACCCCATCCACCACCTTCAACATTCACTCCCTCTGCCACTGACGCACAGTGGCAGCAGTGTGTACCATCTACAAGATGCACTGCAGCAGCTCACCAAGGCTCCTTTGACAACAGCTTCCAAACCCGCGACCTCTACCACCTAGAAGAACAAGGGCATCAGTTGCAAGTTTCCCTCCAAGCCACACACCTTCCTGATTTGGAACTATATCGCCATTCCTTCACTGTCGCTAGGTCAAAATCCTGGAACTCCCTTCCTAAAAGCACTGTGGGATGTACCTGTAGTGTTCAATGGTTTAATTGATCTGTGTTTGATTATGTTAGTCTGTTCACTGATCGATGTTCACTGTGCTTAATTGCTTAAGCCAGTGGATAGAGCTTAAGAGTCAAGGAACTGAAAGCATACAAGAACATTCCGGAATAAACAGACCTGAGTTTTGTTTGACAATGTGTAGAAATCTTGTAAGTGCTGAGATGTTTTAAAGTACTGTAAATAAACCTGTTGTTGACTGAGAGCTGATGTCATCTCTACATTTCTCTGAGGTAAATCAGATATATAAAATATCCAGCAAACTGGCAAATACATAACAGTACCCACACCACATGGACTGCAGCCGTTCAAGAAGGCGGCTTGCCACCCTAACGCAAGGGTAGATAGAGATGGGCAATGAATATTGGCCTTGCCAGAGACACTCACATCCCATGAACAAATAAAAAAATGCTACTCTGGTCATTCAAGGTAGGATTGTTTTTTCTTTCGTTTATAAGGTATCATTTATTTCTCTTTAACTTAGAGTGTGTGTTTTGCACAATATGCTTACCTGACAGCTGTTGTAACACTGGATAACTTAATAAGGGGCTAGAGCAGCCATTGACTCATCATTTTCAACATTGAGACAGTGTGGAGAAGCAATTATAAAAGCAATGTTAGCTGATAGCCAGAACAGTGGCATGTAAATCCGCAAAGGTCAAACTGAGACTTCATAATCCACTGGTCACACCTCATTTGGAATACACAGGGACATAGGAATAGCTGGATAATAAAAGTCCAAGGCCCACTTTCTACCATCCTATTATCGCATGATACAACAATAATGTAGTTGTTGTCGAACCACGTCAATCAATCTCCATCCGTTAGTCTATAATAGACCCAGACATGACACGAGGAAAACGCCCAGTGATGGAGAGCTTTGGGCACCATCATTCCAAAGTCACCTGTTCCTCCCAAGTATGATACGCTCACCACAAGTCATGTCTCAAATTACTCATTCCACATATTATTCTCCAAAAAAAATGTATCTGATGTGAACTGTGTGGTCATTGGGAGTGTGTGCAGGGGAGATCAATAAGAATCATCTCAAATGTAAAGGAAATAAGCAATGAGGAAATATTTGAAAATCTAAAGCTGTACAGTCTGTAAGAGGGTTAAGGGTGAGCAAGGCTTCATCAGGAGACTTCATCAAAGCGTAAATTCTACAATGTAGTATTCCTGGTGCAGAACGTAGCACAATAAGAGCATGTACTGATATCTCAAACTCAAAGATCAAAACACCAAATTTGCAGCCTGTGCGATTCTCCGTCTGTTAAATTCTGCGGGTCGCAAACTGGGTGCCCTGATCCATGTGCCTAAATTCACGCATACCCTCCTGTCATGAAAAGCTCTGCCCAGGAAGAAGAAAGATGGTAACATTGACCTCATTTAAGGATAAGTGATAAGGTGACATTAGAGTATGGTGATTCAGATCATAGGAGCAGAAAACATAAATTGGTGAAAAGGTATAACAGATATTAGAAACAAAAACTATTTCAAGGGTTAATTCAATTGGATTAACACGGGTGGGTTAATAGATTTAAACAAGGTGTTCAAAATACAGTTGGGTGCTAGGCTGTGTGGATCACAATACAGGTGGATCTTGCTTAATTGGGCTAAATGGTATTTCTCATTCCTGATTTTACATACTCAGACAAATGTGTCTCTCATAAGTTAAAATGATTTAATTAACTAAAAGATTTGGTAAAAGGTAACAAAAGATATATCTTCGGAATGATGTGAGTCCTTTTTGACCGCTTGAACTGCAACACTCTGCACAGCTGATTTTTATTTTTCAAACTACAGTAAACAGCCAACATTAATTTTACCAACTGCTACTCAGCTAATTAATACAGGGTGATGTGTCCATTTTTTTAAGGCCAATTGTCAAAAGAATTTAAAGTCACAATATAAAAAATATGTAATGACAAGAGTTCCAGACAGATTATTTTGGAATGAATCTACTAGTTCTTTATGTCCTGACACTGACAAACAGGGATGCTTGGCTACTCGATATGTTCCCAGTCTCAGCTAACCCGACATAGTATGGACCACCTCTTCCACTACAGTGGCTGCACTGTGTGGTGCCTACAGGATGCATTGCACCAACTCTCCAAGGCTTCTTCGGCAGCACCTCCCAAATCTGCGACCTCCAGCAACCAGAAGGACAAGGGTAGCAGGTGCATGGGAAAACAATCACTTCTACTTTCTCCTCCAAGTCACATTAACCAGCCTTACTTGGCCATATATCACCGTTCCTTCATTGTCGCCTGGTCAAAATCCAAGAACTCGCTACCTATCATCTCTGTGGAAGTCCCTTCATACAGACTGCAGCAGTTCAAATAGAAGGCCCATCACCACCTCCTCGAGCAATCAGAGTGGGTGATAAATGGCAGCCTTGCCAATGACGCTGAGAACTAATTTAAAACAAGGACAAAGAGCTCTCCTACAGAGCCAGGGAACAGTAGAGATTACAGCCCCCCCAGAGCTTGGAGAGAAGGCAGACTGTCTGTCTCCATGTCTGAATGACTGTGTGTGATGTGAGGAACCTGAACAAAAGGAGATGAATAGAAAGAAACATTAATAAAAATATTCCTAAATGTAGATATATCATGAAATGGGCTATGGTTAACTTTGCACTGACAATGTTCAACTCATGAACCAGTCACATTTAGATTTTAAGTTAAAGAGATTGGCAGAAAATGTCAAAACATAGGGCCCCAGTTCATTAAAATACAACGGGGGATAATATCAGCTCGTAAAATTATAGCTCCTAACAAAACTTTATAAGGTACGTTAAGGTCCATGAAACCACATCATTGTTTATTCATGAAATGAATTTGAATACAGTCACAATTTACCTTTTGGGCCATGGATGAATGCCAGGCAGATTTTCCCTCTTAGATAAAATCCTATTATGTGTTTCCTTTAACCACAGGCTGTTGAGCAATCTATTGAAAGCTGACTCACATCCCACAACCCTGTCTTATGGACCAGGCTTTCACTCATAAATATAGCCATTGTATAGATCAGACAGAAACATCTGAAAATAATCATCTGACGGTAACATATCTGATGACAGAATGTAGCAGATGAAGGGAGTCAGGTTAATTTATCAGTGTCAGATAACAGAACAGGGCAGATTTATTATCCATGTAGACTCCATTACTTCACTCAGATATAATGAACGGATCAAGTGCATGCCACTGTGGTTAGAGAAGGATAATAGAGACTCACCTCTGCAGACATGAGTAGAGACAGACTAGGGTGGGGCATTTTTTGCTTGGGTTCTCTTTTACTGCCCAGTACTTGACTGACCTGTCGATTAGCATCAGAACGTTTAGATGGTCAGTGAACTCCTCATGTATATTGACGCCAGTACTTAAAGCCAGCTTGAACAGGTTTCTACAACTATAATGTAGATATTATTCAATGATGAGTTGACCACTAATAATTAGGATTATCAATACTATGTTGGAATATATAGAGATGTCTCAGTGATGGCAGTAAATTATAGCAGGTCTCTTGTGAGGATTAGGCACGCCTAATGTATAGATGATGTAGACTTTTACATAACCCGATGGGGAAAGGAAATTTTTGAAGAAGTTCTTTATACTCAGAGGACTTCCCCTCCCATCTGATCTTTGAAAAAAAGTATATTTGTAACTAATTCACTCTTTTATAAAATATTATTAGTTTATAATCCCATGCAGAGTCACCACTTTGGATTTGCTTCCTTCCTCAACAACTTCAGTGATTACAGTATCAGGGAGCATGGCAGAGTGGAGAATTTCTACTTAGATCATGTATTAAGTAGCCTTTTTAATGCTAAGTTAATGTCTGATAATTTACTAGTAGACTTACGTCTATATTCCTTTAATCCTGATACTTTGGGTGTCTCCAAATGAGCTGAACTCTAACACACTACAAGAAGCTTCTATATTTTCTGTTTAATTTCCCGTACTTTCTTTCTTTTCCATTTTTGCTTTTCTAATCTCCCCCTATTTCCCTCGAGATCTCAATTTCTGTCTATCATTCCCTTACTTTTCCTATCTCTATATCTATATTTTATTAAAAATGTTGTGTCTGCCATAATCTTCTGGTTCAACAAACCTAACATCTAGTGTAATGATTTAGTTGTCACACTTTTACACGGAAGCTCCCTAAATCAACATTGCTAATGGAAATCTATATATCAACATTGCGAATGGTAAAACCCTATCTGAGAGTTTCAATTTTTCACCACACTGATTTTTCTCCTGTTTTGTTTTATTGTAACTGAAATTACCAATGTCTAAAATAAGGCTACAGACAACATTAAACTATTTTTTAAAAAATCACAATAACTTGATTAGATTTATCCATTGTCTTTATCGTAGACTCACAGAATCTCACAGCACAGAAGGAGGCCATTCAGCCCATCATGTCTGTGTCAGGTCTTTGAAAGAGCTATCCAATTAATTCCACTCCCCTGCTCTTTCCCTGTAGCCCTGCAAATGATTCCCCTTTAAGTATTTGTTTAATTCCCTTTTGAAATTTACTATTTTATCTGCTTCACCATACTGTCAGGCAGTGCATTCCAGATCATGACAACGCACTGCATAATTTTATTCCTCATGGTGCTTTTAGTTCTTTTGCCAATTACCTTAAGTCTGGGGCCTCTGGTTACTGACTCTTCCACCACTGGAAACAGTTTCACCTTATGTGATCTATCAAAACACTTCCTGATTTTGAACACCTCTATCAAAACTCCATTTAACATTCTCTGCTCTCTGAAGAACACTCCCAGATTCTCCAGTCTTTCACATAACTGAAGTGCTGCATCCCTGGTACTATCCTAGTAAATCTCCTCTGTACCCTCTCCAAGGTGTTACGACCAGGTGAGGAAGGGGTATCAGGCTCCCCTCTTGCCCCTTCTCTGGTTTGGCCGTAACAGGGTTTATCTTTTAAAACACAGTGATTTTAGCTCACCACCTCACTGAGTCTTTGCTCACTGCATTCTCAGTACAATTGTAAATGAACGAATCAGAGAGGTTTTCTAAGGTTTAAACAAGAAAGATGGAAGTTTATTAGCCTTATCACTCTAACCCGGTTAAAATTACTAAAATATGCGGCACAACCATGCTCGCGTGCATACGAGAGAAACACACACACAAATAGATACAAAGGGGAAGAAAGAGCTGGGGGAATGTTGAAGTAGAGTTGGCAATAAATGGAATGCAGGTACTGTCTTTTGTGTCTTTGACGTAATGTCCTTGATTGAAGTTAAGGTGTGGGAGTCCTCGCTGGGGCCGCGTGCATAATTCCAGACTTGTTTCTCTGGTACCAGAAGGCCAAAGAGGGGCTTTGTCTGTAGTCTTGAAGTCCAAGCTGCCACCATCAGTTCCCTGGGACTTTTCTGGAGAGAGCGATAGAGAGAGGGAGCGAGGCTTTTCTTCTGCCAGTCCAGTTGCAATCTTTTTCCTTTCTGTGTGTTTCACAATTCAAAAAACCCCAGTCTGGCCAGCAGGTAGGTCATATGACCACCTCTTTGTTTGAAACAGAAGCTTCTTGGAGGAGTGTTGGATTTCAAAGCTTTCCAGACACACTCAGTAGGGGGTAGACTACTGGCTCTTACACAGTCAAAGGATATTGATCACCACTATTGACAAAACCCATCTCACTAATTGAATCAATGAGCATTCCCATTGTCTCTCTATTCAACGGTCTCACAGCTACTCCTTGTCTTCTCAGAATGCAAATGTGCAACCATGTTTTCAGCTGGTCATTTCCACTTTTTAAACAAATTATTTGCAATATCCAGTAACAAGATTTCAAGTAGCATCCCCTATGACAAAATTAATATGTTTCCATTTGGCAGGTGTGATTTCCATCACAAAGACCTGGCCATAATTCCTAAAGTCTGATGCCCAAAGTTAGATACAATACCCCAACTGCAGCCTAACCAGTGTTTTATAAAGGTTTAGCAATCTATGGCTCTATTTATAAAGCCAAGGATCCCGTATGCCTTGTTAACAGCTTTCCAAGTTTCTTTGCCACTTTTGTTATGACTCTTAATTAATTTTTACTTGAAGGCTTTGGCCTCTCCCAGAGCATTGACTTTATCAGTGGAAGGTAATCCTAGAGTCTGAGCACGTGCAGTATGCCCAGATTCCTAGATGTGTCAGCAGCATTTGTCGATCCAAATGTTGGAATGTCTCTATTTTCACTTCTGACAAAATGTATTTTATTGTTTTTCAAATGATTTGAAGGAAAGCTGGAGAACAAATTGCAAAAGCTATTTTTCAGGTAAAAGCCATATTGAGCTTTTTTTAAAAAAAAAATCTGTTGCGATTGAAAGTGGAAAAATGTTAGACTCTTGTGTTGCAGCTTTTGTTTGTTTTCAATTACAAACACTCAAACTTTAGAAAAGGGTGTTAAGCTGAGAAAGAGCAAGAGACTCACATGTACAGACAGAGCCCCTAACATTCTATAGTAGTTCTCCTGATCCACTGCTGTAGTTCTGACAGGATGGATCAAATAGTATATCTCACCCCTTAACACTGCTAACCTCCACAATGATACCCCTTACATACTGTCAAACTCCAGGACCACTTCCCAAGTTTAGGCAAAGTCCAGGGCCACTTCCTGAGCTACACAGCACACAACTGACCCCAGTGCAGCTATACACTACTCCTCTTATCCAGTACTACTATCTTACTCCAATTAGCATATCTTGTGTATCATCTTACTGTGATTTTTTTTTATTTATTCATGGGATGTGGGCATCGCTGGGCAGGCCAGCATATATTGCCCATCCCTAATTGCACTTGAGAAGGTGGTGGTGAGCTGCCTTCTTGATCCGCTGCGATCCATGTGGGGTAGGTACACCCACAGTGCTGTTAGGAAGAGAGTTCCAGGATTTTGATCCAGCGACAGTGAAGGAACGGCGATATAGTTCCAAGCCAGGATGCTGTGTGACTTGGAAGGGAATTTGCAGGTGGTGGTGTTCCCATGCATTTGCTGCCCTTGTCTTTCTAGTTGGTAGAGGTGGTGAGTTTTGAAGGTGCTGTCTAAGGAGCCTTGGTGCATTGCTGCAGTGCATCTTGTAGATGGTACACACTGCTGCCACTGTGCGTCGGTGGTGGAGGGAGTGAATGTTTGTAGATGGGGTGCCAATCAAGCAGGCTGCTTTGTCCTGGATGGTGTCGAGCTTATTGAGTGTTGTTGGAGCTGCACCCATCCAGGCAAGTGGAGAGCATTCCATCACACTCCTGACTTGTGCCTTGTAGATGGTGGACAGGCTTTGGGAAGTCAGGAGATGGGTTACTCGCCGCAGGATTCCTAGCCTCTGACCTGCTCTTGTAGCCACGGTAATTATATGGCTACTCCAGTTCAGTTTCTGGTCAATGGTAGCCCCTAGGATGTTGATAGTGGGGGATTCAGCGATGGTAATGCCATTGAATGTCAAGGGGAGATGGTTAGATTCTCTCTTGATGGAAATATTCATTCCCTGGCATTTGTGTGGCGCGAATGTTACTTGCCACTTATCAGCCCAAGACTGGATATTGTCCAGGTCTTGCTGCATTTCTATATGGACTGCTTCAGTATCTGACGAGTCATGAATGGTGCTGAACATTGTGCAATCATCAGCGAACATCCCCACTTCTGACCTTATGATTGAAGGAAGGTCATTGATGAAGCAGCTGAAAATGGTTGGGCCTGGGACACTACCCTGAGGAACTCCTGCAGTGATGTCCTGGAGCTCAGATGATTGATCTCCAACAACCACAACCATCATTCGGGAGGCGGAGGGGATTATTGACAGGAGTTATAGGGAGGCAGTCACACCTCAGGTAAAAGAAGTAGGTAGATAGGTTACCGTCAGGGGAAGGAAAGGGAACCAGCAGGCAGTGCAGGGATCCCCTGTGGCCGTTTCCCTCAACAACAGGTATACCGTTTTGGATACTGTTGGGGGGGACGACTTACCAGGGGTAAGCAATGGGGTGCAGGTCTCTGGCACAGAGTCTGTCCCTGTTGCTCAGAAGGGAAAGGGGAAGAGGAGCAGAACATTAGTCATTGGGGACTCCATAGTTAGGGGAACAGATAGGAGGTTCTGTGGGAACGAGAGAGACTCACGGTTGGTGTGTTACCTCCCAGGTGCCAGGGTACGTGATGTCTCTGATCGTGTTTTTGGGATCCTTAAGGGGGAGGGGGAGCACCCCCAAGTCGTGGTCCACATAGGCACCAACGACATAGGAAGGAAGAGAGATGGGGATTTAAGGCAGAAATTCAGGGAGCGAGGGTGGAAGCTTAGAGCGAGAACAACCAGAGTTGTTATCTCTGGGTTGTTGCCCGTGCCACGTGCTAGCGAAGAGAGGAATAGGGAGAGAGAGGAGTTGAACACGTGGCTGCAGGGATGGTGTAGGAGGGAGGGTTTTGGTTTCCTGGATAATTGGGGCTCTTTCTGGGGTAGGTGGGACCTCTACAAACAGGATGGTCTTCACCTGAACCAGAGGGGTACCAATATCCTGGGGGGGAGATTTGTTAGCGCTCTTCGGGGGGGTTTAAACTAAATCAGCAGGGGAATGGGAACCTAAATTGTAGTTCCAGTGTACAGGCTGTTGAGAGTAGTGAGGTAGGGGATAAGGTTACAGGGACGCAAGAGGGCACTGGCAAGCAAGAACTTGGTTTAAAGTGTGTCTACTTCAACGCCAGGAGCATCCGAAATAAGGTGGGTGAGCTTGCAGCATGGGTTGGTACCTGGGATCCTGATGTTGTGGCCATTTCAGAGACATGGGTAGAGTAGGGGCAGGAATGGATGTTGCAGGTTCCGGGATTTAGATGTTTCAGTAAGAACAGAGAAGAGGGTAAAAGAGGGGGGGGGTGTGGCATTGTTAATCAAGGAAAGTATTACAGCGGCAGAAAGAACGTTTGAGGACTCGTCTACTGAGGTAGTATGGGCCGAGGTTAGAAACAGGACAGGAGAGGTCACCCTGTTGGGAGTTTTCTATAGACCTCCAAATAGTTCCAGAGATGTAGAGGAAAGGATAGCGAAGATGATTCTCGACAGGAGCGAGAGTAACAGGGTAGTGGTTATGGGGGACTTTAACTTTCCAAATATTGACTGGAAATACTATAGTTCGAGTACTTTAGATGGGTCTGTTTTTGTCCAGTGTGTGCAGGAGGGTTTTCTGACACAGTATGTGGACAGGCCAACCAGGGGCGATGCCACATTGGATTTGGTACTGGGTAATGAACCCGGCCAGGTGTTCGATTTAGATGTAGGTGAGCACTTTGGCGATAGTGATCACAATTCGGTTAGGTTTACCTTAGCGATGGGCAGGGACAGGTATATACCGCAGGGCAAGAATTATAGCTGGGGGAAAGGAAATTATGACGCGATTAGGCAAGATTTAGGATGTGTAGGATGGGGAAGGAAACTGCAGGGGATGGGCACAAACGAAATGTGGAGCTTATTCAAGGAGCAGCTACTGCGTGTCCTTGATAAGTATGTACCTGTCAGGCAGGGAGGAAGTTGTCGAGCGAGGGAGCCGTGGTTTACTCAAGAAGTTGAAGCGCTTGTCAAGAGGAAGAGGGCGGCTTATGTTAGGATGAGACGTGAAGGCTCAGTTAGGGCGCTTGAGAGTTACAAGCTAGCCAGGAAGGATCTAAAGGGAGGGCTAAGAAGAGCAAGGAGAGGACACGAGAAGTCATTGGCGGATAGGATCAAAGAAAACCCTAAGGCTTTCTATAGGTATATCAGGAATAAAAGAATGATAAGAGTTAGAACAGGGCCAATCAAGGATAGTAGTGGGAAGTTGTGTGCGGAATCAGAGGAGATAGGGGAAGCGTTAAATGAATATTTTTCGTCAGTATTTACAGTAGAGAAAGAAAATGTTGCCGAGGAGATTACTGAGATAAAGCCTACTGGGCTAGATGGGATTGAGATTCACAAGGAGGAGGTGTTAGCAATTTTGGAAAGAGTGAAAATAGATAAGCCCAACCCCCACCTCACTTGTTTATAATCTGTGACTTTTCTAATATTTGTCAGTTCCGAAGAAGGGTCACTGACGCGAAACGTTAACTCTGCTTCTCTTTCCACAGATGCTGCCAGACCTGCTGAGTGAATCCAGCATTTCTTGTTTTTGTTTCAGATTTCCAGCATCCGCAGTATTTTGCTTTTAAAATAGATAAGTCCCCTGGGCCAGATGGGATTTATCCTAGGATTCTCTGGGAAGCCAGGGAGGAGATTGCAGAGCCGTTGTTGTTGATCTTTATGTCGTCATTGTCGACAGGAGTAGTGCCGGAGGACTGGAGGATAGCAAATGTTGTCCCCTTGTTCAAGAAGGGGAGTAGAGACAGCCCTGGTAATTATAGACCTGTGAGCCTTACTTCGGTTGTGGGTAAAATGTTGGAAAGGGTTATAAGAGATAGGATTTATAATCATCTTGAAAAGAATAAGTTCATTTGCGATAGTCAGCACGGTTTTGTGAAAGGTAGGTCGTGCCTCACAAACCTTATTGAGTTTTTCGAGAAGGTGACCAAACAGGTGGATGAGGGTAAAGCCGTGGATGTGGTGTATATGGATTTCAGTAAGGCGTTTGATAAGGTTCCCCACGGTAGGCTATTGCAGAAAATACGGAAGTATGGGGTTGAAGGTGATTTCGAGCTTTGGATCAGAAATTGGCTCGCTGAAAGAAGACAGAGGGTGGTGGTTGATGGCAAATGTTCATCCTGGAGTTTAGTTACTAGTGGTGGACCGCAAGGTTCTGTTTTGGGGCCACTGCTGTTTGTCATTTTTATAAATGACCTGGATGAGGGTGTAGAAGGGTGGGTTAGTAAATTTGCGGATGACACGAAGGTCGGTGGAGTTGTGGATAGTGTCGAAGGGTGTTGTAGGGTACAGAGGGACATAGATAGGCTGCAGAGCTGGGCTGAGAGATGGCAAATGGAGTTTAATGCGGAGAAGTGTGAGGTGATTCACTTTGGAAGGAGTAACAGCAATGCAGAGTACTGGGCTAATGGGAAGATTCTTGGTTGTGTAGATGAGCAGAGAGATCTTGGTGTCCAGGTACATAAATCCCTGAAAGTTGCTACCCAGGTTAATAGGGCTGTTAAGAAGGCATATGGTGTGTTAGCTTTTATTAGTAGGGGGATCGAGTTTCGGAGCCACGAGGTCATGATGCAGCTGTACAAAACTCTGGTGAGGCCGCACCTTGAGTGTTGCGTGCAGTTCTGGTCACCGCATTATAGGAAGGATGTGGAAGCTTTGGAAAGGGTGCAGAGGAGATTTACTAGGATGTTGCCTGGTATGGAAGGAAGGTCTTCTGAGGAAAGGCTGAGGGACTTGGGGTTGTTTTCATTAGAGAGAAGGAGGAGGAGAGGTGACTTAATAGAGACATACAAGATAATCAGAGGGTTAGATAGGGTGGATAGTGAGAGTCTTTTTCCTCGGATGATGATGGCAAACACGAGGGGACATAGCTTTAAGTTGAGGGGTGAAAGATATAGGACAGATGTCAGAGGTAGTTTCTTTATGCAGAGAGTAGTAGGGGCGTGGAACGCCCTGCCTGCAACAGTAGTAGACTCGCCAACTTTAAGGGTATTTAAGTGGTCATTGGATAGACATATGGATGAAAATGGAATAGTGTAGGTCAGATGATCGGCGCAACATCGAGGGCCGAAGGGCCTGTACTGCGCTGTAATGTTCTAATGTTCTAATCTTCCTTTGTGCTCGGTATGACTTCAGCCAGCGGAGGGTTTTTCCCCTGATTCCCATTGACCATAGTTTTGCTGGGGCTCCTTGATGCCATACTCGGTCAAATGCTGCCTTGATGTCAAGGGCAGTCGTTCTCACCTCACCTCTTGAGTTCAGCTCTTTTGTCCATGTTTGAACCAAGGCTGTAATGAGGTCAGGAGCTGAGTGGCCCTGGCGGAACCCAAACTGAGCATCACTGAGCAGGTTATTGCTAAGTAATTGCTGCTTGATAGCACTGTCGTTGACACCTTCCATCACTTTACTGATGATTGAGAGTAGGCCGATGGGGCAGTAATTGGCCGGGTTGGACTTGTCCTGCTTTTTGTGTACGGGACATACTTGGGCAATTTTCCACATTGCAGGGTTGTAGCTGTATTGGAACAGCTTGGCTAGGGGTGCGGCAAGTTCTGAAGCACAGGTCTTCAGTACCATTGCCGGAATATTGTCAGGGCCCATAGCCTTTGCAGTATCCAGTGCCTTCAGTCGTTTCTTGATATCACACGGAGTGAATCGAATTGGCTTAAGTCTGTGATGCTGGGGACTTCAGGAGGAGGCCGAGATGGATCATCAACTCGGCACTTCTGGCTGAAGATTGTTGCAAATGCTTCAGCCTTATCTTTCTCACTGATGTGCTGGGCTCGCCCATCATTCAGGATGGGGATATTTGTGGAGCCACCTCCTCCAGTTAGTTATTTAATTGTCCACAACCATTCACAGCTGGATGTGGCAGGACCGCAGAGCTTAGATCAGATCCATTGGTTATGGGATCGTTTAGCTCTGTCTATCGCATGCTGCTTACGCAATTTGGCATGCGAGTAGTCCTGTGTTGTAGTTTCACCAGGTTGACACCTCATTTTAAGGTGTGCCTGGTGCTGCTCCTGGCATGCCCTCCTGCACTCTTCATTGAACCAGGGTTGGTCTCCTGGCTTGATGGTAATGGTAGAGTGGGGGATATGCCGGGCCATGAGGTTACAGATTGTGGTTGAGTACAATTCTGCTGCTGCTGATGGCCCACAGCGCCTCATGGATGCCCAGTTTTGCATTGCTAGATCTGTTCGAAATCTATCCCATTTAACACAGTGGTAGTGCCACACAACACAATGGAGGGTATCCTCAATGTGAAGGTGGGACTTCATCTCCACAAGGACTGTGCGGTGGTCACTCCCACCAATACCATGGACAGATGCATCTGCGGCAGGCAGATTGGTGAGGACAAGGTCAAGTATGCTTTCCCCTCTTATTGGTTCCCTCACCACCTGCTGCGTACCCAGTCTAGCAGATATGTCCTTTAGGACTCGGCCAGCTTGGTCAGTAGTGGTGCTACCGAGCCACTCTTGGTGATGGACATTGAAGTCCTTCACCCAGAATCACAGAATCACAGAATAATACAGTGCAGAAGAGGCCCTTCTGCCCATTGAGTCTGCGCCG